>NC_140968.1:63040616-63158116 GCF_056783735.1 Eptatretus burgeri
TTCTTTGCGAACGATACAGTGACCTCAACAACATACATGAACGTGTTGGAAGGATTCGCCTTCCCACAGATTGAAGACCTGGAACCCAATATCATTTTACAACAGGGCGGTGCTCCCTCTCATTGGGCCTTAGTCGTTTGAGCCGTTCTGAATGAAAAGATTCCAGGTCATGGGATTGGCTGAGACAAACAAACCCCCAGCACCCATGATCACCAGACATAACCCCCTTGATTTTTTTTCTGTGGGGGTTTGTAAAAAATGTTGTCTATAACACCAAGGTGGCAAACCGGCAGGATCTTCGTTCTCGGATAACAGCTGCATGTGCACTGTTGGACACAAACATGCTGAGCCGAGCAGGGCAAGAACTCGTGTACTGCCTTTATGTCCTGCACATGACAAACGCAGCTCACATTGAAGTGTGTTGATTTTGTGTACAAAACTTTACGAGTTTCTATATCACACAAGCCAAAGGGAATTGTTGTCTCATTTGTGGTTCTAAACATATTAACAACCAAAGTTGTCCAGGTCGTTTTGGAACACCTTGTAAGATATTTAAGGAATTACAGTTGAAGTGACCTCTCGGGCCTCTACTAGCGTCTTGTGACACATGTTCACAAGTTTTTCATCTGGGGCGATTACAAGTCGTCCCAAATCGTTCTACTTCAACATCGTTGGAAGAAAAACAGGAAAAACTGAATTGTTTCTCAGGCTGGTATCTTTCTTATATGCCACCAGAATGGGTGGGACTCTCATCAAAAATTTGGCGAGTGACGTCATAAGTCAAGAGAAGATTTAAATTCTTCTTGACAGATCTGGCAATAGGGCTCATTCTCAATTTGTTGGTCATAATCAATGGAATACGAAGACAAAAATTAATTTGCGTCTCAATCATTGCCTCTTGGTGAGAAACCCGTAGAGCCTTACACCTGGCTTCATGAATAATAGTATTTGGGTCACCTATGTTTTTGAAAAAAAAAATCACTCATTTGTTGAGTACGTGTGTGAAAAGTGTCAACATTGCTGCAAATACGTCGCAACCACAGAAATTGGGAATATGGGATGGAATTCTTGCATGATAGAGGATGAGATGACTCGAACATGAAATAGGAATGAGAGTCCGTCCACTTATAGTCGACATCCGTGCTGAATCCCTCTGCTGCAAAAGAGATGCTGATGTCCAAAAAAAAAGTCACACTGGTATCTGAAATAACATAAATGTACTGTAGAGGTGGATGATATAATTATTAACATAATTAAAAAAAAAAATCTTCCACTTCAACCCAAGAAGAAGGAATCACGCCACTGAAATAGTCAATGTAGCATTTCATCAGGGTTGGTTTGGGACCATTACAGCTATTGATCTTCTGTTCTTCGATGTAACCGAGGAATTAGCAGCATATTTCAACCTTGCTAATCACACCAAGGATAATTTCCAGGTGTGTGTTATCAAGGCGTGCTTCAGCGATTTGGATCGAAAGCGTTCAGAGGAGAAAGTCATCTTTCACCTGGGTACTCTCCACCCTCGAGGAATTAATATTACGTTCTGGCCTTTTCCTTATTCCAACACTTGATTCATTATTCATGCACCTGTTAATAATATTACACAATTCATTCAATACACATTGCATCGGATGGTTTGGATTTCTGAGTTCTTTGATGAAGGGTTACACCCGAAACATCGACCATGGTTCTCTTTCTTAAAATGGTGAATTTTTCACCCTTATCCGACACACACACACACACACACACACACACACACACACACACACACACACACACACACACACACACACACACACACACACACACACACACACACACACACACACACGTACACTGTTGTTTATTGTTTACGGATTATGATATGCAGTACACGATTCCCTTGAACTAATTTTGGAAATTACTGCATAAACATTGGATTCTACATTATACAGACTTAAAAAAAGAAAACTTAAGAAAGATCACTGTATTATTTTACAACCTTGAATGCACTGGATTCCACTGTGGAGTAGGTCTCTGAACCAAGGTGATGTTGAGCTGTGTTGGTACTGTGTTATTTATTTACTTATTCATATGCAGCCTGTCTGCTTTGCTGCATCATTTTACTGTGGGCACAGCTTTGCCACTGATGTTACCACCAAGTTTGTACTCATATTGCCAACCTCAGAAGGAGGGCAGGTTGAATCAACCTACCAGGTGTTAATTCAACAACACAATGGGGACTTGAACTCGACCCAAGGATGCTGTGATGGGAAGTTGTGATGGTAAGTAACCACCCTAAACCGTTAAGCAGACACCAGGCTGTTGATGCTTTGATGGGACATCTTTATGAGAAGGCTTGGTGTCGTCGGCCAAGAGACTGCATTGTAGCTCAATTGGTTGCGTGCTCACTTCTTAGTTGACTGCTCGTGGGTTTAATTCCATGGTATGTTGAATTCAACCAAAACTACCGTCATGGTGAAAGGCTGCCAGTAAAGTCTGAATCGTGGAGCACACAGTTTTCACGGGGATGGAACGCCAGACTGCATTTAGATTGTGTTGATGCTATATTTCATGGTATCTCAAAAATAGCATACCAATGTGTTCCAGTGTACTCCAGCCAAATTATTTGCCGAGAGATTAATAGATATGGAGTATAGTTGAAAGGTGGCCATGTAATTCATATCAACAGCACAGAATCATGATATCTCTATGTGGGTTGGCTCCACAAACCAATACCGTTATTACCCGGCACACGTAGTGCAAAGCGGGGTTAAGCAATTGGTTTACTCTGTGTGTCTGGCAGACGTCAGCCTATGATCGAAGAACTACGTAATTTCAATTGAATTATATATTCTGAACATTGTAGAACATGAATCGGCTCAGTTTAGCATTGTTTTGGCTCTGAATTTGGCAAATAGTGCGGAGTCTCATCGCGCATTGCTTCAGTCAGTCGAGAATTTAAACAAATTTGAAAATCATTCCAAACAGGAAACTTATTGTTCTTGAGGATGTCGTAAAGGACACAAGCAACAGGCATGAATAACTCATATAAAGTATTAAATAAGGTGGTATAAAAGAAGTTTCATCAGCGGCGGTAAACTTCTGAATAATCTTTTTTTATATACAATCTTGAAAACTTATTTTATTTCAATTTATTTATATATTTAAACACGCTCGAACACAAATCGCCTTGTTTGCACTTCCCAAAACCTTCAGTTTTGTCATACTGGGACAAAATTGAATGCCGTCTCGACCAGTCAAATTTGCTAATGGCGGAGAAACAGTGTGATTGAGACAAAAATGGTGGCACCCAGTAATGTAATCACGGAGATAATCAAAAGGAAGACCAAATACTGCATTGAAATCATCTGCAGGAACCTGAAGAAGTAAAGAGCAGAGATGGAGTCATCAGGAAGAACCTGGATATGATTCGGGTTTCAGCCACTACTCCATTACCCTCAAAAACATCCAGGTGTAGCCAAGTGAGCCTTACAGAAAACATTCTGCAATAATTCTCTTGAGACAGATAAATAAAGAGAGAACAAAAAAAGAAGAAAGAATTGGAATGCATAAAGACAAATGTGAAAAAGTAGAAAGAAGTGTGAAAGTAAAAGAACAAAGATGTCGGGAAGAACCCGGACAGATAGATTTCAGCAGTTACTCCCCAGGCTGAAACACAGCAACACGGTAATATACTGCAGATCGTGTTCAGAAATGTAAAAAAGACCCTTCCCATGTCTGATTTCTCAAGACTGTATGGGGTAAGGCGTTCTCTGAACTCTCTCAGTATTATTGTAATTTTCCTTCTTTACCTCCACCCCTGAAGGTGGACAGAGGTTATGTTTCACTCTGGTTTGTCTGTCTGTGAGCAGGATATCTCAAAACGTTATGTATGCATCCGGCCGAAACTTGGTGGAGAGGTTGGGTGTGTGACGAGTTCAAATTGATTAGATTTTGGTGAAGATCCAGATCCAGAAACTGGAAGTTTAAAAGTGATTCTTCATAATTTATGGATAGGGCCAAAAATGATATGTAGCACGGAATTTCAAAAGGTTGTTGGATGGGCTATGACAAAACTTTGTGGATGAGCTGGGTAGGTAACCAGAACAAGCCTATTAGATTTTGGTTCAGGTCTGGCTCAGGTAACCAGAACAAGCCTATTAGATTTTGGTTCAGGTCTGGATGCAGATCTGGCCTCTCAATGGGATACAAAACATAAACTGTTCAGCCTGGTGAAGGCTTTGTGGCTGCTCTTGACCGAGTGCTGTTTTAGTTATGATGGATGAATTCACTGCATACCGTTCCAATCGATGAGGGTGTCAGGGACTGCCAAATCAACTTCAGGTGCAAGGAAACTGCATCGTTTTCTACTGCCTTTCCAGAAGTAGTAATTTGGCCAGGATGCAAATTACCAACTCCTCTTCGACAGGCACCATGGGATATTTGACGTCCACCAGCAACCTATGATGGCAGATGGGACACCCAGCTCAATGTCCTTCCAGTGGACAGAATACTCAGAGGCAACGCCCTGTCTCTCGGAAAAACCAGGGTGGTAGATTTATGGACGAGTTGGGAAATTAACATCGATTAGAGCTCAAAGACAGTTATCCTCCCAACTCCATTTACCATGATAAAGGTGTGAAGCTTGCACAAGTACATGACACATGCATAACATATCGGCTGACATGTAACAGTCAATGAATGAAGCATTTTTGGACAGGCACTTTGATAAAAATACAGCCACTTGTATCAAATCAAATATACAATTCTTCCTGATATGAGACTAGATGTGCCAAATCAACCTTCTTCTTTTGCGTGGCCTTTCTCTTGAGTTGTTGGTCTACAACGTGAAGTTAACTCTTTTCAGCCAGCCTTGGGGCCCTTGTGGTCAGGTGCTGCAGTTCTTGCCATCCTCCCTCGAGTCGAGGCGATGTATGGGGCAGTCTTGCACAAGATGACCTGCAGTCTTGGGGAGTCCACACTCGCAGTTGGATGTGATGGGGATGGATGTCCGCAAGGACTGGGAGGTGATGGGTGTGAGTAGGGCGAAGGCATCCACTGATGAGTTGAGGTGCACACCTACCTTTTTATTGTAGGTAGCTCCTTCCCCATGCAGACACACAGTATTCTGCAGGGGCATGGATCAGAGCAAATGTTGAAGTGCGTAAGATACAGAAATCAGCTCCCCAGTCGTGGCCAGCTAGTGTGCAGATAAGGTGAACTCCAGCAGCGGTTTTCGCTGCTACCTTCTATACATGCTGCCTGAAGATCAAGAACCAGTCTATTTGCACGCCAAGGTAGGTAGGAGCATGCGCGAAGGGAAGCCAGACATCATTTAGCTGGATTTCTTGCTGCCTGTCTGCATTACTGTTCTGAATGTGGAAAACAGAGCAGAATGACCTCTGGATATTAAGACGTGGATGCTATTAGTGATAATAGCGGTCCATCGAAGCAAAGTCTCAGCTGAGAGTGGCATCGACTTCCTCAAAAAAACTTGCTTGGATGCAGGATCACAAGGTCATTAGGGTAGGCAAATTTAGTACCTGTTGTTTCAGGGAGGTCTGATGTGTACACATTGAACAGCAGAGGGTGCTAAGACTGAGCTTTGCAGAACTCCATTCTTGAGGCTGCGGGTTCTGCTGGTTTGTCCGTTAAGGTTGACTGAAGCAGTGGTTGGAGATCAAGACTTGGATGATGTGGATTGGGTGGTGGTCCTGTAGTATCTCGTGCAGCTTTAGCAGCAGGCCACGGTGGCAGACTGTGTCATATGCTGAAGATGAGTCAAAGACAACAGCTTCACATTTCTGGTTTGATTCAAAGGCAGTCTCATTAATGTCAGTTGCAGCTAAAATCTGATATTCAGTGCTATGGTTCTTCCTGAAGCCTGCTTCTTCTGGTAGGAGTGTTACCTCAATAAGTGGTTCTATCTTGCTAAGAATGAGCCTCTCAAGGACCTTGAGTGGCACAGATAGCAGCAATATTGGCCTGTAAATCTTTGAGATGTTTCTAGGCTTATTGAGTTTTAACGTGGCCACAACATTGGCCCTCTTCAAGAGCTTTGCATTCCTGAGTGAGGAGAGACAGGAGCACATGAAGCACTTAAATCAGAGTAGTGGGCAAGTGCGAGTGCTCTTCAACTGCTCCTCATGAATGTTGATAGGTCCGATAGGGTGCATCAAACGCCCCCTTTTTTGCGAAAGTTTGAAAAACATAACGGTGATAGGACAGATGTGTTCGAATACATGAAAAAACATTTCTCATTTTTTTTTCAGAATTTTCGGTCATCATCTTGGGGGTCCACATCGGGGTCAAAGTTCAGGCACGCAGCTCCTGCGCATTTTTCAGAATAAGCGTTATTTTTCACTGTATAGTGATCAAAACTTGTATCTGGTGGTGAAATAATTCTGACATATCGATGTACTGCTCCTATGGTGATGTTCCAGTGATATAGAACCAATCAAATTTTCTGGGAAATTTGCCGGAGAAGCGGGAAACTGGTGATTTTCCCAGAAAAAAAAAAACAACAAAATAGTAACAAATGCCTCGGTTCTGTCAAATTCACGGCTTTATTACCCAGAATTATGTGTATTCATATCAAGGTACTCATATAATATAATTTATGATCAAGTTTCAAGCATTTCCGGAAATTCGGATTCTCTTTCCTGTCATTCTCAGTGACTTGTTACACATTCTGAAAGTGTTCTTCAGATCTAGCTGCACCGAGACAGTCCGTTCCGAATTTTATTGGATGTTCAGCCGCATCATTAGTTACATTGAGTGCTTTGGTTTTAGATTTTGAATCCACATAGGCTGGAAGTGTTGCCCACTCACTCACTTCATACGTTAAGAATGAATCGTCCAGTTCAAGTTCTCAGAACACAAACCAAGAATCAACCGAGACAGTCAGATAGGCTAGATGTCAAGTGAATGTCCTTGGGGAAGTGAGGCTTTCCGAAGTCTGTACCAAAGCGCCCAATAGGCAATAGTCCAAGTTCCTTTGTCCAAACTTTTACAGTACAAACTGTCCAAATCGTCCAAACTTTTACATTCATGATCTGCCATGTGTCAAATTCTCCAGGAAAACACAATTTCCGGGAAAAAAATACCATTTTCCAGGAAACTGTGCCAACAAATTACAAGCCAACCGTGTTACAAACATCACCAAAGGAGCAGTACATTGATATGTCAGAATTATTTCACCACCAGACACAAGTTTTGATCACTATACAGTGAAAAATAACACTTATTCTGAAAAATGCGCAGGAGCTGCGTGCCTGAACTTTGACCCTCGATGTGGACCCCCAAGATGATGACCGAAAATTCTGAAAAAAAAAAGAGAAATGTTTTTTCATGTATTCGAACACATCTGTCCTATCGCCGTTATGTTTTTCAAACTTTCGCAAAAAAGGGGGCGTTTGATGCACCCTAAGGTCCGGGTGCTTTACCACATTTCAGGGTTTCCAGGAAAAACTTAACTTCCTCTGGACTGAAGTGATAGAATGTCCATGGCCAATCCACAGTCAGCAGATGGTGCTGTCTGGAAGTGCTTCAGTTTGGCATTTACTTTGTGGGAAAATGCTCTTTCTGGGTTGGGGTAGTGGCTATTGCTGATGAGGGTTTTGCTGTAGAGTCAGAGGACACTAGGTATGCCTGCTTCTTTGCTGATCTGTCAGTCAGGCGGTTTACCATTTTCCATGCTCTCTGACTGGAGTGAATGAAGTCAATGGTTGATACTGCTTCCTGCCATCTGGATCTGCGGGCCTCATCTAATCCAGACTTTAGTTCGGCCAAAGCAGTCTTGGCATTATATACACTGGGTCGTTTGCCAATGTCATCCTTTTGAGGATGAGAATTTGAACCTGCAATCACTACAGAACCTTAATGCATTGATATGGCTGTAAAGACATCTTGATCTCAGGCAAGTGGGGGCAATAACATGTACCCGGACAGATCAAGCAAAATGGCTCCAGATAGTGGACATAGGGTTATGATATATCCAAGTATGAATGCTTCAAACGGTCTCTTGATTGGTCGAAGTTATTTGCTTTTATAACAATGAAACATACTGTAGTTTAATGCAGAGGTTTTATGACCAGTGCTGCTTTCCAAATGCTTTAAAGACAAAAAAAACCCTGAGTTCAGAAAGCACAACTGCGTCATCAGTCCAGAATGCTCCGTAATCCTAACCACGAAGAGGATCCTCAGTGCAGCAGCACCTTATTACTGGATTAACGCCATGTTGATTGCTGCTTTGGCAAGGTGCAGGTGAACACTGAGTAATTCCCTTTGGCACCTGTGGAGGATTGTCTGGATCTTGCTGGTATTATAGGGATGCACATCCTGGGATCCCTGGAACGTGAGCACCGCGTGCTGCCTCAAAACGGCGGACAAATTATCTTGTTTGGTGGCACAAGATGTCATGGAAGAACAAACGGTAAATTAGTGTACATAGTTATCGTCTAGAAGTTAAAATGCTTTGATTACTTGCAACTAGCATACCACCATGATCCACTACATTTTAATCTCATAAGTGCAAATACCGTGTAATGATACTATAGATCCTAATCTTGGTCATGTCGGGCTGCTCATGTGGCCACCCCCCAAGACTTTTGTTTGGAAAACAGGGACATACCCCAGAGACAATTACCAGCTTGAACATCGGCAGGGTGAAAATGTTTCAGGTTACGTAAAAGTTACAACCAAACCTTTGGACATTTCCATGATGGCAAATTAAGCAATGGGTCATCGTTGGTAGAAACCAGTCAGAACGACTTTATCGTGTCTATTAATTTATTCTGAGTCCACCATGTGCCCTTTCTAGCTTTATATTTCAGATAATTCTTTTGTTACAACACAACCTGGTACATTTTGGTTGTTCCTGTACTGAACAGATTTAGAATCACTTGGTGTCAACTGCAGCTCAGCCCTTCAGTTGCCTCCCATTCGTTTAATTTTTAAAAGTTTTTAAAACACATCGAACAGAGTTATGAAAAAGCTGTCTGTTCTTAAAACGAGCAGATTCTCCAATGACCCGAACAAACGTCAGCTTAGTTTGGTGGGGAACGTTCGAGGTGACGTCAGAGCACTATTGTTTGACCGTTTGGAGTCTATGTCATTGCAAAATTTGCAGATAATTCCATTATTTTTGGCATCTGAAATACACTACATATGCAGTATGTATGTGTGTATGTGTGTGTGTATATATATATATATATATATATATATATATATATATATATATATATATATATATATATATATATATATATATATATGAATATATATATATATATATATATATATGAATATATATATATATATGAATATATATATATATATATATATATATATATATATATATATATATATATATATATATATATATATATATATATATATATATATATATATATATATATATATATATATATATATATATATATATATATGAATATATATATATATATATATATATATATATATGAATATATATATATATATATATATATATATATATATATATATATATATATATATGAATATATATATATATATATATATATATATATATATATATATATATATATATATATATATATATATATATATATATATATATATATATATATATATATATATATATATATATATATATATATATATATATATATATATATATATATATATATATATATATATATATATATATATATATATATATATATATATATATATATATATATATATATATATATATATATATATATATATATATATATATATATATATATATATATATATATATATATATATATATATATATATATATATATATATATATATATATATATATATATATATATATATATATATATATATATATATATATATATATATATATATATATATATATATATATATATATATATATATATATATATATATATATATATATATATATATATATATATATATATATATATATATATATATATATATATATATATATATATATATATATATATATATATATATATATATATATATATATATATATATATATATATATATATATATATATATATATATATATATATATATGAATATATATATATATATATATATATATATATATATATATATGAATATATATATATATATATATATATATATATATATATATATATATGAATATATATATATATATATATATATATATATATATATATGAATATATATATATATATATATATATATATATATATATATATATATATATATATATATATATATATATATATGAATATATATATATATATATATATATATATATATATATATATGAATATATATATATATATATATATATATATGAATATATATATATATATATATATATATATATATATATATATATATATATATATATATATATATATATATATATATATATATATATATATATATATATATATATGAATATATATATATATATATATATATATATATATATATATATATATATATATATATATATATATATATATATATATATATATATATATATATATATATATATATATATGAATATATATATATATATATATATATATATATATATATATATATATATATATATATATATATATATATATATATATATATATATATATGAATATATATATATATATATATATATATATATATGAATATATATATATATATATATATATATATATATATATATATGAATATATATATATATATATATGAATATATATATATATATATATATATATATATATATATATATATATATATATATATATATATATGAATATATATATATATATATATATATATATATATATATATATATATATATATATATATATATATATATATATATATGAATATATATATATATATATATATATATATATATATATGAATATATATATATATATATATATATATATATATATATATATATATATGAATATATATATATATATATATATATATATATATATATATGAATATATATATATATATATATATATATATATATATAAACACACGCTCAACTGAAGTATTGTTCCTGCAAGGCCAAGACAACGTATGTCTCCATCATAACATGTATTATAATGGATAATGGTCGTTTGATTAATAAAGTGTGCTCAAACCGTGAGGTCTCAAAAAAAAAATCCCATTTTTCTGATTGTTACATTATTCAATGATGGCAAAAGTGGAACATACCAAACAAATTGCAATCGCCAATGTTTTGTACATTTTTCGACAGTAAATTTCAAAATAAGAATGTGCTGGTAGGATAGCATAGAGGTGTGTACACTCATAAATAAGCTGTGTTGTCGAAAGTTCGAATCTCGACCAATGTAGAAACTGTCACCCTGGTGTTTCACATGCGTCCGTTGTGTGTGTGGGGGCTGTCTCTCGGATGGACATGAAACGGGGTATCCTGTCTGCCGACAACAGTTGCTGAACATTAATGATCCTACGGTGTCCTTCGTGAAGAGTAGGCAAGCTATCACCAACATCCTCGCTAAATTCCAAATTGTTGTCACGTTCCATGGAACGTCAAGCCTCGCCAGCTGGTTGGTAAATACCTGGGCCAAAAATGTTCCCCAGTCAGGTCAGGTATGGGAGCATACGCCAGAGCAGTGCATCGCTACATCCACTTTCCACTGGTACTCCAGGAGCCTCCATCTGGTCATCCCCCAGGCAGATGCCTGGTGCATTCCCATCTCCATGAGATGCTGACCAACCTGCTGCAACCACGAAGCACAAAGTCAGCCCATTCGCCAACTCCACCCACGAGGCTCCTTCACTGAAAAAATCTGGTGAGCAGGATCAGCGTCAGAAAAACGAGCCACATGTCCATGCTGACGCTCAGGGACTATGCAGATAACAAATCTCATTTGTGTCTCAATCAGCAACCACTTGTTGGACACAGTCCAACCAGCAATAGCCAAGGATTCTCCAAAGAGACCTCATACCAAAGGAGTTAAGTCTCTCTCTTAGCTCCCTGGTCAGAGTCAAGGTTGTACATCCATAGAGCAAGACTGGAAGCACCAAGCACCTGAGGACTCAGACATGCGTCCTCCTGCACAGGCACTGACAGTGCCACACCCCATTATTTATCCAGTGAATCCATGACTCCCCAGGCCTGACCCAGACGTCTATTGACCTCTGGCTCACAGTCAGCGGAGACATGAAAATTAAGGCCAAGGTAAGCAAATCACTCCATAACCTCAACATCCTGACCACAAACAGGAACAGACAAGATAGCAGCATCCCGGATGTCAAAGAAGGCCTGGATCTTCGTTTTGACTCAAGAAACCAGTAATCCCAGTGGCTCCAACTCCTCATTCAGCACCTCGAGGGCATCCAAAGGGATATCTTGAGTCTCCACAAAGATGACTGCATCTTCTGCAAAATCAAGGTCAGAGATCTTGACATTCCCAAACGATGCACCACAGTTTGAATTCTCCAACATCCTCGCCAGAATCCTGAAGTGCTGAAAAGTGTGGGGGCCAGTACACACCCCTGACAAACTCCAGTAAAATCTAGAAATAACTCAGAGATGGTATTACTACATCTCACAGCAGTCTCAGAACCATAGTTCAGACGTCAGATTGATCAGGTTTGTTGGCACCCCAGGAAGACCAATAACCCTCCAGAGGGCATCCCGATTCACTGAATCGAATGCTTTGCAGTGATCAACATAGGTTGCAAGCATCCCCTGCCAAAACTCTCGTGTGCATTTGGTGAGGACCCAAAGGGCAAGGATATGGTCACTCATTGACTTCTTTGGTGTAAAGCCTGACTACTCTGGTCACTGGTGCTCAAGCAGATGGTGATGAACCCCATCATTAATTATCCGAGCAAAGACCTTCCTCAGGACTAAGAGCAGCATCACCCCTCGGTCATTGTTGCAGTTCTGGTGATTGTTACGTTATTTATGTAACATTATTCTCGCGATCACCCTTCCCTTTCCAGAGAGGGGCAACAAGGCCCCTCTTCCAGTCAGTTGGGATGATGCCTGTGTTCCAGGCAGAGCACAGAATTGCATGCAACAATATGAGTGCAGCATTTCCACCAGCCTTGAGAAGTTCAGCATGGATGCCAAAGTTCCTGAGAGCTTTACGCCATTTCAAACGGTTCACCACACCTGGTGTTTCAACAAATGAAGGTGGATCACAGTTGATGGGAGAGTCAATAATAGGGACAGTAACTCCCCGGACATCCAACTGAATAGCTGGTGAATCTGCCTGGTACAGGCACTAAAAAGTAACCGGCCCAGCAGGCCTTCACTTCGGACTCCTCTGTCAAGAACCCACCACCCTCCACTCAAACTGCAGTCCACTGAGGGATGGGCTTGGGCGAACACAATGCACGAATTCCCCTGTAAGCAGGACAAGAATCACTTGACCATCAAGGATTGTATTCTTGAAGGTATTCCGCAACTCTTCAGGATTCCCCAAAGCACCCAGACTCCCCAAATCCCAACTCAGCCTGTTCTTGAGCTACCCTCTCCTCAGCTTCCCTCTCGTTTTTGAGCTTGCCATTCAGCCTGGGTTGGGATGGTACCATTCTCCCGGATTTAAGCTGAAACTTCAGAGTTGCTACAACAAGCCTCTAGTCAGTATTGAGGAACTGAGAACTCCAGTAGACCCTGCAGTTCTGGATCATCATCCAGCAACCATCAACGAACACATGGTCAACCTCCTTTACCACACCACCAGCATTGAAATACCAAGTCCAGCGATGAGCCTGTGGGCGCTGAGACCGTGAACCAGCCTACCTAAGTCCACAACTTCTTGCAAAGTCAAGGGACTTAGTGCTATGCTGGTTTACAGTTGCAGACCCATGGGGACCAACACACGTCTCCTAACCATCCCTGTCAGTGCCAGTCTATACATTGAAATCCCCCAGACTAGAAGAGTATCTCACCTGGGGCACTGATGAACCATAGATCTGAGCGCAGCATGCCTCTATCGGAGCATATACAGAGACCAGGGAAATGACACCCAAGGAGTGGTTAATCCATCCATCCATCCATTGCGACCATACTCTGTGCAGTGTTGGTGCTGCCGAAGCAGTCTCCTTGGCTATTGGTACAATCCTGGACAGGTCGCCACTCCGACACAGGATACCAACAAGCTGGCACTCATTTTGCCGACCTCAGAAGGATGACAGGCAGAGTCAACCCCACCTTATATTAATTAAACATCCGAGGGGGGTTTGAACTCAGGATCCTAGGATCCCAAGCCCACCACCCTCATCATGAAGCCAACACCAGGCATTGTGATGAATCCTTCGTCTCATAATACGCTTTTTGACCGGTGTTACCTCAATTATCATTTGAGTCAGCTTATTGAACACAGCTACAGCAACTCCTTGGGCATGGTGACCATCAGAGCAACAAGACCAATAGTAGGTTTAGCCCCCTTCCATGATCTCGCCACTATCTGGGCTACGAACCTCAGAGAATTCTGCAATACCGATGTTCAAACGCTTGAGCTCAGATTATAACAGAGACAGGTGATCAACCTCTCTTGGGAATAGGATATTCCAGGCACCCACCTGAAGGGACCGCCGCAGATTAACCCAAGGAGACCGTCGTCTGGTGGACAACACCTCAGCACCACTCCGCCACACACTACCGCAATCTGACCCAGGAAGAAGGAACCCCGTGTTTTTCCCCCTGTATCAAGGAATGGGGGTCCCGAAGGCTTTGGTTATACCCAAGTTAACCCTGCCCATTCCTGAGGATGTTTGCCCTTGCCTCGATCTACAGCAATCTTTATCATTCATTCAAATGCATGAAAAAAAAAATTATGTCACATAGCTTTGCACAGCAGTGAAGTGAAGTTAAATATTTTGCATTTACAATAAATGTCCAGAATTATAAAAAAAAGTTTTTGTTACTTTAATCGATGAGATTGTCACGTTCAGAGTTTCATTGTGTCACCTCCTTGAGTACCATGGTGAGGCATCCTCACCATAATTCACAGACCAGTGTGTGTTTGTTTGTCGTGCTACTCCTTTAGTTCTGTGCCGATTACATCCAGATTTGCTCCATAGGATCAGCCTGACCCGAATTAGTGTTTCGGCCTGTTTTTATATTTGCCGATGGTCTTGTGGGTGGGTGGGGGAGGGAGGAGTGAGGGGGGAGACACTAATTCTCTATGGAATGTGTGTCGTGTAGCGCCACCTCCAGGTGGGAGAGGGTATTACAATTCCCTGCCATTTACAGTACAATATTCCTGTCCTTCCAGTCCAGTGAGGTGTTTTAAATGACTAGTGCATGCCCGTACGTGCGTGGCCATACGTGCAAAAAAAAATCCAACGAAAAAGAACAATTGTGACGTCAATTGTGACATCATAGCACCGTGTCCTGTCATTGGTTTGGTAAATAAATGGCCATAACTTTGGAACCACTTGTCCGATTAATTTAAAACCTTGAAAAGGCACTTCCACAGGGCTCCAGCAATATACCTGGCAAGTTTCAATTATATCGGACCAATGGTTGTCCAGAAACAGCGGTCACAGTATAGACAAACACACAGAGATTTCTGGAATTTTCGATAGATAAGCAGTGGGTATGTTTTTATTTCATGCACGTAACCTGGGTTATTTTATTTTTTCCTCTACGGGAGCTGTCAGTTGCCTATACACTGTCCATATAAAGGTGTGCATCAGAAAAATGTGTTGCATGCTTTGAATAAGATCATAAGGCAGGTACTCTGACAGTATTACTAAATGTTCTGTTTAGTTATAAAGTCAAAAGCTACGTCACAAGACATGTATATAGTCAGTGTCTAACATGTCAGGAATAAAGTCCTCAACTTATCCACACCAATAATTTACTCCTCCCTTCGTTTTCTAAAAAAAAAAAAAAAGGTGAATTTAACCCCCACTCGTGAATCTATCAACTTGAAGCAACATCTCTATAAGTGAAATGACCTAACCACCTGATGGATTAAAGAAAAGGAAAGATTTCCTCGTGTCGACGGAGAAACGAAACATTTATCTGAGCAAACATGGCCGTTTCATTTGTATGTCATTCCAAGAAGTAACAGGAAGCGAATATCAGTGGCTGGAGTGTGACTGCTTGGCTTGGTGAGGTCCCATCTCCTGGGGGAGATCGCCAATTTTGGAATTACATCGCAGAACGTGGGACCGCCCAGTTGCAGCGGCAAGCTGCCAAGCACCGGGCTTAGACCGCTCGGCGCCAGGCCGAATGCCTGCCAACCGCAAGCGCATAATGGGATTTTGTCATCACAACCATATCACCTTCCAAGGGATGGAGCACAGTTTTTGCTCCACCACGAGACATGATCTCTGCTTTGGCTGCGCCGAGCGAACATTGCTGTGAGCAGAGAGCATCCCACAGAGTGAAGGGTTTTGTAGACTAGCTTGAGTAGATTGTCCCTAAATCCGATTATTGGGGGCATCAACTGGCAAGAACACAAGGATCTTTAATGATGGTTGTCCTATGAGACAGCAGCTGTGTTTGTCTAGAAAGCCACGCCATTGCCAGCTTCATAATCCCATCACCTTGGCTTTTGAAGACAAGCGAGCTCCTGTATCGGTGCCATTGTGTGAGTAAACCGTGTATGATGTTTTCTGAGACTACGGAAGGTGAAATTCGAGGTTAGGTGAAGTTCATGGCTTCCAGTCTCATGGCACACTGTCAATCACAGCTTTGACTCAGCCTTCTGGGCTTGTTTCGAAACGCAAAGGTAAACTCGTTCTGATGTGAAGCCTTCAAAATGAATAACTTCATTGCACAGAGCAGAGTGAACTAACTCCAGGACTTAAAAACCGCAGTGCCAGAAATACCTTTCACAACTGTGGATGAAATGAACTTTTTTTAATGCCTCGACCTGAGATCAGTAAGTTTGTGACCTGCCGTGAAAGGGCAATGATCGACTTTGAATAAGATTACGTTTCTAGACTTTCAAAACTTTCGTCCCAATTTTATTATTTTCATCCAAGGCCATTTTCTTTAAAATAAATAATAAATAAATAGAGTCCTGGCTTATTTAGATATTGTAATCTTTACTTTAATTAATGCGTGAATTTATCGGATTAAACTTGAATGAAGTGAAAGCTACCTAACTGATTTAATATATGTATATAATATGGTAGCATTCTTCAATAGCTGAGGAGGTGATGCCAACACAGCCTCCATTCTCAAGAAATCCAATAGATGGTTTGTCAATACCTTCCCATGAGAAACCCAAAGCTGGAATTCCTCCAGCACATCAACACACAATGGCATCCTGCTTTCAGTAAAGACACTCATGGGACATTCAACATCAGCAAGCGCAGATCCCAACAAATGTGACGGCCATGAGCGGTCCCCTCGAACAGGGTGGTGTATACTAGAGCGCGGCGCATACTATGTAGTAACAAGGTTCGGAGTCAGGTCCCATTCAGTTGGGAATCAAACAACACCGACAGACAAATCGAATGAGAACACTAAGATTAAAAATACTTCGTCGAAACAATTGTGTTGGAGCTCTATGGAAATGGGTGCCAACCTCAGCCCAATTTACTCAACCTCCAATCGACCTGTCAACTCGTATTGATATATTGATCATAAAGTGAATCGAAGACCAAAGGATGACGGCATTGCGCAAACGTGACACGAATGTGCAGTTTCTGGAACCAACAATTAGAGCAAACGGTTCGACGGGAGATGATGAGAATAGCCAATGCATGACCTCGTTTTAAAAGGGAAAAGCATGGCGTCATTTTCTGTATAATCATCTGTAGTAAAAACATCCCTCGGGTATGTCACTAAAGGTTTACATTTCACGATACAAAACAATACGATACATATATATATATATATATATATATATATATATTGGGTCTGGAGAACTTTTACAGGCACAACTGCATTTTGTGCCTGGTATGCACAAAACGGTTTGTGAAGCACCTCTTGTGGGAACATTTAATATTTATCAAATGTGGGTTGTTCAAAATGTTCTCAGAATGAGATACTCATAAGAGTCCAAGACACGCACAACATTTTTGTTTTCCAACACATAAGCATGTATACCGAGAGCGATACTCTGTAGAGCGCATACCTCCACCAGGCTGAATATTTTACGTTTTGTATCCCACTGATAGGCCGGATCTGCATCCCGACCTTAAACAAAATGTAATCTTTGTTCTTGTCACCTACCCAAGTAATCCACCAAGTTTTGTCATAATCTGTCCACGACTTTTTTGAAATGTGTTATATTTCTTTTTAGGCCCCATCTCTCAATTGTGAAGAATTATTTTTTTTAACAACTGTACTGACACGATGGCCTACAGGAGTAGAGGTCTGTACATCCATTTGAAGCTGTCTAGCCTTGGATCTAATCCAGTCACAGACAGGGTGATTTGTCAATGTGGGTGCCGTCCCCAGGATGGACGTTAAACAGAGGACCCGTCTGACAGTATTTGTTAGGGGATGTTAAAGATCCCATAGTGTTCTTCGTGAAGAGTAGGCGAACTATCGCCGGGACCATGGACAAATTACAAATTCCTGCCCTAACCAGCAGAGAGCATTTGCATCAGCTGAACAGCCACACCCTCAGTCAATGATGCTACCCCACAGCCTTGTACTGCTGCTGCATACAAAGTAGGACTTAAAAAATTTAAACAAACTTTCGTATCTGAAAATCGAAAATGATCATGGAAAAATAAGATCCGGATCTTCACCAAAAATTGAATTTGTTTGTCCATGTCACACACCTAACCTGTCCACCAAATTTCATCTGAATCTAGCCATCACTTTTTGAGATATCCTGCTCACAGACAAAAAAACAAACAAACAAACAAGAAATATGTCGTGCATTGCACAATACTTGTGAAATCCAAATAAACAATATGCTTTTAGGTCTTGATTGGTGAACCAATCCGGTGACCTAATATGCAAATTCTGTTCAAACTCGCAGAGTACCAAGCCTCCGGGTGAGTGGAGATTGCACATTACTTGCTTAAAGAAGTATAGTATGTGTAAATTGCAAGAAGACTACAGATGTTTGTGTGGATTACCTCTGAAGGGGTCTAAGGGGTCTACAGGTCTAAAGGGTCGAAGGTGTCTGAAGTGTGTAAAGGTCGAATGGGTCTAAGTGTTTCAAAGGGTCCATCGCGCTCTCTCAGGATCTTAAGAGGTCTAAAGATCTAAAGGGTATTTTCCAATAGTAGTTAGGGCCCAAAGGATCTAAGGTGTGCAGAGGGTCTAAAGGTCTAAGGGTCAAGGGATCCAAGTCGTGAAATGGGTATAAAGGTCTTTAGGAGTCCAGAGGATCAAGAGAGTCCATAGGCCCAATGGTCTTTAAAGGCCCAAAGGGTCTAAAAGGTCTAAAATGGTATAAAAGGGTCTTCAGAGGTCCATCAGGTCTAAATAGTCTAAGGGAATATAAAGGGTCTTAAAAGTTCCAAAAGGTTAAAATGGTCTAAAACGTCTAAAATCGTCGAAAGGCATTTAAAAGGTCAAAGGGGTCTA
This sequence comes from Eptatretus burgeri, assembly GCF_056783735.1. Taxonomy (NCBI): domain Eukaryota; kingdom Metazoa; phylum Chordata; class Myxini; order Myxiniformes; family Myxinidae; genus Eptatretus; species Eptatretus burgeri. Next base: position 63,060,136 of record NC_140968.1, read on the forward strand.
AAGGTCTAAAGGGTATGTTCCAGCAGTAGTTACAAGTCTAAAAGGGTATCAAGGGTAAAAAGCATTTAAGGAGTCCAAAGGGGTCTAAAGGTCCAAAAGGGTCAAGGGTTCTAAGGGTCTTTAGCAATCTCAGGGGTCAAAAAGGTCAAGAGGGTTTTCAGAGGTGTACAAGGTCTTAAAAGGTCCAAAACGTCTAAAATAGTTGAAAGGAGTCGAAACGGTCGAAGGGGTATAAAGGTCCAAAGGGTATGTTTCAGCAGTAGTTACCCATCTAAAAGAGTCGAAGGGGTCAAAATGGTATAAGGAATCCAAAGGGGTTGAAAGTATCTAAAGAGCATCTAATTGTCTAAAGTGTTTAAAAGGTCTTCAGAAGTCTAAGGGTTCAGGTTAGGTCAGGTGTGGGAGCATGCGCCGGAGCAGCACATTGCTGCATCCACTTTCCGCCTGTACTCCCGGGGCCTCTGTCTGGTCATCATCCCCCAGGCAGATGTCTGGCCCATCCCAATCTCCTTGAGACGCCAATCAACCTGCTGCAACCACGAGGCACGTTGTCAGCCCATTGTCCTCCTTCACCCACAAGGCTCCCTCGCTGAGAGAATCTGGTGCGCAGGATCAGTGTCAGGAAAACAAGCCACATGTCCATACAGCCGCAGCTGATGATCACAGACTATGCAGGCAAACAAATCTCATTTGAGTCTCTCTCAGCAACCGCTCATTTGACACAAAGTCCGACTAGCGATAGCCAAGGATTCTCCGAAGAGACCTGGTACCAAAAGAATTAAGTCTCTGTCTCAGATCCTTGGTCACAGTCCAAGTCTCACATCTGCAGACGAAGACTGGAAGCACCAATGACTTAAAGACTTGGACTTTCATCATCCTGCATAGGCACCAACAGTGCTACACCTCATGATCCAGTGAATCCATGATGCCTATTGACCTCTGGCTCACAACATATGGAGACATGAATATCATTGCCAAGGTAAGTGAATCTCTCCATGACCTCAACATCCTCACCACAAATAGGTACAGACAAAACACAGTGGCCTGCAAATGTATTCATTCCCAACCAACAATGCAACATTTAGATTAACTACTGCACCTGTTCACTGCAGGAGCGGAAGGGGGAGTTATGTTATTATCCTTATTATTAATGCAAATTATTATAACTATTGCTTTTGTTTTTATTTAAAAAAATTATATTGGTCTTATTATTATGCTCGATCAGGTCAATGAAAGGATCAGACCATACATGACATTATATGTTCGATCAGGTCATTGAAAGGATCAGACCATGCATGACATTATAATATGTTAGATCAGATCATTGAAAGGATCAGACCATGCATGACATTATAATATGTTAGATCAGGTCATTGAAAGGATCAGACAATGTATAACATTATAATATATTAGATTAGGTCATTGAAAGGATCAGGCCATGCATGACATTATAACATGTTAGTTCAGGTCATTGAAAGAATCAGACCGTGTATGACATTATAACATGTAAGATCAGGTCATCGAAAGGATCAGACCATGCATGATATTATAATATATTAGATTCGGTCATTGAAAGGATCATACCATGTATGACATTATAATATGTTAGATCAGGTCATTGAAAGGATCATGCCATGCATGATGTTATAATATTTTAGATCAGGTTCATGAAAGAATCAGACCGTGCATGACATTATAATATATTAGATCAGGTCATTGAACGGATCAGACCATGCATGACATAATATGTTCGATCAGATCATTGAAAGGATAAGGCCGTGCGTGATATTATCACATGTTAGATCAGGTCATTGAAAGGGTCAGACCGTGCATGACATTATAATATATTTAATCAGGTCATTGAAAGGATCATACCATGCATGACATTATAATATGTTAGATCAGGTCATTGAAAGGATCATACCATGCATGACATTATAATATGTTTGATTAGGTCATTGAAAGGATCAGACCGTGCATGATATTATAATATGTTAGATCAGGTCATTGAAAGGATCATACCATGCATGACATTATAATATGTTAGATCAGGTCATTGAAAGGATCATACCATGCATGACATTATAATATGTTAGATTAGGTCATTGAAAGGATCAGACCATGTATGACATTATAATATGTTAGATTAGGTCATTGAAAGGATCAGGCCGGGCCTGACATTATAATATGTTAGATTAGGTCATTGAAAGGATCATACCATGTATGACATTATAATATGTTAGATTAGGTCATTGAAAGGATCAGACCGTGCATGACATTATAATATGTTAGATTCGGTCATTGAAAGGATCATACCATGTATGACATTATAATATGTTAGATTAGGTCATTGAAAGGATCAGACCGTGCATGACATTATAATATGTTAGATCAGGTCATTGAACGGATCAGACCATGCATGACATAATATGTTCGATCAGGTCATTGAAAGGATCACACAGTGCATGACATTACATGTTCGATCAGATCATTGAAAGGATAAGGCCGTGCGTGATATTATCACATGTTAGATCAGGTCATTGAAAGGGTCAGACCGTGCATGACATTATAATATATTTCATCAGGTCATTGAAAGGATCATACCATGCATGACATTATAATATGTTAGATCAGGTCATTGAAAGGATCATACCATGCATGACATTATAATATGTTAGATTAGGTCATTGAAAGGATCAGACTGTGCATGACATTATAATATGTTAGATTAGGTCATTGAAAGGATCATACCATGTATGACATTATAATATGTTAGATCAGGTCATTGAAAGGATCAGACCGTGCATGACATTATAATATGTTAGATTAGGTCATTGAAAGGATCATACCATGTATGACATTATAATATGTTAGATTAGGTCATTGAAAGGATCAGACCGTGCATGACATTATAATATGTTAGATTAGGTCATTGAAAGGATCATACCATGTATGACATTATAATATGTTAGATTAGGTCATTGAAAGGATCAGACCGTGCATGACATTATAATATGTTAGATCAGGTCATTGAAAGGATCAGACCATGCATGACATTATAATATGTTAGATCAGGTCATTGAAAGGATAAGGCCGTGCGTGATATTATCACATGTTAGATCAGGTCATTGAAAGGATCAGACCATGCATGACATTATAATATGTTAGATCAGGTCAATATAATATCAATGTTACTCAATCATTCTCTTGATGATGGAGATTTCGAAACCGTGCCTCACCATTCAAAATTCCCCAAAATATAATTTAATTCCGTGAGGATGTCCGGAGTGGGCAATACCGCACATCATAAAACCCTGTTGAGGAAGGGGATGGGGGGGGGGGCGTTAAGTTAAATCGCTACACCCTACATCGTTCAAGCTCCATCATTCATGCATAATAGCTCATGTCATGTAATGCTCGGTTCCCACGATCACGATGCGCGGCACGATTGAAATTGTGCTCTTAATCGTGGACGAATCGTGGTAATCCTATCAGATCTTATCAGATGATGAGTTCAGTCGTGGCAATCGTGTTAATCGTAGAAAATTTTTGAACGGTTCAAAATTTTTCTACTGTCAACACGATCAATTTTCAATCGGGATCATCGTATCGGATCGTATTGCATCGTAACAAAGCGCGACAGATCACATCTAATCGTGCTTCCAAATCGTGGTGATCGGGATCGATCTTAGACAAGACAAACACCACGCTCTGTGAGACCACGGTTTCAATCGTGCCACGCATCGTGATAGTGGGAACAGACTTTCAGAGAAATTCCATGATCAGTTACGAATGGCCAATCGTGGCGTTCGTAATGGATCGCACGACAGTGGGAACCTAGCATAAGCAGCTTTGTTCGCGAAAGATCGTTGCTGCTACTTCGAGGCCTAGCTAGTCGAGACGGCTCTGAGCCGTTAATCTGAGGGAGATGTGGGATCTGAGAAGTACAAAATGCCTTAATCACGTCGAGTTTCCTCGAAACTGATTTCAGTTTAATAGCGACTGTTTAAAAATGTAATTGTACGTTGGACAGGATTGCTTGAAACGTTTGTGGTTGTAATATTTTTTACGTCTGGAAGGTCTGCCCCCATGAAAGCCATGATAACCTATTATTCACTTCAACATGGAGTTTGTGCAAGGTGCAACACCCCTTTGGGGATGAAGGGAAGTTAAATCGCTAAAGTCTCCATCGTGTGACCCTTAGTCCTCGTGTCAAGTTTGGTTGCGATTGGAGAAGTACCCACCGAATGTATCGCACTCAAAAAAGTCAGACAAACAAACAGACACCAAATTGCCTTTTTTAATATGATTATAAATTATGTAGAAACAATTTTTCCAAATTAACTTTTTTATTCATACCTGAAGAGATCAAACTAAACACCGTTATCGTTAAAGGAGGTTACATGTTTGGAATACCTGAAAAAAACAGGTACAAATCAAAATTCACTGGTTGTAAAAGTTTTCAGCCCCTGAGGTCAGTACTTGGTGGAAGCACCGTTCGCAGCAATGACTGCTATGAGTGTTTTTGGGTAGATCTCTACCAGCTTTGCACGGTGAGATGGTGAAATCTTTCCCCATTCTTCATGTGAAAATTGCTCTAGTTCCTGCCAAGTTTGATGGGGATCCTCGATGGACTGCAATCATACAAGTCTCGCCATAAATGTTTAATTGGGTTCAAGTCAGGATTTTGACTGGGCCACTCAAGAACATTTTTTTTCTTATTATGCCTTTTCTGGGTCTTTTTTGCCTTTTGCCTTTAGACCTGACCTGATCTAAAGAGATGCCTTTTTTGTAAACTATCCAATGGAACTCACCCACATGGCAGGCCCTGTAAATGTTGGAAGGATGTCATCAAGGAAGACCTAAAGATCTTCAACATTGAGGGGAACTGGCATGACTTGATACAAATAAGGCAAAGCTGGAAAGCTGTTATTAAAAAGAGTGCTTTGATTGCAGGGGCTGCTCTTACTGCAAAGGAAGCCCAGCAGCACGAGAAACGGCACAGATGGCAACAGTGTCACCTATCATCGTAAGTGATGGGAACATAGTGATTGATTGATTTATAACCCTCTCTTGAATGGTGCTTCTCCACCACTTAATGTCTGACTTGTTTGGAAAGCTCATTGGTCGTCATGTTTGCCTTGTTGGTTGACCAAGTGAGTTGCCCCTTAAAACTCCTTAGATACGTGAAGGACCATAATTTTTAGTTAAACCACTGATTACATACAGGTGAAACCTATTACACCTATTTTATAACCTTTCAAATAAATAATTTGCTCCTGAAGTGTTGAAAGGTTCTAAAAGGTAAAAGAAGCCTTCAGGGTCTATAGCTGTCTTAATAGATCTTAAATGTCTTGGGGGGGGGGTATTGAGGGGTCTTAAGGATATTGGAGGGTATTATGGGTCTTGGGGGTCTTAAGGGTATTGGGGCTCTTAAGGATCTTTAGAATTTTGGGGTCTTAAGGATTTTAAGAGCCTTAGGGGGTCTTAAGAGTCTTAGGGGGTCTTTATGTTATTGGGAGTCTTAAGATTTTTTGGGGTCTTGAGATTTTTGGTGTCTTCAGTTCTTGAGGGTCTTTGGATCTTACGAGTCTTAAAGGATATTGTGTCTTAAGTTTCTGGTGTCTTAGGAGTCATGAGGGTCTTAGGGGTCCAAAGGATATTAGGGTTTTTTTGAAGGTCTTGAGGGTCTTAAGGGTCTTGGTGGATCTGAGAGGTCTTATGGGTGTTTTGGGGGGGTCTTAAATGTCTTAGGGATCTTCAAGGTCTTAAGGATCTTATCGGTCTTCAGGGTCTTAAGGGTCTTGGGGTCTTATGGACATTGTGATACTATTTAAAGATGCATCAAAGGTGGTGTAACCAGGCTCAATGGTGTCGTGGTTCGAGCGTGTGCAATGAATCTGGGAGGTCATTGGTTTGAATGTCGGCTGAATCATATCAAAACTTTAAAAATGCTACGTGCTGCTTCCTTGCTTGATGCTCAACAGCATTTAAAATGACCCGGGGGCCTGTTGGTCAAGTGGACCAAATTTTCATTGGTCTTCACAGCCTTAGGCGTTTTGCTAGTCTGAACAAAAACAATAGGTTTTCCAGCCTGGAAGCCGTGGAACCATCATAATAATAACAATAATAATGATAAAAACAATAATAATAATAATAATAATAATTTCGAGGTCTAAAGGGTCTTCAAAGGTCGAAGGGGGTCTCAGCAGTCAAAGGGTCAAAAGGTAAATTCCAATAGTACTTAATTAATTAATATACATATGTAATTAATCCTCACAAAAAAGCATCTCACACACACACACACACACACACACACACACACACACACACACACACACACACACACACACACACACACACACACACACACACACACACACACACACACACACCTTATCCATCTATAGTAGATAGAGCACGGAGAAACAACCATAGGTTGGTAATAATAGCGTAGTTTTTGTTGGGCCTCACGGCATCTCCTACGTCGAAGAGTTCCTTCTGAGTAATTGTGTTACGTTCATCATCAATGATGTCATGGCCGAGCAAAATTAAAAACCAAAAGTTACTCTCTCCACGTGATGGTGATTAGATATATATATATATATATATATATATATATATATATATATATATATATATATATATATATATATATATATATGTGTGTGTTTTTTTGTTTTTTTACCAACAGTCTTGCTGCGTGGAGCCACTTTTCCCGGGCCTTGTGATGACCCAGAAAGTTGTAAATGACAAACGTTTTGCACTTTAAAAAAATAACTGTCAATGTCGCCCTCAAGTGGACGAATTGTCGATGTGCATTTACCTGGACAACCCACGTTTTCAAAACAGCAATTAAAAGTGTAAAATGTAAACGAAATTTTAATTTTAATATTGTGCGGAGGTCAGACAGGTGGTTGCCTCACATGAAACGAAACACAGGAACATGATGAATTACAGGTTAACAAGACTAACGAGGACAGTCGAATAAATGGATGAAAACAACAACATAGTGTCAAAGCATCTTACAAGGAAAATGCTCAAATGGTAAAAACAAACATTGACTACTACTACTACTACAACTACTTTAACCTTGAAGTCACACACTTGAATGGCCCCGTCGGATTGTGATGTGTCTGCCATCTGCTTGGAAATCAGCAAACATTACTGCCCTGCATGAAAAAGGTACAAAAACAGATCCCTGGAACTACAGACCAATCAGCCTTCTCCCGATCATCAAGAAGGTTATGGAATTCATCATCACTTCAGACATTAAATCCTTCCTCTTCTCCAATGGCTTGATTTCCGATCATCAATTTGGTTTCAGACCAGGTCACTCTACCCTGGATATGCTGCTTCTGCTGTCCCAACAATGGATGGAGGTACTCAATGCCAGCCATGAAATTAGAGCCATATCCCAAGACGTATTGTGTGCTTTTGACACAGTCTGGCACCCTGCCCTGCTCATCAAACTCTCTTCCTATCCTATCCAAGGCCATCTGCACTCATGGCTCACAGACTTCCTCTCCTGTTGCAGCCAACATGTGGCCCGAAATGGAGTTCTCTCATCCCCTCTTCCTGTCCAGGCTGGAGTTCCTCAAGGCAGCATTCTGGGCCCTGTTCTTTTTCTGGTCTTCATAAATGATCTCTCCAACTCTCTGGAAAATCTTATTTAGCTCTTTGCTGACGACTCCAACCACTGTCCTACCATCTGTCATCCCTCAGACCGACAAGCCGCAGCTTCTTCGCTCTCTGCAGATCTGGTAAAATCACAAACTGGTCCAACACGTGAAACATGTCTTTCAATCTGGACAAATCTCACACTCTCACTATGTTTCTTTGAAAGGGCTGTTTAGAACCCCCCCCCTCTACTTTCTCAACAATCCTCTGGAAGAAGTTCTTTCATTCAATCTTCTGGGTCTCTTTGTCTGCCATGATCTTTCCTGGGAAAGCCACATTTTCAACCTGGCCTCCAAAGCCAGTCGCCGACTGGGCATCCTCCATCGTGCAAAGTCCTTCCTCATCCCACCTGAGCTCCTGACCACATACAAAGCTTTTGTCCACAGCCTGATGGAGTACTGCTCTCTCCTCTGGGCTGGTGCTCCTGCCTCTCACCTTTCCCGGCTTCATGCGGTGGAAACAAAGTCATTTAGGATCATTGGTATCTCCCGTGGTGAGGCTGAGTCTTTGGGCCTCTCACTCTCTCACCACAGGCAGGTCGGTGGTCTTTCTATCTTCTATCTTCTCCTCTCTGGACTCGCCCCCCCCTGCTCTGTCTGCGATATGGCCCCACCATATTTCAGCAGGGCGCTCAAGGTCCGCCAACAACCCCCCTCTGGTAAAACTACCAAAATCATGAATAATTGCTCACCTTCACTCTTTCATTCCTCTTTTTTCCTGCCTTTAGAATAAACTCCAACACTCTGTTCATTCCCATTCTTCCCTCCAGGCCTTCAAAACAGCTGTTCATCACCACCTCTTATCGCCCCCCATCCAAATCCTCGATCTTTTCTACCCCCGTTAAATCACCCCAAATCCACCTCCTTCAAATTCCCTGCTTTCCTTCCTGAAAGTCCCTGTAATGTCCATCATGTATACCCCGTGTTCCACCCCCATGTCTTTCCCTTCCACAGATCTCCTAATGTCTCTGTTCCCCACTGTTTTGTTGTCCCCTCTACCGCCGCTCTTGATTAATGCCCTCCCCCCTTGCTGTGCGTTGTGTGTTCGCTCTCATATGAGCCTCGACAATGTACACAACAAAAAAAATAGGAGCCACTATTAAATATCGTGCCATCTCGTGCGAAAATAAAGAAATCACTTCATTTTATTGGGGTCTGGTGAGACCCCAGTATCCAGGGAATATTGCTTCTTACTTCCATCACTTATGACTCCAAAACAGTTTCACACAAAAACTGTTTATATTGTCAGTTGATTTGAGAGAATACGATGGGAGGATATCACAGAAGGAGAAAAATGAGAAATGTAACATTAGTTACAGGAATAGGATCTTGGGGTCCGCATCGACTCCACACGCCGACTTTTTAATTTTTTTTGTATACCTTGTCGAGGCTCGTATGAGAGCGAACACACAACGCACATCAAGGGGTCAAGAGGGATGGGACGGGGAACATGGGGAATAGAACATGGGAATGGACTTGAACTTCCGGTTCTGGGTTTGGAGCATCGACAGGTCTCGTTCAGGGCTCTCTGCTGACAATCTCAAAGTTAAGTTTCCGGTCGTTATCTGTCCCATTTTAACTGTTTATTTTCTCACTTACATATTACTGTGTGTTGCTAGTTCGGTTTTGCTTCAAAAATCGTGCTATTTTGTGAGATTTTGTCGACTTTGTCTATCCGGATGCTTGAGGCCTACCCTTGAGGCTTGAGGCCTACCGGTTCCCCTCGGTGTACGATCGTGTTTTGTTTTTTTCTCCCCATTACCTTCAATATATATCTTCCCCACTTTCCTAACGTCCCCCATCCCTCCCAACCAATCACACTATTTCTTATCTTAAAAAAACAAAACAAAAAAACCCCTACCTTTCTCCTTCCTCACTCACAACTCTCGATTATTCTTCCTCTTCTTCTCCTCTGCTTCTTCCTCAATTTTTTTCGACAACACTTCCATGACCTAATCTGTTGAAAACTCTCTCAAACATTAATAATAACAATAAAAACGATATCTTATAATGCTTCATCTTCCTCTTTCACACATGTGGTTCTCTTTACTGTATCATAATGCACCACTCTTCTACTATTTAAACAGACTGCTCTCAATTCGACCTTTCCTTCATACCTTGCCTAAAAAATCCAACTGTTATCTCCAACTCCAAAATCCAACTGTCCAGGCGATATCTCAGCCATCATTTGAGCTATAAAGCTGAAATTTGGGGACAAAAGTGAAGATGTGCTTTGGCAAAAACGGTAGTTTTTAGTTTTTTGATTAATTGATTAATTCATTAATTACTTGATTATTATCAATTTCTTTATTATTTATTAATTTTGTTTCTCATCTGGACAATATCTCAGGCACCTTATGAGCTCAGAAGTTAATATTTGGACACTACACATGAACAAGTGATTTGGAAATAAAAGGGTATTTTTGATTTATTGAATAATCAATGAATCGAGTAATTATTCATTTTTTGATTAATTAATTTTCTAAGTTACAGATTTGGATGAAACAGTGGTGATTTTGCAATGTCATTAGCCAATTGATGAAGAAATTAATTATTTAACGATTATTATTCTTTAATTATGCAATTAATCAATGAATTATTGTGCACCGCTCCCTCTCAATTCTGTCTCCATGTGCTACAAGGCGACATCACCGTGTGCCTAAGGTGCTCCTGGCGATGTTGCACGCTGGAGGATTTGTTATTTATTTATTTGGCATGGGGGTGGTAGATTTTGAATATACCGCTACTTGTTTGTTCATTTTTTATAAATAAATGGCAGGTCACAGGCGACCACAGGTGGCAAACAACAGTTTTCCCATAACGTACTGGCTTTAAGGTTAACAGACCCAGTTATTCCTAGCTTTATGTGGGGTCAGCTCAGGAACGTTTTTGGGCCCACGCCTTTCACGAGTCGACTGGCCAGGAATGAATTTCTACTGGAGTGGATTAGAGAACACGGATTTGTAATTACATATTCAGGGTGCCAATGCTAAGTCGCACATTCTTCGCGAGAGACATCATGTAATCTTTAACATGCAGCAATTGATGCAAGCAGATGGGACTCCCAGCTTAATGCCCATCCGAGGGATGGTTCACTCTATAATCCAACACTCTCTGTGAAGCATCAATCCGACATTGTCGAGTCGGGTTGGGAAGGGAACCCAAATGAGAGAGCTCAAAATAATAATAATGCTTTACATTTTGTAAATAATAATAATCACAATAATAACGATAATCTCTAATCTTACGAGTACTGACTGTATCTTAATGGCCCCAATTATTCTCAGCTTCTTGTGAGATCGGTTGAGGAAGGACTTTGGCCACAAGCCTTTCACGAACCGGCTCGCCAGCCCAGAAGTTTGACTGATGGTGGCTGATAATTGTAAATAGCCCAGGGTATCGGCGATAACTCGCCCACTCTGCGTGAAAGCCACCGTGGGGTTTTGTTTTAACATACACCAACAACTAGTGCTGACCAACGGGTCCTCTGGCTTCATGTGGTTCTAAGAGCTTCCCAAATGAAATTGAGCAGATTCTTCTCAAGAATGCATCTTCTGCCTAAAAATGTGAAATATTATTATTTTATAAAATCTGAAATGATGTGTGTTCCTCATATTCACCAATAGAGGACATGAAGGGACTAAAAGGAGAAGAGTTGCTGTTGGTTGTTTCTGCGTTGGAGTGAGTGACCCATTATCTTTTTTTCAATTCAACAAATCGACATTTTTCAATCCCCAGATTTGAGGAGGTCCAATTTTGCCCCAACAGCACTCTCTACGAGCGTCACAAATGCAGTGACCTCGAGGTGAGCTTGGTGCATCTTCAGGTAAAGTGGCTTCCTTTCGACCATGCAATTTGGCTTTTGATATTTGTATTCACTGAGCCATAAACGATTGTACACCAGCCTTGCAAGGCGGTTGCTCGCTGGATCAGTTAAGGGCCAGGTTATCCCACGAATGTGCCAATAATTTGTCCAGGGTGCCCGCTGAGGTTGTGACACGACGTCACATTATTTTCTGGGGTCAAATAATTTCAAACTGTCTTTGTAGCTTTTTTGTGTTTTACCACTCCGTATGTTTGTCTGATGTTCGTTCGTTCACCAAACAAAACGGTTGTAGGAATTCTGTCATTTGGCATCGTCATGACGATGTGCCCATTGTGCATGGCCACCAGTGGTTGGCATCTATTGTGTTGGAAGTGGTTCGACACCTCTGCAGAGCTTTGAAATCGAGTGTCAAGTCTTGCCACAAACATAGATCTGATACATGAGATATAGTGCATGCAAAAGCACTCCAAGCACCTTTGGTAATCCATATTCATATTCCGCTGTTCTGCCCGAAAGCAGATTCAATGCTGCTGAAGCAGTTTTTTGGCAAGGGGTAGACTGGGTGGTTTGCCATTGTCTTCCCAACAGTAGTTGGGGCAGGAATTTGTAATTTGTTCACGGTGCTGGCAATAGCTTGCCTACTCTTCGTGAAGATCGCCGTGGAATCTTTAACATCCACCGACTGATGTCGCTAGATGGGATGCCAGTTTAACGTCAATCCGAGGATGGAACACACATTGTTGAATCGCCCTGCCTGCGAGACACCGGGATGACAGTTTATAAATTGGTCGGTGCATCCTGTAGAATCCTGGAGGGTGGGGGGAGGGGTGTCAGAGCATGGGGATGGAAAAGGGTGCAACACCAGGAAGGAGGTGGTGGAAGACAGAGGCCACTGACATGTCTGGGATATAAAATGATCGGCTTCGAGACTCAGCTTCGTCGTGAGAAATTCCAATTATCTTGAAGGTCTTGGCTTCCACCGCATCAACCTGAGCAAAGTGTGAGGAAGGGGCACTAGCCCGAGAGGGGAGAGCAGTACTCCATCAAGATGTGGATGAATGCCTTGTGGGAATACTTTTTTAAAAACTGCACCATTTATTTAGTAAATAAAGGGTTCGGTCTTACATGAGACACCCCCCAGAACAGTCTTTAGCTCACCTGAATGTAGTTCCAGGGAGCTTATGGGATGGTGCGTCATCCGTCTGTCCGTCTGTCCATTTGTCCAGAAACATTTGCAGCTTCTTCTCTGAAACTACACACTCGATTTTGATGAAACTTGAGCACAACCTTAATCACCCTTGATGTACCAAAGTTTGTTCATGCTATTTTAAAAAAAAAAACATAGGGGCAATATGCTGGGTACTCACTTGGAAGGGGCTGAATAAGATAACCAGGGAACCACTGGTTGGCATGGATGACCCACAAAATATGTAACGGAGAAGAAAGTAAATACTTATAGAATATTTTTTGATGCACTGAGCAATCTGTGGTACTTCACGGGTGATGAAGGTTGTGGTCAAGTTTCATAGAAATTGTGTGTGTGATTTTGAAAAAGAGATCAAATACATATTTTGGGGGCAACCCCCCTTCCACACCCTTAGAGCCCGATTTTTATAATGTCATGAACAAACTTTGGTACATCATGGGTGATTAAGGTTGTGCTCAAGTTTCATTGAAATTGTGTGTGTAGTTTCTGAGAAGAAAGCAAACACCAATTTTGGGGGGAAATCCCCCATAAACCTCAATTTTTTTAATGCCATGAACAAACTTTGGTATATAACGGGTTATGAAGGTTGTGGTCAAGTTTCATTGAAATTATGTGTGTGGTTTTGAAGAAGAGATCAAATATATATTTTGGGGGAAACCCCCCTTACACACCCTTCGAGCCCGATTTTTCTCATGTCATGAACAAACTTTGGTACACCATGGGTGATGACGGTTGCAATCAAGGGTCATCGGAATTGTGTGTGTCGTTTTTGAGAAGAAAGCAAATAACTCCTTGGGAAGCCAACCCCCCCATAACCCCCTTGAGGGCACGATTATTTTTTGTAATGCCATGAACAAACTTTGTTTCCAATTTGGTGTTGAACGTTGTGGTAAAGTTTCATTGAAATTGTATGTGTAGTTTCAGAGAAGAAGTTGAAAGTATTTGTGGACGGACGGATGGACGAACGACGCGCCATCACAAAAGCTCCCGGAACTACATTGGAGGTGAGCTAAATCAGGGTGTAAGGGGATTTACGGGGTGAGGGGTGGTTGCCCCCCAAATTAGGTATTTGCTTTCCTCTCAGAAACTGCACTCACAATTTTGATGAAACTTCACCACGACCTTCATCACCCAGTATGTACCAAAGTTTTTTCACGGCATTAGAAAAAGTGGTGTCTCAGAGGTTTTATGGGGGGGTTGCCCCCAAATATGTATTTTCTCTCTTCTCAGAAACTACACACACATTTTTGATGAAACTTGACCACAACCTTCATCACCCGTGTTGTACCAAAGATTGTTCGCTGCATCAAAAAAAAAATCCATAGGTATTTACTTTCTTCGCCGTTAAATATTTTGTGGGTTATCCATGCCTACCAGTGGTTCCCTGGTTTTCTTATCCAGCTGTTACCAGGTGAGCACCCAGGGGTATTGCCCCTACTTTTTTATGCCTCTGCTGATGAAGTCGCCATAGGCATTATGTTTTCAGGTTGTCCGTCTGTCTGTATGTCCGTCCATGCTTACTTTCTCTGTTTTCTCTGCAACCGCTTATCTGATTGACATGGAATTTTAACCATAAGTGTGACGACTCGGAGGGAATGTTCACGTGATAATTATGAGGTCATAGGTCACGGGGTTTGGCAGCCATGTTGGAAAAATGGAAAAACTTTTGACCTGTTTCTCTGAAACCGCTCTATGGAAAAAATTGAAATTAGGCACAAATGGGAAACAAGTGTGATATTTTGATGATGTCATAAGTGGCTTCATTATGACGTCATAATTTCACATGTCGAACACTTTATCCGATCAGTATGAAAATTTTTGACGTTCATCTTGGGATAAATTATGTGGGAGAAAATATGATGACGTCATCGGTCACGTGGTTTGGTAGCCATATTTTGTTGACATAAAAATCTTCAAAAATATACTTCTCCGAAATGGCTGAACAGATTGAGGTGAAACTTTACAGGTATGATTGCCTAGCCATGAGGAAGAAAAAGTTCTCCACCTGCGACGTCAAAGGTCACATGGTTTTGGAGCTATGATTGGTTTTTTTGAAGAATAAACCTTTAAAAAATCTTCTTCTCCAGAACCTCTTGACAAATAGAGCGAAATCTTCACCCACTTGTTCCCCAAGTCTTGAGGATACCAAGGTGTTCACGAATAATTGATAGGTCACATGGTCTCAGCCATATTGGATTGAATGACAATCTTAAAAAAATTATTTCTCTTGAACTGCTCCACCGATTGAAATGAAACTTCAGAATTATGATGCATTTATCTCATCAGATGCATTTTCAGGCAGCTAGAATTATTTAATATTTTGAATCTGGGTTTCGGGACTTCAATAAAATTTGGTACAAGTATGTATAATGATGTAATAATGTGGGTGAGGAATATCTGTCGAAGTCGTGACATCAAAGAATGCCCTTCCAGTTCTAATTCAAATTGTTCCCGGCTGCTCAGAACTGTTTTTGTGTACAACAGACAGGTTAATGTGTAGCAGGCATTTCCTTATTTATCAGGATGAATGCAGCAATAGCTTATATGTGGCACATGCTTCCTGGTACCCATGAAAGTGATGGGGTCTGCTCTTCACACACACACACACACACACACACACACACACACACACACACACACACACACACACACACACACACACACACACACACACACACACACACACACACACACACACACACACACACACCTGCCACTGATCTCTGACGGTTCAAGAAGATTAATAGTATGAAATACGGCAAAGCATACAAAGGAACTTCATAAAAACACACTTATCCCAAAATTTATTTTTCTTTTCTTGTACTTTAGCTCATTTCAAGCACTTTTTCTTTTGCTTCTGGCCTTGCCTGCAGCATTTAATCCACTGATTTTGTTTACTAGTGTAATCTATAACAATATTACCTCTTATCAAACAAAAGTTAATATTATACACGATTATTGAATTACTCCATTCTGGTTTATACCATTAATCCAATGAAAATTCCTTATAAGGATAGGCATGCAATACAATAACACGTCCCACAGATAAGGAAGGCATAGTAACTAAATCCGTATTAATTCCAAATAGATTTTATCTGTGTTTATTGGTGTTCCCAAAGGCTTATCTTATTGGTGTTTACATGGGTAAGATGGCAGCAGGTAATTAATCACAGCTTGTTATGAGATGGGGTAGCCATCGATCACTTTACTAATGTTTTAGTTCGGAAAGGATACCGAGTCACACATTCCAATCGTGAGTTACTCCCTCAAACATCAAGTTACTCCCACGAATTGAGAGTTACTCCCAATGACATCAAGTTACACCGTCGGATAGTGAGAGACTCCCTCGGACATCGTTACAACCTCAGAGATTAAGTTACTCCCTTGGACAACGAGTTAAGCCATCCGACATTGAGATAAGCCCTTGGATAGCAAGTTATGCCCTTGAATACTGAGTTACTCCTTTGGACATTGAGATAAGCCATCGGATTGCAAGTCCTGCCCTCAGATGGTCAATCACTCCCTCTGATAGTGAGATAAGTCCTCGGATCGCAAGTCACTTCCTGTGACAGTGAGATAAGCCCTTGGATAGCAAGTCATGCTCTCAGTTAGTGAGATAAGACCTTGGATAGCAAGTCACATCCTCATATAGTGAGATAAGCCCTCAGATAGCAAGTCACATCTTGTAATAGTAAGATAAGCCCTTGGATATCAAGTGTCCCCCTCTGATAGAGTGTTATACTCCCTTTGATAGTGAGTCGTACCCCCAGAGATAGTGTATCCGCATGACTAATCCATATTACCAGATCGATTTAATAGTCCATGATGTACTAACCTCCATCACACCTCAGCACTCAAAACTATTGTCTGGTGAATATGCACCAACAAAAGGAGTCCAAAAGAACCATCATGCCTATTATATGCCTGTATTCACACCTTAATGACTTAGTCTATCAATTGACTTACTTATGATGTAATAACATCACACTCACAAAGCAATTAACCTTACCACATCTACATCCCTTTTATAATATTAACTGTAATATTTGGACTGGCAGAATAGCGTACCGGTATGAACACTCACTTTTGAGCTATCTTGCCTGGGTTTGAATTTCGACCCAGCGAGAAAGTGTCACCCAATAGTGTTTGGCATCATCAATATGTATGCTATCCTTTGGATGGACAATAAACAGGGTGTCCCGTCTGTTGGCATTCATTAGTGGACGTTAAAGATGTCGTGGTGTCCTTCGCGAAGAGTAGATGAGTTACTTACTGAAACTGAACAAATTCCAAACGACTGCAAGTACCAAGTGGTCTGGCCCTCTTGGAGGTTCTCTGGCACCAGGTTACACCACCGACTTTGCTCAAGTGTGGTTGCTATCTGGGCAGCAGTTTCTGGCCGAAAATA
Source organism: Eptatretus burgeri (assembly GCF_056783735.1). Taxonomy (NCBI): domain Eukaryota; kingdom Metazoa; phylum Chordata; class Myxini; order Myxiniformes; family Myxinidae; genus Eptatretus; species Eptatretus burgeri. The sequence continues at coordinate 63,077,256 of NC_140968.1, forward strand.
AAAAATAAATTGACCAGGTGGTACACATGCTTCATGAGGACAGCCTTCTTCCGATATATAGAGCAACCGACACACATGTCAGTAAAACTCAATGCAATGAATTTACATCCCCATCAAAAGAAGTGCATACTCTGACATTCAGCACTGTCTCCTGGAACTGCAACCAGGCTGTCGTCTTCATATAATCTGTTCGGATATTTTGAATCTAGTGCACCACCCGAGTTCTCTGCCATGATTAAGAAATCAACTGAATATAAAAAGCAGACATGAACATAAAGAGATCAGCTCCCCTTGTATTTTTTCCAGCATCTGTATTCACCTCGATCTTTCATTTAACTCCTTCCATCTCTCCTCACTACCCTACCCTCCAACTTTCTACGAGCTCCAGAGGCTTCCAACATTAAGGAGGGAGCACTCCGTAAACCTATATTGCGTGCATTCTAACTTCCGCGTAATCACTAAAATTATGTGAAAATACAGTATCGACAAAGCATTTACCAAGCGTCGAATTTAGTTTGAGTTCCTGATCTCAAATAGAAGTTCTCGAGATTCTAAATGTCGGCACCATTTCAAATTTCATGCTCTGTGAGTGAGTGTGTGTGTGTGTGTGTGTGTGTGTGTGTGTGTGTGTGTGTGTGTGTGTGTGTGTGTGTGTGTGTGTGTGTGTGTGTGTGTGTGTGTGTGTGTGTGTGTGTGTGTGTGTGTGTGTGTGTGTGTGTGTGTGTGTGTGTGTGGCATGAATGCCCTGCATAAGAATGAAGAACAAATGAAGACTTCCATTATCCTTGCACCGCAAAGGTTAAACAAAGTTGTGCTTGCTGAAGTGAATTAGCGTTACTAAGATGGTAAAGCCTGAAGCACAAATTCAATAAAACCGAACGAACAGCATAGTCGAGCAAAGCAAAGTGATTTCCCTGAGATAATATATTGTGAGGTCTTGCATAACAGAATGCTGCAGATTTGAATCTATTTTGTTTGCCGAAAAGATATCAAGAAAGCAACTTAACAAAATAAAAATCAGAATGTGTGACGGGGTTAGTAAGTCCATGGGTTGACATCAGTAACTGACATTAAGAAAACATATATATATATATATATATATATATATATATATATATATATATATATATATATATATATATATATATATATATATTCAATAGAGCTGCAATTTTGTTTTTAATCTTGGACCGAATAATCTTACATTGTCTTTTTCATGCATGTAAGTTCTCAGACTTACTCATCAATTCTCATCCATTTAAAGTGCGTGAAAAGTGCAGTCATTGAAGGTCACCACAAAAAAGGAAACATCAAAATGTGAGATCATCTCTTGTTCAAAATCAGTGTCCTAACAGGATGGCCTCGAGGTATGCACACTCACCTCGAGGCTGTCAAGCCTGGGTCGGAATTCCGACCAGCTATAAACTGTCATCCCAGTGTTTCACAGGCAGGGTGATTCATCAATGTGTGTGTGTGTGCCTTGGATGGATGTTAAACTGGGTGGGCCGTCTGCCAGCATTCGTTGATGGATATTAAAGATCTCATGGTATCCTTCGCGGAGAGTAGGAAAGTTATTGCCGGCACCATAGCCAAATTCCAAATTCCTGTCCTAACCAGCAGAGGGCATTGCATCAGCAGCATAACTGCATGCTCAGCCAATGATGCTACCCTGCAGCCTTATGGTGCATATGAATGAAGAGGAAGATGGAAATCAGCAAATCTTCTTCTTCTTTCGGCTGCTCCCGTTAGGGGTCGCCACAGCGGATCACCCGTATGATCCGCATAGTGATTTGGCACATGTTTTACGCTGGATGCCCTTCCTGACGCAACCCTGGTCGCCTCTTACGACACAGGGATATGGTACACCTATTTTAACCGGGGTATACACCGGCCCAGTACACTGGTACTCATTTCGCCGACCTCGGAAGGATGACAGGCTGAGTCAACCCCCTGGTGTATTAATTCAGTGGCCCAACGGGGCTTGAACTCAGGACCTTTTGGATCCCAAGCCGCTGCCCTAACCACTGCGCCAACACACCAGGCTTAGGAAGATGGAAATCAGCAAATAACTTGGAATAAAAACTCAAATATGGACACATCATGCTGGCCTCGCAAACAACAGTATAGGAAGCGGTTCTTGGATGCACCATGCTTTCACTGCACGGGATCAAGATGTCACAGAATTGGAAAATGTACATATAGGCTATGAGTCAAGAGGGTTGGTCGGTGCCATACAGATGGAGTAAGGCTCATTGTGATTTTTAACAAGATATATGTACCTAGATATTAAAAAAAACAGTGATAACAGTGTGTAACTCTCAGCCATCTCTGTTTTATCACCCGAAATATTATTATACGTCCGCTTCGCTTCGCCAAAAAATGTGATATTTGCTAAAATTGGTATAAATATTTTTTTAAGGACCACAGAGTGCCAATAATTTGCAGACTGGATGCCAACTAATATAGTAATAGAAATATAGAACATTTATTGGGGTTATTTGTCAAACTTTTGATATAATGACAAAAAATATGTTAAATTTAGTGAAAAAGTGGCCGAAATCGCTTCGAGTTCAGAATTCACATTGTACGTTTTTGTCAATATTTCAAAAATGAAAACTCCCAGAGTAACAGTTGACCCCTCAAAATCTTCGCAAGGAACCACTGCATTGGAATATATCATTACTTTGTAATATGGTGGTGGTTTGGTGGACATATTTAGGCAAAGTTCAACCATACCCCCGAGTTTTGATATTTTGAAACAAAACATAGATTTTGAACATTTTAGGTTTATTCGTCTACTTTTGGTATCTCAGTGTAATTTTTGGTATTAGCTAGTATCCTAAAGTAGGTATGTAACTTCAGGTACATTATATTTCACAATACATGCAAAATTGCTGCACACTCTCGGTTTATCATAATTATGTTATCATTAACTGATCTGTCGAACAAATACGCCTTGTTATTATACATTGTTATTACCAATCAATTTCAACACATTTGACACAGATTACAGTCATTTAAATTAAACACACATAAATAATGCTTATAAATTGAACCTATCCTTTTATGCATCAGGCTACTTCAAATTACAATGAACGTCATACATATTCTGGCAAGTGAGCCTTCCGCTGTGAGGTTTGTTTCTATGCACAGGTCCCGGAGACCAGCATCTTGAATTCGAGCTCCTAGAATTGTGAGTATATTGCAGACTGTATGGAACGTACCCAGACGGAGAATTATTCGTGAATACTTGTCAGTGTGTTTCCAGATGATTTCGGCTGCCTTAGCATATAATGCCTGGTCCAACACTACGACAATCTCCTCTATCTGTAGTGCCTTCCTCACAAGTTCTGACTGGTTTAATATTCCAGCGACTGTAGTCAATTCCGTAGCTGGAGCATTGATCGTGGGCATATAACCAACAACATCCTTTGAGACTGTCAGAGAATCTCTGGTGTTTATATTGAAACCCGTCCAGCTTGGTATGTGCTGCTTCTCTGCGTCGGTCATTCGAGCAAGTATCCAGATGAGGTTTTTGTTCGTCACTGTGTACTCTGTTACTATGCTCGTGTATGTTGTAAGCAACTGGTCCAACGCGCTGTCCAGCAACGTATGTTGTCAATTTGTGATCATAGACATCCAAAGATCTTTGCTTTTTCTTGGCTATCTCAGGAAGCGCTTGTTTTGGAAGATGTGGTCCATAAACTCTGGCCTGTACCACGATACCATTCACACGATGTGACGTTCCCTTTCCACTCAATGTTTCTTCCAATCTATCAATGTTGTCCCATGCCAAGTCGGTAAACGTATATGGTTGAATACTTGTTGGTATGAGTGTCTGCTGATTTAGATTAGCTGTGAGCTTCTGTAAGAACAAGGCTGTGTCATTTTCTTCCAGCTGAGAGTAAGATATCCCATGGCCTAATCTGTTCAATGTCCGTATCAACTCCATATTCCCAGTGAGTGTTTTAACCATGTATGGAAGCAGTATATGTTTTGGTGGCTTCTGCATACCACATGTCACTGCATATACCACATCTTGACTGAAGGATTCAGTGAGCATTGTTACTCTCCGTGAAGGGTGTTTGTGTTCTGGATCACCAGTTAGTAGACCGATAAGAAACCGTCGAAGATATTCTGGTGCAGTGAATGATTCCTTCTCCACGTCGGACGGGTGATAGGGCCAGGTTGTTGGTTTTTTCTCGTCCTTTATTGTTGCTCTCAAAAATGACGATGACTGATGACGATCATCGTTCGCAGTTTCTCTGTAAGCGTTGTAACTCTGACAATTTGCTTGTTGGGAACGATATCAGTTCGTATATAATGAAACAGTTCTGCATATGATTCATCTTGCTTTTCGAGATAAATATCATTCTCCTGAGAAGGAGCAGTCTCTGTATCGAGACCAGGTGCTGGTCTTGTGTAGTCCCTGTAGCAGGAAGCATGATAATGTGCTTCAGCAGAAACTATGTCCCTACTTGTTATGGCTAAAAGCTTGGTGTCACACTTGCGGACTGCACAAGCTCGAAGCTTCTGGTCCGATCTCAACTCCGCAGATTGGACTAGTTTTTCCCGAGTTGACGTTCCCTTGTATCTCTTGACATTTTCGCATAAAATGCATTTGTAGTCATAGATGCGTGATTCTGATGAGGATCGTCTTGCCGGTCGCTTAGCATTGGAACACCCAGCAACAGCTTCCTCAGTTGAGCTTGGATCTGTTTTACGTTTAAGGGCTTCCAGATCTCTCTTCATCGTGAAAATGCTCCTGCATTTCCTATGGTAGAAGATCACTGGAATTTCCTTGTCTGTCACCGATTTAGCAATGTCAAGTATAGGGGAGTGATCTCTTACTTGAGCAGCATTTATTAGGGTTTTCCATGATTCAAAACTTTGTGGACTGGTAAGTTGTTCATTTGGATCAATACTCAGTGATTCCTTGTGAATTATACAGTGTCTTCCAGTTGGCTCTTCGGCCTCATCTCTGGTTTGTTCTTCCATTGCGATTGTATTAGCAACTACACATACTGGGCAAGCACTAACACCACCACCGCCACCATTACCACATTACCTGGAATGACAAAAGGAAATAACAATTTAGTTGGGTAATACAGATGGAAATACAGTAATGTTTAAGGTTATCCACTACTTTTAGGCATTTTTAATATATGTAGATGTTTCAATTTGTGAAATATTGCATCTGGGATGTTACATATTGATCTCGTTTTTTGTAATATTAAATAGTTAAACCAAAAATTACACTGAGATACCAAAAGTAGACGAATAAACCTAAAATGTTCAAAATCTATGTTTTGTTCCAAAATATCAAAATTAGGGGGTATGGTTGAACTTTGCCAAAATATGTGCCCCAAACAACCACCATATTACATATTTTTGTCATTATATCAAAAGTTTGACAAATAACCCCCATAAATGTTCTTTATTTTTATTACTATATTAGTTGATATGCAAATTATTGGCACTCTGTGGTCCTTAAAAAAATATTTATTCCAATTTTAGAAAATATCACATTATTTGGCGAAGCGAAGCGGGCGTATAATAATATTTCGGGTGATAAAACAGAGATGGCCGAGAGTTATACACTGCTATCACTTTTTTCATATCTTGGGACATATATCTTGCTAAAAATCACAATGAGCCTTACTCCATCTGTATGGTACTGACCGGTCAATTTGGGGGGTCTGGCTCATAGCCTAATATGGCTTTGGAGAATATTAGTTTTTATGTTGTATTTTTCTGAGTAACTACTTTTTGGGGGGAAGAGTGGTGGCTTATTGGTGTGGACATGAAGGTTGTGGCTGCAAATCCAGCTGGAGACAGCATTGCTAGGGATTTGAGCTCTAATGTTCAGGAAGTCGAGTTAGTTTCAGGAGAACTGTCATTTCACTGTTGCATCATTAGTAAAAACACAGCTGGCTCATTAATCGCCTTCAGAGTAGGGGATAATCTGCATTCCTCACAAGGTCTGGCTGACCTCTGATGCGAGTCCACTGAGTGGGGTTGACTCTTTCTTACTACCACTCAATGTGGTTGACCCTTCCCTTGGTGCAGGTCATTATTATGACTATGTTCTTACTCTTCTCCTGAACTGTAACCTTAAAGAAATGTATTGTACACAGGTGCAGGAAGATTGAAACTTTACTTGAAGAATTTTCTCCAAACTTTATGACCTCTCAAGGGGTCAGTATTATTATGGAGTAAAATGTATTGATTTTAATATAATTGTTCATGGAATTCACAGTAATCACAGGTTTTATATGGCATATTCCAATAACAAAAGGCAACTGAAAAAAATGACCAGAAGACAACTGCTGCTAGGAGGAGGTGTAGAACACCAGGTATGATGACATGATGATGTAACCTGGTTCTAGTCTTGGTTGAGGGTCTTTACCATCATACCACCCATAATAAAGGATGGTATTTGACCTAAAGGATGAAACCTTGGGTAGACAAAAGAAAAGTCACAAATTTCAGAAAGTCGTTAAATATTTCATGAACGGATGGTTTAAAAAATTGCAGTTAGATCATATCATTCCTTCGACTGACCTGCTTTGTTATGTCTACCCTCCATGGTTGAACTTCCCGACCATCGCACCAGCCGTCTCGGCCATACAACCACGTGCCATGCTCATTGGGCACCACACCAGAGAGTACCTGATCCGCACAACCCAGCGGTGTGCCTGTCGCATGCATATTGCTCAAGATGAAACTGACATTCTTACACAATGCATTGCAACAAAAAAGGTGAGAAAAGACCTGAAATTGAGGTAAAATTTCTGAATCGCTAGGAACTTACATTATAGTGTGCCAGGATACTAATATTTGAGTTGGCATACTATTTCTCCCCTTTCTAGTGTATAACAAGTTTACAAAAAAAAAAGATGTAAAATGTCATACCCCCTGTTGTTTTAGTAATGTTGCTGAAGGAGTTAAAGAGCTAGCCCATAATTATGTACAACTAAAATGGCCACCACTCTAAACAGTTGGCCATCTTTCATAAGATCGCAAAATAAAGTGAGGTGCACGTCTATGCCATCATGTAATGTACTTTTGCTAAGTTTTAACAAAATCGGACCATATATGTCTGAGAAATGGTTGGGGACAGATTTAAGTAAGAAAATGGCCACCAGTCGGCCATCTTTGATCTGATCTCGAAAAGAAAATGATGTGCATATGAAAGCCATCATACGTTATATCTGTGCATCAAGTTTGAACAACATCGGGAAATGCCTGTCCGAGAAATGGTTGAGGATGTGTTCAACATCGGGTTCTTTTTACAACAAAAATGGCCGCCAGTCGGTCATATTGGATCTGATCTCGAAAAAAAAGGATGTGCTTTTGTTAGCCATCATTCCTTATATGTGTGCAAGTTACAAATAAAATAAATAAATGCATGTCTGAGAAATGGTTGAGGACATGTTCGACACTGGGGTTTTTTTTTACAACTAAAATGGCCATCAGTCGGCGAGCTTGGATCTAATGTCGAAAAAAACATGACGTGCATATGTCTACCATCGTGTGTTGTCTTTGTGCCAAGTATAAATAAAATCGGTGAATACATGTCTGAGATATGGTTGCGAACACACACGCATACACACACGCACGCACGGCCACGAAAATCGAGACCAAATCCATAAGCCTCCGTTGCGGAGGATAAAAAATGGAAGTCCAATGGAGGCTGAAAAACAATTTGTGCAGATGAACCACAAGTAATCATTTACACCAGTGCACGACAAATTAATTAATATGATGTCATGCGCGAACGTGACAACATTCTATATAGTGGTACATAGTCATACATACAGTGTGTATAAAATGAAGATTCACGTTGGAGTATAATCGCTGTGGATGAACAAATCACAAAGATTTCCGCTGAGATGAGCCAATCACCTGCATTATCAAATATCCTTATGTTGGCAAACTTTCCGTTGACGACAAAATGATGTGATGTCACGCAAAACTCCCCACATCCATTCTCATCACTGCCATGTCCTGTAATTACAGCGTAGAGTTCCACCTGCTCACATCACAAGGGGCATCAAGCATATAATGAGACAGGTGACAACTGAAATGAAATTCGGTGTGTGTGTGTGTGTGTGTGTGTGTGTGTGTGTGTGTGTGTGTGTGTGTGTGTGTGTGTGTGTGTGTGTGTGTGTGTGCGTGCGCGCGTGCGCACGTGTGTGTCATTCTTCCTCCAATAAATATGTAGGTTATCCTGCCAGACCTTGTCTGAAGAATAATGAGGGAGAAATTTCGAGTTTGATGAAGTTGCTGGCACACAATGGTATACTCTGTTGAAAAGATTCTGAGGAATCTGTACACGCACAAGCAAGTGCTCGCAGATGGGATAGCTAGATTTAAGTCTTCTTTAAAGGATGGTGTGCATTGATGCACAATGCTCTGTTGAGAATTACACCCTGACCAGACTAGACAAATGCTGAGCAGTTTGCCTCTGAATTATTCTGCCAAACTTGCTCATTGGAGTTAAAATTCCTGATCGATGGTGGCCACCCTGCAGCTCTGTATGCCTTAAAGAAGTAAACATGAAACAATGGTCTCTGAGTTAAATTAACCTCAAGATGCTTTTGGTGTTGTTCAGATAGAAATTGGAGCAGAATTTTACCTTCACTGTTGTTGGTGGTGGGATGAATTTTAATGGAAAGTATTTCTTATTATAGCTGCTGTTGAAAGTGCCTCCACTGAACAGTGGCAGAATGGCGGAGGGACGCAAACGATCCAACAGCCGCTCTTCTGTGGACATGGATATGAGGAAAGCTTTATGTCATTTGGAAACCCTGCCAACCTTTACAAATCACAACCCATATTTACTGTCCAAAGTTATTAAAGTTGCTGGATTGCTTAATTCCCTTTGTATCTGTAACCTCGGTTGTACTGGATATATTGCAAAGTCAGCATCACTTAGGCATTGTGATTAACTGAGCATTATACACCTTGCACACCAGAGTGCTATTTTTAAAAATTTTTTTTATCAAAATGTCTTGGCTGTAGATCAAAGAACAATTCATTGTATTACAATCAAAATCATAACATTCACTCTTTCTATAATAATAATAATAAGAAGAAGAAGAAGAAGAAGGAGAAGAGAAGTGTGTGCATTTGTGTGTTTGTGTGTGTTGTTGGTTGTTCTCTCCATTTGCGGATTTGAGGAAATAGAACGAAGTCCTCCCAGGACTCAAAGTATCCACCTTCGCTTTCGTAAGGGATCACAGTTCATGGACCAAGCTCTTCAACTTTGTTGTTCTCAGAGTTTTGGCCCGAGGACTCTTTTCAGGAGAGTGACAAAACCCCGGACTGCATCCAATTGTACTTTGTTTTTTACAGACAATTGTCCAATTGTACAATACAGACATACAGACAAACATATAGACGGAAAAAGTGATAATAAGGGTAGATGAAAAAAAAAAATTTCGACTTTATCGACTACCCAATACACACACACACACACACACACACACACACACACACACACACACACACACACACACACACACACACACACACACACACACACACACACACACACACACACCCATCCACCCAACCACAATCCTTCCCCTTACAGGTTTCTAGTTTTTCCCTCCTGGGAATTTTCTTCTGCATCCATGTTGTCCAACCCATGCATCCTTTCCTGCTTCCAATTCCTCCCCACCCCCACTGTTTGTCCAATTCTCCCTCTTAAACTCTGTTGGCGTCTCCCCCTCCTCTACTGTTCTTGCTGATCTGTTCCGAGTTCTTCCATGAGCCTTGACTGTATACAACAAAGAGGAACTTTTCAGCTTCATATTTCAAACATTCTGAATAAATAGTTCACAGACATGACAAGCAATCGAATAACACAAACTTGAGAGACAAATAAATCTTTCAGCACTAAAAGTCAAGATTATCATAAGAAATTTACAAATGCAATCTGTTGAAATAATTTTCACCATTATTTCAACAAAGATGAGTTTTACATATATTGACATTTTCAAAATATATTTATTTCGGATTTCATTTTCCCTGAGCAAAGACCAGTTTTGGATGCATCGAGATATGCTTGATTGGAAAACTATTTCCCGAAGAAGGCAAGATCAATCTGTCTTACTCTGCAAATTGGAATATCTTAACCATGCTACACGAAACATTAACAATCAATTCAAAAGCCCTTGTATGGTCATTAATTTTAGACGGTTCTGGGATAACGGTGAGGGGTGGGGGGGGGCATTCATTGAATGGCTTCTCTGAAAGCATTTAAGTTCAAGATAAAAGGGAGCCTTTTTATTCCCCATAAAGAGTACACACAAATTGCAGATTGTATCATCATTTGTGACCACAAGAGTCACACCATGCAGTTGCAACACGAATGTGACTGATGTTGATTTGTCATGCAACATTAGAAAAATCCGCATAGAATTTCACTTTAGGTTTAACTTCAGCTCTGTGGCAAAACATCACCATGCTTCACCAACCATGAAATGAAATCAACTTTCTTTATTAATGTCATGCATATTCGAGATTATTCATATTGTTGTCGGGTATTGAAACGATCTAACAGGGATTGATAATGACTGCATACCTGACTGGGAGAGTTCAGGAGATGAGAAACGAAGGTGAAGTGAGATTAGCCAAGATTTGGCCCAAGGAACAGTCTTCATGGTAAAGTGGCATTTATCTCCATCGAAAAGAGGCAGCAAGGCAGAGACAGTGGTGAGCCAATGTCCAATTTGCCTTGGGGAAATGGTGCAGCAGGGAGAGAGAGGGAGAGAAAATTGTGCAGCAGGGAGAGGATGGCGAGAGAGAGAGAGAGAGAGAGAGAGAGAGAGAGAGATAGAGAGAGAGAGAGAGAGAGACAGAGAGAGAGAGAGAGAGAGAGAGAGAGAGAGAGAGAGAGAGAGAGAGATAGAGATAGAGATAGAGATAGAGATAGAGATAGAGATAGAGATAGAGATAGAGATAGAGATAGAGAGAGAGAGAGAGAGAGAGAGAGAGAGAGAGAGAGAGAGAGAGAGAGAGAGAGAGAGAGAGAGAGAGAGAGAGAGAGAGAGAGAGAGAGAGAGAGAGAGAGAGAGAGAGAGAGAGAGAGATAGAGATAGAGATAGAGATAGAGATAGAGATAGAGATAGAGATAGAGATAGAGATAGAGATAGAGAGAGAGAGAGAGAGAGAGAGAGAGAGAGAGAGAGAGAGAGAGAGAGAGAGAGAGAGAGAGAGAGAGAGAGAGAGAGAGAGATATAGAGAGAGAGAGATAGAGAGAGAGAGAGAGAGAGAGAGAGAGAGAGAGAGAGAGAGAGAGACAGAGAGAGAGAGAGAGAGAGAGAGAGAGAGAGAGAGAGAGAGAGAGAGAGAGAGAGAGAGAGAGAGAGAGAGAGAGAGAGAGAGAGAGAGAGAGAGAGAGAGAGAGAGAGAGAGAGAGAGAGAGAGAGAGAGAGAGAAAGACAGAGAGAGAGAGATAGAGAAAGAGAGAGAGATAGAGATAGAGATAGAGATAGAGATAGAGATAGAGATAGAGATAGAGATAGAGAGAGAGAGAGAGAGAGAGAGAGAGAGAGAGAGACGCAGAGAGAGAGAGACGCAGAGAGAGAGAGACGCAGAGAGAGAGAGAGAGAGAGAGAGAGAGAGAGAGAGAGAGAGAGAGAGAGAGAGAGAGAGAGAGAGAGAGAGAGAGAGAGAGAGAGAGAGAGAGAGAGAGAGAGAGAGAGAGAGAGAGAGAGAGAGAGAGAGAGAGAGAGAGAGAGAGAGAGAGAGAGAGAGAGAGAGAGAGAGAGAGAGAGAGAGAGAGAGAGAGAGAGAGAGAGAGAGAGAGAGAGAGAGAGAGAGAGAGAGAGAGAGAGAGAGAGAGAGAGAGAGAGAGAGAGAGAGAGAGAGAGAGAGAGAGAGAGAGAGAGAGAGAGAGAGAGAGAGAGAGAGAGAGAGAGATGGAGAGAGAGAGAGAGAGAGAGAGAGAGAGAGAGAGAGAGAGAGAGAGAGAGAGAGAGAGAGAGAGAGAGAGAGAGAGAGAGAGAGAGAGAGAGAGAGAGAGAGAGAGAGAGAGAGAGAGAGAGAGAGAGAGAGAGAGAGAGAGAGAGAGAGAGAGAGAGAGAGAGAGAGAGAGAGAGAGAGAGAGAGAGAGAGAGAGAGAGAGAGAGAGAGAGAGAGAGAGAGAGAGAGAGAGAGAGAGAGAGAGAGAGAGAGAGAGAGAGAGAGAGAGAGAGAGAGAGAGAGAGAGAGAAAGAGAGAGAGGATGGCAAGAGAGAGAGAGAGAGACAGACAGACAGACAGAGACAGACAGATGATTGACAGTGTGAATGAGAAAATAAAACTGTGGGGGAAGAGAACTCCACCAGACCTTACTATGGACCACTCTCTCAAAAAGGCTGGATGAAAACAAAGTCATGATAATTTACAACTAAATTCAATAATGAACATCGTTTCTTCTCATTAAATAAATAAATAAATTATTATTGTTGTAATTGCCTGGTGTTGGCTTCATGGTTGAGGAGGCTGGCTGAAGTTCTTAAGGTCTTAAGTTTAAGGCCATGTGGCCTGTTGAATTAACACCAGGTGGTTTGACTCAGCCTGTCATCCTTCTGAGGTCAACAAAATGAGTACCAGCTTACTGGCAGCAGGACTCTACATCAACAGCACAGCTGTGCTCCCAATAATGAATCAACCAGCAGCCAGAGACTGCATACAAAACAATAATAATAATTATCATTTTGTTGTTTCTTTTGTTCAAGAATGTATGATTCGTAAACTAAGATTGGAAATTTAACCAGAATGTATGAAGCATTCCTGCGTGGTGTAAACAATGGTTTCCATGTTGTCTTAGTTTGGTGTATCATACAACATGATAAATCACAAATAAATGAATATATGCAACCACAGTTAACCTTTGGATGGAAAAAAATATATATATATATTGTTACGAATCTGCGCCCGCCGGCGTGCGGACAGCCGCTTTAGCCAATGGCGGCCGTCTCGCCCACCGAACGGACAATTCAGTCGCGACTTTCCGGAACAACGCCGGAAACCAGTCACGGGTGTGCTCCAAGCGCACACCATGGCCTCGTAAATATTCTACCCACGCGCGACAGGGCCAATCGCCGAATTGTCGATATACCTAATTATTCGCGTGGGCAGCCTACCGAGAGACCGTACCTCAGCGAGATCTGCTTGGACACGAACCGCTTAAGCGGTTCGTTCCGTTCTGGGATAACTGAGCGGGGTATTATCACGAGACCTCGCTGGACCCAATTCTTTTATCGGCTATCAAAAAGCCCGCTATTATTCCGAAGGCAAGATAGCAGTTCAATTGGGGAAAGAGGACACAACGAACGGGTGACATTTAAACAAGCACATTTATTTTTTCACGTATACAAGCAAGCAATGAATTGGCGGGAATGGACAAGACGCGAGAAAGACAAAGCGCTACGACCGTCTATTTATTATGTACAGTCACTTATACAGTTCTACTTGCGGACATGGCGCCACAACATTCACACAAAAGCAAAGAAAAGCCCCAGGACAGACGAGGGGCAGACTGGACCTCATTGGTCTTTATTGCACGGAGCCGTGTAGACCGCAGAGGCTCCGCGAGGCCACGCAGGTTACCTTCCTCACTGGAGCGACCCACGACGCTCCTTCCCCACGCAGCTAGCGTAACCGCGGCTCTGCCACGGCCTAGTGATTCGGGCCCCGGCCGGCAACGCCTGAGAGGAACGAACGGGTCTTCGCTCTTTTTGAGTTGATGCTGTCTCAAGAACGCGTTCGTCCCTCAGCGATGCTCGGACCGTTCCGAAGCCCGATCATCTCAGACCGTTCGGAGCTGGTTGGCGAGCTCTCTCCGGCTCGCACACGAACACGCAGCTCCGCGCGGCACAGCAGGCTTAGTCGCGCTCGCGTCTCCTCGGCTCTCCTCAGTTTCTCCAGCAACTGCAGGCTTCAGGCCTCCACGCGGCTCCTCGAGCTCTCCAGACTGACACTCCACAGACTGACTCCACTGACTCCAGACTGCGAACTGGCGCTCCGCTCGGCCTTTTATAGGGCCCGAGAGACGAGATCTGACCTCCGCTCTCCGACCTTCGACCCCCACTGGCCCCGCCCCTTTCTGTCTTTTGATCCGCATTCCGAGGCGAAGCTTCCACAGAGTGGACATGCGCGAGATCACCAAACTTGCTCGGTGAGCGGACGTGTGCGAGATCACCAAACTTGCGTGGCGAGCAAACCCCCGCATGTGCCTGCAGCGATGCCGTTCGATGCGGACTCGCCGCGGCTGGTGCAAAGATGGCGTCGCTTCGGGGATGAAGGTGAGGCGATGTTATTCGGGTTGGTCTATTGGGGGAGATACGGTTTAGGAGATGGTGAGATGTTGTTGTTGTGAAGGCGGTGGAGAGAGGGTGGTTGGTGGTTGGCGTTGTGGAGGAGGTGGTTGGCGTGGTGGAGAAGGTGGTTGGCATGGTGGAGAAGGTGGTTGGTGGGTGGCGTGGTGGAGAAGGTGGTTGGTGGTTGGCGTGGAGAAGGTGGTTGGTGGTTGGCATGGTGGAGAAGGTGGTTGGTGGGTGGCGTGGTGGAGAAGGTGGTTGGTGGTTGTGATTGGTCCAAAATAACGATAGTAAAGAAAAACGGCTAACTCAAAGATCAGAGCCCGGGTGACACGAATAATTCCCATTAGAAAACGGTGGGGAAATCTAACTGAACACGGACTTATCGGCATAACTGAACTAAGGACCTATATGGTGTTCTGCGAATTTCCACAGACATGAGAATATATATTGTTACGAATTTGGGAATTCGATTGCACACAACATTCAGGTTCCTTTAGTCAGCTATGTCGATAAGTGCTTGTTCCCGAGATAGCTCGCCTTCCATTGTTTAAATGTTCAGAAATCGATGAGATGCGCTGCGGATCAATTTAATAGTTAAGGAACGAAACAATGGAGACGTCCTTCCCGCCTCTTCTGCGAAGAGGAAGAAGAACACTGCCATCCCGTGACTCATGATGTCAACAACTCCCTCCCACCCGTGGCTGAGCAGGGTATGGGGCACAAGGGCATGTCATGAGTCACGCCGGGAGCGGGGGAAGGGTGGGAGAAGGATAAGAGGAGATCTTTTCTTTGTTTGTGTGCGGGAGTTGGATGAGTAAACTTCTTGCTTTGGCAGAGAGTAGTCGCTCAGCAGACCTTCGGGTCCTGCTTGGCTTGGGTTAGGGTTGAGGCCTTCGGAAGCTTTTTGCTTCAGCTGGCTCAGTGAGCTTCGGCTGAGGCCTGGCTCGGGAGGAGGCTTTTTGGAGGCTTTTTGCTTTGGTGGTTCAGTGAGCTTCGGCTTCTGCTTGGCTCGGGAGAGCTTTTTGCTTCGCGCTGCTTTGTTTTGGAAGAAGGTCGAGCCGGTTGCTCGGCTCGAGCTGCGAATGGTGGCTTTTTCTTCTTCTTGGTTTGTGGAGCTCTTTGTTCTCCATTTTGGTTCTCGGTTTGGTGCGGCTCGTGGACCTTTTCTTGGAGGTGGTTCCTTGGGGGAAGCGGCGCATCGACGGGAAGGATCGGCACCTCGTCTCACCAGCATGTGTTGAGAAGCGCTGGAGGTGGTTCCTCGGGGAAGCGACGCATCGACGGGAAGGATCGGCGCCTCGTCTCACCAGCACGTGTTGAGAAGTGCGGGAGGATTCGCAGGAGCTCGGGAAGGATTGCGGCTCACGGCGATTAGATCCAGCTCGCTCTCGCTGGAGCCCGGGTCCGAACAACTTGAAGACCACACGAGGTGGAGAGGTTCAAGATAGGTTCTGGGTTTCAGCTCACCTGTCCTCCGAGCTGGAGCTCTTTATTAAAGGCCTCTGCCACCATTTCTTGGGTGTGTGTGTGTGTGTGTGTGTGCGTACGTGTGTCCGTGGGCCCGTCTCGTAAGTAGGAAATTGTTAAGTGCTTTGTGTGCTGTAAATGTTTGCATCGCATTTCGTATAGACGGTCGTAGTTCTTTTGTCGTGCTTTTGTTGCTTGTACAATTGCATTCGTGTTTTGCCTTGTTTAATTGCATACGTGCTTTATTAATATGGAATAGGCAAAGCCTTGAAGCGAACGTAGAATTCTTCTTACATTCGCTTCTGACTTTACCTTTAACTTGTTCACAACTGTAGACTTCCCAACTATACCGTTGTACGTGTAAGCACCGCACAGCTGATGATTTTGACTCAATTTCCAGTTACTTCGGCCTGGATTCGGGATCAGCGATCAAATAATGTAAATCACGATTAAAAATTATTTTTTGATGATGCGGGAGATATCTTTATTAAAATTAACTTTGGGAAAAAAATAATTGAATAAATAAATAAATAAACAATCACTTCTGGTCAAGAATAAAAGAAAATATAAGTTCCGGAAAGAGTTTCAAAATCACTCCCGATAATGTTAAATACAAAATAAACATTTCCTGTCATGAAAAAAATCACTTTCGGAAGTATAAAATTCACTTTGGGAAAAAAATAATTGAATAGATAAATAAACACTTCCGGTCATGATCTCCCGGCATGCAACATTCCCCATGACAAAAACCAGAAGCAAAAAAAAAAAACTGAAGCAAAAGGGTCATAGCCAACGCCACGGATTCACAATTGGCAGGGTATTGTGTTGTTTTTGTTGTTTCTTATTCTCTCATGTGCACACGTTAAGTAATATTCACAAGATAGAAATAAAACCCAATCGTGTTTATACACCACACAGCGTTTAACAACAACCGGAAGCAAAAGGTCATAGCTAACGACACGGATTCCAAATAGCCAGGGCTATTTTGTTGTTGTTGTTGTTGTTGTTTCCTATTCTCTCATGTGCACGCGTTAAGTATGGAGCTCACTGCGTTCGCTAATATGGAATAGGCAAAGCCTTGAAGCGAACATAGAATTCTTCTTACATTCGCTTCTTAAATATATCAAATTAAAGTCTTTTTGCGATGAAAAAATAAATATTACCTTAACATTACCTTCACAACAACAACTACACCGCCAAGAACAGGATCTCATCTGCAAAAATAAATATTACCTCAACATTACCTCCACAACAACAACTACACCGCCAAGAACAGGATCTCATCTGCAAAAATAAATATTACCTCAACATTACCTCCACAACAACAACTACACTGCCGAGAACAGGATCTCATCTAAAAAAATTAATACTAGAAGTGAACGTCGTATTCTTTTTAAATTCGCTTCTGACTTTACCTACAACTTGTTCACAACTGTATATGCAATTTCCGGTGACTTCGGCCTGGATTCGGGATCAGCGATCAAATAATGCAAATCACGATTAAAAATTATTTTTTGATGATGCGGGAGATATCTTTATTAAAATCAGTGGAGGAAATATACACCATGTCTGATATTATTTGGGTATTTCATGTCTCTGACGATGCCTTTATGTCCCGGCATGCATCATTCCCCATGACAAAAAACGGAAACAAAAAATAACCAGAAGCAAAAAAAAATGGAAGCAAAAGGGTCATAGGCAACGACACGGATTCACACTTGCCAGGGTATTGTGTTGTTTTTGTTATTTCCTATTCTGTCATGTGCACGCGTTAAGTAATATTCACAAGACAGAAGTAAAACCCAATCGTGTTTATACACCGCACAGCGTTTAAAAACAACCGGAAGCAAAAGGTCATATCCAACGACACCGAGTCCAAATAGCCAGGGGGTATTGTGTTGTTGTTGTTGTTGTTGTTGTTGTTGTTGTTGTTTCCTATTCTCTCATGCGCACGTGTTAAGTATTAAGCTCACTGCGTTCGCTATAATAAATGTTCTTGTGTGAATGTAAACCTGTTCGTTGTGTCCTCTTCCCTTAATTGAGCTGCCATCTTGCACTCGGAATATAGTTGGTTTTTAAATAGCCGGGAAAGTGATCGGTTCCAACGGACTGCGCGATAATACCCCGCTCGGTTATCCCAAAAGGAAGCGAGCTGCTTAAGCGGCTCGTTTCCAAGCGGTCCCATTGAGGTACAATCTCTCGGTAACCTACCCACACAAATAATTAGGTAAATCGAAGATTTGGCGATCGGACCCTGTAGCGCGGGTTGAGTGCGGACAAGATTGTGGTGTGGTTACAAACACACCCGTGGCTGGTTTCCGGCGTTAATCCAGAAAGCCGCGACTAGATTCTCCGTTCGGTGGGCGAAGCGACCGCTATTGGTTAGATGCGGTTGTTCGCACGCCGGCGGGCAGAAATCTACAACAATATATATATATATATATATATATATATATATATATATATATATATATATATATATATATATATATATATATATATATATGCAGTATATATGTACATCGGTGATAACGTGACTCTAAAATGGAGCGATCAATAATTTATTGACCTGAAATATGACTAGTGTTCACCAAGCATGTTTTTATAAATTACACAAGCCCTGAGAAATTAATCAATCGTTATAACCATTTAAAAACTGTAGATGACATGAATGTGTCTGAAAAAAAATAATTTGGGATAAAACCAGGTAGATGGCAAAAATGACTCTGGCCAAACATTAAGAGAAGAGCTGATGTTACATACTCTCCTCCCCACCCCCCAATTAAGTAAATTTAATTATATTATATCAATGTGGTGGTTTAAACTGTCACCATGCCAATTGGCTAGCTGTTGGTACCTGCAGAAAAGGACTTCTGTGACTCCATGGAACTGAATGAATCTGTAAACTTTCCAACCCGGATTTCTCCCAATGGCCAATCCTCCCTTCTAGACATTGTAATTACCAACTTTCCTCCCATGTCTCCTGTTCTTCTTCTGCTCCAAGTGATTCCTCTGATCACATGCTTGTGACAGTCGACAACTCTGGGTATTTTCAGTCACCTTAGCGTAGGCGAGTCTGGTAGTTCACTGAGGTTGACTGGCAGGGATGCAAGCCACCATCTCACTTCAGGACTGTTCTCCTATACCTGGTGTCCCCGACATTAACTCACCTTGGAAATTATTCCACAGAAACATGCTCTCTCTCTCTTTTGCACAGATTCATCCCATCTTGCTGTCAGTTATCATACCCATCCTCACTTCCATGGTACACCGAATCTTGCTGTGAGGCAGTTGCCTTGAAACAATTTGCCCTCTTTTCTTGCAAAGCAAATCCGACTGAAGGCAACCTCAGCTCATTCCGCAAAGCCCAGAACCTCTCAGGAGAGCCACAAAACAACATCTGTCCAACCTCAAAACAGAACTTTCAAACTCGTCTCCCAACTCTAAAACCTAGTGGCACCTTGTTAAGTCTGTCTCTGGTGTATGCTCCCATTCCATCCCTTCCCTTTCATCAAATGACATCACAGCCGACTCTGCTCATGAGAAAGCCAAATGTCTCAATTCTGTATTTGCTTGGGAATCTTGTGTCAACAACCCCTCACTCTCTGTACCTACCACACCCAGTCGCACCCAACTGCTCCTGGACTGTCTTTTCACTGGAGAAGGTGGAGAAGTTTCTTTCAACCCTTGACTGTGACACTGCTACTGGTCTGGATGGCATCAGAATGTGAGTCCTAAAAACCTGCTCTGCTGCTCCTGTACATCCTCTTTCTGTTCTGTCCACCCTACATTTCTCCTACTACCATCTGTTTGGAATTCAGCCGACATCACTGCATTCCATAAAATTTGTGCAAAAATTGATTGATCCTCTTAACAATAGACCGATCACCTTACTTCAAATCATCAGCAAGGTCATGGAATCCATCATCACAGTTGACATAAAATCATTCCTTTTCTCCAACAGCCTAATCTCAGATCGTCACTTCAGATTCAGACCCAGTCACTCGACCATGGCCATGGTGTTTCTGCTCTCCCAACTATGGGTGGAGGCACTCAATCTCAGGCATGAGATCAGGTCCCTCTCTAGAAACATCTAGAGCATTCAATACAATATGGCACCCCACATTGCTCCCCAAACACTATGGCATCTAAGGCCACCTCTAAACATGAAAGTGAAGGATAGAGGGTGAACGATATAGATTGTTAAGAGCACGAAAGTTACTTTCTCACAAAAGGAAAATCAAGTTTGTATTTGCAAAAATTGCAATCTTTTACATAGTCAAGGCTCACTCAGGAAGGATAGAAACACAAGAGGATGAGGGGATTATGACCAGCAGAAAAAAGACGGAAAGAACAAGCGGACAGTCGATGGACGTACAGGCACGACCTGCAAGATAAGGTTGGGCATGGCAGGAGGTTTGCGGGAATAATAAAGGATCATCAGTGGAAATGGACCATGGAGGGAGGAACACGATTGGACAAATTGCTGAATTGAATGAAGATTTCTGAAGTAATTATAAGAACAGCTGAAGGACAACTAACTTCGTGTCTCGGTTTGTAATAAGCCATAAAAATTATTTATGACAGTAAATTAGATTATATAATGTCAGATAAAAAAAATGGGATATTCAAGTGGAAATTACACCCACATATCAGGTCGGAGACTCATTTAGCAGCGTGCAGCAGGATATTGTGGAGCTTATTTGGAGTGATTACTGGCACATCGCAGTGTTTGTGGTGAGAATCTATTCAAGGTAATTTGATATGATTCCATGTGACGATACACATTGAAGCTTAATGTAAAATCTGCTTTTATTGATTTGGGTGTCATATCTTTTGTAAGTTGATGTGAAATATTACATGTTTTGTCAGATACCAAGATTCGTTTGAGTTATGTTATCAATAATTTCAAGTGGTTGCGTGTTTGTTTGTTACTCTTTGATGGCTGAACCATTGCAATTAGAGTCCCCAAATTTTGGGTGTAGGTACTTCAGAATGTGAGCAAGATTAGAAACTAACAAATATTCTGCTTGAATGCCATTTTGAGGACACTAAAGGCTGCTATATCGTGTATTTTGGCACGCAGGATTAGGCAGTGCTAATGTCGGCCCATAATCAAAAGGTAACCACCATGAGGCCAATAACTCCAAAACTTTAAAATGTCCAACATGTCCTAAAACCACAGCCAGAAACAGCACACCATCATGAAAGCAATAACTCCATACATTTTCAATGCGCAACATGTGCCGGAACCCCGACATTATTTTTTTTCGTGCAGCACTGGGTACCCTGACTAGTTTCACATATTAAAAAGTGATAATCTGGAACACAGAGACAACACGGTACCTTCGAAAAGGTGTTATCCATCGGCCGAGCTCTTGGCCACACAGGGGTCCATTGGGCCGACAGCAGATGTTCAGCTGGACCGTGTGATCCCAGGGTGCACAGCTCTCATCTCTTGTACCGGGACATGACAAAGCCATGTCCAGCTCGAGGGTAGTGTATTGATTCAGCCCTGGTGGGTACACTTGGTGGTAAACGTTTGTTTTGTCCATAAGCTCTTCTGAAGAAACAGCGATTGAATGTGTCGTACGTAATGTGCAGCAAGGTTAAAAATAAAAGCAACGTCTTTCAGTCTGTTGGAAAATGGAGGAAAAGGAGTTGGGTGGATGGGGGAGAGGGCATAATACAAGAGGAAAATAAAAGAGAACAAAACAAGATAAGAGGTGATGGTGTAAAAATACAAAGGAAGGTTTGGGGAAAGTGGTAAGAAAAGGGAAGAGGGATTTGGAGCATATATGTCAGGAAAGGCAAAGGAAAGAGCATCTTTTGAATACCTGTGGTTGGGATTTTGGAAATTGGACAAGGTAGTATTTTATAAATACCCACTATTTGTTTATATGAAATATTAAGTGAAATAATATACGAGTATTTTCGGTGTCTATAAATTACTGTTCCAAATTCAAACCGTAACTAGGGTGACGTCAATGGTGCGCCATTACAAATCCCCACGCTTCCCACCTCAAGCTAAGTTGAAAGATAGCAAAAAGTTCCACCAGGAATGATCCAATATCAAATTTTGAGTTTTTTGTTTTTCATTTTGACCACTGTGACCCAAAGTCCCCACACCTTAGGGTATGAACCCAGGGGTCCAATCCCAAAAAATCGTTACATATTTCATGTGTCCCACAATGTCGATTTCATCTGCAAAGTTTCAATTTAAAATGTTTTAAATGAGCGCATAATTACATATTTTGGAATTTGACCTTTTGAATGTGCCCCAGGGGGCAGGGCCAAAAATGATACTGCTCTCGCATGCTCTTGTCATGTGGTGATCATAAATACCAAGTTTGGTGAATTTCTGCACAATCGTTTAGGAGGACGGACGGACAGACAGTGTTGGGGGGGGGGGGGAATGAAATGGGATACAATAATGCGGTTTGCTGCATGTGAAAGAACATTTCTCAAAGCTATATTATCCCCAATCCCCATGTCTTTTGAAAAAAAAACGGCAGGTAGGGGGATATTGTAATTGGCTCCATCCGTATGTCTGTTTAACTCATAATTTTATATGGGGTGAGTTCTGGTGGAGCCTTTTGCCATCTTTCAACTTTGCTTTAAGTAGAAAGCAGGAGAATTTGCGATGGCACACCATCGACTTCGCTCTAGTTTCGTTTCCAGGTGTCATCTGCAACATGTGATGTCACATTTACAGCAAATGGAATCCCCACAAGGAAAAGCGCAGTGTGTGCCTGTCATATAAAGACCAAATCAGCTACAAGGGTTCAACGAAGCATTCGGATGACCGATGGAATGCAGCCACCATCGAGAAAAACGATTCCTGAGTGGCACAAAAAGTTTATGGAGACTGGTATCATCTTGCAGAGGAATGGGACAGGCCAGTCAAGCACAAATGATGAGGATGTTGAACAAGTTAATGTGTCGTTTGAGCGCAGTCGCCCAAGTCTATTTGGATTTGGATCATTTTTAATCACCGATTTTTAATTAAAAAAATTAATAACCCATAAATGATGTAGTATTTGTAATAACCCATAAATACCATAGCATTCGTAATACAGTTAGCAGGAACTGACTAGATTTGGAACAGAACAGAAACAAGGCATCAGGGAAAAGGGGAAAGGGTGAGTTGTAACAATGGTTTGGTGTTTAACAAAGGAAAAACAACGATTTGGATTCCATGTGTCAAAAGAGTTCATTTTCACTTGACATTTGCAGTAATTTTGATACGTTCGGGCTAGCAGGATGGCTTATAAAAGGTATGCACACTTGTCTCTGAGCTGTCTCGCCTGGGATAAAATGTCAACCCAGTTATAAACCGTCATCCTAGTGTTTCACATGCAGGGTGCGCCATCAATGTGTGTGCCGTCCCTCGGATGGATGTTACAAGGTGAAAGAAATTGTGAAATCCTCCAATTTTTCCCCCCATTTTCAAACGTTTTGTGTTTCCTTTGTCCTTTCCTTCCTAGCATGATGTCACGTATGTAAGGGGCTTATCAGAAGTTTTGTTTCTTTGTTGCTGTATACAGGTTTCCGATATTTATCGCACAGAAATGTGATGTTAATGCAATGAGTCTGTAGCCCTTGCATAACATTTATGAGTATTTTGAGAGGGGACAATACATGGGACATCTTGACTCGGCTTTCGTGACGGGGGGCATCTTGCCCCACCTCTATCTACTTTTTTTAATATAAAAAAGACTTGTTCAAATCCTCTCAACAAAAAAATCCAAACACAAAGTGAACAATTGAAAACATTTTTGGGAACAAAATACTTGCCACAAAACATTGTGTTGTCAAAAATTGGTGTTAAAGGGGGTTCACAATTCACCGTTATTTTCTTGAAGTAGCTGAATTGACTGACATCAGCGGCAATCATCAGTTTCTTTTCACTTTGAACATTATAGTGCAATCAAAAAGCACATCGAACTGTCTTTGCCTCTTCTTTCCTTGTTCATACTTTACCGACACAATGTAAAGTTACTTGCCAAACGACAGATAACACCTATAATAATGTCAAAATAAAAATTCCTAAATGCCACCTTTTGTGGGCAGCAATAGGAGTTAAAGAAAAAAAAAATCATTGGCCTGTTTGACATTGTAATCTCAGCACAAAACTCAAGATGAAGGAATCACATGTTCAAGTCCAATATACTCTGTTGATTTGACCATTGTCTGCTGATGACCTTCTCGTTCATGTAAAAGTATACCAATGTCTCCTGATGTCCTTTTCTTGCTTTCATTGTCTGTACAAGCTCTTCAAGGAGCCATAGACACTGTTAAATAAAAATCCAGACGTGTTTAATTAAAGACGTCAACAACCTGTCACAAGTAATACATTTTCCTTTGCAAATCATGCTCACCTTCCGGCACGGTAACTATTCTCACGGCTCCCTCATTTCCCTGCATCACCGTGCGGTTAAACACAGGAAGCAGGGTCGCGGGCCTTGCTAACCGACTTTCCAGTTCAGAAAGGTAGTCAAACCTGCAGCACACAAAGCATGTCTGCTTTCATGATGTAACGGCTGGAGTGTTTACCTTATAAAATCTACACCTGTGCACCTTACTATGATATTAGCCCAGGTAATTACCTTTCACTGGCTCATTGATATGTCATGTAAGTATGAGAAGGATTCGTAACTAGTTATTAATTCAAGTGATTAAAAGAAACAAAGAAAGTTCAATATGTTGACGAAACTGGCTGAATATTTTTCAATTATACTAGCAACTACGTTAGTGACGTTGCTATGACATGGTTCCGCATACGGTTTCACAATCGGATAAAATAATAACTTTAATCAAGGCACTGATATTTTAAGGTGCTTCATTAAAAGCTGATCTTTTGGATAAGTTCAAAATTAAACTTTAAGATGACTATTTTATGGAAATCCCAATTTCAAAAAGACTAATTGATCACAGCAGTGAAGATTTTTTTTGCTGTAAAAACATGACCGATTCAGCTCAAGCAATGCATCAGGCGAGTCACATGATTGATTGGAAATGACAAAATTGGACATTAAAACATCCATGGTTTGCCACTGTTGCAGATTCATCCAGCTCGCGTTATAATCCCCTTCCGTTGATGACTGTTGGGAGTGGAACTGTTTGCTGATATACTCGGCACTCTTTATAACACCTTTGATAAGACTGACAATATCAATGCTCAGGAAGACACGTTGTAAGTTTTGTTGATGCGACGCAAGTTGAAAGTAAATATTATTTATCAAGAAATATAGTGGTCGATATCATCCTGATCTTTAACTGTATCACTGTATCACTCCACTAAGAAAAATATTGGCACAGAGCTTCCATCCTTGAGATGAACCCTCCTAATCTTCAATTTGCTTTACAAAGGTGGCTTTTCATGCGTTTTTGGAAAGGGCTGCACTGCCTGCCACAGTGAGGGTTCTTATGTCTACCAGTGTGACATTAATGTACCCTGGCACCCTGTTTCTGTTAGCAATTGGTTTGAAGCAAGGCAACGTTAAAAAAAAATCCATAGTGGCCAGTTTAGAGTCCTGACTTAAACCCAATCAATCTGCCCTGGGACCTCTTGAAGCACTGCCCGAGGGGCACAGTTCACAGAGCACAAACCACCAGTTAACTTGATCTTGTTCTGACAGAGGAATGATGCAATCCCCCCAATGACATCCCCCCAATGTTTGGTAGAAAGTGTTTGAGACAATGACACCCTATTAGAAATTGAATAAACAGTTATGAATTCATAATCCTGCATATTTTCTTACTGTCTCAATAGTTTTGGTAACATGGTGCATAAGCCAGAAGAGGTCACCACTATGACCAGAAACTGAACTGGCCAGCCAAACTGACAAGGTAGCTGCAAGAATAATGGCGGGTTATAATACGTCCATTAATCCTACTTCACGACATCTCTACCGCTGCGCACACTCAAATGGTGAAAAGTTTGGCTGCACAACCACAACAACTCGAATGCTCTGCAAGTTGTATTTTAGCACCACATTCAACACAATCTATTATCACTGGTTCACAATTCCAGCCAACTCAGTACATCGACTTCACGTTTTCTCTCTTTTCATTCACTGCATAAATTATATGCTTGAACTCTGAGAAAATTACTTTCCACCACAAACAAATTTGTTTAAGTTGAATAAGAAATATGAGTTTTGTTTTTGTATTTGATTAGGGAATTGGGAGGGATTGGGGGTTATGAGTTGCAGGAGGGGGTGGCAGCACTGATGCCTTCTTTGAGCAGCATTTTAGTGCCGCTCATAAGTTGCGCTGGGGACATTTAAAAGTCAACCATGACAGATAGATTACCCTCTCCCTAAAAGTCATGAATGAGTTAGCTGGGTTTTTACCAACATATAAAAGGAATAGACTCTGTGGGATAATGGTTAGAGCGTATGGTCTGACTCTGAGAGGATGGTGGTTTGAACCCTGGCTGAATCATACGAAAGACTTTTAAAATGGTACATGCTGTTTGGAATGTGCTGCTTCCTTGCTTGATGGTTAGAATTGTAAAAGGACAGACCAAGGACAAACCCCATAGGTCAGCAACTGTGAGGAGGATAAAATGTCTCCTTAATTTCCCCACTGAGTATGGAGAGATAAAGGGATGTCATAGAGAAGGTGTCGTGTCGCTTCTATCCAGAGTGCTCAGTAAAGTGACCACTTCCCCCAAGCTCAGTGGCTGTGTTTGTCTGAAATGAAGGCCGGTGTTGTCTCATGTATACATGCGATTTGTGTTTCAGCTCTTCTATAAGACTTGGACCCTGTAAACCAAAAGATAACTTAAACAAGCAAATGAAGGAGGTGGGTCGACATCAATAGCTTCCAAAACCACTTTTAGGTCTCCTAATGAACAAATACCTCCCTTGGAGTTGGTGCTGGGTTGAAATTTCAGTCCACCACCTCCCCTTCCCCTGATAAAAAAGGCATTTTGGCATGCAAGTGACATTAAATATATAATAAATTCACCTTGTATGATTCGACCTGTAGTTTTTATCTGGCTGTAACCACTTCAAATAGCTATAATGCAGCTTCTTTAATTCAACTGCAATGGATGGAAGGATTTTGATTATATTAAATGAAAAACGACATTACATTGAGTTGGAATTTATTTGTAGAAATAAGATCATTTCCAAAAATAGGACCACTGGACCTGAACCATATCTGCGCCTTGGCCTAATGCTGTAACCCAAATTTGGTAGAATTCTGGCTGGTGGGTCTGGTGAGGAAGATTTTTGAAGGAATTCACGTGATTTTTCAAATATTTTACAAAGTCTGCCATTTTGACACATTTCTGGTCATGTGATCGGCATGACCTCCGTAATTTAACATCAAGACCCTGTCCTAATGTTGTAACCCAAATTTGGTAGCACTCTGAGGGGTGGGTCTGGAGAAGAAGATTTTGAAAGGAATTAATGCGATTTTCCCAAAAGTTGACTAAGTCGGCCATTTTGACACACTTCTGGTCACGTGATCCGCACGACTTCCACAATATAATTAACATCCCTACCCTACCATAATGTTGCAACTCAAATTTGTTAGCATTCTGACAGGTTGGTCTACAGAAGATGATTTTGGAAGGAATTTACAGGATTTTCCCCAAAAATTGACTCGGCCTTTTTGACACACTTTCGGTCACGTGACCAGAATGACTTTGGCCATTTAACATGCCGACCCTAGCCTAATATTGTAACTCAAATTAGGTAGCATTCTGACTGGTGGATCAGGAGAAGATTTTGGAAGGAATTGGTAGGACTGCCATTTTGACACACTTCTGATCATGTGATCGGCATGGCCTCCGCAATTTAACATCAGAACCTTGTCCTAATGTTGGAACCCAAATGTGGTAGCATTCTGACTGGTGGGTCTGGAGAAGAAGATTTTGGAAGGAATTTACACAATTTTCCCAAAAATTGAACTAGTCGGCCATTTTGACACACTTCCGGTCATGTGATCGACATGACCTTTGCAATTTAACATTTCTGCCCTGGCCTAATATTGTAACCCAAATTTAGTTGCATTCTGACAAGTGGGTCTGGAGAAGAATATTTTTGAAGAAATTTACAAAGTCAGCCATTTTGACATACCTAAATTCATGTGACTGGAATGAGCTTTGCAACTCCTGTTAACAGTCAGGAGAGGAACGTTGCTGCAAAATTTCAGCTGGATCAGCCCAGCAGTTTGGCGGGAGAAGTCGAAAAAGGAGACAGACGGAAGGCGCGCAATGGCAATACCTTACCTGGAATGTAAATTCCAGAAAGCTAAAAAGTGCTGTTCAAGTGCTTTTCATTATCATGAAATTTGTCATAATGAGTGTTTCTCATAATCCATCCATTGGGACCATACTCTGTGCAGAGCGTTGATGCTGCCTCAGCAGTCTCCTTGGCTGTTGGGCACAATCCTGGACAGGTCACCACTCCGACACAGGATACCAGCAAGCTGGCACTCATTTTGCCGACCTCAGAAGGATGACAGGCAGAGTCAATCCCACCTGGTATTAATTCAACAGCCGAGTGGGATCTGAACTCAGAATCCTCGGATCCTGAGCTCACCACCCGAACCATTAAGCAAACACCAGGCATTTTCTCATAATGTGATAGCACAAAAAAACAACAACATTTAAACAGAGGCAAATTACAACAACATATCTGGGATCACAAAACGAGCATCCCCCATGATGCAATGATGGCATATTTTGTTCGGACTACCATATGGCCGTGACCTTCAACATTTAGAGATAGACTGTAAATTTATAAAATATGTCTCCATTTGTAATCTATCCAAAAAACTCAACATCATGAAAATCGGAGGAAAATTGTTTTCGTTATGATGAAAAAGATGTTTTTTTTGGTTAATTATGTCGCAATCCGAAAAAAGTAGGTCAATGACACAAAGCAAATATCAGGTGCACAGCTTCAGTGCAGGTCCACTATTACAATACAAGAACATCTTGGAAAGCCAAGCGACCTTTGAGGTTCCGCATTGGCAAAATTGATCATGACCAAAAAAAAAAACAACGCATTTTATTTTCTTTCAGACCACTATTTGACCTTGACCTTTAACCCAAAGTGGTATGATGTAAATTAACCATAAATGCAAATTGGTCTAGGCAATGTAGATATAACAATTTTGTTCCAATTGGACAAACATTAGTCGAGTTAAGGTAAAAAAAAAAGTAAAAGTTTTGATAATTAGGTCATGACCTTAAAATTAGGTGAAGGGAATTTTTTTTTAAGTCAACCATACTTTTTATTCCCATTATTGATGCAAAACTTCCTTCTGAAAGTCTAAAAGTCCCAGATACAGCTCAGATAATGTCAGCAAAAAACCTAAATGATGATTCAGTACTCCTCGGGGTTAAAGAAACTCTGAGGAACCATTAAAATTGGGGTTACTAATTATAGAAACAAACCCTACAACATGTAATAGAAAGAAACCCTACAATGCATAAACAAACCTTACAACTCTGGGAAATGGGGAGGCTTAATCAAAGAAATAGTATTTCAACAGGGACTCAAAGGAAGCAGCAGAGGATTGAATCGAAGAAAAGGTAAAGAAAAAGAATCTGTAACAGTGAAAGCATTGCATTCATCTTGGAGAAAAATATGTCGTATCATCCAAATCTTGTTTACATACTTTTTGGAGGAACATCCCTACATCTTTTTGCATTTAAAAAAAAACGTTTTTATTACTTGTTTCTTTATTTTTAGCAAACCTTGAACGTAGTTCCAGGGAGCTTATGCGATCGAGCAGTGTCCGTAGGTGAATCAGTCAGTTAATAAACACTTCCGTTATTATTGCTTGAACCAAACATATGATTTGATGAAACTTGGCCACACGCTTCATAATCTGATGTCTAACAAAGGTGTATTAACTGCATCAAAATCTGCACTCATTAATGGGCTCTACAGGGGGGGGAGGGGGGAGGGGGGTTGGACTCCTCCCCCCCCCCACCAAAAATAGGTTTTTGCTCTCTTCTCGGAAACTACACACAATTTCGAAAAAACTTCACCACAACCTTCATCACCTGTGATGTGCCAAAGTTATCAACCGCATCAAAATCAGCGCTCATGAATGGGGTTTAAAGGGAGGGGGGTTGACCCCCCCCCCAAATGAGGTTTTTGCTCTCTTCTCAGAAACTACACACAATTTCGAAAAAAACTTCACCACAACCTTCATCACCCGTGATGTACCGAAGTTCAGGCGGTCCTATGTTTTTGGAAAAAAAATGGATGTTCTCCGACTGACGTAAAAATGTCGTAAAAACGTTATAGACGTTCTCACATTGTAATGGTGCTGTACAGACTTTATAGATGATCTAACATTCCAAATATATGTACTTTCTGTCACCAACTTCCTGATAATATTCCACCGTTAACCACATCCATATACATCTGATTGGCCCTGGGGCAAATGTGTCTCATGGCCCCCACCCCCATCAGGTTGATTGACAGTCATAGCCCCACTCACCCCTCTGTTCCATTCCTTTTCCTTTACAAAGGAATGCAGTTTTGTGTACTTTTCGTGGAATACTTTCAAGCCATTAAAATTACGATGGCAAAGGATGCTGCACCAAGTAAAACCCTGTCCGATGGTACCATAGTCATTGCCATTGAGAAAGGCAGCTCGGAAATACGCTGTCTGAAGATTGTCATTATAATTATGATGAATGAGAAGATTTTCCGGTTTTGACCGATCTCGATTTTTTTTGCTTTTTGGGTTTTGCAATGGTCTGAAGTCTTGAAAAGTTATCTCTGCCTAAATAATCAGCTGAACAAACCAGGTAGGCTCTCATATGTAGCCAACGCGACTTTGTAGAGAAGATACCCCAACTTTAGCTTTGTATACAGCAGGTGAGGCCGACATTTTTTTCCGTGCCATCCCTACGTGGAGAGGACAAGTGCACTCTCTGATATTTCAACAACAAAAAACTTCATACAAATCAACCTGAAAAGTAAACAACAGTTTTGTTGATCATTGCAGGAGGGATACAGTTACATGGAAAGATTATTCACAAGTTTGTTTGTCGGCCCGCCCCATTTTGAGCCAACAGTTGTGTGTTGATTGAATAAAGACAGTGGACTCACCACTGTGCCTGCCAGACCACGAAACTCAATGACGGGTACAGGAACCAACCCATCTCAGCCAAATTGCCTCGATGGTCAATGGCAAAGAATGAGGCTGGAGAAGGTGTTGTCTGGAAGGAAATATTTATTGCAGCACCCTTCCTGTTAGGAACATTAATAAACAGAGAGTAGCGTAAGGTGTAAAATAGCATATTTCCACACTGAGAAAAGTTTACTTTGTTGTCCATTTTCATGAAGATATATATATATATATATATATATATATATATATATATATATATATATATATATATATATATATATATATATTGTGACCATGCATATTTTGTAGGACAAATGTGTAACACCTATTAAAGTATACGGGAGGTTCGTTTGCAGGTCTCATAGAGATTATACATCCATGAATCTTGCTTTAGTGATTAGCACAAACATTTTCCTCTTTTACAGCATATTGCAGCAACAACTTCTTCATTTGTATGCTGCACATGACTGCAGTAGCATTATTCGCTGAGAAGGAGTGGCTGTGCAATTGATGCAGTGCCTCAAATAGGTTAGAGCAGGAATTTGTAATTTGTTCAGGGTGCTGGCGATAGTTGCCTACTCTTCGCGAAGGACGCCGTGACAAATTTAACGTCCACCGACTAAAGCCGGGAGATGGGACGCCCAGTTTAACGTCCATCCGAGGAGGGACGGCACACACATTGATGAATCACCCTGCCTATGGAACACCGGGATGACAGTTTATAGCTTGTTCGGGATTCAAAACCAGGCTCGGCAGCTGAGGATTGAGTGTGCGTACCTCTGGGCCATCCTGCCAACCCTCATCAGACCTCTGCATGTTTGAAACAAGGAAGTATTCTTCCACTGGGTGAAAATAAAAGAGGCTTTTGGCTTATAAAAACAATAAAAGAGATGTTATCTCGATACACAATTTCTACCATCATAATTAACAGAAATAGAAACGGAATTTGATGTTCGCATTGTAGCATGAGGGAAAAATAAAATTGCTTTACGGTTTACCTGCAATTGTATGCTTTCGTGTTTTGGACTAATTGATTTCCCTGATTTCTGGAGTCATGACCAACAAAGAGAAAATATTATATTTTTCAAAATAATCATCTCAGAGGAGTCAAACTGTTGTGAATTTAAATGCAATGGGTCAACATAACACACATATTGACAATATGCTTCTTTCGGCAAAAAGCGGATTTATTTTTCACGCAAGTCAACATTGATGTCTAATGGACTGAAAGATCTGCTCACTGGTCGCATATTGCACTTTACGATTTCTGGTTTGGTTTGATTCCCATCCCCACGATATGCACTGTCATCCTGGTGCAACACAAACAGGGTGACATCAAAGAGAACACAAGCATCTTTCAGATGGGACATTGAGTTGTTTGTCCCATTTGCTAGCATTCACTTAACGATGTTAAAGATCCCACGATACCTGTTGGAAAAATTAAGTGGGCCACTGTGTGCTGGAAACATAGCCAAGCTCCAAATTCCTTCCTTGGTTGAAAGCTGCTTTGGCAGCACCCTGCAATGGAGCGATGAGCTCGGCAGGGATAAACTAGAACGGCACTCGGTATTTTGGGTGTTGGTATACTTGCCACGCTTGCAAAGTGCAGGTTGGCGAAAGAGAGTTTTAAACAGGAATTTGGAATTTGGCCACGATGGTGGTGATAACTCGCATAATCTTCACGAAACACAAGGCGGCATTTTTAACATCTACCAATGAGCAGCGCTGGCACGAGTCCTCCGGCTAATCTGAATCTGATGGACTGTGCACACCTTGATTTATCGCCCTGCTTACGAAACACCAGGGTGATGACAGTACACAGGTGGATCGATATCCAAACTCAGGCTCGACAGCGCAGAGGTGAGTGAACACACCTTTCGGCTCAACCATCAGCCCCAAAACGAGTACAGCCAACAATAAATGCTGATAAAATTTGGCCACAAAAATGTATGAATTCGGATTCAGCAGCTTGGAAATGTGCGAAGAACTTGAACATTTTAACATTCAAAATGACGCTGGAATTGAATACAAATTGGTGGATGGACAAGTGTCCCAAAGGTAATAGCCCAGGCAAAGCCCACAGCCAACAAAGAGCATTGCATAGAAGGTCATCCCAAAAGCGATAACAATCAAGTGAACTACAGAGACATTTTCAAGCTTTTGAAGAAGTTAAAAAGAAGTTTCTTTTTCCTTTCCTCTTGGAAGCTCAGCCCTTGGATCATCCGATGTGATTTTTAAAGTCACAAGTGCGCCTGAATCAACACATGCTTATCATATTAACGTTTTTATTCATCACCTTTTTACCTCTGCCACTGAAGGTGATAATGTTTTCACCCTTATCTGGTGTTTGTCTGTCTATCTGTCTGCAGCCTGTCTGTGAGCAGGATATCGACAGAAAAGTTCAGGACGGAATCGGACAAAACTTGGGGGACAGGATGGGTCTGTGGGAAGGAAGAAACGATTCGATTTTGGTGAAGATACAGATTTTTTTTTTAATTTTTAAAGTCATTCTTTGCCATTGAGAGATGAGGCCAAAAACTATGTATGTATGTATGTATGTATGTATGTATGTATGTATGTATATATATATAACACAATATCTCAAAATATTATGGACAGATTATGACAAAACTTGGTAGATGAGTTGGGTAGGTGACAAGAACAAGCCGATTAGATTTTGGTTAAAGTGCGGATGCAGATCCGATCTATCAGTGGGATACAAATCGTAAACTATTCAGCCAGGTGGAGGTAGCGCTCCACCAAGTACCGTTCTAGTTCTCCATGCTTTAACTGCATCTTCCATACTAATAAATGTCAGTGTGTGTCCGTCAGCCAGTCAGTCCATCATTCAGTCAGTCAGTCTGTCCATCTCCTCCATAACTACAAAACCATGAAACCTTGCGGCCCCAAACTTTGCATGCCCATGAAGGGAAATCCAAGGTAGTGCAAGAATGAAAATTGGGTGTCTGGGTTAATATAAACACCCCCTTTGAAAAGAATTAATTAACGACCTTATTTAATGATCCTTTATCAAGGCGTTATTCCTTGGTTACCTCACTGTCCCTCGCTGGGGTCTTCAAAACTTACGATATCCTGGAGTCACGTGGTGTCTTGAGCCGCAAGTCAAGCCAGTCGTTCCTGATCAACCGCTTTAATGGAGTACTTGCTTGATTACTTAAGCCACTTGGCAAGCGCTATACGAGCTGCTCGGTTGGTCATTTCCAAGCCGTGGCCATCCACGGCAAAAGTATTCGCCGCCACTGAATATATCAATAGACTTGAAAAACATTCAGGCCCTACTCGCCTGCATTTAGTCCTGCGTTGTTGTGCATGCAGTCCCTTGGGCGGTGGCTCACTCACTGAAAATGTGCAATTTTATTTCGACATTTCCCCTTTTTGTAGGATCTTCTTTCGTTATACGACCTGTCACATCGACATTGATAGATACAGAGAAAAAAATGAAATGTTTAGTTTTTAAAAGTTTCTTCAACCATTTTGTTGGAGTGCTTGGTTGAAGCACTCTTCAAGCTTCAATCTCAACAAGCTGCCCTGGTGATACTACGGCTCGGTTCTCCGTGAGGACATCTCCAGGGTTAGGAAGGAAAAATAAATTGGATGATTACAATGAGTAAAAAATGTTTTCAGTTTTTTCAAAGCTGGCCAACATATCTGCCAGAATCCATCCATATCTCTCTCTCTCTCTCTCTCTCTCTCTCTCTCTCTCTCTCTCTCTCTCTCTCTCTCTCTCTCTCTCTCTCTCTCTCTCTCTCTCTCTCTCTCTCTCTCTCTCTCTCTCCTCCCCTCTCTTGCCCCCTCCCCCTCTCTCTCCCCTCTCTCTCTCTCCCCCTCCCCCTCTCTCTCTCCCCCTCTCTCTCTCTCTCACTCTCTCTCCCCCCCCCTGCTGGCTGTTGGTGAGTCGAGTGGAGTCTCATGGCGGCTGTGTGGTCTGGGTGAGCTGTGATCTGCCCTGTTTTTTTCACCTTTCTTTCCGCTTTCGCATAGTTTTTCACCTCCCTTCCTTTGTTTCCCTCTACGCATCGTTATTTGTGCCCCCACCCTCCCCTCTTTGTTAGACCTCGCGCTTCAGCCTTCCTTCGTGCCGTCGTCACTCCACCCCACCCCACCCATCCGTCCTTGTTATTTCATGGTTTGCCCTTCAGTTCATCTCTTCCTCCAGGAAGAGGGGATGAAAGAAATCCATTTAGGGCCACACGTTGACTGCAACAGGAGAGGAAGTCTGCGAGCCATGAGTGGAGATGGCCTTGGATACCATAGGAAGAGAGTTTTGTGAGTAGGGCAGGGTGCCAGACCATATCAAAAGCACGTGATATATCCAGGGATACGGCTCGGATTTCCTGTCTGGCATTGAGGACCTCCATCCATTGTTGGGAGAGCAGAAGCAGCATATCCAGGGTAGAGTGACCTGGTCTGAAACCAAATTGATGATCAGAAATCAAGCCATTGGAGAAGAGGAAGGATTTGATGTTTGAAGCGATGATGGATTCCATAACCTTGCTGATGATTGGGAGAAGGCTGGTTGGTCTGTAGTTGTAGGGATCTGCTTTTGCACCCTTTTTTTGCAGGGCAGTGATGTTTGCTGATTTCCAAGCAGATGGCAGATGGCCTTGAGCAAATGAGAGGGTGAATAGAACAGAGAGAGGGTGAGCAAGAGCAGAAGAGCAGGCTTTGAGGACACGTGGGCTGATGCTGTCTGGACCGGTTGCAGAATCTGAGTCGAGGTTTGACAGCAAGCTCTCCACCTTGTCAGGAGAAAAGGACACAGAGTCCAGGGACAGTTGGGTGCGACTGGGTAAGGTGGGTAGAGAAAGTGATGGGGTGATGGGTTTAGGACACAAGATTTAGCTGCAAACACCGAGTTTAGGCATTCAGCTTTTTCACGTGTGGAATCAGCAGTTCTGCCATTTGAGGTAAGGGAGTGGATGGAGGGGGAACATACACCAGAAACATATTTGATTAGATGCCACCAGGATTTTGAGGAGGGAGAGAGGTTTGAGAGTTCAGACTTCACATGAGAAAGATGTTGTTTTCTGGCTCTCCTGAGGGTAGATACACACTTGTTCCGAGCTTTATGGAAGGAACTGAGATTGCCCTCAGTTGGGTTTGCTTTCCATGAGGCAAAGGCAAGTTGTTTCAGGACAACTGCCTCGCCACAAGCTTCAGTGAACCAAGGGCGGGAGGAAGGGGAGGACAACTGAAGACGAGAGGGGATAAATCTGTGCATGAGGGAGAGCAAGTTTCTTTGAAAGAATTCCCAGGATGAGTTGATGTTGGAGAAAGTAGTGATAGGAGACCAGTCTATAAGTTTGATGGTTGCTTGGAGACCCTGCCAGTCGGCTTGAGTGAAATGCCAGACTCGACAGCGGTGAGGTGGTTCTCTGATAATAGCCAGAGAGATGTCCACTTTGACAAGGACGTGGTCAGAAGAACCGATTGGAGCGGAGGAAGAGCAGCAGATATTGTCAGGGAAATTTGTCAAAATCAGATCCAGAAGAGACGGAGTACCATTGGTTGAGATCCGGGTGGGAAAGTTGACCGATTGAGTCAGTCCCAATGAGTCGCAGAAAGCTTTTGCTGAGGTGCCATGACAGGTGAGAGAGGTACCCACACCTTGCCAACTGGGATGATGACAATTGAACTCTCCACATATGAGGAAGAGAGAGTTTGGATGAGAAGATCGAAGTTGGAAGATGACGGACATTTCGTGCTCGTCTCCCCCCTCGACACACCGGCCGTGAAGGTCATTATCTCGAACGCTCCTCCTTTCCTGAAGAATCAGACGCTGATCTCCGAATTATCTCGTTATGGTTCTGTGGTTTCTCGGATCACCATGTTACCTTTACGGAGCCAGGACGATCGGACGAAGCTTGTGATGTATTTTCGGAGACAAGCTTGTGTGGTGCTTCCTCCCTCGAACGCTGAAAGAACCTTGAACATCGTTTTAAAACTCAAAATTGATAATCATGATTACCAAGTCTACGTAACCACTAACACCCTGAAATGTTTCGAATGTGATAATTTCTGACACTTGAAACGATCTTGCCCAAAGGCAATTTCGTCAAACGATGAAACAAACCTCGTCAACAAGGATACGTCTTCTTCTTCTTCTTCCTCGACTGTGAAGGAAGCGAATCCTGTG
Source organism: Eptatretus burgeri (assembly GCF_056783735.1). NCBI lineage: Eukaryota > Metazoa > Chordata > Myxini > Myxiniformes > Myxinidae > Eptatretus > Eptatretus burgeri. The sequence goes on from NC_140968.1 coordinate 63,114,318, forward strand.
TCCGGTAATAAGGCCCAGTCCTCTCAGTCCGATAGTCCAAATAGCAAAACGAATGTTTGGGATGGTTTCACCATCGTTCCATCAAAGAAGAGAAAGACTTTACCTGATGGTCGTTTAACCCAGAAGAAAGGAGCTTTTACAAACGAGGAATCTGTCGGTAATGTTCCTGTAGTTGTGACTGACATCACTCTACGAGGCTTACCCGGAATGCACCCGGACCCCGGTACCCACGGAATGGACCCGGTACCTACGGAATGGACCCGGACCCCGGTACCCACGGAATGGACCCGGTACCTACGGAATGGACCCAGACCCTGGCACCCACGGAATGGACCCGGTACCTATGGAATGGACCCGGACCCCGGTACCCACGACCAACAAGTTTACCCAACTTGCCGGTGAGGACATCGACGTCTCCCTTACAGAGACCTCTTTACCTGTTATCGCAGTAAATGAAACTGTTTCACTCGTTAAAAACTCTCCCATTGGAAAGTCCATTGACCGTGATACACAGACCACTGGTGATGATCCTGCTGTCACTTCGGTGAATGTTAACCCTGAATCCTTGTCAGCGGGAAATAGTGAAACAAACGTTAACCCTGTTACTGCTCCCATCTCATCACGTGGTGAAGCTGGAAACGAAAGAAATGCTAAAATGAATATTTTACGAGAGACCCCCAAAGTACTGTACACCTCCACACCGTTGGAGGTCGATAACACCGTTACGTTTGAGGGAAGTGAGATCTCTGCATCCGCTGATGGTGTTTCCGTTTCATCAACCCCCCCACCCCCCGTTTATTTCTGTTACTTCACCAGATGTTCCCACAATGGAAGAGCACATAGACGTGGTAATCAGTACAGATCCGTGTGTCAATACTGACGACAGTATCGATACGCAGGACAGTACAAACTTGTGCGACTCGTAAACTAAAACCGACTCTGACGAATCTGACCTGGAGGAAGCAAACAGGAACAGTCAGGTGGAAACGGTGGAGAAGCTGACCAGTCAAGGTCCTACATCCCCCCCCCCCCCGAACAAAGTAGACTCTTCTTACAAAATACATACAGGAAACGCAATATAAACCTGATGGAATACTTTCCAGATCTACCATCCTTCCTTGAGTGTGCTCAGGCTATCGTACGTAAGCCTGACTTATTTGTTTTCCACCAGGCACACTGTCACCGCTTAAAAAATTGATTGCCAAGGCGAAAAGGAATCCTAATCAATTATCCCGCTTCTGATCCTATTCTTAGAAGCGATTATTTTCCTCATGGCCAGTTTCAAGATTGGAACAATAAATGTTAATGGTGGCGGGAATCCGCTCCGCAAGATCCAAATTAAACAGTTGGTAGAGGTCAACGGTCTTCGCATAGCTTTGTTACAAGAGACCCATGCTGTCCGATCTGTTCAGGCTCAGTGGCGACTATTTATGGACAAGGAATGTTTCTTCAGTAACAACTCCACGTCGAAGGCAGGCATCATGTTTGTCTTCGGGAAACATTTACATCCATACTGCCTTAAATTTATGAGTATTATTGATGGACACCTTGCCTCCGTGACCTTCTCTATCAATCAGGTCAAGTTCACAATTCTCAATGTGTACGCTCCAAGCAAAAATGACGAGCGGATCTCATTTTTTGCCAAACTGAGAAAGTTCCTGCAAACACTGGATTTGCAGACTTGTCTAATTATTGGTGGCGATTTTAACTGTACTGTTAATGCTTCATGTGACCAAAACGGGCCGGAACCCCAACCATGTACCGCAAAACTTTTTGCAAACATCATTGCGAAATATAATCTCCATGATGTTTGGCGCATACAGCACCCTTCTGATCGGTCTTATACATGGTGTCGTTGTTTAAACAACCACACCTCACTTGCGAGGCTTGATCGCATCTATGTAAATTCTCATTTATTACATGGAGTTTATAAATCCGATATCGTGCCTTCTGGTTTCTCCAACCATTCCCTAGCTCGAGTCTTCATTCAACTCTCTAAACCATGTCCAGGGAGCTCTCATTGGAAATTCAATAACAGTTTACTAGAAAACCTCAACTTCACTCAGGCCTTTGAATCCTTCTGGACGGCTCTCCTAGAACAGAAGTTAAGCTGTTCCGTTAACCCGTTGATATGGTGGGATTCAGTAAAAACCCAAATTAAAGGGTTCTGTCAACAGTATCAGTTTTTCTCAACAAGGGCTGACCATGAAGATAAGAAAATATTACAGTTCAAGATTTTACAACTCCGACGGGTCATCGGACAAAATAATAGTAACATACAAAAAACCTTAACTGAGAAACAGTCCTTATTAAAGGAAATAACTGAGAGGAATGCATGTGGTGCCTTAGTTCGGATGAGGGTGCGACACCTGAATGAGGCAGACGTACCAACCAAGTACTTCTTTTCCTTAGAGAAACGTCTTCCCAGTCAGAGCTTTCTCAGCTGCGACTGGCAGATTCATCCATTACCTTTACACAATCAGAAATCAAACTTTCGTGAAGGAATACTTTTCGAAAATATATTTAATGGAACAAATAAATCCTGTCAGTGTCGCCTCGATCTCCGTAGGCCTGCCAGTGTTGTGTGCAGGTGGGCGTTCCCAACTGGAAAGACCCATCACCTTAGATGAACTTGGCACTGCCCTGCACGGCCTTGCCATTGGGAAAGCACCTGGTTGGATGGACTTACAACCAAATTTTACAAGAAGTTTTGGCATTTATTGGGTCCAGAACTCATTAACACCTTGAATGCAAGCTGCCAGCTTGGAGAGCGACCTCAGAGTTGCCGACGAGCTCTTCTTACCCTCATCCCAAAAAAGGGAGACATGCTGAGAATTGAAAATTGGCGTCCTATCTCTCTGTTATGTACGGACTATAAGATATTTTCAAAAGCCCTGGCATCATGACTTACTCATTATTTATCCTCGTTGTTGAAGGAAGACCAATGTTACTGTGTCCCAAAACGTTCCATCTATGACAACATCTCCCTTGTGAGAGACATCATTGAACTGTGCAAGGAAAGCCCTAAAGATTTAGGACTTCTCCTTGATCAGGAGAAAGCCTTTGACCGTGTCGACCATCGGTACCTTTTCGAAGTACTTGAGCGGTTTGGACTTGGTTCAACCTTAATCTCTTATTTTAAAATACTATACAATAATATTTATAGTGTGCTTAAAATAAACCATGAACTTGTTGCACCTTTGTCTATTAACAAGGGAATTAGACAAGGTTGCCCTCTTTTCGGGTTGCTTTATGCTCTCTCCATTGAACCCCTACTGGTTTCTTTGCGCTGTAGACTAACAGGAGTTAGTTTGTCCCAGCTTGAACAGCCCATCAAAGTACTGGCATACGCCAATGACGTGTGTGTATTCGTACAAGATATCAATGACATTAACATCGTTCGTTATTGTTTGTCCTTATTTGAAAAGGCTTCTTCAGCCAAAGTAAATTGGAACAAAACGAGCGCCCTTTGGCTCGGTCCATTGTGCTACTTGGTGCCAAGACTTCCTGCTCCACTGTCATGGGCCAATGATGGTGTGAAATACCTTGGAGTGTTCTTAGGTAATAATACCACAGTAGCAAACAATTGGGCTGGTCTGCTTGAGTTTGTTGAGGGTAAACTGCAAAAATGGAAAGGTCTGATCACACAACTGTCATATCGTGGAAGGGTCTTGGTCATCAACACACTGGTGACCTCTACCTTATGGCACAGGTTCTTTGTGCCGCATCCTCCAGCGGTGTTGCTTCAACAGCTCCAGAAGTGCTTCGTGTCCTTTTCTGGGACTGAAAACACTGGCTGCGACCTGGGGTCCTCAGCTTACCACTGACCGATGGAGGACAAGGCCTGGTCAACATAAAAAGCCGGCTAATGGCCTTTCGACTCTCGGTTGCTGTTCACATGCTATACACGCGACCCTCTCCACCATGGGTCAACGTCGCTCGTCACCTTTTGCAACAGGCTGGGAGGCTAGGCTATGACTACTCTCTTTTCCTGATGGACCTTTCCAAAATCGACACATCCCCCCCTCTCTGGTTTCTATCAGAGCAAGCTAAATGTGTGGCAAGCTCTGACAATAACAAGAGCTACACAATCTTACACAAAACAGATGTTTCTGGAAGAACCTTTGTTCTACAACTCCTTTTTCCATGATATGCCTGCTGATAGGTGTTTTATTCAACGCTTTACCGATAAGGGCATAAAATCTGTCGCAGATCTTCTCAGCCCAAACGGCAGCTGGATCGGAGCTGATGCATTGGCAAGCCTGGTCGGTGTGCGATCCTCTCGAATCGTGGCACGTTATTATGTAGTGTGCTTTGGACATACACACAGCCTGCACCTGCTTGGGAACAGGACCAGCAAAGCAATGAACAAAATACACATCGAATACCTTCTCTCTCTACCTTTCCTTAACTCGTATGTGCTTTTTCTCTTGCCAGCCCTCTTCCTTGTCCCCCTCTTAATGTAGGCTTCAACGGCCTTCACAAACAAAAAGACCTTTATGTGGGTTGTGTAAAATTTCTTTCGCAACGGCAAATAATGGCCCACAACTTTTGGAGATATCGTGCTATATATCGGTTTCGCCCTATCTCTCAATGGCGAAGAATCACTTTAAAAATTATAGATCTAGATCCGGATTCGGATCTTCACTAAAATCGAATCAAATTGCTGTGGTCACACACCCAACCTGTCCACCGGGTTTCATCCGAATCCGCCAACAACTTTTGGAGATATCGTGCCATATATCGGTTTCGCCCTATATCTCAATGGTGAAGAATCACTTTAAAAATTATTAGATCTCGATCCGGATTCGGATCTTCACCAAAATTGAACTAATTCTTCCTCGTCACGCACCCAAAAAAATCCACCGTTTCATCTGGATCCGTCCATAACTTTTTGAGATATCTTGCACACAAACAAACAAACAAACAAACAAACAAACAGACAGAAAGGGATGAAAACATAACCTCCTTCACCGCCAGTGGCAGAGGTTCCCATCGTTTGCTGCCTTTTTGGCTGGTGGTTGCATCATTGGTTAGGGGCACGGCTATGCCACTGATGCAGTGCCCCAATTGCCAGTATACTGGTGCTCATTTTGCCGACCTCAGAAGGATGACAGGCTGAGTCAACCCCCTGGTGTTAATTCAGTGGACAATGGGGATCGAACTCAGAATCCTAAGATCCCAATCCACCACCCTAACCACTGAGCCAACACCAGGCTATGGTGGCAGAGGTTAAAAAAATATATTTTTTTCATCGATCTCAGGCTCAAGAAGGAGCTTGGACATAAATCAAATGCAGGACTAAGACATCAGTGTACCCTCACATTAATTACATTGGCATTTGTGGAGGTGTAGTGAATGGAACTATAACCTGGGTTCCCCATATCGCAAGCCAAGTGTTCAGAGGAGAACACCAATGACCTCATCCATCCTGACTCACATTCACGGACTGGTGTTTGTGTGTTTGTTTGGGGGGGGGGGTGTTTGTTTGTCATGCTACTCCTCCTACAGTTCTGGGCTGATTACATCTCGACCTGCTACACAGGGTCAGCGTGACCCCAGTTAGTGTATATGGGTATTTTTATTTTTGCTGGTGGTCATGGGGGGCAGGGAGGGGGGGATGCAAATTATCTTTGTGAATGCGTGTTGTGTAGTGCCACCTCTACGAGGTACTACGAGTCTCCACCATTTTACAGTGCAGTATTCCTGTCCCTTCGTGTTCCAGTGCAGTGATGTGTTTTAAATTATTAGCAGTCGGTATGTTTTTGCCTCATGTAAGTATTACCTGGGTTTTTTTTTTTTGCATATACAGAGCTGTCAGCTACTTGTATACCCCCAAATAAAGGTATGCATCACAAGAACGCGTCGCATGCTCGGAACAAGATCGCCCATCGGGCGGTTACTCTGCTAGTTCATGCAATGCACCCCCTAACCCCCCCCCCTGATTAATGTAATCAATGTAATGCTAATTAATGTAATGTGGGCATTTTCACAACACAGTAAACAGGAAAATATTTGGGAAGAGCTGAAAAGCATTTCTTAAGGAAAATATATAGGAATGTGGGACTTGCCAGATAAAAAAAATCTTTACTTTTAGATGCCTCTGATAATAATTTCTCAAAATTATTTTCACATGTGTAACTTAGAAAGAAGGATTGCCTTCTGCAAATGTGAATGCAATGTACAATTAGAGAAAATAAGTTCAAATTGATTCCGACAATAACAATTGTGGGCTGGCAATTCGACCGCTGGAGCTGCAAGGGTTAATTAGGTAAAACACCACCCAGGTAAATGTGTGTTGGTGCCCTGGCCAAATGCCAATTCCAAAGAAATTATGCAACCAGCACAGTGATTTAGGTTATAAAAGATGCATGGCATGACCTCCATTACATTTTTATGACTGTCAAAGGAAACATCAGAAAGGAAGACCAAACATGGGACAACATCAAATAAGATTACACCGAAACCTCCTATCCACCAACAAGGCCTTCATCTGCAGCTTGATGGAGTACTGGTCTCCCCTCTGGGTCGGCTCCCCCTGCCTCACACCTTTCTCAGCTTGACGCCACGGAAACCAAGGCTTGACGCTTCAAGATTATTAGAACGGCCTTTAATGAAGCCGAGTCTATGGAACTATCACTTTCCCTTTGCAGACAGGCCTGTGAGCTCTCTGTGTTCTCGCACCTCCTTTCTGGTCTTGCACCCCCTGCCTTTTCTGTACTTTATCCCCCCTCCCCCGCCCCAACAGGTTTCTGCAGGGTCCACAATCAACCCCTTTCCGGTGAAACCCCCAAAATACAGAATCACTGTTTACCTCCACTCATTTGTTCCTCTTTTCTCCCAACTGGAGAACCAACTTCCACATTCTCTTCAATCTCATTCTTCTCTCCAAATCTCAGATCACCCACCCCATCCCAAACCATGGTCTTTTTTTTTATCCCCATTAATCATCTTTACCCGATGTCAAAGCCCACCTCCTTACAAATTTCCAGTTTTTCCTTCCTGAGAGTTTGCTTCTGTATCCATCTTGTCCATCCCATGCGCCTTCCCCTTCCCCTCATTCCTCCACACACCCATTGTTTGTCCAAGTGTCCCATATTTTGTCCTTCAATCCTGCTGTTACTTTTGTTCTGTTGCATCCTAATCCGTTCAATGTTCCAGCTCTTCCTCAAGCCTTGACCTTGCACACAAGAACACAGAAAAGTTGAAGGGCGCTCGGTAGAGCACATACCTCCACCACGCAATGCCTGATCCACAAGAACATATGGGGCCCAATACATTTTTGAAATATCATGCTCTGGATCGTTTTTGGCGTGATCTCTCAAGAGTGAAGAATCACTTTGTAATTACGTAATTCTCGTATCCAGATGCAGATTCAGATCTTCACCAAAGTCGAATCGATTCTTCCTTGTCACACCCCCAACCTGTCCAACAATTTTCATCCGAACCTGTCCGCAACTTTTTGAGATATCATGCTCTGTATGAGTTTAACACTGTCTCTCAATGGTGAAAAAAAATCATTTAAAAAATTCTCATATCTAGATCCGGATTCAGATTTTCACCAAAATTGAATCAATTCTTCCTCGTCACACATCCAACGTGTCCACAAAGTTTCATCTGAACCCGTCCGCAACTTTTTGAGATATCATGCTATATATCTGTTTAGCACGATCTCTCAATGGTGAAGAAATCACTTTAAAATTCTAGTAGTCGGATCCGGATCTCCACCAACATCTAAACAGTTCGTCCTTGTCGCACACCCAACCTGTCCACAAAATTTCATCCAGATCAGTCCACAAATTTTTGAGACATCCTGCACACAAACAGACAGACAAGCCGGTAGGCGACGTGGGTGGTCGCTATATAATTGCATACTAATCATACAGTTTTTGACGGATCGGGCTGAAATTTTTTTGACAAAGAGGTTGATTATAGTGCGCATACAAGTGCGGAAGCCGATTTTTGATTTTCGAAAAAAAAAAAATATATATATATATAAATATTCTTCGGATTTTTTCAAAAATTTCAAACTCCCGTTGCTTAGCAACAGTGGCATCCATAGCAACGGTGCTCAAAAGCATACAACTAGATCCTGGTATGAACCTCCCTGTCAAGTTTCATCAAAATCGGTTCACTCCTCTGGCCTCCAGAGCTGTCCATTACATACAAACAGACAGACGGAAAACATGAGAATAACGGTAGTCTAGCGACAACCCAACAAACAGGCAAACAGACGGACAGGGGTGAAAACATACCCTCCTTCCACCTTCGGTGGCAGAGGTAACAAAGATTGTTACAAACCTCAATGCTGTGAAAACACTGGGAGTATAAGGCACCATTGAAACAGGAATGCTGATGGGTGTGTTGCATTCTTCGTCCTTGCAATTCATGTCTTGGGGTGGATGACCCGGCAGAGACATAACCACAACACCCACGGCACCTGCCTTTTCCATGGTGAACACCTGAAGAAAGGACGCACTCTTTGGAAAACACATGAAGTTCAAGAAAAAAAAAAAAAAGGACTTTTGTTGAGTGAGTGAAGTTTGAGTTAACCTCTGCTGATTAAGCCGTAGTATAAGGATTCTGAGTAACTCGGAGATCAATGAGGCTTGAGTAAGTTCGAGTTTTGAGCGTGGCTTTGGAAAATGGGACGTCTCAATGTGCGATTGACACTCGGTAGCATGCTCATCATCGAGTTGCCTTCCGGGATTTAATCTGAAAGGAGCTGGAATTAGCCCAAAACTTCCATTCTGGTGAAATGTCGTCAGGGTGCAATGCTGCTCCAAGCATGCTGGCATTAATTAGCTCACACAGTAAGTAATGAGGGAAAAGGTCAATGCCAATTGGTTTTTTATCTATGCCTTGATGACAGTGCCATGTCATCCCAGTATTCACATATAACCCAAAATCGAGCTATATATATGTTTATATGTTTATGCCATCAGCTATGTGCATAACTTATCAAGACAAAGGTTCAGGATCTATTAATTGTCCTGTACTTCGGTTTCTAAGAAGTGTAAAGCAGTTCCTGAAAAGTGTGGAAAACGAAAACGTTTGACAAACTTCCCTTTCACTGCTGCACTTTGCTCTTTACTTCCATTTTGTATTTGTACATTCTGCACAATATTCCTCTTCTTCACCTCAATTATTATTAGTATTTGTATTATTTTAATCCTCACACTTTTTGAAGAAAACAGTGGTGGTGGGGGGGGGGATATTTTAATTGGTTCCTTCTATCTGTCCGTCCATCCGTCCGTCACGCTATCTCCTCCTGAACAGTTGTGTAGCAATTCACCAAACCTGGCAAGACTGTTTTGGCGCCATTGCATATCCCCACATTTCCCATCTCGAGTAAAGTTGAAAGATGGGAAAGCATTCCACGAGGAATGACCCAATATCAAATTTTGAGTCGATTTTTGTTTTTCTGTTTTGACCCCTTTGACTCTAAGTCCTCACCCCCCCCCCCCCCGTGCATGAACCCGGGCATCAAATCAAAAAAGATCATCGCCCATTTCATGCGTCCCCCCATGTTGATTACATATACAAGGTTTCATCCAAAAATATTTTAAAATGTGCCTGTAATTGCATTTTGTCGTATTTCAAATTTTGACCCTGCCCCGCGGACATGGCCAAAATTATACTTATATTGTACCTCACTTGCCATGTGCTGATCATAACTACCAAGTTTGGTGAATTTCTGCACAACTGTTTAGAAGGAGATAACATGATGGACAGACTGAGCTGATTACAATATCCCCCCCACCCTCCGTTTCTGTCTTCAAAAAGCGTGGAGATAAATGTACTCTGGAGAAGTCACCACTCCTTTGATGGGGACTGCCAAAGCAATTCTCCATCAGATGAGGAATTTATAGTCTGGACTTGGTACTGGCATAAAGTGGTCGACTGTTTGTAAAGCTACCATGGGGTCTTTAACAATTAAATGCTCTCATGTAGAGACATCCACCTTCAGGTGCATCAGAAGGATGCCATACTCATTTGGCAACGCGATACCTGAAAAGCAACAGGAAGACAGTTTATAGTAGGGTCAGGAATCAAACCCAGACTGCACAGCTATAAAGCCAATAAGCTATCTCTGAGCTATCCTGTTAGCACCCCCCCCCCCCCCCGCATGAAAATGGAAGCAATGCAATGAACACAACGCTCAGATTGATAACATCCTTAAATTCACACGACTGTTTGGACGGCAACGAGGTGATGTGACATTTATATTTTTCTTTCAATTTCCCCAACAGCCGATTTTACTACTGCCCCTTTAGTGTTGCCTTGGGAACTGAATTGATTTGCATAGAAATCAATTAGTCTGGATATTACTTCTTGGATTCATCTCCCGTGTATACAAGGCCTAAATATTATTGACCAACAGATGTCCTGAAACTGAGAATATGAAGAACACTTCAAAACAAAGTCTATCAATACAGCCGAGCTTGTTAAATGTTTAATGTGTGATGCATCTCAATTTTCAGGTTTTTTTTTTTTTACCGAGGATCTATCTCATCAGTATTCATCCTGCATGATCATCAATCGTTTCCACGAGATTCTGTCGTGCTATGAATTGAATATGACCTTTTTAGCCTTCTGAAGCCGTTTTACATCTGCATCGCCAATTAGTCGAGCATCTCGTGGGGGTTCACTGAAATTGGCAAGGTATTCGATGAGCAATATCACGCAAAGTCTTCGATACCGCGGGGACAATTTGGACATGTTAGCCTGAAATGGAATATGTTTTTTGGGGGGGAAATTGCACACTAAAAATATATATTTAAGAACTCGATAATATTGAAGAAAATGCCAATCCTAAATATGGCATATGTACGAGGCATAAGGTGCCAAGGTATGCTCGTTATGTATGTTTCTGGGAAACCTGGAATTTCTAAACTGCAAAAAAGGTTCTGCAAAGAAAGTTGAAATTTTGGAACATTTGTTTAACGATGAACGGGAAATAAAAACGATCAGAATCGAGAACTATTGAAATATCGGGAAGTGAATGGTGTCTAATCGTGTCACGACGTGCATCGTTCGACTCCACTTCACATTCATGTCGATGTTTTCGTCATTCAAATGTCTTCTCACCAAGCTCTTCGCTTTCACATTTTTTCTGCCTGTTTCCTTGTCTGCTCGGTTTCTGCTTCTCTTTTCAGTACATTTTTAAAAATTTTTTTTTGAAATCGATTCAAAAATCGAACCCCGAGACGAGACAACTCAAGACATTGTGAGCTCGGACTAGCAGACCGATCCCCAGTGTGACATCCATCCTAGGAATAGCATATGTATATATTTTGTTTTCGATATTCTGCTTTAAAAGGAATTTGGATGTGGATCGTTTACATATGTGTCAAATCGTTTGTTGCAGGTCTCCCTTTCATTTCATTCCCTTTGAAAGGACACAGTTCAAAGAACCGAAGGTCCTTCAAGCTGAAAAGACTTGCTGGAGGAAATGCTGGACGTTTGGTTCATGTGACGAATGTAACATTTTGGGAAAATCTTGCTGCCCTGGTTAGCACACCAAGAGGACAGGAGAGGAGATCGGGACCATACTCTGTGCAGAGTGTTGGTGCTGCTTAAGCAGTCTCCTTGGCTATTGGGCACAATCCTGGATGGGTCGCCACTCCGACGCGGTATACCGGCAAGCTGGCACTCATTTTGCCGACCTCGGAAGGATGACGGGCCGAGTTAACCCCACCTGGTATTAATTCAACAGCTGAGTGGGATTTGAACTCAGGACCCTAGGATCCAAAGCCTACCACCCTAACCATTAAGTCAACAACAGGCATACACCAAGAGGTCATACACAAATTAATCAACATCATCATGCACCACACATGCATCATGCACTACCCTGATCCAGAATTATATAGAACATTGCCAATACCTTCTCAGCGGTAGTTAGAATATAAATGTGTAACTTGGCAAGAGTGCTCGCCAAATTCTTGCCTACCATTCATCGAAGGACAATGGCAAGTTGCCCATGCTCACACGGGATTCTAAATGGAGTAGGGATGGAGGAGGTAAAAATGCAAATGGCATCTTCTGTCATCGAGCCAGTAAGCTGGGAGCAACAATTCCAATTTATTGCCATATCTGATATAATTTAAATGTCCTAATGGTGGCGATGTGCTCCATTTGAAACTTTGTTTGATTTAATTATACGTATCTTTTTGATGCTTTGGGTCCATAATCTAAGCCTGTGTTGATGTCAAAGCCAGTGATCAATTGTAAATTAAAAGTAAGATTGTGAGATCTTTAACATCCACCATCTCATACTAGCAGATGGATCTCGAGTCAATATCCATGGATCCCATTGTCAGGTCAGATCAGACTACATCTGTGACTTGCTACAGGTACAGTACCTTGTAAACCTGTACTAATCTGTTCCATGGTCGGATTTTCGGCGACTAAACCGTCTCCCCCACCAAGTTCCTTGGTGAGGAGGGTGGATGATATGGACACCCGGCAGGATTAAAACCAAAACCTGTCAAAGAGCGGAGGAGCTCCTTGTGAGCCAACGGCCATCCGTATCTAGTGACCGACTGTGTCTGCGGACGTCCTCCTGCATTTGGGTTACTTCTTATTTGGAGGTTGATGGCAGGATTTGCATGCCGGCCACCCTAAAAACTTTCATTTCGCAAAATATTCCAGAAGCATAAAAAAATCCGAAAACCCACTCCGTGGGAGTACCTCCTGTGCAGCTTCCCTTCGCAGGGCAGCTCACTGGATGAATGGATTGGGACAAATCCTTTGGGACCCCCAATCTTTGATGACAGGAGGGAAACCACGGGGTAACATTCCCGGGTCAGATTGTGGGAGAGTGTGTCGGAGTGGTGCTGAGGTGTCGTCCACCAAACGGCGGTCTCCTTGGGTTAACCTGAGGTGGTCCCTTCGGGTGGGTGCTTGGAATGTCCTATGCTTAAGAGAGGATGATCACCTGTCTCTGTTGTCATCGGAGCTCAAGCGTTTGTACATCGGGATTGCAGCTCTCTCTGAGGTTTGGAGACGGGATTGCGGCGAGATCATGGCGGGTGGTTACACCTCCGATTGCTCTAGTCGCTCTGATGGTTACCATGCCCAAGGAGTTGCTGCAGCTGTGTCCATTAAGCTGACTCGAATGATAATTGAGGTAACACCGGTCAACGAACAGATTACGAGATGAAGGATTCGTCGTTCCTTGGGTGCCATTTCCCTGGTCTCTGTAGATGCTCTGACTGAGGTGAGTGATCTCATGTTGAAGTCGGCATTCGACGCCACGCTTGAGTCTGTGGTTGATCAATGCACCAGGCGAGATACACTTCTAGTCTTGGGGGATTTCAATGCATCGATTGGAACTGATAGGGATGGATATAAGACGTGTGTTGGTCCCCATGGGTCTGGAACTGTGAACCAGAATTGCACTAAGTTCCTTGACTTTGCAAGAAGTCATGGAATTATAGTGGCCGGTTCATGGTTTCAGCGCCCACAGACTCATCACTGGACTTGATATTCCAACGCTGGTAGTGTGGCAAAGGAGATTGACCATGTGCTCGATGATGGTCGCTGGAGGATGATCCAGCACTGCAGGATCTACCAGAGTGCTCAGTTCCTCAATACTGACCACTGGCTTGTTGGAGCAACTCTTAAGTTGCATATTAAATCCAGGAGAATGGTACCATCCCAGCCTCGGGTGGATGTTAGCAAGCTCAAGGATGAGAGGGTAGCTGAGGAGTTTGCAAACAGGCTGAGTGGACATTTGGGGAGTCTGGGTGCTTTGGAGATCCTGAAGAGTTCTGTAGTGCCTTCCAGACCGCCGTCGTTGATTTTGCCGGTGGATGCCCTGGAACTCACCGGAGGGCGAAGAAGAATTTTGTCTCTCAAGGGACACTGGATACCATTGCCCAGAATTGCAGGGCCAGGCGGAATGGCAGAGGAGAGTTGTTCAGGGAGCTGAGGCGTAAAACTGTATGTACACTAAGGCTGGACAGGGAGGCCTATGTGCGTGTAATCTGTGAGGGGCTAGAGCATCACCTGTGGTCAAGTGATTCTCGTCCTGCTTACAAGAGAATCCGCGCATTGTGTTCGTCCAAGACTGTCCCTCGGTGTACTGCAGTTAGAGCGGAGTGTGGTAGGCTCTTGACAGAAGAGTCCAAAGTGAAGGCCCACTGAGCCAGTTACTTTGAGCAGTTGTACCAGGCTGATCCACCCACTGCCCTGACCTGATTTAGGGTCCATAATCAAAGCCTGTATCGGTGTCAAAGCCAGTGATCAAATGTAAATTAATAGTAAGATTGTGAGATCTTTAACCAGGCGTCGTGGCATACGCCTGTAATCCAGCTACTCGGAGGCTTGGGTTGGAGGATTGCTTGAGGACGGGAGCTCTGCACTGGGCCGTGCTATGAGAGGGTGTAGGGCAGCCCAGAATCATGGCGAAACCCAATCCTTATCCCTGTGGCGTAAGAGGCGACGAGGGTTGCGTCAGGAAGGGCATCCGGCGTAAAACCTTTGCCAAATCAGTATGTGGATCATAACGGATGATCCGCTGTGGCGACCCCTAACGGGAGCAGCCGAAAGACGAACAAAAACAACATTGTGAGATCTTTAGCATTCACCAGCTCATACAAGCAGATGGATCCCCAGCTCATTATCGATGCTGGGAATGGTGTAACCGTATAATGCGAGTGTCTTTTTTCCCAACAACGTTTTGATGCGATTCCATTTTAAACAGACATGCTGTGATGTACTGAGAGAAGTTGTTGTGTAATGACGATGGATAGTAACGAAACGCCCCATTGTTCTATTCAAAATCTAATCCGTAATGCACCACTGAATTACGTGAGAGCTTTTATCATGAGTTATGCAAACAAGAAATAGAGCTACTGCTGTGTTTGCTTTCAGGTATTTTTGTTTCTCACAATATATCAGAGAAGGAACTTTGTGGTTTTTATTTTCAGCTCATGGTCTTTCCAGTTAAACTTCCCTTTTTGTTGCCAAACAGTTTTTTAAACACAGCAGCATCTAAATCCTGGTTGTCATTGGCTTTCATGAGCACATACGATACTGTCCGAAATGTTTTTATAAGAATGTAAAGATGTGTCTGATATAGTCTCTCTGTGGCTTTGTATTGGAAATGTCACTTTGGATTTCCTTTTCACCAAATATTCTTTCTGAAATACCAACGTCTTTATGCCTGCACATAAACATGAAAAGAGCTTGCATACTCATTCATTAATATTTAACTTGTCCTAACTGCTGAAAGGTTAATTTCATGGAGACACATCAGAATGCTACTTGAAGAGCATCGAGTACCAAGATTAAAATATGAGAATCGACCGATGATTAAATAACAAAATGGAAAATATATGTATTTGGCTGCAAAAGTAGGTATACAGTAAGAATTGTACCAGTATTACCAGTATTATAATATTGGTGCTCAGATTCATTTAATACTAGAATTCATTTAATTCATTAAAATCATTATTACCATTTAAAATATTTTTATTTTCGTAATTTTTTGATATACCTGTATAATCAATAAAATACGTTTTGTGCGCACGTTTTGTTTTTCATTACTGTATTCCTATTTTTGCAGCCCCATATATATATATATATATATATATATTATATATTATATATTATATATATATATATATATATGTAAAGTTACACCATCAAATCAGCCATTACAGTATTTGATGCTTTCTTAAATAAATGCAACTTCAATAACACACACTGTGGTGCATTTTATTTTGCACTAGCAGGGGTACCCAGTGTTACCCGATGCTATTCTAATCCTCTTGGTGTTTTGAAAAAAAAATCAAATTTTGGGATTTTTTATTTTTTATTTTTCTGAGTGCCCAAAACACTTCCCTAACCAACTAAAGAATGGGGTCAGGGATCACAT
The DNA here is from genome assembly GCF_056783735.1 of Eptatretus burgeri. Taxonomy (NCBI): domain Eukaryota; kingdom Metazoa; phylum Chordata; class Myxini; order Myxiniformes; family Myxinidae; genus Eptatretus; species Eptatretus burgeri. Next base: position 63,130,207 of record NC_140968.1, read on the forward strand.
TACATTATATTGTACATCGATACAAAGGCTTCGGCACTTTTTGAGCGATTAAAAAAAAAAAAAATCCAAAAATCACCTTAAAAAAAAAAAATTCTCCTGAAACACTCTCCGACACTCAGTGATGAACCTCTGAAAGTTAGACCAAGATCCATTTGGCCATCTCTGAGAAACACACACACACACACACACACACACACACACACACACACACACACACACCTCTTGTAGTTATAGATTGTCACGATAACAAAAAAATATCCTGTCATCGCCTTCACTCTCTGTTTTATTTGTTCAACGATGTTTGACATGTCTGCTGTTTCTGTTAATAATTGGAAAGGCATTTGACACACCAGCAGGTCATTGTAACTCCAGGACCGTAGAACAAATCCATTCCTTCTTTCTGGAAAATCGATTCATCTGGTCCATTGTCATGTAGTCACAATGACATCGGATTCATTTTTGTCAAATTGATGAGGAATCTATTCTCTTGTGTCGCTGTCCCATAGTGGCTTAGCTGTGGAAAGAGAGAGGTCATACGGAGAAGACAGAGCAGAGCTAGGCAAAGAGAACTATCAACCGAAGATGAATACACCTTCAGGATGAAAAGATTTTGATGCTTTATGGAGCTTGAAAATAGCAGCTATTTGTTAGGCTGAGAAAAACGAAGGGCACTCCTTGGCACCAATTACCCTTATACACATGAAAAGACTAGATGTAGGAACAAATAAAAAGGAACCCGCTTTACTTTTGGAACAACACTCTTAAGATAAAATGTAAAGAACCACCCCCCCCCCAAAAAAGAATCAATTAAAATAATCAATCAAACAAGACTCGGTAGCATAATTGTTGGAACATCTGCACCGTCTGGTGGGTTGGTGGTTCGAACCCTGGCGGAGCCATAACAAATACTTCAAAATGTTACGTACTCCTTCCTTGCTGAACGATTAACATTTATAAAGCATGGACAACCAACCATGGGTTGGCAATAATAGCAGAACCTTTGATGGACCTAATGACCTGTATTTTTTTGTAGACATAGTCGAGGCTCAGAGAAGAGCTGGAACAGAATGGAAAAGGGGGAACACCAACAGCAGAATCGAAGTTGCAAAAAATTACAAACCTCATGTGATTGATTTCTAACCTCATGTAACTACTAAACCAATGTTGCAGGTCATGAGGCCATGGAAACATGAGGTTCGTAATCACATGTGTTTAGGAATCAAATAAGGTTAGTAATCACATAAGGTTAGGAATCAAATAGGGTAAGTAATCACATAAGGTTATTCATCAAATAAGGTTATTAATAACATGAGGTTAGTAATCACATGGGTTTAGTAATCACATAAGGTTAGGAATCAAATAAGGTTAGTAATCACATAAGGTTAGTAATCACATGAGGTTAGTATTCACATGGATTTAGTAATCACATGGATTTAGTAATCACATGGATTTAGTAATCATACAAGGTTAGTAATCACATGGGTTTAGTAATTACGTGGGGTTTGGAATAAAATAAGGTGAGTAATCACATGGGTTTAGTAATCACATAAGGTTATTAATCACATGGGTTTAGTAATCAAATAGGGTTAGTAATCGCATAAGGTTATTAATCACATAAGGTTATTAATCACATGAGGTTAGTATTCACATGGATTTAGTTTTCACATGTATTTAGTAATCACATAAGGTTAGTAATCACATGGGTTTAGTAATCACATGGGGTTTGGAATCAAATAAGGTTAGCAATCACATGCATTTAGGAATCAAATAAGGTGAGTAATCACATAGGGTTATTAATCACATGGGTTTAGGAATCAAATAACGTTAGTAATCACAAAAGGTTATTAATCACATGGGTTTAGGAATCAAATTCGGTGAGTAATCACATGATGTTAAGAATCAAATAAGGTGAGCAATCACATGAGGTTAGGAATCACATAAGCTTAATAATTTCATAAGGATAGTAATCACATAGGGTTAGTAATCACATGGGATGAGGAATGACATGAGGTTAGTTAAATTACTTATAAGGGACATTTATTAATATCATCATTATTATTATTATCATTCTTCGCTCACCTGGAATGTAGTTTCAGGGAGCTTATGGGATTTTTCATCGTCAGTCCGTGAATCCGTCCGTCCATAAACACTTCTTCTCTGAAACTACGCATATGATTTCGATGAAACTTGACCACAACCTTCATCACCCAGAATGAACCGACGTTTGTTCACGGCATTAAAAAGGAAAAAAAAAATTGGCCCATAACATTGGTTCATTGGTAAATTTTGCCGATTCCCTCCCACATTGACTTCCTCCTCGGGATCATTATTCGACCAGGTGAGCACCAAGGAGTATTGCCCCTATTTCTGATAATATTAATATTGTTATTATTAAAAGTAGGAAATACTGTATATAAAACAGGTGAAGGCCATCTCAAATTTCAGATTGGATGGTTCAGTGAATGAAGTTCCGGGACGAGACAAAACAACTTTGTGGTCACCACACAGTTTATGGGTGAGAAGAGATAGCCACAAGCCATGCTGTATAAAGAGTCACCCTGGATGGAGTACCACAGCTCACCTTGGTAAAGAACGAGCAATCACCAGCCTGAGTCACGAAAGCCACCGCATGGCGTACGTACAGTGGAAAAGTGCACCCGTTTCCACCATCTGCCAATGGCCATGTGAGCTTCTCGTCCCAGTGCACCATGGCCCAGTCATAACGAGCATCAAGTCGTTTCACCACCACAGGTGTGGACAGATCTGCGAAGTCAAAGGGAACAGCAAAGACTCAATAACCTATAATTGACATCTGAGTAATCAAGTCAGATATGGAAGTATGCGCCGGAGCAGCGCATCGCTGCGTCCACGTTCCGCCGGTACTCCAGGGGCCTCTGTCTGGCCATCCATCAGGTAGATGCCTGGCCAATCCCCATCTCCTTGAGCTGCTGATCAACCTGCTGCAACTATGCGGCATGTGGTCATCCCATTGGCCTCCTCCACTCACAAGGCTCCTTCGCTGAGAGAATCTGGTGAGCAGGATCAGCATCAGGAAAACGAGCCACACGTCCATACAGACAGAGCTGACGTTCACAGGCTATGCAGGTAACAAATCTCGTTTGAGTCTCTCTCAGCAACCACTCATTATACACAAAGTCTGACCAGTGAAAGCCATGGATTCTACAAAGAGACCTGGTCCCAGAGGAATTAAGTCTCCGTCTCAGATCCTGGGTGAGCGTCCAAGTTTCACATCTGTAGAGCAAGACAGGAAGGACCAAGGACCTAAAGACTGACTTTTGTCCTCCTGCACAAGTACCAACAGTGCCACACCCCATGATCCAGTGAATCCATGACTCCCCAGTCCTGACCCAGATGTCTATTGACCTTGGCTCACAGCCAGCAGAGGCATGAATATCACTGTGAATCTCTCCATAACCTCAACATCCTCACCACAAACAGGTACAGACAACATAGCAGCATCCAAGATGTCATTGAATGCCTGGATCTTAGTTTTTACCCAGGAATCCCGTAATCCCAGGAGCTCTGACTCCTCATTCGGCACCTCGAAGCCCCCCAAAAGGATATCCAGTGTCTCCGCAAAGATGACTGCATCATCTGTGAAATCAATGTCAGAGATCTTGACATTCCCAAACAATGTAAAGCATCTTGATCTCTCCAACATCCTCTCCAGAATCCAGTCCATACAGTTGCTGAAAAGTGTGGGGCCAGTACACACCCCTGACAGATTCCAGTAACACATGGAAATATGTCAGAGATTGTATCACCACATCTCACAGCACTCTCAGTACCAGAGTATTGTTCAGACATCAGATTGATCAGTTTTGGTGGCACCCCTCGAAGACCTAGAATCCTACAGAGGGCATCCTGAGTCACTGAATCGAACGCTTTGCAGAGATCAACATCAGCTGCAAGCAGCCCCTGCCGAAACTCTCGTCTGCATTCGGTGAGGACATGAAGACCATGAATACAGTCAATTGTTGACCTCTTTGGTGTAAAGCCTGGCTGCTCTGGAAGCTGGTGCTCATGCACATGGTGGCGAACCTTGTAAATAATTTTATCTGAGCAAAGAGCTTGCCTGGCACTGACAGCAGTGTCACCCCTCAGTAGTTATTGCAGTCCTGGCAATCACCCTTCCATTTCAAGAGAGGGACAACAAGGCCCCTCTTCCAATCAGTTGGGATGATGCCCGTGTTCTAGGCAGAACACATAAATGCATGCAACGACACGAGTACAGCATTTTCACCAACCTTGAGAAGTTCGGCATGGATGCCACAGATCCTCGGAGCTTTCGCCATTTTCAACCGGTTCACCGCAGCCTGTTTCCACATATGAAGATGGATCACAGTTGATTGGAGGGTCAGCAATAGGGGTATTAACACACCTGACATCCAACTCAGGAGCTGTTGGTTCAGCCAGGCACAGCCGCTCAAAGTGACTGGCCCAGCGGGTCAAGAGCCCACCACCCTCCACTCTAACTGCAGTAAAACAAGGGACGAGCTTGGAGGAATGCAACGCATGAATTCCCCTGTACAGAGGACGAGGATCTCTTGACCTCAGGTGATGATCTACTCCATCACAGATACCTCGCATATAGGCTTCCTTGTCCACCCTTAGCACACATACAGTTTTACACTTCAACTCCCTGAACAGCTCAGCTCTGCCATTAAGCCTAGCGCTGTGACTCTGGTCAATGGTATCCAGTGTCCATTGAGAGACAAAATTCTTCTTCACCCTACAGTGAGTTCCAAGACATCCACCAGCAACATCAAGGATGGGGGTCTTCAATGCACTCCATAACTCCACAGGATTCCCTAAAGCAACCAGACAGAACAAATCCCCATTCAGCCTGTTTGCAAACTCCTCAGATACCCTCTCAGCCTTGAGCTTGACAACATCCAGCCTCGGCTGAGATGGTACCATTCTCTCAGATTTAAGCTGCCACTCCAGAATTGCTACAACAAGCCTATGTGGTCAGTATTGAGGAACTGAGCACTGCAGCAGACGCTGCAGTTCTGTATCATCCTCCAGTGACCATCAATGGGCACATGGTCAATCTCCTTTGCCACGCCACCAGCGTTGGAATACCAAGTCCATCGATGAGCCTGTGGGTGATGAAGCCATGAACCAGTCACCAAAAGTCCATGACTTCTTGCAAAGTTAAGGAAATGAGTGATATTCTTCTTCACAGTTCCAGACACATGGGGACCAACACATGTCTCATAACCATCCCTATCAGTTCCAGTCGATGCATTTAAATCCCACAAGACTAGAAGAGTTTCTCGCCTGGGGAACTGATCAACCATAGACTGTAGAGTCACATTGAATGCGTCCTTCACAGTAAGATCACTGGCCTCAGTCGGGGCACATGCAGAGACCAGGGAAATGACGCCCAAGGAGTGACAAATCATTTGTCTCATAATACACTCTTTGACCGGTGTTACATCAATTATCATTGGAGTCAGATAATTATTGGACATAGCTACAGCAACTCCTTGGGCCTGGTAACCATCAGAGCGACCAGACCAATTGTAGGTATAATCACCCGCCATGAACTCGCCACTATCCCATCTCCGAACCTCAGAGAGTGCTGCAATGTCGATGTTCAAACGCTTGAGCTCAAATGATACCAGAAACATGTGGTCATCCTCTCTTAGGGATAGGACATTCCAGGCACCCAACTGAATGGACCACCTCACGTTAACCCAAGAAGACCGCCGTCTGGTGGATGACACCTCATCACCTCCCTAACACACCCTACTGCAATCCAACCCCGGAAAGTTACCCTGTGTTTTTCCTCCTATCATCAAAGAGTGGGGGTCCCGAAGACTTTGCCCCTATCCTGTCACCCGGTGACCTGCCCTGTGAAGGGCAGCTGCACATGATGTACTCCCACGGAGTGGATTTTCAGTTTCCTTTGCGTTTTTAGTGTGTTTTGTGGAGTGAAGGGTTTTATAGTGGCCAGAGTGCAAATCCTGCCACCAACCTCCTCAAAAAAGTAACAGCTGCTGGATGATATCTGCAGACACAGTTCTGCACTATAAATGGATGGCCGTTGGCTCACAAGGAGCTACTCTGCCTTTTGATAGATTTTTTTTTTAATCCTGCTGGGTGTCCATATCATACACCCTCCTCACCAGGACACCTGGTGGGGGAGACGGTTTAGTCAATGACAACCCGACCATGAAACAGGTTTGTACAGGTTGACATGGTATCTGTAGCAAGTCACAGATCTAATATGGCTTGACCTGACAAAAGATCTGAATGATCCGATGAAGAATGTACAACATTCATGTTACATCTCATTGTTGACTTTCAAAATTGACAGCAGCAAATAGTGGATCTCATGAGGTGAAAGGCAGTGGGAATAGAGGAATGCACAGATGGTTGACCGGCTCGCTGGAAATAAATTTATCGAGGAAAGACCTAAGCCCCAAGTGTCTCACTGGATGAGAACTCGAACCTTGGACAGATTATAAGGTTATTAAAGACACAACTTCAACAGAAATATTTTTCCAGTTTGTACTATGGATTTTATACAAAACTAGAAGGGCACTCTTTGATGTCATGACGTCAACAGATATGCCTCCTCCCACATTATTACATCATTATACGCACTTGTACCAAGTTCGATTTAAATTCCGAAACCCAGATTCAAAATAGTAAATAATTCTGGCTCTCAGACCATGTATCTCATCGGGTTGAAATTTAAAATATGTACTCCCCATGACGACTAGATCATAATTGTGAAGTTTCACGTCAATTGATGAAGTTGTTCAAGAAAAATAATATTTTTAAACATTTTCGCGCAATCGAACATGGCTGACAGACCATGTGACCTATTAATTATTCGTGAGCACCCTGATATCCTCAAGGCTTGGGGAAAATGTGGGTGAAGCTTCCCCTCGATCTGTCAAGCTGTTCAGGAGAAGAGGATTGTTTAAGGTTTAATCTTCAAAAAATCATGTGACATGACATCATAGGTAGAGAACTTTTTGTTCCTCATGGATAGGCGATTATACCTGTTTAATTATACAAGTTTCACATCAATCTGTTGACCCATTTCAGAGAATATGATTTTTGAAGGTTTGCATGTAAAAAAAAAAAAAAGAATATGGCTGCCACACCACGTGACCGATGTCGTCATCAAAAGCAATTTAGCCCTAAACGACCAACAACATTTTTCATGCTGATCGGATTAAGCATTCAATGTATGCAAGTATGATGTCATAACAAATCCACTGATGACATCATCCAAAAAAACCCCCCAAAAAATCACACTTGTTTCCCATGGGGAGTACTTCACATGAGCCAAGTTTCAATTTTTTCCATGAAGCGGTTTTGGAGATAAACAGATCCAAAGTGATTCCTTTTTTCCAACATGGGTGCCACACCATGTGACCTATGACATCATAATTATCATTAAAACATTCAACATGAGTGGTCGCACCAATGACAAAAATTTGGTGTCAGTCAGACAAGCGGTTGCAGAGATAACAGAGAAAATTAGCACGGACATACGTAATCTATTTTAAGTCCACGACCTGCTCATGAGTACCCTGAGCATGTAGGCATAACTTAGGGAAATTGGCCAAGAAGTTTTCGATCTTAAAATCAGAGGCCATTCATTGTAAAATCAAACATCAATACCAAAAACAAATTGTAATCCTGGATTAGAAACGACAACGGCAAGCCGTAAGAAGCGAATTAACAGGATGGAACAAATTTGCTCTGTCTCTACATTCCTGGAACACATGCAGAGTTATTTCACTTCAACTTTTTTTGTTGCGGTCCATCAAATCACAAAAGACCATAACTTGTTGGAAAACCAACATTACAGCGTGAATCAGCACCTGGAGTGCACTCTGGTTGTCATTGCGGCAGTCTGTTATGTTGTACTGTTTCGAATCTGGAAGCCATTTGCACACAAACAGACAGCAGCCCCTGCAGTTCAGTTATTTCGATTAGTATGTGTTTACAGTCAGGGTCCCGTCCTGTCTAATGGGAATTTCGTGTGTGCGCTATGAGTTACTTTTATTGTCAGTTTTTTTTTTTAATATCTTTAAATCTTCATCCTTCTTTTTCGCACCATCACCATCCATTGCCCACGTGCAGCTGTCACGTACAGGGGTGAGGTTCCCTCCGCCCACCGTGAGCTCGTCCAATCAACGGCGGCCACGAGTCACCCGCCAACCCCTCGTCCAATCCGGAGGCGAGTGCCTCAGAGCGTTTTCCTCGACCCACGGGGGAGGGGAAGGATAAGACGAGGTGGTGAGCCGTGGAGGAAAAAGGGAAGGTTCGCCCCGTCAAGAAGGAGAAAGAGAGGAAGCCTCGTCTTGCCTGCTGGCGTCTCGTCTGGTCTGTTCCCGTGCTGACTGTGCGCGTCTGCCTCGCCTGCTGTGGCCTGATCAAGGAAGCTGTTTCGGGCTCGATCGCCGGTCGGCTCGTCATCTCTCACTCGTCCGCTTTCGTGCTGGCTGGCGTCCGACGCTCTTTCCCTGGTCCCTGGAGCTTGGTGCTGCGTTGTTGGCAGTGGCTTCAAGTCCCACCACCGGACAAGCTCGACCAGACCGCACGAGGCGGACAGTGCAAAAATAGGCCCCTGCCCTCAGCTCGCCTTTCCTCCGAGCTGAAAGGCTGAAATAAAGATCCGACGGGGTCCAGCTCTTTTGGGTGTGTGTGTGTGTGTGTGTGTGTGTGTGTGTGTGTGTGTGTGTGTGTGTGTGTGTGTGTGTGTGTGTGTGTGTGTGTGTGTGTGTGTGTGTGTGTGTGGTGCCAGTCTGTTAAGTAGAAACTGTCTTCGTGCCCTGTGTTCATGTACATTACATTTGTTTATTCGGATAACTCTGCTCTTTGTGTGCTCCCCCCCCCAATTATTGTTATAAATAAACCCCCATGTTGAATGTACCAGCTCGTTTTCTGTGCTTTCTCCCATTGGTCCAGCACTGTGCGTATTGAGAATTAGTGAGGCCGTTTGGGCCGGTAAGTTGTCATTGGGTCAGGCGCGGCTTTGGTAACTTCCGCTCGGTTACACTGGATCCGAGTCAGTGATAGCGACTCGGTTCGGACAAAGTCGGCTGAGGGTGTGATTTTCCCCTGCAATTTGACGATGTGGGTACTTAGGTATATTAAAATCAGGCAATTAACCCTACCCCACGCCGTCAAAATATTGGCGACCACGGTCCGCTAAGGGACCTGTGACCTTTTGGAGTTATCCCAGGGTTACGACCTGCAATTCCGGGTGTTCGGTGGAGACGACCCTACTGCTCCACCTAGCGGTCGCTCCTCGCCACCGACTCCCAGCCCACAAAAGTACATGATTAATCTGTCATCAAGTATTGAGTGCAACACGCATGATGTTGAGTGCAATTATTTTGAGGCATACTGGAAAGTCTCAACATGTATTTACAGGAAGATTGAAACACCGCCTGGTCCAAGTCACAGCCATGGTCGTAGCAGGTCCATTCATACAGCAACGAAGGAATCCAGTTGCCCAAGTCGTACACGGGTAGGGGCACGTAGTGGATCCTTTTGCGCAAATCATCTGCATGGCTGAAACAGACAGAAAAGCATGGAAATGTACTCTTATTGAGGACAGCTACACACAAGAGGATCCACAGCATTCCATGGAATAATCTGGTTTTGAGATATTATTTAGGGGAAAGGGATTGGCGTGTGTGTGTGTGTGTGTGTGTGTGTGTGTGTGTGTGTGTGTGTGTGTGTGTGTGTGTGTGTGTGTGTGTGTGTGTGTGTGTGTGTGTGTGTGTGTGTGTGTGTGTGTGTGTGTGTGTGTGTGTGTGTGTTAGGGGTGAGAGGGAGGTGTCCAAAGGCACAACCGAGAGAACCAACAGTATGTGTCGAGATCCACAAGCTGTTAAGTGGAAGCACGATCGATTGGCACTTTCGGTCATAAACTTGGCAGTAATATTTTAGAAGGTAATTATGTTTGAAATCAGGCAGTTGTTAATACATCCTGGAAGGATGGAGAGTTGCTGTGATGAGCAGTGATGCACACTGGCAGGAGATTGAGAAATTTGTCATTTAGCCAGAGGATCGAACCTCAATGGCTGTACGATTTGTTTCAACACGTCGCAGCTGGGCCTTCAATGTACACAAGCGAGTGCTATCAGATGAGGCAGCCAGCTTATTTTTGCATTTCTCTGTTAAAAGATGGTGTAAACTTCATGATGCAACATCCTGCCTGCAATGCACCTGTATAACAGGTATCATTAATTGAAATGAGGTGTGTGTGTGTGTGTGTGTGTGTGTGTGTGTGTGTGTGTGTGTGTGTGTGTGTGTGTGTGTGTGTGTGTGTGTGTGTGTGTGTGTGTGTGTGTGTGTGTGTGTGTGTGTAAGGAAAGGTTACAAGTTCAAGATCTCGCACCGAAGACTGGACATCACGTGCTCGATGCGGTCTCGGATCCACAAGACGTCCCGAGAGGCGCTGCCATCGAGCGCGAGTAGCACGAGGTGCGCGTTCCGGGGTATACCCTGCACCAACGCGAGCACCGACTCCTCGCTCGACCACAGACACTCGGAGAACGCGGACCGGTTGGTGAAGGCGTGAAAGACCAACGAACAGTTCCCCGGGAAGGCTCCTCCATGCGGAAAGCTCAGCGATCCGTTCAACGTCCTCAGAGTGAACGGCCGAGCGGGGCTGCCCGGAGTGAATCGCTCGTTCCTCCTGGGCGGACTCGCTCTCAGTGCGAGGACCTCGTTCCTTTGTCGGAGCATTTCTTTGGCCCTTCGCAGGACACTCACTCGACGGGCGTCCGCAGGTCGGGCCGGAGCGAGAAAAGTTATGTTAACACAGATCACGAGGAGCAGTAACTCCCGCGGGAAGTTCATTGTGCTGGAGAACTCGGGGTTGGTGAACTTCCCGATGGAGCCGCGTCCGGGGAATCCGACAACACGGAAGTTGGACGGCGATCAGGAATCCCGGCACTCGATGAACGCGTCATCATGAACCATCACTGAGCACCAAGAGGCTAAAAAACCAAAAATAAACCACTTGGCTCGTCTTCGTCTACTGTATGTACTGTATGTACTGTACTATATTGTACTGTACATCATTCGTAGAATTTTCTGAACGTCCAATTAAAATATCCACAAATTGTCATGTGCACGTCCAGCTCCGGGTGACTCCTGGATTCCAGGTCCGTGCCAAACTTGCGGGTAACTAATGTGAAGTGTGACACGTTTCATACACCTTGCTTGGCACCCCATGCGATGTAAACATTTGTCTGTCGGACAAAACAAGCACAAAGACGACAACATACATTATATCGAGTCAATCTTCATTTGTGAACTCAAACCGATTGCTGAAACTCGTGCAGCATTCGACAAAACAAAAACACAACGTTGCTTATTTCTCCTCCTGTAATTGTTCAAATAATTTGGAAGTTTGTGACTCCCTTTCAAGTTTTAAATGTAATCAAAAATTAGTTTAAATTGCAAATAAGATCATTGGATATAATCTCTCATTGCTATGGTGCAGTTGCATCCGCTTTTGTGACGTCACACGTTGCCAGGGAAACGGTAAACAATGTTGGGAAGCAGACAGACGTCCACATAATTAAGGTCGATATTCTTCTTCGTTTGCATGCAGCACAAGGCTGCGGGGTAGCATCATTGGCTGAGGGTGTGGCTGTGCTGTTGATGCAATGCCCTCTACTGGTTTGGCCAGGAATTTGGAACATGACCAGGTGGGGTGCGAGAGGTCGCCTACTCCTCTTGAAGGACACCGTGGGACATTTAACGTCCACCAACTAATACCGGCAGACACGACGGCAAGTTTAACGTCCCTCTGAAGAGCGACACACACACATTGGTGAATCACCCTGATTGTGAAACACCAGGATGGCAGTTTATAGCTGGGTCAGGATTCGAACCCACGCGGGACAGCTTCGAGGCGAGTGTGCGTACTCCTCGGCTCTAACTCAACCTGTGAGATATTTGTTATTGCAGTTGTGAGACAGGACAGATTGACAAGACCTCTTCACCACGAGTTCTTGACGGAGTCATCCAGACATTACAGGAGGTTTTCTACTCGTAGTCATATTGCAGGGTTTGGGGGAAGTTTAACGAAAATTACTAACAACGAAAGTTACTTGATGTCACTGGATTATGACACCCGAAGTACAGCACGTACAGATTAAAAACGAAGCAGGAACGACGAGGTGCAGATTAAAATGAAAAACCCGTTTAATGGTAGCCTACTGATTGAATGGATGTTAATTTCCAATACAATTGTATCCGCAGATCATCCGTCAGCGCGAGTTGAACTCTGAACACATTGAGGAGCACCCCGGAGGTGGGGCTCATGTGAATGGCAACTGCGTCTCAGAATCATGGGTGCTCATAGGATTAAGCACCTCGAAGTTTCTCGACATGTTCTGTAATGATGAATTTAACAGAATGGTAAGTATCTGTTACAGTGCGTGGCAACAGAAGAGAAATTTACATTCTTTTATATGGAACTAGCAGGGGTACCCAGCGTTGCCCGATGTTTCCCGATCTATCTTTTGTGTGGTCCAAAAACACTTCACTACAAGAGGGTTACCATATTTTAACTTTCACCATATTTAAGGACACTCCACAGATGGACACTGAAAATGAGGACACTCTGGAGAGGGACACTCTGAAAAGGAGGCTACTCCTGAGAGGACACTGAAAAAGAGGACTCTCTGGAGAGGTACACTCTGAAAAGGAGGATACTCTGAAAAGGAGGATACTCCTGAGAGGGACACTCTGAAAAAGAGGACACCCTGGAGAGGGACACTCTGAAAAAGAGGATACTCCTGAGAGGGACACTGAAAAAGAGGACACTCCAAAAAAAGAGGACACTCTGGAGAGGGACACTGAAAAAGAGGACACTCCTGAGTTGGACACTGAAAAAGAGCACACTCTGGAGAGGGACACTGAAAAAGAGGACACTGAAAAAGAGCACACTCCAAAAAAGAGGACACTCGGGAGAGGGACACTGAAAAAGAGGACACTCCTGAGAGGGACACTCTCAAAAAGGGGGCACTCCGAAATAGAGGACACTCCAAAAAAAAAAAAAAGTCCACTCTTTAATAGTTTCCTTTCCGTATTGAGCAATCATATCGGCAGTCTCAGTGTGTTCCGGACCTTGATTAATTTTGACTGCAAACCACCGTTCTTCCAGTCGAAGTGTTGAATTATTACTGTAAATATTGTACTGTTTGAATCCACATGGGATGACAAATCAATACCACCTTTATTTAGCACAGAGACGTACGTACCAGCTCTACATGCCAAGCACTCGGCTTCCCATTCTTTTTAACCACATTGAAAACACCGGAATTTTGGTTTTCGTTCTGCAGTGAATTTACACTTTCGTTTTGGCATTGTGTTTGGGGGGGGGGGGGGTAGTAAAATAAAATATACAAAGAGATCTTGAAGAAAATCAAACAAGTGTGTATCGTACGGACTCAGAAAGGATACTGAATCGTGGACTGAGCATGCCACTGGGCTTTCCCTCACTGTGAGTTTGCACATGAAGAGGAAGTGTGAGCGTTGATGTTCGAACGGAGTAGTACAGACTTGTACCAAACTGTCCTGGTCCAAACATTACACAACCGCATTTTATCACTTTAAGAAAATGTACAATAATGATTTAACCATTTAAATAAGATTTTAAAAAAGTTTCCTAAATCATAAAATTTATTCCTTTGAAAATACAAAAGCAAACAAAAAGAGCGGGCAAACTCCCAGACTTTTTTCAGATATTTAAAAAAACCTGGCCGGACGGAGAGTTAAGAACAAAAAAGGGGGACATGTCCAGGAAAAGCGGACGCATGGTAACCCTTGGGCCTAGCCCTACACCCACTAAGGAATGAGGTCCGTACACACTTCCCTTCACCCACGAGATCGAGTTTAAAAGGGAAAATCCCCCAAAAATGACAGTTTTTCTTTTTTCAAACTTTCAAAAAACGTTTTTGCCTAAAATAATTCCCAGCACTCCCAGCACTCACTGATGAACCTCTGAAAGTTTGATGAAGATTTGTTCAGCCATCTCTGAGAAAAATGGTCACACACACACACACACACACACACACACACACACACACACACACACACACACACACACACACACACACACACACACACACACACACACACACACCGGTCCATGAACTACAGGAAGGATACCCTTCGTTTTACAATGTAATAATCCCATTCCCGTCCACATGGCAGCACAAACACATACACTATCCCTTTCGGTGACATCCAGACCATTAACAATATCCCTCAAGTCCCTCCCAAACTCTTTCCGTTATTATTATTATTATTTTGTATACATTGGCAAGGCTCGTGTGAGAGCTAACACACAACGCACATCAAGGGGGGCATGAGACAAGAGGGGAGGGAGTGGGAAGGACAAAACAGTGGGGAACAGAGACATTAGGAGATCTGTGGAAGGGAGGGGGTGGGACGGGGAACATGGGGAATAGAAGATGGACATTACAGGTACTTTCACGAAAGAAAGCAGGGAATTTGAAGGAGGTGGGCTTGGGTGGATTATCGGGGGTAGAAAAGATCGAGGATATGGATGGGGGATGATAAGAGGTGGTGGTGAACAGTTGTTTTGAAGGCCTGGGGGGAAGAATAGGAATGAATAGAGTGAGGGAATTTATTCCAAAGGCAGGAAAAAAGAGGAATGAAAAAGTGAAGGTGAGCAGTGATTTGTGATTTTGGTAGTTTTACCAGAAGGGGGTTGTTGGCAGACCTTGAGCGCCCTGCGAAAATGTGGTGGGGACAATCGCAGAGAGAGCATGGGGGGCGAGGCTGGAAAGGAGACGGTAGAAGACAGAAAGACCACCAACCAACCTGCGGTGATTCAGTGAGAGGCCCAAAGACTCAGCCTCATTGTGGGAGATGCCAATGAGCCGAAATGCCTTGATTTCTACAGCGTGAAGCCGAGAAAGGTGGGAGGCAGGAGCACCCGCCCAGAGGGGAGAGTAGTACTCCATCAGGCTGCGGACAAAAACTTTGTAAGTGGTCAGGAGCTCAGGTCTGCCGAGGAAGGACTTTGCATGATGGAGGATTCCCAGTCGGCGACTGGTTTTGGAGGTGAAGTTTGAAATGTGGCTTTCCCAGGAAAGGTCATGGCAGATAGTGAGACCCAGAAGCTTGAAAGAAAGGACTTCTTCCAGAGAATTGTTGAGAAAGTGGATGGGGGGGGGTTCTAAAAATTCCTTTCGGAGAGACATAGTGAGAGTGTGAGATTTGTCCGGATTGAAAGACATGTTTCACATGTTGGACCAGTTTGTGATTTTATCCAGATCTGCAGAGAGCAAAGAAGCTGCTGCTTGCTGGTCTGAGGGAAGACTGATGGTACGGCAGAGGGTGGAGTCATCAGCAAAGAGATATAGAGGATTTTCCAGAGAGTCGGAGAGATCATTGATGAAAACCAGAAAAAGAACAGGGTCCAGAACGCCACCTTGAGGAACTCCAGCCTGGACAGGAAGGGGGGATGAAAAAACTCCATTTAGGGCCACACGTTGACTGCGACAGGAGAGGAAGTCTGCGAGCCATGAGTGGAGATGGCCTTGGATACCATAGGAAGAGAGTTTGGTGAGCAGGGCAGGGTGCCAGACTGTGTCAAAAGCAAATGAAATGTCCAGGGATATGGCTCGGATTTCCTGTCTGGCATTGAGGACCTCCATCCATTGTTGGGAAAGCAGAAGCAACATATCCAAGGTGGATTGACCTGGTCTGAAACCAAATTGATGATCAGAAATCAAGCCATTGGAGAAGAGGAAGGATTTAATGTCTGAAGCGATGATAGATTCCATAACCTTGCTGATTATTGGGAGAAGGCTGATTGGTCTGTAGTTGTAGGGATCTGCTTTTGCACCTTTTTTGTGCAGGGCAGTGATGTTTGCTGATTTCCAAGCAGATGGCAGATGACCTTGAGCAAATGAGAGTGTGAATAGAACAGAGAGAGGGTGAGCAAGAGCAGAAGAGCAGGCTTTGAGGACATGTGGGCTGATGCCATCTGGACCGGTTGCAGACTCTGATTCGAGGTTTGACAGCAAGCTCTCCACCTTGTCAGGAGAAAAGGACACAGAGTCCAGGGACAGTTGGGTGCGACTTGGTAAGGTGGGTAGAGAAAGTGATGGGTTTTGGACACAAGATTTAGCTGCAAACACCGAGTTTAGGCATTCAGTTTTTTCCCGTGCGGTATCAGTAGTGTGGCCATTTGAGCTTAGGGAGGGGATGGAGGGGGAACATACACCAGAAACAGGTTTGATTAGACGCCACCAGGATTTTGAGGAGGGAGAGACGTTTGAGAGTTCAGACTAGAGATGAGAAAGATGTTGTTTTCTGGCTCTCCTGAGGGTAGATACACACTTGTTCCAAGCTTTCTGGAAGGAACTGAGACTGCCCTCAGTTGGGTTTGCTTTCCATGAGGCAAAGGCAAGTTGTTTCAGGAGAACTGCCTCACCACAAGCTTCAGTGAACCAAGGGTGCGAGGAAGGGTAGGAGAAGTGAAGACGAGAGGGGATAAATCTGTGCATGAGGGAGAGCAAGTTTCTTTGAAAGAATTCCCAGGATTAGTTGATGTTGGAGAAAGTAGTGATAGGAGACCAGTCTAGAAGTTTGATGGCTGCTTGGAGACTCTGCCAGTCGGCTTGAGTGAAATGCCAGACTCGACGGCGGTGAGGTGGTTCTCTGATAACAGCCAGAGAGATGTCCACTTTGACAAGGACGTGGTCAGAAGAACCGATTGGAGCGGAGGAAGAGCAGGAGATATTTTCAGGGAAATTTGTCAAAATCAGATCCAGAAGAGATGGAGTACCATTGGTTGAGAGATGGGTCAGGACGTTGACCGATTGAGTCGCAGAAAGTTTTTGCTGAGGTGCCATGACAGGTGAGAGAGGTACCTACACCTAGCCACCTGGCATGATGACAATTGAGTGGCCACATATGAGGAAGAGAGAGTTTGGATGAGAAGATAGAAGTTGGTCCATGTTTTCGGATAGTGAGGTGTAGATGGAATCATCACTGTTCGGTGGATGGTACAGTACACATATAAACATGAGGTGGGAGTGGAGGGGAAGTCGTAGCAAGAGGTATTCCTGGGAGTGTGGGGGAGTGAGGGCAGTGCATGGAGAGTGAGGAATTGGAGTCTTTGATGAAGAGAGCAACTCCTCCACCAGGACGAGGATCAGGTCTGTCATACCGGAGGAGGGAGTAACCAGGGAGAGATACTTGGGAGTCAGACACGTCTTGGGGGAGGAAAGTTTCTGTTAGGCAGATTATGTCTGGTTTGTCAGTGGCATCCTGTATGGAATGATCTGAAAGGTTTGAGCAAAGGCCCTGGATATTTGAGGTCCACACTTTTAATGAAGAGGGAGGGATTAGGTTTTGGGTGCAGGGGGTGGGGGGGAGGGTGAGGGTAGGACAAGGGACGAGGGGTGGAGGTAAGGAGGGTTGTTGAAAGAGTGTGGGGGATTGCAGAATAGCTAGGGGAAGGGCCGGATGAGGAGGAGAAAAGGCTCTGTGGTGCTGGGGGAGAGGGGGACAAGAGAGGGGAAGAAAGCAGTTGAGAATTTGAGGAGGTGGAGTGAAGAGATGGAGGTGAGAGGGCAGTGGAAGGAGGCAGCTTTGTGGATGAGAGGGGGGCTACTTTGAGGATGAGTGAGGGGGATGAATGGTGGGAGAAAGGTGAGGGGGAGTTTTTGAAAGAGGTGAGAGCGAGGCCTGGAGGGAGAAGAGTGGGATGGTTGCTTTGAGAGTGAGAGGGGTGAGTTGGCACTGAAGTTGGAAAAAAAGAATGGTCGATGGAAAGCGAACATTCATTGCAAACTGGGGTTTTTGAAAGTTTTAAGTTAGAGATGCGATTCAACACAATTGTTGATGGATGCAATAAAGGCGAATTCAGAGAATGGAGAGAAGAAACGCTGTAACAGTGGGATTTTTTAGGCAAGGTATGAAGGAAAGGTCAAATTGAGAGCAGTCTGTTTAAATAGTAGAAGAGTCGTGCATTATGATACAGTAAAGAGGACCACATGTGTGAAAGAGGAAGATGAAGCATTATAAGAGATAGTTTTTATTATTATTATTATTTTTATTAATGTTTGAGAGAGTTTTCAACAGATTTGGTCATGGAAGTGTTGTCGAAAAAAATTGAGGAAGAAGAAGAGGAGAGAAGAGGAAATGAAGAAGAAGAATCGAGAGTTATGAGTGAGGAAGGAGAGAGGTCGTGTTTTTTTTTTGTTTTGTTTTTTTGAGATAAGAAATAGAGTGATTAGTTGGGAGGGATGGGGGACATTAGGAAAGTGGGGAAGACAGAAATTGTAGGTAATGGGGAGAAAAAACAAAACACGATCGTACACCGAGGGAACCAGTGGGCCTCAAGCCTCAAGTGTAGGCTTCAAGCCTCAAGGGTAGGCCTCAAGCACACGCTAAGACACGGTCGACAAAATCTCACAAAATAGCACGATTTTTGAAACAAAACCGAAGGAGGAACACACAGTAACATGCAAGTGAGAAAATAAACAGTTAAAACGGGACAGATAACGACCTGAAACTTAACTTTGAGATCGTCAGCAGAGAGCCCTGAAGGAGACCTGTCGACGCTCCAAACCCGGAACCGGAAGTTCAGTTGATTTGTTAAGTTTTTTTTCTTCCCATCTTCTGATTTCTCCTCTTCAAGTAAGTTAACTTGGGGTTCATATGCTGACATAATCGTCCTTGCATGACATCTCTTTACTTCTGTAATATTCTGTGTGAACTTCTCTTTCATGAGCACACTTGCGCATGCTTCTGTCTCCTCTCCTCCACACCAAAATAATGGAAAATTCTCCTTTTCCGTATCGACTGGACTCTGTTCAAAACTTTCACTGAACCTCTGACAGCCTCCATTTGTAGAGATATTTCCTGGAATGATTTTAAAGTACTCAGTAAGGGTTTTCTTCATCATTCCTGTAGCTCTATCACTGGTACAATTTCATCTTTCTTCAATCTTTTTTTTCGTTTTTTAAAAATACCAAGTGAAGGCTCATGTAGGAGCTAATACACAGAACATGTAACAAGGCAGGAGACGAGGGGTGGGGGAGGAACCACAAAACAGTGGGGAACAGAGACAATTGGAGATCTGTGGAAGAGAGAGGGATGGGGTAGGGTACACCTTGCACAACATAGGATGCCCAATGGGCGACTGGCTTTGGAGGCCAGCTTGGAGATGTAGCTTTCCCAGGAAAGATCGTGGCAGATAGTGCCGCCCGAAACCTTGAATGAAAGGAATTCTTCACGGGGATCGTTGAGAAAGTAGATGGCCGGTTTCCAGATGGTCCTTTTGGAGAGACAATGGTGAGGGTGTGAGATTTGTCAGGATTGAAAGACATGTTCCAAGTGTTGGACCAGCTTGTGATTTTTATCTAGGTCTGCAGTGAGTGAAGAGGCTGCTGCCTGCCGATCAGAGGGGTGACAGATGGTATGGCAGATGGTGGAGTCATCAGGAAAGAGATAAAGAGGTTTTCCAGTCGGAGAGATCATTGATGAAAACCAGAAAAACCACTGGGCCTAGAAGCCTTGAGGAACTCCAACCTGGACAGGAAGATGGGATGAGAGAGCCATTAAAGCACAGGCTGACTGTGACAGGAGAAATCTGTGAGCCATGAGTGGAGATTGCCTTGGATACCACAAGAAGAGAGTTTGGTGAGTAGGGTGGGATGTCAGACAGTATCGAAAGTTCACAATATGTCTTGGGAGATGACTCTGATGTCATGGTTGGCATTTAGGACCTCCACCCATTGTTGGGAAAGCAGAAACAGCATGTCCATTGTAGAGTGACCTGGTCTGTATCCAAATTGATGGTCGGAAATCAAGCCATTGGAGAAGAGGAAGGACTTGATGTTGGAAGCGATGATGGATTCCATGACCTTGCTGATGATTGGGAGAAGGCTAATTTGTCTATAGTTGCAGGGATCAGTTTTTGCAGCTTTTCTATGCAGAGCGGTAATGTTGGCGGATGTCCAAGCAGATGGCAGATGACCTTGAGTAAATGAGAGGGTGAAAGAAGATCTCTTGACCTGATGTTTCAGATCCTGGTATTTGGTCATTTTCCTGATTTCTGTCATCGTCTAAAGTCATTGGGAACTGAAACCTCAATCAACAATGCCGAGTTTTCCTTATTGTGTTTGAGAACTATGTTCGGACAAAATGCTTTGTTTGAAATGTCCACACTTGACGGGATCACCTTGTCACACGTGAGAATTATTTGTTCATTTTCAAAGATCAGATTTGGTTTGTGTTTCCATGATTGTTCTTGGACGGGAATGTTGAAATGTTTTCAGATATGCCAGTCGATTACTCTGCAGACGCTGCATATCTTTCTGTTTACAGCTGTTCCGACATGAGTTTTTTACATCCCAAAAGGTGGTGATTGGTTATTTCTGTTTCTATCCCACAAAACCTGCATTTGTCCGATTGGCTCAATCCCGCCATTTTCTTGAAGGAAATTGTGTCGTGTCCTTGGTCTTGAGCATTGATGATGACTTGCTCTCCATACCAACTTCGTTCTGGGGTGGATTAGCAGGGGTAGAAAAGATCATTGTTTTAGATGGGGGAAGATATGAGATGGTAGTGAACAGCTGTTTTGAAGACCAGGAGAGAGGAATGAGATTGAAGAGAGTGTGGGAGTTTGTTCCACAGGCAGGAAAAAAGATGAATGAAAGAGTTAAGGTGAGCAGTGATTCTTGATTTTGGTAATTTTACCAGAAGGGGGTTTTGGTGGACCTTGAACGCCATATGGAAATATAGGGGGTCAGAGCACAGACAGAGCAGTGGGAGCAAAGCCAGAGAGGAGACAGTGGACGACAGAGAGAGACCACCGACCTGCCTGTGGTGAGAGAGTGAGAGACCCAAAGGCTCAGCTTCATCACGGGAGATACCAATGATCCGAAATGCCTTGATTTCCACAGCATGAAGCCAAGAAAGGTGTGAAGCAGGAGCACCTCCCAAGAGGGGAGAACAGAACTCCATCAGACTGCGGATGAAAGTATGTGGTCAGAAGCTCAAATGTGCTTCTGTAAAGGATGTCCAGTCGGCGACTGGCTTGGGAGGCCAGCTTGGACATTTTTTTTTATCTTTTCTTTTTTTGCTTTGAAATTATTGGGGCTGTGTTTGTTTCTGTTTCGTTTTCCTGTGTAGTACGCATCATTACCCTGTGCTCGTGAAGCGAAAAGCAGGATTAGGCACTTGGTTGCATATGGGCGTATGTGTGGCATACGTGTGCATGTGTGTCTGCATTTTAAAAATTCATTTTCTCGGCAACTGCTGGTCTGATTGACACAAAATTTTTACCATAGAAGTGAGTGCCTCCGCCTGTAGAATTTTTTTTATTCATAATTATGACCTCATCGGTCACGTTGTACGGACACCATCTTGGAAAAACGTTACACCTCTATATCTCCGAAATTGAAAATTGAAACATGGCTCATTGTCAAGTACTCCCAATGGGGAATAAGATTTGTTGATGATGATGTCATCAGTGCCTTCATTATGATGTCATAATTTGAGAAGAACAACACTTGATCTGATCAGTATGAAAAAAATATATTTCCTCTGCAACTGTTAGTCTGATGGACACAAAATTTTCAGAATATCACCGACTCCTCCTGTAGAATTTTTATAATAATAATTAAGATGTCATCGGTCACTTTGTACAGGTGCCATCTTGGAAAAATCGAAAAAAAGTTGCACCTCGATATCTCCAAAACCGCTCCAAGGAAAAAATTGAAACGTGGCTTATTGTCAAGTACTCCCCTTGGGGAATAAGACATGTTCATGATGATGTCATCGGTACCTTAATTATGACGTCATAATTTGACAAGTACAAAGCTTGATTAGACAGTATGAATTTTATTTCTCTGTAATTTTGGTCCGATTGACACAATTTTCACCATAGGAGTGCCTCCTCCTGTGGAATATGAGAATGATAATTATGACATCAAAGGTGACATGGTACAGGCACCATATTGGAAAAACTTCACACCTCTATATCTCTGAACCCACTCCATGGAAAAAGATTGAGACCTGACTCATTGTCAATGACTCCCCATGGGGAATAAGATATGTTAATGATGATGTCATCAGTGCCTTCGTTATGACGTCATAATTTTACAAGTACAACACTTATCCGATCATTATGAATTCTTTTTCTCGGCAACTGTGGTCTGATGGGACACAATTTTCACTGTAGGAGCGCCTCCTCCTGTAGAATATTTTAATGGTAATCTTGATGTCATAGGTCATGTGGTACAGACGCAATCTTGGAAAAACTTCGCACCTCTATATCTCCAAAATCATTGACTGCGCAGGGTAAGTATTCTATGAACACCATCTAGTTTGCACCTGTTTTTGCAAGTTTGTTGCTAAGTGAATTAAGGATCCCTTTTCTTTCTGTTGAGCTTTTCACATACTCCGCGAGCCCCACACACATTGTTCTGTGCATTTGGTTAAGCTCCATCAGACCACCTCCTCCTCGTCTCTGCAAGTACAACGTTGGTAAGCATTGGTTTTTGTAGAATATCTTGTGAATAGTTAGAAGTTTCCAAGTTTTGGTTAGAAGTTTCCTAGTTTCGATTGTTGATCTCCAATTGTGGCCAGTTTATAATTGCAGAGCTATATTGGAACACTGGCACTGCAAGTTGGTTTATAGCTTTGGTTTTGTTTCTTTGGGAGAGGGCTGACTTCAGAATTTGTCTTATTCTACATAGATACTCTTTGCTGATTATTTCATGCATTTTTCCCCTCGCCAAAGGAGAGGGTATTGCTTTTGGGTCCGTTTGTTTGCTTGTTTGTCTTGACAGAACTTTTGTGTTTTCCTCTGCAACCGCTTGTTGGATTGAGTTGAAATTTTCGTAATAGGTGCGACTACTCATGTAGAATGTTTTAATGATAATTACGATGGTCAAAGGTCACGTGGTAGAAAAACAGCCATGTTGGAAAAACGGAAAAACTTTGGACCTCTGTATTTCTGAAACCGCATCAAGGAAAAAAGTTGAAACTTGGCACAGAGCAAATACTCCTCATGGGGAATGAGTTCGATTTTATTGTGGCATCATAGATGCCTTTGTTATGATGTCATAATTGCACATGTAGAACACTACATCCGGGTCATCTTTTGAGGCTTATCCATGTATAAAATGGTCCACAAAAAAATTTGGTGGCATCATCGGTCACGTGATTCGGCAGCCATATTATTTTTTTTTTTTTTAATTTAAAAAAATCTTCTTCTCCGAAATGGCTGAACAGATCGAGGCGAAACTTTACACATATGACCTCCGATTCATGAGGACCGAAAAGTTCAGATATATGATGTCATTGGTCACATGGTTTGGCAGCCATATTGGATTTACCCTAAAACATATAAAAAAATCTTCTCCAGAATGGCTGTACGCAATCGAGGGGAAACTTCACACAAATGTTCCCCAAGGCATATATAAGGTTGTTAAGCAATAATTGATGTCACATGGTTTGGCAGCCATATTGGATTTAAGAAAATATTAAGTAATCTTTTCTCTGGAACCGCTTAATTAATTGATGTGAAACTTCACATTGATGATCAAATCGGGATGGGGAATACACTTTTACATTTCAACTTGATCAACACATGGTCTGGCAGCCAGAATTATTTAAGATTTTGATCTGGGTTTTTTTTTTAATTATTATTATTATTTTTTGAATAAGGCTCACTTGGCTGTACCTGGGTGGGTTTGAGGGTCGAGGAGCAGCAGCTGAAATGTGAGTCCTAGCCAGGTTCCACCTGATGACTTCATCTTTTCATTTTGCTTGTTTCGGTTCCTTCTGATTACTCCAATGCAATACTGAAAATATTTAGTCTTCCCTTTGATTTGAATTGAATTAATTTTAATCCCTTTCTGGATTCAATCGAATAATAATTTTTTTTAAACGTCATGGGTCAGGGTCAGGTGTCTGATTAAAGCGGGGTTGCATCAAAGCGGGATGTCTTGGTACCCGGTCATCACTGCCAGCAGTTATAAAGTGGCAGTTCTAATGAAGTCTCTTATTCATTATGTAACACACCAGTACACAAACACTTCACAAAATACTCCACACAAAACGACACCAACACCACACACCACACCACACAAAACAAATCCTGGCAAGGAACTGCAATCACTGATTGCTCTTTTTCTTGTTACTCTTGCCGAAGGATTCAGAGAGGATATTACAATTGGGTCCATTTGTTTGTCTTTGTTTGTTTGTTTGTTTGTCTGCACAGAACTTTCGTATTTTTCTCCGTAACCACTTGTCGGATGGAGACGAAAATTTTTTTACCATTGGTGCGACTACTCATGTAGTTTGTTGTCATGATAAATATGACATCATAGGTCATGTGGTGTGGCTGCCATATTGGTAAAATGGAAAAACTTTGGACCTCTGTATCTCTGAAACCACAGGACGGAAGAAATTGAAACTTGGCATGTAGCAAGCAGTCCTCATTGGGAATGAGCGTGCTTTTTGATGATATCACAGGTGCCCTCGTTATGACGTCATAATTGTATATGGAGAACACCACATCCAATCAGTATGAAAAATTTTAGGGTCATCTAGGGATAAAATGGTCCACAGAAAAAAAAAATCATGACGTCATTGGTCACGTGATTTCACAGCCATATATTTTTTTGTCTTTTTTAAACCTTCAAAAATCTTCTTTGAAGTGCCTGAACAAATTGAGGCGAAACTTTACATGTATGACTGCCTCTCCATGAGGAAGAAAACAGTCACACACATAATGTCATTGGTCACATGGTTTGCCAGCCATATTGGATTTACCCTAAAACCTATAAAGATACACCACTCAAAAGAAGTCCCAGCAACGGTTTGCAATCTCTGATTGCTCTTTTTCTTGTTCAGAAATGTATTGGGCCCGATATGTTCTCATGGATCACGCATTGCGTGGTGGAGGTATGTTCTCCACTGAGTGCCCTTCTAGTTTTATAAATTTTTATGCACAAAGTTAAGGCTCATGTAAGAGTGAGGTATCAGAGAGTAGACACGCAGACCGTATAACCTGCCTACTCTCTGTCACTTCAGATACAACACATGGATACAATAAAGGATTAACAAAATAGAGAAGAAGAAAGAAGAGGGAAGGAAACAGAAACTGGCTTTGTATTGCATTATACTTGTATTGTGTTGTATTGTACACGGGGGCCTTCTTCTCTTCCGAAGCATTTGGAAGATGCTTCATTTTCTAGTTCCTGGATTGTTGTACTTTAATCAATTGAGATGTTGTCTGTTCTTTTCTTTTTCCTTGTAGAAATATATATTTCGCACATTTGTCAAGACCAAACTCTATTTGGATATCCTCTAAGTACTACTTTACTAGTTTTAATTGATCTACCAATTTCATATTATTTGGGGCGAAGAGTTTTAGATCATTTATGTACAGTCGGTGTGTCACCTTTCTTGTTTCTTTGGTCATTTTCCTTTTGCATGCCAAACTGTATCCATGTCCTTGTTCATTGATGAGGTTACTCAGTGGGTCTCGAGGCAGACAAAACAGGAGGGGGGAAAGACTGTCACCTTGTAAGATACCGCGTCGTATCTTTACTCCTGGGATTTCAATCTTTCCTTCCACATAAGGTCGTATCAGAGTTGTGTTCCAGCATGTCATTGCTTTCTCAATCAGTGTGACTATCTGGGGGTTAATTGTGTACACTTGCATGCATTTTATGATCCATGGATGTGGGCCGTTATTAAAGGCTTTTTTTTTTAATCTGTCCAAACTGTGGATAAGTTGGTTTGTCGGTGCTTGCTGTTTTCAAGTATGGTTTTGTTTAACAATAAGTGGGCTTGTTCCATAGCATCCTCTTTTACATTCTTTCTGCTCTACCTCTAAAGCTCCATGTTGAGTGAAGTGGTCGTAAGCTGCATCGGTGATTATACCTGTTAAAAGTTTGTATGTTGTTGGTAGGCATGTTATTGGTCTATATTTGTTGGGTGGATGGGTTTCTTCAGATTTCAGGATTAAAAGAGTTGCCATTCTGTGAACCATTCATTCAGTGGCTGTTTCCATGGGATGAGTTTGTTAAATGCTCGAGTGTAATGAGGGTGAAGAGCATTTAGTTGCTTTAGCCAGAAGTGCTGGATCCCATCTGGGCCTGGACCTTTGAAATTCGGCACTTTTTCGATGTTTTCTCATTTTTTCTTTGTCAATTGTCATTGGGTACATTTCCTGTAGCTGTTGCTTTTTATTTTACAAGTGTCATATCCACTCTGCTTCCTTGTTGTGTTCTTTTTCTTCTTCAAATATACCATTCCAGAATTTTTCTAGGTTCTCTATTTTCGGAGTTGTCACATTTTGATTCTACTTCCCTATCTCTCGGTAGATCTTTTTCGGGTTGTTTTCAAACTGTTTATTTTTTTATTTCTTCTGTTGTTCGCCTTATAATAGTTTTTATTTTTTTTAATTTTCCCTGATATCTGTTGTATTTGGATTTCATTTTGGGCAGCTAATGAGTCGAGTCCGTTGTGTTCTATGTTATAATTCTTTTTATTAGTGTGATTGTTTTCATGAGCTCTGGGCTTCTGTTTCTCCTCTTGAATTGTTCTATTTGGCCCATTTCCACCCTCAGTCAGTCTCTCTGCTTCCCAAGCCTCTGTTTCCATGGTGGTGTTTTGTTTCTGGTCAGATTATCAGACGTCCATTTTGCAGTCTTGTCAAGATTTTATTTTTTTAAACTGATTCACTCTTCTTGGGTCATCCTATTTATCTCTTCAAATGCTTGCTGTCTTGCTTTGTAAGTTATTTCCTTTATTAGCCCCCATTGGACTTAATCTGAAATAGGGACTTACGGATTTGGTCTCGATTTTCGTGTCTGTGCGTGCGTTCTTGCGTCTACAACCATATTTCTAACATGTATGGACCAATTTTATTCATAAATGGTAAAAAGAGAACACGGGATGATATACATAAGCACGTCATTATTTTTCGACTTAAGATCCAAGATGGCCGAATGGAGACAATTTTAGTTTTAAAAAACCCGATGTTGAACATGTCCTGATCAGCCATTTCTCGCACATGCATTTAACGATGTAGTTCAAACTTGCCACACAGGCAAGAATAATGGCTTACATATGCACATCATTTTTTTTGAGATCAGATTAAAAATGGCCGACTGGTGGCCATTTACTTTCTTAAATGTTTCCCCAAATATTTCTCAAACATGCATGGTCCGATGATGTTCAAACTTTGCATAAGCACAGTACATGATGGCAAACACGTGCATCTCACTTTATTTTGCAACCTGATCAAAGATGGCCAACTGGTAGACTGGCGGCCATTTTAGATGTACATAACCCGGTATCCAACACGTCCTCAACCGTTTCTCAGACATGTATTTACTGATCATATTCAAACTTGGCAAGCAGATAATGAATCCTGGCTTACATATGCATGTCATTTGTTTTTTGAGATCAGATCTAAGATGGCCACTAGTGGCCATTTTAGTTGTAAAAAAAACACTCAATGTTGAACATGTCCTCAACCATTTCTCGGGCATGCATTTACCGATGTTTAAACTTGGCAAACAGATACCAAATGATGCCGTTCAAAAGCACGTCATTTTTTTTTTCCGAGATCAGATCCAAAATGGCCGATTGGCAGCCATTTTAGTTATGACAAAACCCGATATTGAACACGTCCTCAACCATTTCTTGGACAAGCATTTACCGATGTTCAAACATTGCACACAGATAAGGAATGATGGCTTACATGTGCACGTCATTTTTGTTTTGACGTCAGATGCAAGATGGCTGACTGGCCGCCATTTTCTTGCTTAAATGTGTCCCCAACCATTTCTCAGACATGCAGCGTCCAATCTTG
>NC_140968.1:63163116-63165616 GCF_056783735.1 Eptatretus burgeri
CAACCCCTCTACCACAACCACATGTGCCTCTCAACAAACCACGCCATCCTCACCACTTTACTCCCAACCACCAACATCGCCTCACCACCTTCTCCACCCCATCAATCACCTAACCACCTTCACAACCACAACACCAACCACCAGCCACGCCACAACTACAAGCAACCAAACCACAATCCCACGCACCAACGAATAGCATCTGCGAAAGCCAGCGCAACGCGAAGGAAACCAGAGGAGTTCCGATGGTGCGCGGATTTTCCCGCCTGTTTTCCCGTGCTTTGGTGTGGGGGAAGTGCGATGCGGGTCAAAGGTCAGAGGTCATGTAAAGGAGGGGCCTCTTTTTGGGGGAACGATTTCCTTGGACCTGAGCCAAGAATGATTTCTCTGGCCTCCCCGGGTGGCGCGCGGTGAGGGGCACGAGAGGGCACGCCCCTTTTTAGAAGCTTCCCACAAGAGCTGGAAAGGGGGGGCGGAGCCAAAAACGAGGAGGAGTCAGGCGTTGGAACCTGAGGAATAAAAGGGCGCACGAGACGCCAGGTTCGGGGGTTTTTGTTGTTTGTCGTCGAGGGGGTTTTGTTGTTGGTCATCGAGTCGTATTGTCTCTTCGGGGGAGCTTCGTCTCCTCGTGGCATTGGGAATTGCTGCTGCTCCGTGGTGTTCGAGATCCGGGTGCCTTCCCTCGGCGCCAAGTCGTGAGGGTTGTGAGCGGTGGTCCAGGTTCGAGGCGCGCACGAGAGGAGAGTGCCCGAGAGAGCTCACCGACCGTCATACCACGAGGGTACAGGTAACCAGCGTCGGTCTCGTGGGCCCATTCGGTCATCCACGGCCATAAAGGTTTACGAACACCGTCTGCCACCCTTGTCTTTGGGGGTGGCCATTTCCTTGCTTTTGTCTGCATGGTGTGGCGCCGTCCGAATAAGTAAAACTGCTTAAGTGACAGTGCATGGAATAAAACATTGCCTTTATTCGGTCGTATTACTTTTTCTTCTATTTGCCTGTACATTGTATGACAGCCTTGGCTGTATATACGTGCTTAGTGAATAAATGTCCTTGTGTGAAATGTATCCCGTTCGTCACGTCCTCCTTTCACCCCATTGAAATACCATCTTGCATCGCGGAATAAAGAGTAGTGGGTTTTAAACACCCGTTAAGGAGAATCGGATCCATCGAGGTCGGCGATAACACCGCTCGGTTATCACTGTAGTACGGAACGGACCGCTTAAGCGGTTCGTGTCCCAGGCCGACCTGCGGCACGGTGCAGCCCCTCGGTAGGTTACCCGCGCGGGTACTTAGGTATATCGACATTTGGCGATTCACCCTATTTCGCGCGGGTAGAATGCGGACTGGGCTGTGTTGAGGTTAAACCTCCACCCGTAACTGGTTCCTGGCGATAGTGCCAGGAGGGTCATGACTGAATTGTCCGTCCGATGGGCGAGCTGCTGCCATAAGAGGAACGCGGCCACTCGCATGCCGGCGGGCGCGAATTCGTAACAATATATACATATATATATATATATATATATATATATATATATATATATATATATATATATATATATATTTCTATGTTTATATTTCCACGAGCAGAGCCTACCCGTCGCTTCGCTGAAGGACCAACAAATTGTCCTGTTTGTTAAAAATTTTTGGTGAGAAAGAGAAGGAAAGCAAGACAACTTTACCCATGCATCGAGAGCTTTAAATCCTCACCACCACCCTCTGCCCCTGTCCTCATGTCCCGCTCCGCCCTCCCTTTTGCCCCCTATTTGTACTGATGTCCCTTCCCACTAGAAATATCTCACACATGAAGACAGGCTTTGACAGGCCCCTCCGTTTTTTTTTTGGGGGGGGGGGTGGGAGAAGGGAAGGAAGACAAATTTACCCATGCGAAGAGTGCTTTAACCTCAGCGTTTTCCAGGAAAAAAAAATGGAAATTGTAATACCCGCTGCTACCACCACCAGATGAAGCGACACGGTACACATTTACATGGAGATTTTACACCCCAACTCCCCCTATGCCTTCGCATGAGGCCACGCCCACATAACCTTTGTTACCTCCAACACAAAGTTGTATTTGCACCCCAAATTTGAAGTTTGCAACTTAACAGATATGGCCGTACATAAGAAACAAAGAAAGTCACAGAGACAGAGAGATAGGCAATGGTGTTGATTTACAGATATGTATTTTACATATTCTTCTTCCTCCTCCCCATTTCCCTTTATATGGGGTAAGGCCTAATGTTACAATACTGTTGGTGACCCACCTTTTGTACAATATTTCTCCACTGCTCTCTTTCCCAAGCCAGCTCTCTCCACATTCTCTCCACTCTCTCACCACCACCATCATAATTATATCCCTCCTCTATCTAATCTGCTTGTTCTTGTCACCTACCCAAATCATGCACCATGTTTTGTCATAGGCCTCAACAACATTTAAAATGTCATCCTATATCATTTCGTTTTTGGCCCCATATCTCAACGATGAAGAGTCACATGGAAAAAT
>NC_140968.1:63170616-63190616 GCF_056783735.1 Eptatretus burgeri
GAAGCGGCGTTGTGGTTGGTGGTTGATGTTGTGGTTGTGGTGGTAATCATGGCGGTTGGTCCAAAATAAAGATAGCAAAAGAAAAACGGCTATCCTGAAGAGTCGCAGCACGCATAAATGACATGTATTCCCACTAGACAACGGGTTTGGGCCTAACTACACATGTACTTACCGAGATACCTCACCTAAGGGACCTGAATGGTGGTTTGCGAATTTGGTAACCACAACACTACCCCCTCCCCTTTTTACAGACTCGTCCCGAGTCGTCAAATTTTCGTGTGCCATCATGTGTAGTTTTCCCCTAGTACATTTTACCTACGGATCCCTGAGTGCGACATTCATGGTATTCGTGTCCCCAAAATAAATAACCTGAGGGCTGCGTAACTATCTAAACAAACTCACTCACACGGACGACTTAAATAAAATTGCCGGCGCTAGGACAGACATGCCGGGGGCGCACTCATATTTACAGTACATCTTAACCTTAACTTACAAATTTTACACTAAACCATGGCCCAGGATCATTGAACTCTGCAAAAAGAAAGCAGTTAGCAGGGAGCCAGGCTGCCCACATGCAGTCTCTGGCTCAAAACAATGCAGGTGACAGGGAACGTGGCTGGCCGCTCACATGCAGTCCAAGGCCTTCCTTTTTGAACTGAACGCAGTGAACCACAACGGTGCATGGGCTGCACAACGCAGTCTCCGTGCCAGCTCAAGTGGCACACGCAATGAGCACAACGAATGGATGGACACAAACACGGTGCACGGGCCGCCACTGCAGGCCCGTGTTGTAGCTGCCAACAGGGCAGTTCTCGCAGCTTGCAAACTGTTGCCTTGATCCTGGCGCACATGGAAATGAACAGGGGGGGGGCAAAGCAAAAATTGAACGGGGCTGGTGAACCTGGGCAGTGGGCATGGCATGGCAAAGGTGAGCAGGCAAACACAGCCCGCAGAAGAAGGCCGCTGCAGGCAAACACAGCCGGCAGATGAACTGGCCGGCACGGGCCTTGAAGAAAAACAGCCAGCAGATGAACTGGCCGGCACAGGCCTTGCAGCACAGCAGCTGTAGACGATCCAGCCGGCACAGGCCTTGCAGCACAGCAGCTGCAGATGAAGTTGGCCAGCCTTTGCCGTTCCGTGGAGGTTGGTGGAGGGAGTGCGGTGGTGCTGGCCACTTGGAAGGCGGGCTCGGACCTACCTACCTGTCTCCCTCCCACCTATCGCCTTTGCCTGTCACTGTACATACCCACTCCCTTAATTTGTCAAACCCCAATTTAGCCCCAACTTATTTATTATTATTATTATTATTTTTTTTTTTACTTCCCCACTATAAATCGTCCCCTAACCCCCTTTATCGTCCTTGTTCGGCTAACCTATCCTGTCACCTAGCCTACTCCCAACCCCTACGTTCCCTTCCCGGAGGGGAACAAGGGAGAGCTAACGTCCTGTGTCGAGGCCCAACGAAGCCTCAGAATGGCCTCCCCAGAGTTCGGTGATCTTAACACCAAGTGGGTCCAGCGGCCCACAACGACAGCGAGGGGATGGATGGTGCGGAGGGGTACACTTCCTAATCTACCCTATCCATTTAACTGTTAAACTACCCCGGGGCTTTCAACAAGCGCCTCTCGCTTAAACTATTGGTTCTAACAACCCAGATTCCCGTCGCCTGTGTTGGTGTCCTCACAATTTCGGGCCTCGCCCCCCAATTTTCTCTCCGTGCCCTCACACGGTCTCCTGGCTGGGACACGTGGCTCCCTTTGGCAGGCACGACCCTCTGCCGAATCTCCCGCTATGGCACCCCCGGGCACTACACTGCCTCCGAGCCTACCAGCTCCCTAACACCGGGGAGTGCCCCCCATGGCACCTCCCCTGAAACGCACACGTGGCAGGCTGGCTTCCCAGGCCCCTTTCCGAGGGTCACCCGTGCCCACAACACTGCCCACGCGGCTAATGGCGCCCCGGGCCCCCGCACCAAGCAGGCGCACCCGTGCCCACTACGCTATCCCGGCCCCCCACGGGCCCTTAGCCTACCGCGGCCGACTAGCCTGGTGCCCGGGGTACCCACTCAGCGATACTCACCTTTCGCAGCCACGCTCCCAAGCCCGTCAACAGGGCTCCTGCACCCCTCCAAATGGGTCTCGAGCCTACCTTCCCACCAACAACAAAACGACCTCCATTTTTCAATTTGACTAACCCAGCTAACTCACTTTACTCTGACCCCGGGGTCCCTTGGGCGGGAGTCACTCCTCCCCCCAATCACTCATCGCACCATGCATTCCCCATTCGCTCCATACACACAGACCCGCTGGCCTCACTCACTCACCAAGCACATGCCTCCACCTCATAACTCACCAACAACTCTTCAACACACACACCACCGAACTCTGCCATCCTTCTAACTACCTCCCCTAACTAGCTCGTGCTCCCACGTCGTCCCTTAAACTAGTAGCACGTTCCTTTTAACCTACGTAGCTAAACTACGTCCCCTCTACACATTCACTGTCAGTCACTGTCTCCAAATCATCTCATTTTATTTCCCAACCTAAAGCTCACTAAATCCCTCCAACTAATCCATTCCACGGGCCCCATGAGGACTTACCCCTGCCCCATGGAGCCGGTCTAGCTAAGCTAACCCTTCCCCCTAACTAGTTTCCATCCTGTGCCCTAGTAAGGGGGTCTTTCACCCCTTGCCCAGGAATCCTGTGCAACCGAAAGTGAGGCTTGCTTTTTTTTTTTTTTTTACATGCGCAGCACCTGCGCGGCAACTCAGAGCTCGCGCACTTTGCACCTGCCCGTGACGTCATGCAGCTGCACGTGTTCCTCGTCCCTCCTTGGACGGTACCATCCGGCAGAGATACCCCTCCTGCCGGATTCCAACCCCACGTGCAGCCATGGCGTCACCGTGCGCATAAAAAGAAAAAAACACAAGCCCCACGTCTCGAGGGGTTCCCCACGCGAACACATGTGCTTTTCCCGTTGGAGCTTAACACACACGATCGCGTGGAGAACCCGTCCGGTCCAAATCCATTTACCTGCCTAAACTTTGTCCGTCCGCGGGATCGGCAAATCCACCGCGTGCGTTTCCGGACCGGGACTTCACTCTCGCAAGCGAGCACGTGGTGGTCTCGTGCGTTGCACAGCACGGACCGCGTGCTCACTGCTGGGTGAACCCGGCACGGTCCCCGAAACAACTACAGCCGCTACTCGGCTTTCTCTCCTCTGTCGCCGTCTCCGTCTCCATTCCACACACGCATACCTGCGTGTTACGACGCACACAGTCCACACCATTAAACTCACACCGGGAGACGCGGCTGCGTGCTCCCGCATGCCAACCGACATCTCCCTCTCATACCGCTCTCTCACACACACGGTCTCCCTTGCACACTGTGGTGTAGTCATGCCCGCGGGAAGGGGCATGATGATGATGCATGATGGGCGTGATGGTTGGAGGAGTGGCCGTGGGGTTCGGCGAGGGATATGAGGTGTGCACGCCGTCTGAGGCGTGGTAGTAATACTGGAGTCGGCCGGCTCGTGAGTGTACCGCGTACGGAATAAAGGAGAGCCGCGGGCACAGTACGCCCTGGCTCGCACTCGTGCAACACAGCCCGGCTCGACTGTTCCTCCGCTTCGTGTCTGCCTGCTAAGCATCTCCCAACCCAGTACAGTACAGTGGCGACGAGGATCGGCGGATCGACGTGTGTAAGGGCGGCAAATGACCCGTGCGGTTCCAGGCTACGGAGCCAAAGGTCTCGCCGGCGCGAACATGGCAAAGGGTCGGTGCATGGCAAACGTACGCGTGCCCGCCTTCGTCGGAATCTCGCCGGCCACGTCGAGTGGGCAACGTTCGTTCATTTGGTTCATTTTCTTGTTCGTTTTGTCGAGGATACGCGTTTCGGCTCGAACGCGGCGTTGGACGTCGCGCAAGCTCTGGAGAATATCCGAGGTCTCGATGGTCGGGACACAGCAGATGGTCTAGGGGTCATCGCGATAGGCCAGGCACGCACGGCCATGCGCACGATCTGCGGCGCGGGTCGTGGGCGAGCGTGGCAATGCAGTCACTCGGACGGCGGTCTGGGCTCTCGAGGTCGTCTGCGGTGTGTGGGCCGAGGGTCATCGCCCATTGTTACGGTCATAGATGGCGGTGTGCGAGGCGATCCTTCCGTCCCGCGTCGAACCCTGCTTGCGATTGATCCGGAAATGACAAGATCAGTGGCAGGGGGGGGGGGGAAGTGAGCGAGGCACGGATCGGGTGTCGAGTTGAGTCCACTCGTGCTGGCCGCGCATCGCATTCGGCTGTGCCGTGCAAATTCACGGCAGAGGAGCATCCAGCACGGTTCAGAGATCATTTTATTTCTGGTCTGCGAGCAGCCATTGCCATTGTCTGCGAGCAGCCATTGACCGACATCACATTCGACTCGGCGATCGCGACTGTTTCATCTATCGAGCAGACACCGGTGACCGCGCAAGTCCGCGCGATGGCTCAAGTGTCGCAGGGTGCTCGCACGCCTAGCGGTGCGGGACGAGAGCGCGCACACGCAGCACGGCGCACCGGGAGCGAAGGGGCACCGCAGCACGAGCGCACCGGGAGCGATGGGGCACCGCAGCAGGACCCCAGTGACCTGGAGATCAGCCTGCAGCCGGGGCATGATGGTGCCGGCGAGCCGGAGCAGGAGCCGGGCTCGGCGAGCCGGACCCTTTGGGTCGGAACGGGTTCCGGTTCGTGCCTCCAGATGTGCCAGTGCTCTCTTCGAGACCTTCGTCGAATACCGAGGGCGGCGCTGGCGGCGGGGAGCCGCGTCGATGCAGCGGGAGCCACCGTTCGTTGCTGCCTGCGGCGATGAGGTGCGCTCCAGGAGCGGCGAGAGCCATATCAGCTTTCGCGATGAGTTCCCGCGCTTCGTTCGCGATGAGTTCCCGCGCTGTGGCAAGGTTCGTGAGGCAATGCGCATCGGTGTGGTTCAGGCAGCTTCAACAGGTGGCGGTGGGCCCGTGGCGTTAAAGGGAGTCGCGAGTCGCAGCATCAAGTCGACAACCAAGAAGCGGACTCGTGATGTGGGTTGTGGGTTGTTGTTCATAGCATATGTGTTTTTCCCTTGCTCTAGTGATGCAGTTTAACGTTGTTGAAATAAATGCCAGCAGTTCTCATGTAAAAGTGGATGTGGCGGAGATCAGTCAATGGGAGTTGGATTATGGTCAATGTGATGTGGGGGCGAATAAAGAAGGTTTGTTAGCCTCCAGTTGCTCCAGGCCGCAGGTAATTGCTTTGTCATGTGCTGGGATTTTATCAAAAAAGCGCGCTGTACGGAAAAATGAATTTACGATGCTTCGAATGTTATTCCTATTGATTTATAACGAGCTTATGGTTGAAGTGGGGTTTAAATGGAATTACTACTGTCTAACTGCCGTGTGGGTCTCGGAGATCGACTCGGGGCCGGGACTCGTGCGCTGGTCGGCGTTACCCCACCTCTGCTTTCAGCGAAGTCAGACGTGCCTGGCGCCTGGGGCGTGGCTCTCTGGGTGCGCTCAAGGCCGTTTTGGCCATGCGGTGGAATCTTAACTGATTATGGTGCATGAAGGTTGGGGAGTGTTTGTTGCTTCCGGCAAAGGGTGCTGTTCAGCGCCCCCACCAAGGTCGGTTGGGTCTGGCGGTGGCGCCGCGGGTTCCAGACAGCGGGGTCCGGCCTCGAAAGGTTTATCTGTTTCAGGTCTGCCTGGGGCGGGTTTGCTGAGTCGTGCTGCTGTGCTTCTCCAGTAGCTCGCTTCCACGCATTATATGATGTGATGTGCTATTATACTTTGTTATTTTCATTTTATTTCCATGATTATTATACGAAATCCTTCGTGTTCTGCATGCTTCTTATAATACTGATCATTTAATAATCATACTTTTAGGAGGGAGGAGTGTGGTGTAGTCATGCCCGCGGGAAGGGGCATGATGATGATGCATGATGGGCGTGATGGTTGGAGGAGTGGCCGTGGGGTTCGGCGAGGGATATGAGGTGTGCACGCCGTCTGAGGCATGGTAGTAATACTGGAGTCGGCCGGCTCGTGAGTGTACCGCGTACGGAATAAAGGAGAGCCGCGGGCACAGTACGCCCTGGCTCGCACTCGTGCAACACAGCCCGGCTCGACTGTTCCTCCGCTTCGTGTCTGCCTGCTAAGCATCTCCCAACCCAGTACAGTACACACACAGCGACCTTGCACACGGCCGTTCACTCACGCGTGCGGGGGCACTCACCCGCGGTGCCTCACTCGCACTCCGTGCCTCATCCACACACGCGGGGGCACTCAACCGCGGTGCCTCATCCACACTCCGTGCCTCATCCACACACGGCGTGCTGGGAAGCACGTACTCCGGCACCATCGCCACCACACGACTCACACACGGGGTCGCTTCCACACACGGGGACGCACTCACGCCTTGCACCACACACACAGGGACAACCACACTGGGGATTCGTGTCCCCACAAGGGTCTCCGTGGCCTCTATACCCCCCAAGCTCTCCGTGCACCCGTTCGCAGCACTCCTCCCCTCAACCTCGCAAAGCACGACCGAACTCACCTGGTCGTGACTCGCCTCAAGGGGGCATACTCCCTCCCCTCGTTCCTGGAGGAGGCCATCCAGGTGCTCGCACTGGGTCTCTACCCAGTCCGCCAGCTCACCCCCATTATCCTCCACTACCTCCGTGTGTGTGTGTGCGTCACTTACCCCGTCTTCATCGTGTAGTCTTCCCTCTATCGTTCCCATCTCCCGTGTCTCTGCCAACTCTTCACCCTTTACCTCTCTTGTCTCAACTATTATTTCCGTTGTCGTCATTTCGTGTCTCGTCTCACACGTTTTGGTCTCCCCATTTAATTTTTCCCTTTTGGTCACCGTCGATTCCTCTGTCACGACCCTCGCCCAACACGCTCCCCGAATTATTTTTTTACCCGCCTCCACCGCGGGCCTGTCAGCCGTTGCACCCCCTTCCAGCTCGTTTGCTCCTACACGTGGAGTCGCCATTTCTATCTCCCTGGTCACGGCCTTCATGCCCGCCTGCAGGCATCGGCCCATGTTCTGCGTCTCACCCCGCAGCTTTTTCATTTCCTCCTTCATGTTTGCTTCCATTCCGTTTATTTGTTGTGTATTCGCATCCATCGTCGTTTTCACTTCATTCATTTGCTTGTTCATGTCTTTCATTTCGTTTTTCATTTCATTTGTATTTGTATCCATCTTTTCTGTCATTGCCGCCAGCATGGCGCATAACTGGGCCATGTCGGATGCGCTTGAGTGAGCCGTTTCGGCAGGGGTTGGGGAAGGGTTTTGGTGGAGAGGGGGGGGGAGGTGTCATACACCGCGGCCGCTGCCGCACCCATTTCGGGCTCTGGGTTCAGTTGGACGAGTTCATGTTCCTGCACGGGCATTCCATCCTGGGCCATGGACTCTACATTACTACACATATACATTTCTAATACCCCCTGCTCCCGCTCGCCTTGAGACGCCATCTTGCTTCTCATGAAGGGTTAATTTGGAGGGAATCGGGGGTCGCTTCTCTCACCCCTGGACCGATTCCCGTGAATTTAGCCGGAGACAGGAGAGCCCGTTTTCCTGTTCTCCGATACCAGTGCCGCGAGGAGGGCGATGAATTTGTATCGCACGACCTGACACCAGTGTTGCTGGATTCGCGCCCGCCGGCGTGCTGACGGCCACGTAACTCGAATCGCGGCACGTCGCCCACCGGACGGACAATCCAGTCGTGACCCTCTCGGACTAACGCCGGGAACCAGTCACGGGTGGACCTTTCGGTCTCACCGCGATCGAGCCAATCAGCCCCCGCGTGGGATAGGGTTGCTCGCCAAATTCGACCTACCTAAGTACCCACGCGGAGGGTAGACCGGGCGATCGCACCTCGCCGCAGGTCGACTTCGGACACGGGCCACTTAAGCGACCCGTTCCGTACTATCGGGATAACCGAGCGGTGTTATTCGTCGACCTCGACGGTTCGATTAATTATCGGGCGTATTCAGCCCACTACCAACCCTTTACGTGAAGCACGATGAGGATTCAATGAAGGAAATGACGAAGCGAAGCGGGAAACAGTTCAACACAAAGCACATTTATTCGCGACGAACGGAAAGCACACATATTCAATTCCACCAAAAGCACACAGAAAAGAAAAACACAATGCAATTTACACAAAAAGCAAATGCGACAATGCAGATCTAATACCGATTACACGAGCACATGGCAACACTTATACAATTTTACTTCACAGACGGCGCCGACAACACATACCCAAAACCAAGGAAAGAATACCCTCAAGGATGAGGCGGGCCTGAGGCCGAGACCGGGTCGGGCCTACCCGTCTGGTGATGAGACGCGGAGCGGCGATGGTGCCTCAACTCCGCGGGCCTCGCGGGCAGTGTCTGGTAGGGGGTGGGAAAGGGGCCCCCTTGGTCGCACTATCTCAGCGCGGGGGGAAACAGGAGGGGGGTTGCTGATGCTCGGGGTATAGAGGATTTTTATTGTCCCGCGAAAAGCGTCTCCACCTCGGCCAGGTCGCGCTGTCGGCCTCCCTGGGGTGCAGCTCCCTGCACGACGCGAGCACCCCCTCGTCTGCCCTCGCCGCCTCTCCACAGCTCCGTCCCCTCCGCTCCGACTCCAACGCACACGACGACCAGCTCCTTCTTGCCAACTCCACCGCCCGCGAAGTCTTAACTCTCTGTTCCCTCTCGACTCTACTTCTCTACTACTCACTGGACTGACGAACACGGTCGCTTATATAAGCCCCGTGGCTTCGCCTTTGACCCCGTCCCTTCGACCTTTCACCTCGCTCCCCATTGGCCCGAGAAAAAGTGGGCGTGAATGCTTTTTGATCCATAAATTTGCATATATCGATCGCCCTCCAACGCCCTGGAGGCGGGGCCAAATCGCCCCTCGCTCACCGATTGGACGGCAAAAAGTGGGCGTGTGTCGTTTTTGATCCGTTTTTGTAGCACAAAATCCGTGATTTTGTACACGCTGTTCGGCGCGCGCCCTGCACGAGTCCAACACCGGTACCCACAAGCGGCGCAAGAACGGTGGCGATGCGACGGTTGCGAGGTGTGACGTGAAGGTCGTGGCGGTTGTGGTGAAGCGGCGTTGTGGTTGGTGGTTGATGTTGTGGTTGTGGTGGTAATCATGGCGGTTGGTCCAAAATAAAGATAGCAAAAGAAAAACGGCTATCCTGAAGAGTCGCAGCACGCATAAATGACATGTATTCCCACTAGACAACGGGTTTGGGCCTAACTACACATGTACTTACCGAGATACCTCACCTAAGGGACCTGAATGGTGGTTTGCGAATTTGGTAACCACAACAATATATATATATATATATATATATATATATATATATATATATATATATATATATATATCTATATATATTTACCAAGGGATATTCACAAAGTTATACCAAGAAAATACTCACAATCATCCAAAACATTCCAACATTATAAAATACAAAAATTTGATCATTCTTTATTTTAAAAATTTCAATGTTTATGTGTGCCTCTATCATTGTTTAGGATATGTTTTGTTCTTCTTAATCATCATACATACTTCTGTGGAGGAATTTAAAGGTTTGTATGTTGGACCACGTGAGTAGATCTTTTTGAACGCTACATGTTGCACAAATTGAAATCAGCATTATTCTCTTCAGTTTTTTTTTTTGGTCACGATTACCCTGATTTATATAAACTTGAATTATATAAATATATATTTAAATGTATATATATATATATATATATATATATATATATATATATATATATATATATATATATATATATATATATATATATATATATATATATATATATCTATAATTAAATATATATATATAAATATACATAAAATATAAATGTTATATAGAATTATATAATCGTAGTCAAGCTTAACTAAGTTCAATATGGTCACATCTCGCTTATTAATAACGGTACTTGGAATTTGTGTTTTCAAAGTGTGTGCGGCAAAGCTCGAGGGCATTTGTGACGTTGCTTTTGGGCTGGATAAATATTAGCACACAAGGCAGGTGCAATCTGGGCTGCATTGCATATAACCAGGGTCTGGAGTGTGACCAGGAAATCTGGGAAGAAGATCAGACTCTCAGCTTTGTCTCTCAACACGGTGTCACACAGGGCTGTTGAACTCAGCTATAAACGGAACGGGATCGGATCAGCTTCCTTTTGCGACACAATTTCACTTGGTAAGACATCACCTGTTCTGTGATACTTGTAAGGTAAAGAGTGCATAATCAGGATAATCGTGACAGAAACAATTACACAAAATAATGATTATTTCAACATGTGGAACATGTTGCGTTCAAAAAGTTGTATTCACGTGATCCAACACACAAACCTTTAAATTCCTCTTCACAAGTATATATTATTTGTAAGAAAAATATATATCCTTGCTAATGATATATGATATCGGCATACTTAAAATGCAGAGATTAAAAAAATTAAAAACAATTAAATTTTTATATATATATATATATATATATATATATATATATATATATATATATATATATATATATATATATGTATATATACTTTATATCTTCCAATGTTGGCATGTTTTAGACTATTGTGAATATCTCGTTTTATAACTTTTTGAATGTTCATCGGAAATAAACTAAATTTGCTTTTGTATTTTTCCATGTAGTCTTTTGTCTTTGTCCTTTTTTTAATTAATCAATTTCCAACAAATACAGTTTGTATAACTGCCCCCTAAATCATTGTTGTACAATGTACACAAGCATTTCATTGTCTCTAAAATGTGATGCAAAATAAAACACTCCTCACAATAACCTGAGACACCTTTGAAGCTTGGCGGTTTGACGATGACCTCTTCTACATACAAACAAATGAGTTCAGATTTATGTGCATGTTATTTTTTTTAAATCCAGTTCTCAAAACGATTCGATGATGCACACTCACACCGAGGGGACACCTACAGTATAAGACAAGATCACACACTCCCTACCGTTTTTTCTGGCGCTAGCAGTACGAAAGGACTCGAGTATCACTGGTCTTCATGATGACGAGCATACTCCTACTGTGGCTGGTCGGAGCACTGCTCGCGGTGCCTCTGACTCAGGGCCAGCGCGTTTGGAGCGCTGATCAGCACGAGGGTGGATTTGGTGGGATATCGAACAGTCTCACGGTAAGGTAGGGATGCAAATGCTTGTTTAAGGAAGACATTTAGGTAATGTAGTCGTTTATTTATAGATAAACCGTTTTTTTATTTTGGCCTGTTTAGCTTTCTCATGTGAACAAGTGGCTCGTGATGCTCAAAATCCATGTTTAAATCCCATACCTCAAATGTATTAGTCCGTCTACAAATGTCTTTGTTATTCTCATTGGAGTGCACTGATGTCTTCTAATATCTTAGGTCTGCTTGTTATTTAGACACAGGTTCCACTGTGAGCCTTCGGTCAATGTAAATAAATAAATAAATTATGGAGTTCGAAATTCAATGTCCAGGTATAACCAAAATGTCAATGTCCAGGTTTAACCAAAAATGGTACTTGTGTTTGAGTAAAAAACAAACTAACATATCTTGCAAAAACTTTGTTTTGGCAAGATAACAAACTGTAATTGTCCAACTATTCAGAAATTTTGTAACGTACTTTACATTGCATGTTGTAACTAGAAATAAAAGCCCCATGACATGTAAATATTACACATTTATGGGTTAGTTTAGCATTGCACTGGGCAAACCAGATCAGGCTGGCTGGATAGCATAGAGGTGCACACACTCCCCCCTGATGTGTGGAGTCTAGTTTTGAATCCCAGCCCAACTGTAAACTGTCATTCTGGTGTTTCACAGGCAGGGTGATATTTCAATGTGTGTGCCATTCCTCAGATGGATGTTAAATCACATATCTTTTATTCCCTACCATAAAACTTTCTGGAGCATTAATTCTACTTTAGAGTTCTTAGATAGGATTACATGCCTCAATATCAAGTCAGTTGAAGTTTTTGATTTTTCAACTTTATATACAAATTTGGATTTAGTCCTAGTGAGGGATTCACCCTTCAAAGTAGCTGACAAGATTTTTAACTCTTTTAATAAGTTTTTATGTGTCAGGTTTGATATAGCATTCTTTTCTAAAAAATAAATACTCAAGTTTTCATTGTTTTGATAAGCAGAAGTGTAAGGATGCTGTTAATTTTATTTGTTTTAATACTTTTGTGTCTTTTCGTGTGATCATGTTTAAACAGCTAAAGGGTATTCCCATGGGTGGGAATTGCAGTCCCCTACTAGCGGACATTTTTCTTGTTTTTTTTTTTGTGAATTTTCATTCATGCAGAAACATGTTATATAGATGATATTTGTGTGGTTAACTATAATTTTTTGATGGGCAGCTTCACAAAATTTATCCAGATAGCCTGATTGCAAACAGGAGTGGTAATGATTGTTCAGTTGCTGCATATCTGGATGTGTTGGCTAGAGTTGGACAGAATGGTTTTCGTACAAGTGTATATCATAAAGTTGATGATTTCAATTTCGCTGTAGTCTTGTAACTTTTCCAGAAAACAATGTACCAATTAAAATGGGTTACAATGTATTTTCATCTCAGCTACTTAGATGTGCAAGAATTTGTTCAGTAAAGGATGATTTTGTGGAACGTGCTGCGATGTTCTTTTTTTTCCATCATGTTAAATGAAGCATATTTGGCTGATCATTTGATCAGGTCTTGTGAGTGTCTGTAGACTCCATCGTCCCCTTTTATTTAAGTTTGGTTGGTATTCGTGTGAACAAGTTCCTATTGCCTTGCATTTGATGTAATAATAAAATTGAATTAACTATCTCATTAATATTATTAATTTAACATACATATTCATTTATGTATATATTTCTAGATGGTATTAAATAATGGAGGTATTTGAATTAAAAAAATTTTAAATAAAATACTGTACAGTAAAATAGGTATTGAAACAATTTTTTGGTGGTTGCTGGGATATGCAGAACTGCATGTTAAAATCCGTTATTGATGACAGTTTGAATATTTGAATGACAGTTTGAGTCTATGGTTAGATGGAGGTGCTGTCTAATAGAAATGTCTATCAGGTAAAGTGTTTATCACTTAATTTCTTATCATATAAAGTAGTATTTCATTAAAGTTATTCATATGTAGTAATACTTCAAATAAAAGTAATAAACAAATAACTTTGAAGGAGGATATTGCATTGCTGGGTTGACAATGCCTGGTGTCGGCTTAATGGTTAGGGTGGTGGGCTTGGGATCCAAGTACCCTGAGTTCAAGTCCCACCTAGCTATTGAATTAATACCAGGTGGGGTTGACTCAGCCTGTCATCCTTCCGAGGTCGGCAAAATGAGTGCAGGCTTGCTGGCATCCTGTGTTGGAGTGGCGACCCATCCAGGATTGTGCCCAACAGCCAAGGAGACTTCGGCAGCACAAATGCTCTGCACAGAGTCTGGTCCCAATAGATGGATGGATGGATGTGTTGACTGACTGTCTGGGTGCAACTTTGAGGTTGCAGGTCCATTGAGGTTGAGTAATCTACTGATGTGGACCAGTGACCGGGGTTGTGGATCCGCCGTTTGGAGAGGTTCTCGGCTGAAAGGATCGAAACCTCGATTAAAAATGGTTATGATTTGGGAAGTTGGGAAATCAGTTAATTGGTTACAAGTTAAGGTTATAACTTCAAATAAAATAACTGTTGTAAGGACTTACCAGTACATTGTGTGTGTGTGTGTGTGTGTGTGTGTGTGTGTGTGTGTGTGTGTGTGTGTGTGTGTGTGTGTGTGTATCTGTGTGTGTGCGCGCGCGCGCGCGCGCGTATTGTAATGTCTGGCTTCCTTCTTCGGACTGCGGTGCATTAATTGGACTTTATTTTGATTTTGAATATGCCAGCAATAGTTGGTGGACATTAAAAATCCCTCAGTATCC
Source organism: Eptatretus burgeri (assembly GCF_056783735.1). Taxonomy (NCBI): domain Eukaryota; kingdom Metazoa; phylum Chordata; class Myxini; order Myxiniformes; family Myxinidae; genus Eptatretus; species Eptatretus burgeri. The sequence continues at coordinate 63,184,563 of NC_140968.1, forward strand.
TTCACAAAGAGTTGGCGAGCTATCACTGGCACCCAGGCCAAGTTACAAATTCCTGCCCCAATTTCCTGTGTCAGAGTGGTGACCCATCCAGTATTGTAACACCAGCCAATAAACTGCTTCGCACAACCAACGCTCTGTGTAGATTATGGAGCTTCATCACACTTTCACATGATTATAGAGCACATGATGATGTAATGAGAATTATAGAAGGATAGCTTTGAGGTATGCACACTCGTCATTGAGCTGTCCAGCCTGATTTCAAATATCCATCCAGCGACAAACTGCTACCATCCATTCGATGGAAGTTAAGCCGGAGGACCCATCTACCAGCACCGGCTATTGGTGGATGTTAAATATGCCACTGTGTCTTTTGTTTAAAAAAAAAACTAAGCAAGTTATCTCCAGCACAAATGACAAATTCGTCTTCAAATCATCTTTAGTCGAAGGTTGGCCATAAATGTTCCTCGATAGACCCCACAAGAAGGTAGGAATAATTTGGTTGTAGAATAGTAGTTCTAGTAGTAGTAGTAGTATTGGTAAGATTAGCATTGCGCAAGATAGAAAAATGATTCGGGCTAAATGTAGATTATGTCAGAAATTGTCGGAGGCCATTAAATTGGAACATATATATATATATATATATATATATATATATATATATATATATATATATATATATATATATATATATATATATGTATATATATATATATATATATATATATGTATATATATATATATATATGTATATATATATATATGTATATATATATATATATATGTATATATATATATATATATGTATATATATATATATGTATATATATATATGTATATATATATATATATATGTATATATATATATATATATATATATATATATATATATATATATATATATATATATATATATATATATATATATAGGAAGGGGAAAGATCCCTGACATATCCAACTGTAGATATGGGAGAAAAGAGAGATGACGGAGGATAAACAACGGTGGGAGTTGTAGTTGGGTCTCTCATTATGTCAGAAATAAAACTTGAGACTATAGAAATCTTAAAAGGTGAGATTATGTTGAAGAGTTGTCAGATCAGTCTGGTGAGAAACGTCCAGAATTTTTATTAGAAAAGTCCCAGCAGAGATATGTTTGGATTGCATTTATCTGAGACAAAGTTTTCTACTACTTCCTTCCTGTAGCATTTCCATAAAATAATTCGAGTTTTACATTTTTTTTCAACACAAAGCATTGTTGTGCTGTGACCTTTTTATACAATTAATAATGGTTCCTTTGCTTCTGTAGCAGTGGGAAAGGTCTCTCCGAGACAGCTTGACACGGCTTTCATCACGCAGCAATCGGGAGAAGCCTCACCCAAAGCAGTTTCATGCCCTCATGGGTCGGCGTACCATTGGTGAGGCCACCACCCTGGTCTATACGAACATGTACAGTTTACATAAATACCTTCTTGGACATGCATTCCTTATCTCCACCTATTGGTTAAAAATGGTGTTTAATTTCGTTTGAGCTTTTATCCAACAGGATGATGCTCTGCTTGGTATTGGCTTAATGGTTAGGGATGGTGGGATTGGGATCCGAGGATCCTGAGTTCAAATCCCACTTGGCTGTTGAATTAATACCAGGTGGGGTTGTGCACCCAATTGCTTATATTGTGCACAGAACTGCAATGAATCTGATGCCAGCGACTCTCAATTACTTATAATGTGGCCAGACCTGCCAGTGAACAATTTGAAGACAATGGACAATGAAATGATTGAGATGATACAACGGCTACTATGCTACTACGTACAATGTACTTGGAATAGCAATACCACTGTAATGAAATGACTACTTGTTCTGCCATGATGGACCTCTTTATTCGGTTTATCAGCACAGTGTGTTATCACCAAAACACCACGAGGTGGTGCAAGGGAATACTGCACTCTTTGGAACCAAACAGCATGACATGACCCCTTTGCAATGCATCTGCGACACAGCCGCCCAATCAGCCAATGATGCTTCCCCACAGTCTTGTGCCGCATACAAAAAAGAAGGCCAACTCCCTCTTTTTAAATCAACTTTCTTTATGAGGGGAAAAAATAGATGTACAACATGGCAATGATATTACATTATTCTGAACAAAATATTTGGTGATTCGTCAAATACAGAACTCGAGTAAATAAAATTACACACAGAACAACAATGCAGATGTTATAGCACAAAATTTGATGAGCAGGGGTGGAACACCCTGACTCGTACAAACTGAATGGACGGGCATTATTTTGGCGTTTGAGGTCCAAATTCAGTACTGTGTGTACAGCCTGAAATCACAAGTCCAATCTTTGTACTGGATGATCGTTTCGTCCTGAGCTGTGACATGAGTTAGCATGAACTGGAGTTGTCTAACACAGGTTCCTTTCCACCCAACTGACTAATCTCGTGGTGTGTTTGGATAGTAACGCAAGGTAGAACATTCACTTGACTGTGCATGCTTGAAGGCAAATCAATGGTGGCATACTTCTCACTATCTGTCATTTGAGGAGTGCTGTATTCACTCAGAGATAGTGCTGGTTGCAGGTCAGTTGCCACCAAGTCTTCTCAGATGCAACAACGTATGATTGTGGATTTGGCGTTGGAGTTGCCACAACTTACCTGCTGATCACCAGTTTCTTGGAAGTGATGTTTTCACCCAAAATTGATCACCCGCTGACAATTCAGAATGGGGTTTCTGAGTGGAATGCTGATGATTGTAATTCATCTTTGTCTTTTCCTCACTCTTATGAATGATGGCAGCATCTGGATACTCAGACTGGAGATTTTGAGGTCGGATTGTTAATGTTGGCCTCACGTGTCAACCGATAATTAGCTGCTGGGGTCGAATGATGCAACAATGGAGCTTTAAATGGATCAGTTTGCTTCATTTTGTTTTGAACAATGGCCACTGATCTTTCAGCTGCACCATTAGCCTGGAGGTAATGAGGGCTAACAGTCACATGGTTGAAGTTGTATTCCTCTCTGAATTTCAAAAATCCAGCAGACATGAAAACCATATCATTATCTGAGACAATAGCATCCAGGTTTCCCCATCTCGTGAATATACTCTTGAGTTTGCCGATGAAATGGTATTGCTCATCTGATCAGCCGGGTAATCAATGTCATTTTAATGAGAATAGTAATCAGTCAATGTCATGTGCATTTTGCTCTGAAAATGGAACAGACCTGCAGATACTCTCTCTGTCGGAAGCTCAAACTCCACTGCCATCCCGAATGTGTCCCAATAATGACATCTCTCATCGATTGAACATGCACTTAGCTTTGTTCAGTTTCAGTCAATCGTTTTGTATCGTATCCAGAACGCATCGTAAGTTGATATCATGCTGTTCTGTCGTCTCAACATGCACAAGAATGTCCTCCACTGCGTTGGCACACCTGGGTGATCCTCTAGTAATTCAGACATCTTGTTTTGGAATATTTCTGGTGCAGAAATGATTCTGAACGGAAGTCTATCAAAAGAAAATCTGACAAATGGTGTGATTGAGTGTTTTAAAATGGGATCTGCGACATTAAAATGGGATCTGTGAATTTAACTTTTCAAATCTGTACCCCACGAGTGTTTAATGTCATGAAATCATACTTCTGTTGTCTTCATAAAAACGTGATTGCTGTCTCCATCATTGATTTCATCGATGTACCTCTTCAAGAGATTTTGACATTGTTGAGCCTTCACCAAGATCCATCTGTGCTTTCAACTCGTATTCTCTGGCCATCTGTATTTTAGTATCCAACATTAAGTCTGCCTTGATCTGCAGATACAACTAAAAATGTTTGGCTGCAGAGTCGACTATGAGCTGATCACAGATTGCGCTTCTTCGGGTCATGAAAGTTTCAATGTTCTGCCTTTTCATACTTACGTTGGAAGAAAGTTTTCACAGACTTACCTGGGGCTTGGCAGTAAGTGAAAGACGGCACGCTCATGGATCATGTCATGCTTCTGGGGGGGGGGGGGAGCGAGGGGGTGGAGGGCATTTGATCTCTGGCATCTCGGCAAAACCACAGTGGTTTGTCCCTCATTCATAGACTTTACATTTTATACAAATTTTGACTTCAAATCATACTTCCCAGTAACCTGGTGTTGGCTTGACAGTGAGGTTGGCTTAAGATCTTCGGGTGTTGAATTCAAGTTCCATCAAAAACTGATTAATTAACACCAGGTGGGTTGACTCAGCCTGCCATCCTTCCGAGGTCGGCAAAAGGAGTACCAGCATTCCAGTAACAGGAGGCATTGCATCAGCGGCAGAGCCGCACCCCGAGAAAAATGACGCAGCCAAGCAGCCCCATGCTGTATATGAATAAACAAATAAATAAATACTCCCCAGTAACTGGTGGCGATGGATCCCACTACTAACACCAATTCATGAAAAACTACTTGGACCACCACGATGGATCTCTTTTTTTAATTAATCAGTCTAGCATGGTATCACAAAAACACTGCTAGATGGTGCAAGAGAATAATGCAAACTTTCAAACCAAATACCACGAGAGCCACAGGCTGACTTGAGACCTCTTTGACTGAGGAGGCTGTGACGCAGCATTTTCACTCTTGATAAGGATGTCGATTCTGGGGTTGATGCCTCACTTCTTGTATTGAGACAAATTTTCTAATCCATTGAGACAAATTATCTGCGGTAGCTTTGCTCCACATCTGTTGAATATGACTTGAGTTAGCAGGATGCGAAGTTTGTGTTTCAAAAGAAAAGTTAGCGAGGAAAACATGCCGAATAGTGATAGCAGGCTTGGCCATACAAAATGAAAAGAGACTGTTTTCAGATGAATCAGTCCCTGAATTATTTAATCAGGTGACACCGGTGTGCATTGCCAAACTTACCAAATACATGTCATGCCTTATGGATGTAAATGCATGTGCTGGAGTCCTGTAATAGTATGGAGGACAGATTGATATCGATGATCCAGACTTATGTTCCGGGTTGATTTTTTTTTCTCTCAAATCACGCTTGGAAATAGTTCCCATCATAACTGAACTCTACTGAATATATTGGTGCACACCTTTAGTCATCGAACGCTCTGCTTAATTGCCCTTGTCTGTTTTGCAGGTGGGGATGAACGAGTCTCTGCGTGAGAATGAATGATTTGACATCACACCGATTTCATTGTGTTGCAGTCTATGTTGAACCGTTCAATAAGTGTATTCTATAATTCACTTTGGTGATGTGTGGATGGCATGGTATTTCATTGAAGCAGCCTTTTTCAGTGCAAAAAATTCTCATTCTCAAAATATTTGGGGACATTTTACATACTACATAGCCAATAGAGGTGATGCACCCAGACAAACAAAGTAGGAAAAAAAACATTGGAGGGGTAGAGGGGGAGAAGACAAAAGAGAGTCGGGGGTTATGGAGGAGAAACGGGAATGAAGGAGTGAGCACGCAGCTATCAACGTGGATTTAATCTGGCTAACTGTCTCAACAGCAGGAAGGATATTTGTCGAGAGTAGTCCGGTATTATTGGCTACCTTAAAGAGGGGGGGCAGGGGTAGAAACGGTAAAGGACGAAAGGTTGTTAATTAGGAGAATCGAGTAAGGGCGAGGAGTAAGAGAATGTAAAGATGTATACAGTGGCATGTGGGAGAAAGGGGAGGGCCAGGAGGGTGGGGTGGTGAGGTGTGGCTGTGAAGGTGTGCAAAAATATTATCTGTTTTTCATATGTAATATGTAGATGTCCCTTCTTCTTCTTGTCCAAAATATGTCTGTGCAGTTGTTTTGCAGATTTTGAACGGCTATACCCAATACCTATTGTATGCTTCCTTAAATATATAAATAAATACGTCCATTTCACCATTGGCATTTTCACTCTTTGTTTCCTTTTTTAGAACAAGATGTAAAAATAGAACATATGCACTATTTCAGTTTCCCAATAAAGTTACGGAGGCAGCCACGTGATCATTCCTTTCTTGCTCCCTGATTAGTTGTGACTTGTGATTGATGCTTCCAGGCACAAATGAACCGATATCAGGTAAGGTATTGAAAAAGTGATTATTT
>NC_140968.1:63210616-63448116 GCF_056783735.1 Eptatretus burgeri
CAGAACCACAGGGATTACGGGTTTCCTTGGTCAAAACTAAGATCCAGGCTTTCAATGACATCTTGGATGCTGCTATGTTGTCTGTACCTGCTTGTGGTGAGGATGTTGAAGTTGAGGAGAGATTCACTTACCTTGGCAGTGATATTCATGTCTCCACTGGCTGTGGGCCAGAGGTCAATCGACATCTGGGGAGTCATGGATTCACTAGATCATGTGGTGTGGCACTGTCAGTAACTGTGCGGGAGGATGAAAGTCTGAGTCTTCAGGTCCTTGGTGCTTCCAAGTCTTGCTCTGCAGATGTGAGACTTGGACTCTGACCAGGGAGCCGAGACGGAGACTTAATTCCTTTGATACCAGGTCTCTTCGGAGACTCCTTGGCTATCACGGGTCGGACTTTGTGTCCAACGAGCGGTTGCCGAGAGAGAATCAAATGAGATTTGTTTCCTGCATAGTCCGTGAGTGTCAGCTGAGGCTGTATGGACATGTGGCTTGTTTTCCTGATGCTGATCCTGCCCATCAGATTCTTGCTGCAAGGGAGTCTCGTGAGCGGAGGAGGCCAATGGGCCAACCGCATACCTCGTGTTTGCAGCAGGTTGATCAGCATTTCAAGAAGATGGGGAGTGGCCAGGCATCTTCCCGGGGGATGGCCAGACGGAGGCCCCTGGAGTACCATCAGAATGTGGACGCAGTGACGCGCTGCTCCAGCGCCTGCTCCCATAACTGACCTGACCTGACCTGACACCTGAGACACTATTTTACACCTCCATCAAACAGGTGTGAGTTGGTGGACTTTCTCGTGGAAGAATGGTGCTGCATCCCTCCTGAAGAATTCCAGATTTTTGTGGGCTCTCAGCAATGGCACATACAGGCTGCACCGACTGCACTTGTTTGCCCAATGCTCCATTAAGGTACTTTCCATTGGTGTTTCCATTCTTTTGTCCCCAACCTAAGTTTATCTGGCACATAACTATGATCTTTATAGACCTGATATATCTACCTCAACCAAACCTACGAGCTTTATTTCACTTACATAGTTTCATGTCTACTTGCCACACATGTTTGAGCTTTATAAATCTGATAAATTTTCTTGCCCAAAACCGATGAGCTTTACACATCAGATATATGTCCAGCTGCTAAAAACCTACAGTCTTTATACACCTGAAATATCGACTTGCCACAAAACTATGAGATTATACACCTGACATATCTAATTGTTAGCTTGCTGGTGTCCTGTGTCGGAGTGGCGACCTGCCAAGGATTGTTTGCAATAGCCAAGGAGACTGCTGAGGCAGCACCGATGCTCTGTAGAGTATGGTCCCAATGAATGGATATCTAATTGCTGCAAACCTAGCAATTTATACAGTTCGACAAAAGTATTCGTCCCCAGTGATAGGAAAAGCAAGCAAAAGTCCCCATCCTCAGGAACATCCCCAGTGAAGTGAAAAACAAGCAAAAGTATTCATTCCCAGTAATAGGAAAAGTTAAAGTTAATCTATCAATTTAAATTATTTCATGGACTTTAAAAAGGTGAATTGTGTCGCACTCTTGGTTTCACTCAGAGCCAAAGCTCTGAGCTACTTACACTGCCCACTACAAAATGGTGGTGCACCATTCGGTGGCGGAGATTTAATTTGTCAAAAAGGAGGGCAAAATATCCTGCTTGCGAAATAAATTTGGCATCAACATTATTCATTCCTGTCCTCCCATCATTTCAAAGGTGAATGGTGAGCCTTCCCTGTGTGCGCAGCTTTTCAAACACAGCGCATGAAGCGGCTGCCATAAATGGGAGACAGGCGGACACTGCGATTATGGGTTTCCTGGGTCAAAACTAAGATCCAGGCTTTCAATTACATCATGGATGTTGCTATCTTGTCTTTGTCTGTTTGTAGTGAGGATGTTGAGGTCACAGAGAAATTCACTTAACTTGGCAGTGATATTGGCTACGAATTTGGGAATTCGATTGCACACAACATACAGGTTCCTTTAGTCAGCTATGTCGATAAGTGCTTGTTCCCAAGATAACGCACCTTCCATTGTTTAAATGTTCAGAAATCGATTAGATGCGCTGTGGATCGATTTAATAGTTCTGGAACGAACAATGGAGACATCCCTCCCCCTCTTCTGCGAAGAGGAAGAACCACCCTGCCGTCCCGTGACTCATGATGTCAACAACTCCCTCCCACCCGTGGCTGAGCGGGGGATGGAGCACGAGGGCATGAGTGATGAGTCACGCCAGGAGCGGTGGAAGGGTGGGAGAAGGACAAGAGGAAATCTTTTCTTTTGTTCGTGGGCAGAGTTGGAGAAGGGAGTTGAGGGGAGCCGTTCAGCAGACCGTCGAGTCCTGCTTGGCTTGGGTTCGGGTTGAGGCCTTCGGAAGCTTTTTGCTTTGATGGTTCCGTGAGCTTCGGCTTCTGCTTGGCTCGGGAGAGCTTTTTGTTTCAAGCTGCCCTGTTTGGAGGGAAGTTGAGCCGGTTGCTCGGCTGCAACACTGGTGTCAGCGAGCGGGAAACAGATTCATTCCCCTCCAAACTAAATTAACGGGAATCGAACCAAGGGTGTGTAGAGCGACCCTCCGTTCCCATTAAATTCCGGGCTTTCAATTTCTTTTCTTACCGCTACGCAAGATGGCGGTTCAAGGCGAACGGGAGCAGGGGGTAATGGATTTAGAAATGTTAGAATCCATGGTCCAGGATGAGATCCCCGTGCAGGACATTCCCAATATGCAGGTTGAACATCCCCCACAACCGAACCCAGAACCCGAAATGGGCGTGGCGGCGGCCGCGGTGTATGACACCCCCCTCCCCTCCTCCGTCAAAATCCTTCCCCGCTCCCCAGCGAAACCGCGACCGACAATGGCGGATCGGTCCGGCTCGAGCCATCGGCCATTGCACAAATGGTGGAGATGATCAAACAGGAAATGAAAAAAAAAATGCGTGCGATTTGATGGATTGTATGGATGCGCACACGAAGGCATTCAGGAGCAATATGCAAAGCCTGCAGGCGGGCATAATGGAATTTGCGTGCAACGAAACGCGGACGACGGAGCTCAAAATGGCGGCGCCACGTGTTGGAGCGAACGAGCTGGGAGGGAGTGCAACGCTGTCCGGCCGCGATGGAAGCGGGGGAGGACAAAATAATTTGGGAGACGCGTTGGGCGAGACTCGAGCAGGTGACGGAGAGGGAAAAACGAAATGGGGGTGACGGAGACGTGTACGAGACACGTAGAGACGAGGGAAATAATAAAGAAGACAACGGAAATAAAAACACCAGAGACGCGGGAGGTAGAAACGGCAGAGGAGAGACTGCACGATAAAGACGGGGTGAAAGACGAGCACACACACACATGGAGTTAGTGGAGGGGGAGCTCGGGGAGTGTGTCGTGACCCGGTGCAAGCAGCCGGATAGCCTCCTTCAGGAACGGAGGGAGACGCTAGGAACGGAGAGAACGGAGGGAGATCCCTTGAAGCGGATCTCGACCAGGTGGGTCCGGTCGAGCTTTGCGAGGTAGAGGGGGCGAGTGCTGTGGACGGGTGCGCGAGGAGCTTGGGGGGTATGAAGGCCCCGGGACCCTTGTGGTGACGCCATTCCCCGTTGTAAATGTCCCGGTGTGTGTGTTCACGAGTGTGGCGAACTGTGTGCTGAAACGCGCGCATGGCGTGGGCGAAAGGTTGTGTGTGAAAGAGACCGCGTGTGTGAGTAAAATGGTGTGCGAGGTTACGAGCGAGCCGAGATGCGTGCTTCCCAGCACGCCTTGTGTGGAAGAAGCACGATGTGTGAGTGAAACCCCCTGAGCAAGTGGAAGGCCGGGTGTGTGTGGAACGACGTGTGCGAGTGAAAGGGCACGCGTTAGTGAACGGCCAAGTGTGAGAGGGACCGGGTGTGTGAGGTCGCTGGACGTGAGGGAGATGGCGATCGGCATGCGCGAACACGCAACCGCGTGTCCGAGTCGAAGTGTCATGGCGCAGTGTGTGAGTGTCGTGGCACGTGGGAGTTTGAGCGCGAGAGTGCGACGATGACGGTGCTGACGGTGGACAAAGGCTGAGCAGCGGCCGCAGCTATTTTGGGAACCGTGCCGTGTTTGCACGGCAGCGCGTGCGGGGTCCGTGCTGTGGTACGCACGAGGCCGCCACGTGCGCGCCTGCGGGAGTGAAGCCCGGGCCGTAAACGCACGCGGTGGATTTGCCGATCCCGCGGACGGACAGAAGCGAGGCTGGATTACGGATTTGGACCGGATGGGTTCTCCACGCGAGCGGGTGTGTGAAGCTCCGACGAGCAGAGCACATGTGTTCGCGTGGGGAACCCCTCGAAACGCGAGGCTTTCTTTGAATGCGCGGAGTGACGTCAATGGCTGCACGCATGGTCGGAATCCGGCAGGAGTGGAAATTCATGCCGGATGGTGCCGTCCGAGGAGGGACGAGGTGCGCGGAGTGCGGACAGCTGCCATGACGTCACGGGAGTAAAAGTACCGCAGGTTGTGAGTTGCCGCGCTGGTGCGCTCATGAAATAAAAAAAACGCAAGCCTCGCTTCGGGTGAACAGGATTCCCTGGGCAAGGGGTGGAAGACCCCCTGTCAGGGGGCACAGGAAGTACGAGTTAGGAGGATGGGTTAGAGTTAGTGAGACCAGCTTCATGGGGACGTGGGTTGTACCTCATGGAGCCCGTGGAATGGATTAGTTAGAGGGATTTCAGTTCAAATTTAGGAAATGGGAATTTTTGAATTTTTTGGAGACATGGACAGACTGGAAATGTGTCGTGGAGATGTAGCTTAGCCACGTAGAGTAAAAGGAATGTGCATTGATTTAAGGGATGACGAGGGAGCACGAGTTAGCTCGGGGATTTAGTAAGAAGGATGGCAGTATAGAGTGTTTGTGTGAGTGGTGAAATGGAAAGTGTGTGAGGAATGAGTGTGGGACAGTGGGCTCAAGTGTGCGAGTGGAGCGAATGTGGTATGCATGGTGCGAAAGACTGATTGTGGAGAGGAGTGATTCCCACCCAAGAGACCCCGGGGTCAGTTTAATATTAGTTAGTGGGTAGTTAAATTTACTAAAAGGAGGTCGTTTTGTTGTTGGTGTCGAGAGAAGGCACGAAACCCATTTGGAGGAGTGCAAGAGTTCATTAACCGGCTGGGGGCGTGGCTGTGGAAAGGTGAGTTTTGTTTAGTGGGCACCCCAGGCACCGGACGAGTCGGCCAGAGTAGGCCAAGGGCCCAAGAGGGGCCGGGATAGTGTAGTGGGCATGGGCGACCCATCGGAAACGGGACCCGTAGTGCAAGAATGCCACGGGGGCAGTGTAGTGGGCACGGACGACCCTTGGAAAGGGACCTGGGGCATCAACACACCACGTGGGCATTGGAGGGGGGCAATGCCAGAGAGGGCAACCCCCCGCGTTGAAGGGAGCAGCTAGGCTCGGAGGCAGCCTGCGGGCCTGGGGGTGCCATGGTTAGAGTTCGGCAGAGGGGGAGTTCCTGCCAGTTGAGCCACGCTGCCCAGCCAGGAAATTGTGCGAGGGAACGAATGAAAATTTGAGGGTGAGGCCCAAATTTATAATGGACATCAACACAGATGACAGGAATCATGGTTTTTAGAACCGATAGTTTTAAAGTGTGAGGCGTTTTTGAAAAGCCCCGCGGTAGTTTCAGGTGTAATAAATGTTAGGGGAGTGAGGAGATGTACCCCTTCGCACCATCCATCCCTTCGCTCGTTGTGGGCCGCTGGACTCACCTTGGTAGATCACTGAACTCTGAGGAGGCCATTCTGAGGCTTTGTTGGGCCTCGAGACAGGACGCTAGTCTCTCCCTATTCCCCTCCAGAGAGGGAACGTAGGGGTTGGGAATAGGCTAGGTTGACAGGATAGGTTAGCCGGACAATGACGATAAAGGGGGTTGGGGAGACAATTCTAAAAGAGAGATAAAAATAAAGAGGGGCAAAATTTTGTTGTGTTTTGTGGCAAATTAAGGGAGTGGGTATGGACACAGACAGGCAAAGGCGATAGAGTGGGGGCAGACAGTAGGCTAGGTCCGAGCCCGCCTTCAAAGCGGCCGGCACCACTGCACTCCCACCAGACCTGATGGAACCACACCAGAGGCCGGCCAGCTTCACCTGCCGGCCTGTTGTGCTGCAGCTGCCTGTTCTGCATGGACTTGCCTTGCCATACCTCGTTCGCCTCTGCCATGACCCCATGCCTGCTAGCCCTTGCTTGCGTTTGCCCCTGTGTCGATCCATCACCATGTGCGCCAGGACCATCCAGTTTTGCTAGGACTGCCCTGCAGGCAGCCCGTGCATCCATCATGCTCATTTGTGTTTTGCGACCATCTCCATCCACTCGCCTGCACCAATGACTTTGTAATGACTTTTACCTTTTCCCTTTCACAGATCACAGGTCCTGGGCCATGGTTAAGTAATGGATAAGTTGAGTGAAAATTGTACATACGTGGAACCTCACCTGCATGTTTGTTTTAGCGCCGGCAATTTTAGTTAAGTTGTTCGAATAAGTCTGAGAGTTTGTTTCGTTAGTTACGCAGCGCATTAAGTTATTTATTTTTGGTACACGTATAAAGAAATGTCGCACTCAGGGATCCGAAGGTAGAACGTATTAGGGGAAAACTTTCACATGTTGGTCACACGAAAATTTGACGACTCGGGACGAGTCTGTAAAAAGGGGAGGGGTAGTGTTATGAATTTGGGAATTAGATTGCACACAACATACAGGTTCCCTTAGTCAGCTATGTTGATAAGTGCTTGTTCCCTAGATAGCTCACCTTTTATTGCTTAAATGTTCAGAAATCGATGAGATGTGCTGTGGATTGATATAATAGTTAGGGAACGAACAATGGAGACATCCCTCCCGCTCTTCTGCGAAGAGGAAGAACCACCCTGCCGTCCCGTGACTCATGATGTCAACAACTCCCTCCCACCCGTGGCTGAGCGGGGGATGGAGCACGAGGGCATGAGTCATGAGTTATGCCGGGAGCGGGGAAAGGGTGGTAGAAGGATAAGAGGTGATCTTTTCTTTTGTTCGTGGGCAGAGTTGGAGAAGGGAGTTGAGGGGAGTCGTTCAGCAGACCGTCAGGTCCTGCTTGACTTGTGTTAGGGTTGAGGCTTTCGGAAGCTTTTTCCTTCAGCTGGCTCAGTGAGCTTCGGCTGAGGCCTGGCTCAGGAGGAGGCTTTTTGGAGGCTTTTTGCTTTTATGGTTCCGTGAGCTTCGGCTTCTGCTTGGCTCGGGAGAGCTTTTTGCTTTGAGCTGCTTTGCTTGGAAGAGAGTTGAGCTGGTCGCTCGGCTCGAGCTGCGAGTGGTGGCTTCTTCTTGGTTCGTGGAGCTCTTTGTTCTCCATTTTGGTTCCCGGCTTGGTGCGACTCATCGACCTCTTCGTGGAGGTGGTTCCTCGGGGAAGCGACGCATCGACGGGAAGGATCGGCGCCTCGTCTCACCAGCACGTGTTGAGAAGCGCGGAAGGATTCGCGGGAGCTCGGGAAGGATCGCAGCTCATGGCGATTGGATCTAGCTCGCTCTCGCTGGAGCCCGGATCCGAACAACTTGAAGACCACACGAGGTGGAGAGGTTCGAGATACGTTCTGGGTTTCAGCTCACCTGTCCTCCGAGCTGGAGCTCGTTATTAAAGGCCTCTGTCACCATTTCTTGGGTGTGTGTGTGGGCCCGTCTAATAAGTAGGAACTGCTGTTAAGTGCAAGTGACTGTACATAATGAGTAGACGGTTGTAGTTCTTTTGCAGTGCTTTTGTTGCTGGTATAATTGCATACGTGTTTTTGCCTTGTTTAATTGCATACGTGCTTTATTATAATAAATGTCCTCTTGTGAATGTAAACCTGTTCGTTGCGTCCATTCCCTCATTGAACTGCCCCATCTTGCACTCGGAATAGAGTTGGTTTTTAAATAGCCGGTAAAGTGATCGGATCCAACGGGACTGTGTGATAATACTCCGCTCGGTTATCCCAAAAGGAAGCGAGCTGCTTAAGCGGCTGGTTTCCAAGCGGTCCCGTTGAGGTACAATCTCTCGGTAACCGACCCGCGCGAATAATTAGGTAAATCGAAGATTTGGCGATCGGACCCTGTAGCATGGGTAGAGTGCGGACAAGGGTGTGGTGTGGTGTGGTTACAAACACACCCGTGGCTAGTTTCCGGCGTTGATCTGGAAAGCCGCGACTGGATTGTCCATTCGGTGGGCGAAGCGACCACTATTGGTTAGATGCGGTCGTTTGCACGCCGGCGGGCGGGAATTCTACAACAATATTCATGTCTCTGCTGGCTGTGAGCCAGAGGTCATTAAATGTCTGGGTCGGACCTGGGGAGTCAACGATTCACTGGATCATGTGGTGTGTCGCTGTCAGTACCTGTGCAGGAGGACGAAAGTCCGAGTCTTCAGGTACTTGGTGCTTCCAGTCTTGCTCTACGGATGAGAGACTTGGACACTGACCAGGGATCTGAGATGGAGACTTTGTTCCTTCAGTTCCAAGTCTCTTAAGAGTATTCTTGGCAATTTCTGGTCAGACTTTATGTCCAACAAGTTGTTGCTGAGAGAGAATCAGATGAGCTTTGTTACTTGTATTGTCTGTGACCATCAGCTGTGGCTGTTTGGACATGTGTCTCGTTTTCCTGACGCTGATCTTGCTAACCAGATTCTCTCAGCAAGGGAGCCTCCATGAGTGGAGGAGGCCAATGAGCTGACCCCATGCCTCATGGTTGCAGCAGGTTGATCGGCATCTAAAGTTGATGGGGATGGGCCGGGTATCTGCCTGGGAGATGGCCAGACGGAGGTCGCTGGAGTACCGGCGTAAAGTGGACGCAGTGACGCACTGTTCCAGCGCATGCTTCCACACCTGACCTGACCTGACCAAAATCTAATCAATTCATCCTTGCCACACACCCAACCTCTCGACCAAGTTTTGTCCAAATCTGTCCATATGTTTGTGAGATATCCTGCTCAGAGACAAACAAACAAACACAGACTGACAGGCAGACAGATATGGGTGAAAACAACCAGCATCTACCTTCAGTGCCAGAGGTAATTATGTAAATGAGAGTGGTCCAATGTATATATATATATTTTCCTTAAGTTCCCAGATTATTTTCGCATTTAGCTTTATTATAAAGAAGAAATCTTCTGCATAATACGTTTACTCGATTACATTGGTGGCGAAGTTGGTCATCACCCAATTCAGTTGGGAGGATTTATCTTTGACAGAAATCCGATTGGTATATAACTGTAATGTAAGCTCTTATTGAAATTTTGGTTCCTTGGAGGAAACAGGTGGACAGTTTTTTTTTTTTTTTTTTTTTGGACAAAACAGACCTGATGTGCAATTCTTGCAACAATATCAAAAAGCATATATGCTTGGTGTTGGTTTTATGGTTCGAGTTGTGGGCTTGGGATCCTAGGGTCCTGAGTTCAAATCCTGTTCAGATGTTCAATTCATACCAGGTGGGGTTGATTCAGACTGTCATCCTTTTGAGGTTAGCAAAATGAGTACCGGCTTACTGGGGTGATGGAGGCATTTGAATATGCTATGTCAGAGTGGTGACCCATCCAGGATTGTGGCCAATTGCTCAGGTGACTGCTTTGGCAGCACTGAAACTTGGTACAGAGCATGGTACCAATGGATTGCATTGGACATGGCCCATTGCAATTTGCAATTGATGTCATATTGAGTTTGTGTAAGCGTTGTGCACACCATAGCCAAAAGCCTTTTTTGTGTTCCCATCTGGGCTGAGTGCCTATAATGCTGGGATACCAGATTCAAATCCCAGATGCTGAAGTTGATTTGTCTATCAACACCCTTGTAATTCATGTAAAAGTGCAATGGTGTACAGCATTATACTGTCTTGCATGAGTTTGAAATCACTATTTTTTTATAATTAAGTAAACTCAACAAAGAGAAGAATGATATGGAGAATTGGACAAATCAAGGTTCTACATCTCACTGTAAAATGCAGATAACGTTCAAATCAAGTTATCTCAAGCAGAAAGCTCCGATTGTGCTGAAGCCATTGACCTCGATCCCTTCTTCGTGCACTATAAATCAGTCAACTTCAACTGACCCTTTAGTTGAGCATCTTATACGAGCAAAGGAATACTTTGTGGCATGAATGGATGCATTTGACTCTCCTCCCAGAGTATAGCAAAAGCCTTGATGGGCGTTGTCTGGAGACAGCCTAACCTCCTGTAAGGCCATCCAGCCTCTCTTTCTCTCGCTCTTCGCTGCTTGTCCGAACGTTGGTGCCCTTCGGGCGCTTCGCTCACTCTTCTGATCCTGTTTGGTGGCATCAAAACGAACTGTTGGAAAAGCTGTTTCATTGAACAGGTTGGTTTTTCACCTGCACCTTGCTTTAAAATTTATTTCACTCTCCAGTTGCAAAAGGATACAGATTTTGTTGTATTTGAGTCGAAAAAAAGTGTTCACTTTTGTTGTCCCAGATACGTTTGTAACACTTTTGGTATGATGTACAGTTTGTGAGGTTTATACACTCATTTTGGATTCTTTAGAAGCAAGTGCGGCATTAAAATCAGGAACTCTGATGATATTGTTGATATGTTTGTGAGTAGGACAGAACGCATTGCTCTCACGTCGGAGCCAGTCTTCACTGGGACACTGATATAATTAATTAATCACAGTGAAAGGGATTGCTGAACTTTTTAAAATTGTTCTCAAAAACATGATATGTGCCATGACTGATGTAAAAGTACAAGTAATGTCATCACACACACACACACACACACACACACACACACACACACACACACACACACACACACACACACACACACACACACACACACACACACACACACACACACACACACACACACACAACAATTACCATCATCATTATAATTCAATGTGTCTTTCAAGCTTTTGTATGTGAAAACATTGTATGTTTGACTTGTTTGTGCATTGAATTGCATAAGATGATTTATTTAGTACTTAGAATCACAAGTTATCGCATAAGCTGATGGGTTTTTTTTCTTCACATTCCTCCCCTCCATTATATGATGATAACCCCCCTCCCCCCACCCTCCACAATCGCCATGCTGCATGAGCACGGTCCCACCATTTCATCGTTATCCGAGGGACTAGATGTTTGGGTACATGTATCACTCAACTATAAAAGGCAAAATACCTCATTGAGATTCAGAGCAGTCTGATTTAGAAGCAGACAGAAGATTTCAAGAGAGACAAAGTGAGAGTTGGTGGCAGGACAGAGTTTGTGTGCTGAGTTCCCAAGTGTCTGCCTACATCTTCCTACACTAACATTTTATCTAAGGACCAGCCTTTTTGTCTGCCTGGGCCCGCACGGCTCCCTGTTCAGGCTGGGAAGTCTGTGGGAGACTGGGAGCTCCTGCTGCATGCTTTGTGGAAATATATTTGACCTTTGAACCACTTGATGAGTGTTTCTCAGTAAGACGCTGAATAGCTGTAAGCCATGAAAGACACATAGCTACCTGTATCTTAGCTATTATCTTCCACTTTTGATGCATTGATGTGGCCTCCATAACAATAGCATGATATTGTTATTGTTAATTGGGGGAGTCTTGATAATTTTCCTTTCACACATCTATTGAGAATACCAGTGATGTTCCAAATATGGATCGCCTGCATCCGGGTCTAAATTTGCTTGTTGAGAAGTACATGTGTTGTTTTGAACATGATGGTTTCACCATACACGGTTAACAAAGGTGCACACGACATGGACGCTTGAGGGATTGAGCCCTTCCTGCGAAATAAACCAGGGGCTTCGCCACCACTGGATGATAATCATAAGATAATACAATTTGAGCGGAATTTAAGTTGTTGATTACATCGGATTGTTGTGTTTCTGAGGGTGAAAGTGGCCACCCGCACCCCCCAGGAAATTGAAAACTTTGCGCCAATTGCACAGCGGAAGATATGGATCTCTCAAGTTCAACAGAAACGTCTCTTTTCAAAAAGGCTAGATTCAAAAACATGGTGTGCAACATTGGCAAAGAAGCTACTGGTTATCTGACTGAGGAGCAAAGCAGCTTGTAAAGAAATTTCATGTCACTGATGCATGTCAGAGATTTCTCATGGACAGGGTTGGTTACAGTTGTTTTTTTTGGGTTTCTTTTATTTTGCAGAGCAATGATCCAATGTCGTTTCATGCAAGCTGTCCATCTCAAGTTCACCTTTCACCATGAAATATGATAGCGGAATACTACATCAAAATTCAAAGTGGTTTATCTAAAAAAAAAAAAAGCCAAAAACAAGAGCACTGCAATCTCAATGCAAACAATGTTGGTAGTCTTAGTCTAGGTCTTCTCTCCACTCTAATTTGGCTTTAAATCACCATCCCCTATCAACCATCTGTCATGCCAATCTCTGCATATCAAGTGTCTCCATCCACTAACTCACTCTGTGCAAATGTCCCCAGGTCCAAGCTTTCTGTTCACCTCCACTTCTGTATTTCCATTTTGTTATCTTCGCCACCGAAGGTGAAGGAGGTTATGTTTTCACTCCTTTCTGTCTGTTTGTCTGTTTTGTTCATTTGTCTGTTTGTCGTTTGTCTGTTTGTTTGTGTGCAGGAAATCTCAAAAAGTTATGGACGGATTCGGACGAAACTTGGTGGACAGGTTGGGTGTGTGGCAAGGAGAAATGTATTAGGTTTTGATGAAGATATGAATCCTGATCCGGATACATGAATTATTTAATTTCTTAAGTGATTCTTCACCATTGAGAGATGGGGCCTAAAACGATATGTAGCATGATATTTCAAAAATGTATTGGGTCTTATATGTTCTTGCAGATCAGGCATATTGCGTGGCAGAGGTATGCGCTCTTCCGAAAGCCCGTCTAGTTCTTTCTCGAATCAAATCCTCTTTTCTGTTTAACTACACTCTTCTTTCCAATCATTTCAGTGATTCAGTAACATCTCATCTCACCCTATTTATTGGTCTTTTCTGCAATCAGCAATGTTGTGTTTGGTCACGTTGTCCAAATTATTACCTCCGCCACTGAAGTTGGAAGGACATTATGTTTTCTCCTGTTGTATGTCTGATTGTTTGTTTGTATGCACGATATCTCAAAAAGTGGTGGACGGATTCGGATGAAACTTGGCGGACAGGTTGGGTGTGTGGCAAGGACGAATTGATTCGATTCTGGTGAAGGTCCAGATGCAGATCCAGGTACGAGAATTTTTTTTAATTTTAATTCAAAAATTTATTGGGCCTGATATGTTTTCGTGGATCATGCATTGCGTGGTGGCGGTATGTGCTCTACCGAGTGTCCTAGTTTCCTTCTGTTTCACCAACTCGGTTGGTAAATTAAACTCACCTTCTGTTGTTTTGTTCTTATATGAGCCTTTATACTTCTTTTATAAGAAGTCTGATGGAAACAAAAATAAATTTTGTAACATTGGATAGACAACAGAGGCCCAGCAGAGTGCTGCAAGAACAATTAAAGAGTGAGTAGTGCAAAACCCCGAAAAAGTTCAAGAGACAGTCAAAGACTGAAAGTTTCCATTACATAAATCTAGGGTTACCGTATTTGAACTTTCAAAAAAAGAGGATACTCCGGAAAGGCACACTCCCAAAAAAGAAGACACTCTTGAGAGGGGCACTCCAGAGAAGGACACTCTTTTCAAGTTTCCTTTAAGTATTGAGCAATCGTATCGGCAGGCTCATTAGGTGTGTTGCGGACCTCGATTAATTTTGATTGCAAACCGCTGTTTTTCCAGTCGAAATATTGAATTATTACTGGAAATGTTTTACTTTCCGAATCCACATGGGATTGTAAATCAATAGCACCTTTGTTTACCGCAGAGACGTATGTAACAGCGACACATACCAAGCACTCGGCTTCCCATTCTTCTCAACCACATTGAAAACATGGGAATTTTGTTTTTAGTTCTGCAGTGAATTTACACTTTCGTTTTGGCATTATGTTTGGGGGGAGTAAAATCAAATGACAAACACGAAAAAGAGCAATCAGAGATTGCATACTCTTGCCACAACTTGTTTTGTGTGGTGTTTGTGCAGTTTTGTGTGGTGCTTGTGTACTGGTGTATTACATAATTAATAAGACATAATTAGAACTGTCACTTTATAATTGCTGCCAGTGATGACTGGGTACTAAGACGTCCCGCTTTGATGCAACCCCGCTTTTATTGGACACCTGACCCTGACCCATGACATTTATTATTATTCAATTGAATATAGAATGATGCCTGGTGTTGGCTTAGTGGTTAGGGTGGCGGCTTGGGATCCCAGTGTCCTGAGTTCAAGCCCCGTTGGCTGCTGAATTAACACCAGGGGGTTGACTCAGCCTGTCATCCTTCCGAGGTCGGCGAAATGAGTGCCAGTGTACTGGTCCCGGTGTATGCCCCGGTTAGAATAGGCGTACCATATCCCTGTGTGTCGTAAGAGGCGACCAGGGTTGGCGTCAGGAAGGGCATCCGGCCATAAAACATTGCCTCACAAAAAGCCAAACCCCTGCACAGCAGGGAAAAATGGCTGTAAAAACGGTCATTTAATTGAATATAGAATGCGATTAAAATTAATTCAATTCAAATATAATGTTAGACCAAATAGGTACAGTCCTGCATTGGAGTAATCAGAAGAAACCCAACCAAGCAAAATGCAAAGATGAAGTCTTTGGATAGGATTCACATTTCAGCTGCGACTCCTCTACCCTCAAACCCATTCGGGCACAGCCAAGTGAACCTTTTTTTTTTTTTTTTAAACAAAAAAATCAAAAAGAATGCAGATCAAAAAAATAAATAATTCTGGCTGCCAGACCATTTGTCTAATCAAGTTGAAATTTAAAACATTTGTTCCCCATCACTACGAGATTATAATTTTGAAGTTTCACATCAATTGATTAAGCAGCTCCAGAAAAAACAATATTTAATATTTTTCTTCAATCCAATATGGCAACCAAACCATGTGACCTATCAATTATTCCTTAAAACCTTGTACAACCATGGCTTGGGGGACATTTGTGTGAAGTTTACCCTCAATCTGTCTAGCTGTTCTGGAGAAGAAGATTTTTATGGGTATTCAGGTAAATCCAATATGGCTGCCACACCACATGACCTGTGACATCACAATTACCAATACAACATTCTACATGAGTTGTCGCTCCTATGGTAAAACTTTCGTCTCAATCCGAAAAGCGGTTGCAGAGAAAAATATTAAAGTTCTGTGCAGGCAAACAAACCAATGACAAATCGTGCTTAGCACGACACTTGGCAAATTAGTTGACCTTTCCGTGTGGTGGTCCAAGCTGTAATGCCATGGAATGTGTGGTGTTTATTTGTTCGTACATTAATAAAATGACGCGACGTCACAAATATCAATTATCAGGCGCGCGTTCTCATGGTAACGGCAGCAGATTGAAAATTTTCACAACTCATTTAAAGCCACCATGTGACATTCAACAACTTATCATCGGTGCTTGTTGCCTTCATTCTGATCGTAGAAAATATTTGAAAATACCTAGGAACATTGCTTTTCAACCAGCTTTACGATCCCGTTATCAGGTTTGAAATATGATGTAAAACAAAAATATGTATTTTATATGTGTGTTTTTCATGTTTTGGATGACCCTGACCTTGACCTTGGGTCAATTTCGATCAAACTTTGTACACATGTTAATATTACATCCATAAATAGACAGTATACGTTTCAATATAATAAGTGCAAAACTGTTTGAGAAATAGCCATGTGTAATTCACAAAATTCCCCATTGGTTTATAATGGGCGATAATATAAAGTGATGCAGAATCCAGATCCTGATCTTGAACATCACCAAAAGTCACATATCTTTTTGCACTGTGGATTTCTATCAGCTGTTAAAATTTCATCCAAATCGGTTAAGAATTGTGACCTGTAGAAGGAATAGAATTTTTTTTCAATCACGCCAATAGCTAAAAACTTTGACGTCATACGCTTGCGAAAACTGTGCATAATTTGTACTAACATGCACATTAAAACATTTAGATATTCCATTGAAGTTTGTTTTGGCGTCAACAGGAAGTCGCTACGACTTCCGGTCACTGAGTTATGTCCAAAAATGTGTTTTCACTTTGTGTGATGTCACGTCGTGACGTTTAGTCCGATTAAGACGGGGTCTGGACGCGGACCGTCTCAGGTGGATTGCCTATCAGGTGCAAAAATTTAAGAACGACTGGTCCAGCCATTTGGGCTGTAGACGACCGGACAAACAAACAAACCAACAAACACAACAGACCAACATTCTTGACAAAATCGAAGATTTCGCCAAGTAACAAACAGACAGACAAATGGACCAGAGTGTAATACACTCTCCTTGGGCGAGGGTAATAAAGAACTGAAAAAAATTCAAACCAGTGTGAACAGTATGGACTCAGAAAAGACACTAAATCGTGGAGTGAGTGTCACTAGAATCAAACTCAATGTGAGGTTGGACAGGAAGAGGACGCATGAGTGTCGATGTTCAAACACATCCATTACACCATGACGGAGTAGTACAAACTTGGACCAAACTTTCTTGGTCAAAACATTACATAACCACATTTTATCACCATAATAACATGTACAAAAATGATTTAACATGTTAAATGTAAATGTACAAAAATGATTAAAGATAAGGTTAAAAATAGTATCCCAAATCTTAAAATTTACGTTTTGTATCCCACTGAAAAGCTGGATCTGGATTTGGATCTGAACTGTAATTTAATTGGCTTGTTCTTGTCACCTAACCAACTCACCCACCAAGTTTCATCCGAATCCGTCCGCAACTTTTTGAAATATCACGCGATATATCGTTTTAGCCCTGTCACTCAATGGTGAAGAATCACTTTAAAAATTCTCGGATCCAGATACGGATTCGGATCTTCACCAAAATCTAATCATTTTGTCCTTGTCACATATCCAAGCTCTCCACAAAATTTCGTCCAAATCAGTCGACAACATTTTGAGATATTTTGTTCACAAACAAACAAACAAACAGATAAGAAAAAGACATCATGCAGAGCACGCTACTTGCAAAATCAACTCCCCTCTCCAAAGTTTGCCATGGATACATGAAATTGTCTATTTCATTGCAATTAAAATTGACAATGTTAATCAAAGCTCAGGTCAATCGGATGAAATTAATTATTTTTTGGATTGAAATTGATGATTTTATAAGTTTGACCTTGAGTTGATCTTTCACCTTTTGACCTCAATAATAGTTGTTTCTCAAATTCAGTGATGTACGATTGCAATTGCTGCTTAACTTCCAGATCAATCAGATGAAAATTGATGACTTTTCAGAGGAAATTTTATGATTTTAGAAGTATGACCTTGAGTTGACCTTTGACATTTTGACCTCAAAAATAGTTAGGTTCCCAATTCAGTGACGCAATATGCAAATCTTGTTCAAATTTCAAGTCAATCGGATGAAAAATAACAATTTTAGAAATATGACCTCAAAATGACCTTTGATCTTTGACCTCAAAATCAATAGGCTTCTCAGTTGAGACTACCTCTACAACTCAGTTAAGTTTCATGGCGATCGGTTTATAGTTGTGACCTGTCAGCGATAAACAGACAGACAGAATAACAAAATCGACTGAACAATATACTTGAAAAATCTTCGATTTTGCAAGGAACAAACAAACAAACCGACAGACAGACGGGTAAAAACATAACCTCCATCCACCGTCGGTGGCGAAGGTTTAAAAAAGAGCTAAAATCCCAGACATTTTTTGATATTTAGAAAAACCCGGCCAGATGTAGGTTTAAAAACCAAAAAAGTGGACATGTTCAGGAAAAAGCGGACTTATGTTGGCCCTAATAAATCTCTCATCTTATGAAAATTTTCATTTTCATTTGTATTAATTTTTACCGGTACCTGACATGTATTCGTGTCATCATATTGCAAAGAGCCATGCAGCCAATACATTTCAATACAGATATCTAGGCTCTTGAAGGAGCTCAACAACAATGGACAGCAGGTTCAAAATCTCCCAGAACTATGTTCAATTGTTCTCTTCAACTCCACTGTCACTGCAATTGCCTTCCAGCTTCTGTTACTTACTCTTCTATTTGTTGTTTTCATCTGAAATGTCTTGTCTCATTTTCCTAAGAATTTCAAATGTGATTGCCTCAAATTCTGTGATGTGTTTCATTTTTATTGTCCAGCATCTTTATTTTTGTCACAATGTCGTTTATGTATCCTTATTATGAATCGTAACATTGATTATGCCCAATACCTCAATATTGTTGGTCTATATTTATTTGGCCCAACCTATCAAATCAATACGAACATTTAAATATTACTGCACAACTACATTCCCAAAGTGATTTAACTTTCCTGACTGTCCTGTAGGCCTGAAAGAATTGACAAGCACTGCATAGGTATATCAGGGTCAATGTACACATATATTGGAGTAGATTTCTGTCCCTTTGACACATGCAACAGTGTTTAATTACATCCGCTTTCTGGATATGTCAGCAATGCTCGTTTACATCGTTGAGCGAAACCACAGGTTTTCCTCTTTTAAAGAAGTCTCCCTTTCATGTGGGGCACATCTGTGGAAAGGGCTGCTTTACATTGCTGGTGTCGAGACAGCCATCCTGAATCAGTAAAGAGGGTTTCTTGAGCGTAAACTGTCAAAGACCAGCAAACGTCATTGACAAACATGCTCGGTCAATATGTATGTGGTCCATCAGTAAGTGGAATGTTGTCATCGTTGTTACGTATCCTGGCCAAGTTTCAGGCTCTGCCATGGAAAAGTAATCCATGGTAGGTGGTGGGGTGCTGTAGGGTTTTTGATTTGGCAGTCTCAAGTATGGGGTTTGACTTTGTTGGGTTGATCAAAGCAGAACTTCACAAATTGACCAGCGAGACAGCAACAATTCACATCTTCATCATTGAATGACATGGTGTATTATTTAACAACCACAAGCAATCGATGCCAGCAGATGGGTTCTGACGAATGGCACAATTTCTGATGCAATGCCCAACCTGTGAAGTATTGGTCTGACAGTTTATATTCCGGTTGGGAATCAAATGCAAACAATATTTTAAAACAAACTGCGCTGAATCTGCATTATCCTGTGAAACAGCAGGTAGAATGTCACCTGTTCCTCATTTTGACTTTGACCTAATTCCACAGGGAAAAGAGCAATTGCTCTCTCTCGTTTTTTTTTGTTAAAGGCTTGAGGAATTTGAACTGAAACGATGCAGCAGTGTCATGTTTTCAAAACAATCCATGCTGAAATGCTCAGTACTGTATTTATTTTTTTTATTTTTTATTTTAAAGGTTATTAAGATTAACATACCGAGTTATTTTATTTGAGTTTCAACGTCTGTCTTTTGTTAAACACATACAGTGCCATCAGAAAGTATCCACAACCCTTGTCTTTTTTTTAAACATTTTGTTGTGTTACAACCTGAATTTAAAATCGATTGAATTTTAAAAAAAATTGTCACCGACCAACACAAAATGCCCCATAATGACAAAGTGAAAACATGTTTTAAGAAATTTTTACAGATTAATTAAAAATGAAAAGTTGAAATGTCTTGCATCAACAAGTATTTGAACCCTTTGCTATGACACCCCAAATTGAGCTCAGGTGCATCCAATTTCCTTTAATCATCCTTAAGATGTCTCCACAACTTGAATGGAGTCCACCTTTGGCAAATTCAATTGATTGGACATGATTTATGAAGAAACACACCTTTCCATGTAAGGTCCCACAGTTGACAGCACATGTCAGAGCAGAAACTCTACCATGAAGTCCAAGGAACTGCCCGTATAACTCAGAGATAAAAGTTTGAGGAGGCATAGATCTGGAGAAGGGTATAAAACAATTTCTCGTGTTGAAAGTTCCCAAGAGCACAGTGAGCTCCATCATTAGGAAATGGAAAGAATATGGAACTACCCCGACTCTCCCTGGAGCTGGCTATCCAACACAATAACAATCTTTCAAACAAGAGGATGGTGTGTAGAATTGGGATTCGCATGTATGTACTATTTTTGAATGTCTTTACAGCTGTGAAGGATCTCTGGGAAGGGTTTGAAACAGCAAAGGGCTTACCTTGGGTAGCATTTCATGGTTGCTCTATGCATCTTCTTCAGCGAGAAGAGTATGGAAGGAGTCGATTAATTTATATAATCCTAGCCACTGTTGTATTCTCTTCTCCCGAGATTGAAGACTCATTGACACTTGTTGGATTCAAGTACATAGAGCAACCATTATTAGCTGGTACACGTCATTAGACAAGATGGAGCCTGCTACTGCCGCTCTCTCTCGCTCTCTCTCTCGCTCTCTCTCTCGCTCTCTCTCTCGCTCTCTCTCTCACTCTCTCTCGGTCTCTGTCTCTTCTCTTCTCTCTCTGTGTCTCTCTCTGTCTCTCTCTGTGTCTCTGTCTCTCTCTGTCTCTCTCTGTCTCTGTCTCTGTCTCTGTCTCTCTCTCTCTCTTTCTCTCGCTCTCTCAACCCCTTGAGTTATCCCTCTTACACCCTCCTTTCATAATTTGATCAAATAAGTTCTCACTATACTGAGACCCATATGCATTTAACAAATTGCAACCTTCACAGCATTCTTGGCTTTTCCATTGCTCAGAGGAAAATGAGGTGATGATGTACAGTGGTCAAACTGCCATTTCTTTGAGAATCTCACAAACTCATCTGCTGTGAACTGTGGCCCAATATATGTGATCAGATTTTTTGGGATTCCATATCTGGCAAATTGCCCTTTAAGTTTGTTGAATGACGATTGATGAGAGGGTGTTTTCGAGGAAATCTATATCCCAGAAACTTGAGTAGTACATTATCACAAGCTGGGTTTACTTGATTAGGTGAGAGCTAATTGGTTATTCATTCCATTCACAGGTGAGAGATATGTGAGTGGGTCTTTGTTTTTCATTTATTTCTCACTAGCAGGGGTACCTGGTGTTGCCCAGTATATTTTTTTGTGGGGGCCTAAAACACTTCCCTACACCCACAAAGGAATGGGGTCTGGAATCATTTAAAATTACCTTTCACTTAGCTACAAAGGCTTAGGCACGATGAAGAGATTATAAAATGGCCCGTCATGGTTGCCTGTCAAACTCACAATCGCATGAGATTTGTGGAAACCCTGTGGAATTGCAACTGTTAAGTGAACATGAACAAGAGATCCCGAAACCAAGAGATCGTAAGATCAACTTCGCACGTAGAGAAACTTATTTTACCTGACAGGGTGGTCACAAAGTCCTGTTATTAACCCCCCCCCCCCCAAAATCATCACCTACCCTGGTACTTTTCATACAATATATACATATATATATATATATATATATATATATATATATATACATATATATATATATATATATATATATATATATATATATATATATATTGTTACGAATTTGGAAATTAGTTTGCACACAACATTCAGGTTCCTTTAGTCAGCTATGTCGATAAGTGCTTGTTCCCGAGATAGCTCACCTTCCATTGTTTAAATGTTCAGAAATCCATGAGATGCGCTGCGGATCGATTTAATAGTTAGGGAACGAACAATGGAGACATCCCTCCCCCTCTTCTGCAAAGAGCAAGAAGAACCCTGCCGTCCCGTGACTCATGATGTCAACAGCTCCCGCCCACCCGTGGCTGAGAGGGGGATGGAGCACGAGGGCATGAGTCATGAATCACGCCGGGAGCGGGGGAAGGGCGGGAGAAGGATAAGAGGAGATCTTTTCTTTTGTTCATGGGCAGAGTTGGAGAAGGGCGTTGAGGGGAGTCGTTCAGCAGACCGTCAGGTCCTGCTTGACTTGTGTTAGGGTTGAGGCTCTAGGAAGCTTTTTCCTTCAGCTGGCTCAGTGAGCTTCGGCTGAGGCCTGGCTCGGGAGGAAGCTTTTTGGAGGCTTTTTGCTTTTATGGTTCCGTGAGCTTCGGCTTCTGCTTGGCTCGGGAGAGCTTTTTGCTTTGAGCTGCTTTGCTTGGAAGAGAGTTAAGCTGGTCGCTCGGCTCGAGCTGCGAGTGGTGGCTTCTTCTTCTTCTTGGTTCGTGGAGCTCTTTGTTCTCCATTTTGGTTCCCGGCTTGGTGCGACTCGTCGATCTTTTCTTGGAGGTGGTTCCTTGGGGGAAGCGGTGCATCGATGGGAAGGATCGGCGCATCGACGGGAAGGGTCGGCGCCTCGTCTCACCAGCCCGTGTTGAGAAGCGGGCGAGGATTTGCGGGAGCTCGGGAAGGATCGCAGTTCACGGCGATTGGATCCAGCTCGCTCTCGCTGGAGCCCGGGTCCGAACAACTTGAAGACCACACGAGGTGAAGAGGTTCGAGATAGGTTCTGGGTTTCAGCTCACCTGTCCTCCGAGCTGGAGCTCGTTATTAAAGGCCCCTCTGCCACCATTTCTTGGTTGTGTGTGTGCGTACGTGTGTCCGTGGGCCCGTTTAATAAGTGGGAACTGCTGTTAAGTGCAAGTGACTGTACATAATAAGTAGACGGTTTTAGTTCTTTTGTCGTGCTTTTGTTGCTTGTGTAATTGCATACGTGTTTTGCCTTGTTTAATTGCATACGTGCTTTATTATAATAAATGTCCTTGTGTGAATGTAAACCTGTTCGTTGCGTCCATTCCCTCATTGAGCTGCCCCATCTTGCACTCGGAATATAGTTGGTTTTTAAATAGCCGGTAAAGTACTTGGGTCCAACGGGACTGCGCGATAATACCCCGCTCGGTTATCCCAAAAGGAAGCGAGCTGCTTAAGCGGCTCGTTTCCAAGCGGTGCCGTTGAGGTGCAATCTCTCGGTAACCTACCCGCGCGAATAATTAGGTAAATCGAAGATTTGGCGATCAGACCCTGTAGCGCGGGTAGAGTGCGGACAAGGTTGTGGTGTGATGAAAAACACACCCGTGGCTGGTTTCTGGCATTGATCCGGAAAGCCGCGACTGGATTGTCCGTTCGGTGGGCAAAGCGACCGCTATTGGTTAGACGCGGTCGTTCGCACGCTGGTGGGCGGAAATCCATAACTATATATATATATATATATATATATATATATATATATATATATATCTATATATATATATATATATATATATATATATATATATATATATTACACACACACACACACACACACACACACACACACACAAGTGGAGGTCATTTAGTCCATTATGCTTGCGCCACATCAACACCACACCAATTTATCAACAAAAGGTCAAAATAAGAAAATGCAAAATGTTTTTTTTTTTTTTTTTGTGTTTTTTGTATTTTTAAAAATATTTTCCCAGGGGAGGAAGCATAGGCTTGGGTTAAAAAACACACATCAACCATGCAACACCCCTTGATAAGACCCCATACCAACAGCACTTGATACACTTTTTTTTGTATACATTGTCGAGGCTCGTATGAGGGCTAACACACAACGCACAGCAAGGGGGGCATGAGACAAGAGGGGCGGGAGAGGGGAGAACAAAACAGCGGGGAACAGAGACATTAGGAGATCTGTGGAAAGGAGAAGATGGGGGGGGGGTGGAACACAGGGTATACATGATGGACATTACAAGGACTTTCACGAAGGAAAGCAGGGAATTTGAAGGAAGTGGATTATCGGGGTAAAAAAGATTGAGGATTTGGATGGAGGTGGTGGTGAGCAGCTGTTTTGAAGGCCTGGAGGGAAGAATGGGATTGAATAGAGTGAGGGTGTTTATTCCAAAGGTGGGGAAAAAAAGAGGAATGAAAGAGTGAAGGTGAGCAGTGATTCGTGATTTTTGTAGTTTTACCAGAAAGGGGTTTTTGGTGAACCCTGTGGAAATGTGGTGGGGACAAATCGCAGAGAGAGCAGGGGGGGGAGGCTGGAGAGGAGACAGTAGAAGACAGAAAGACCACCGACCTGCCTGCGGTGAGAGAGTGAGAGCCGAGACTACCACTCTCCCTCCATAACTGAACAAGGCCACCATAAGGTTGGCGAATATCACCTGCCGGCCTGCTTCACCATACCTGGTCTTCCTTTGCCATACCTTACCTTTGCCTTGCCATTGCCATACCATTACTCATCTTTGCCATGTGCCCCAGGATAACTTGCTTTGTGGAGTCAGTTGCAGGGACTGCCATGCAGACAGACCGAGGACTGTGTGTGAAGAGCCCAGAAGCAATGATAAAGGCCAGTTCAAAGGGACTGTGAGATGGCGTATGGCACTATGGCCTGCCATGATAGGGCGAGCTGCCTCCAGCAGCCAGGAAAAGAGAGGGCAATTGAGGCCAGGAATCTACATTGAATTGCTGCTGCTGCTCTCACCAATTTTTCTTGTTTTTTTTGTTTTTTTCCTTGAGTTACAGGTCCTGCGCCATGGGCAGTATAAATATTAGAATTGTATATACTTATTAACCTACCCGTTTATGTTTAGACAAAAATTCCAGAATTTAGCATAACATTATCCGCGTGAGTCTGTTAGCTTAGTTATGCAATGCATTAGGTTTATTATTTTTGGGACATGTATTGAATTTTGAAATGTCACACTTAGGGATTCGTAGGTAAATAGTTGAAGAGAAAAAACCTACACCTACATGCCACACAAATATTTATATGCCACAGAATGTTTAACGACTCGGGTTGAGTCTAGTAAAAGAGAAGGAGGTAGTGTCATGGTTCTGAAAAACCGCATTCCTCCAAGGCAATGGCACACAACATACAGCGATCCCAAACTAGTTATTTCAATAGTGTGTTTAGTTGGCCCTTTCCATATGTCTAGTGGGTAAATGGGAAAGACGCATTGCATCGGGCTCTTTTAGTTAGGTCCTCAATCTTCAATCTTTACACTTCTTCCACTCTTTTGCCCTGCTTTGTGTCTCTCACACGAAACACACAAGCAAGCATGCAAACCAAAAGGACCCAAGTAAATGGGCACATTGAGGCTCATTTGCATATGTGCACAATTTCCGTTCAAAACTGCGCGCCAATTTCCAACTGCCATCTCACTTCTGATCTTCATTCTGCTCACTACGCTGCTACCAGGCTCACCACAACCACTCCACACAACTATCAAAAATACCCGCAACAATTTATGCTTACACTTTCATATCAAACACCACCATAAGGGACAATCTCTCCTTTCCCGGGATGACGCCGTTACAAGCAACTTCCACCTCTTCACCGCACGGGTACATTACAATCTCCTCACTCCAGAACGTCACAATGTACTCCCACCTCTCCACAACCACCGCATCCGCCATTTATTCATTGAACACTCGCCGTGTCCTCGAGGGATGGATGCTGAGGAGACAAGGGTCAGGTTATGAATGGGGCATAACTCGAGGCGTGAACATGTGCTGGACCTCATTTGAGGACATATGGGTAACGCAGTGATTTCACTAAAATTCCACATTTCAATGGAGGCCAGTGCACGTTTCCTGGCCAGAGAGAATTTCCGAAAGCCATAGCTCCATATTAATGTCTGAGCTCCAATGCGTGGGCATTTCAGCGAGGAAATGAGGCCATTTTCATGTTCGGGGCCTGACGGGGCATGGCTACACCTGCTATGGACCAATGGAGAGGCTTGAATCTACCAACAGCTTCATTTGATCCGATTCTTGGCTCCTCCCCTGCCCATGACTCGTAAAAAGAGCAAACTCAGCTCAGTTTAGTCAGATATCGCCAAGCTTGCCAGACGCTGGACATGCCAGGAGAGAGATTCACCAGGAGTCAGGAATCGCCAGATGCCAGAGCTTGCCAGACAAGAGACTGCGACAGACGTTGGACCTCGCCAGGGAAACAGATAGCGCAGGAGGGCAAGTTTCGGCGCTGAGCGAGTGGCGCCGCGAGTCAACGCAGTCAAGCGCGGAATCAGGAGTTACTACTATGAGCAGCAGCTCCTCTCATTCTATCGATGATCAGTTTGGCTGCACCCCGTAGCAACATTTACATGCACAGATTCTTACACTATTACCATAGGGTCTTTTTCTTGTACATCATTCTCAACCATCTTTCTCTCGTCGACTGCACGCACAAGAGCAATCGGCATGGTCAAGCCCGAACCAGACCGTTCTTTTCAGAGTGACCAAGACCGTTGTTTTCAGATTCAAACCCAGAGCAAAACCACCTTTCTCTTCAGAGTGAACCATACTGACTTGCACCTCACATCTTCCTCTTTCACCATGCTGCACCTCACGTTGCATTACGCTCACACCTCTCACTTCCACACCATGGACACCTTCAGTATTTCTCCCTCCTTTCCCTTTCTGAAGTGTTTTGGGTTACGCAGGTCCACTGACCACACCAGGTATTGTGAGGTCGCTCATCCTCAACTACTTCCTATCTCTCTGGGCTATCTCTAACTTTCCTCGGGTTTGTGTGTGTGTGTGATGGTGCCTGTCGTAGCACAAGTTAAGACTGTCGAAGAATATTTGAGATAACTCTGCACTCTTCTTCTTTTGTGAATATTGTATGTCTTTTGCCACACCCCACAAATTCCTGGCTTTCGCTGCTGTAAATTTGCAATGAATCCCATACCGTGCCACATAATTTTCCTCAGTCCTGTTTAAATATATGTGCCTGTTAGAAATGTACTCAGCTCGTTTTTCTCTTTTCCTCCATTGGTCTAGCATGGTCTGTACATTAGCTTAGCTATGACGTTATACCCCAAAATCTGCTATTTAGCCAGTACGTACTTGGCAGCTCCGCTCGGCTGCACCTGATAGGTAAGTAACGCAAGTACAAATCGAGGGTGTGATTTCCTGATAAGTTGATCACGTGTTCATAGGTAAATGGTTGTCAGGGAGGACCCTGGGTCATGTGGTCAAGTTATTTGCATTTGCGGTTGATTAGCGACCCGTCATGACACAAAGTTATTTGTGTGTGACGGCCTGCGATTCCAATGAGTCCGGAGAGGAACCAGGGACAGCCCCTCCTTCGTGGTTCCCCCACGACTCCAGGGCCATGACAATATCTTTCAAAAAGAGTCAGTCATTGTCTGCTGGTACACTAATCAAATTCTAATTCCTCCAATTAACTTTTGCTACGAAGGTAAAGGAAAACCACCCAGTATTATTTGCCATGGAAGATATTTTGATATCTCCAAATCTCAATTGGAAAATGGTTTTAATTATAATTGGGCAAACAATCAAGTTTTAATAAATATGACACGAGCAGGATGTGATGGACAACGGCAAAAGGAAAATACTTTTATAACATTCAAGAATGTGAAGAAAAAACAAAATGTGGTTGTCTGATGTATTTGCAGGCCACCAGCCATGTCTACTGGGCCTCACCTGTTATTAAGTGCACTCCTGGTGTTTCTTATTTTACTCCTGGGGCCTGCCTGGGTTTCCCACAGCGTGGATGCAGCTCGGAGACACCGACAAAGGGGAAGGCAAAAGATGATGCTGAGACAACATGATGTTACAGGTACCAAAAAAAATGATGGATCCGAATGGCCTAAAACATGCAGTTTTATTTATATCAATAATTCTTAATATGAAATCAAAAGGAAGCAGAATAATTCACAAACACTGGTGAAGTTATGAATACCAATTACCACAAAGGTAATTTTAGTCTGATTGAAAGTACAATTCTAGTACAGGCAACTTAACTGCCATGAATTTAATGGGAAATTGATGCAAAGTTTATCAAGTTCCTTTGGGTATTTCTGTGATAAACTGGATAATGAAACTAATGCTGCTGTGAGTTGTGAGATTTGCAAATGTTGGCATCACAGCTGTCTTTGATTGATAATTATTTTACATTACCACTGTAGCAAAGTAATTACAATATGTTATCCATTACATTTCTTGTGGATAAATAAAATTGCCAAAGTAACAAATATTTGGAACTGTATGATGGAAGTTTGATCAGGTTTAAGTAACTGCAAGTTCTTTCATCACAGTTTCCCTGCAGATCCCTGTCAGTGGGTGGATGTATTGTGTGCTGTTTCCCCCACTCAGTGCATCGATGCACACAAGTCGGTACATAATTTTATATGCGACATCATTTCTCTGACAGATCCCTAATACAAGTGTAAATCTACCCTACTAGATTACATGAACCAAGCTAAATTATCAACACATTCTGTCCATGGATCCCCCCCCCCTTTTCCATGTAAATATATATATGTAAATATATATATGTAAATATATATATATGTATATATAATTGTATATATATATACAATTTATACATATCTGACACACCTCCTGACTGTTTTGGTGAGAATCACCATGGACTATGTCTCACATGGTAAAACCGCATAATGCGTCAAGAACAACCATCCGTCTGCCACCCAGACGATTGTTCCTGCTAATGCAAATCATTCAACCAGAAAGCACGTGATGCGATTGGCAGGTTAATCGAAACATGTGGAGTGTGATGAGTACTCCCCCAATCTCCATTGGACAAAGTCCGACACCAAAGCGTCACCTCCAACCCAGAAGCCTCAGCCCGGTGACTTTCAAACAGACAAACATTACATGGACAACATCAGTTAAACATCAAATGGAGCCACGTATCCGCATTTAGGGCTTGTTTGCCCTCATCAGGATGGCATACCGATAAATATCTAATCAATGATGACCACATTTGTCATTTAAACATCAGACGCACCTCCTGACAATTATGGTAAGCATTGCCACAGACTGTCTGGGATGGTTAAACCGCATAATCCACAAATAACAACCGACCATCTGCCACCCAGATGATTGTTCTCACTATAGCAAACCATTCAATCAGAAGGTACGTGATGCAATCGGTGGGTAAATCGAAACGTGGTGTATGACGAGCACTTCTCTGATCTCCATACCAATTATTATTATTATTATTATTATTATTATTATTATTATTATTATTATTACCAGCAAATACAACCTGTAGCTTTGCTGATGGGAATATTAAAACGGTTGGGGGGGGGGTGGCAGAGGGGGAGGTGGAAGTGAGTAAGCGGTAGGAGGACAAGAAAAGGGGGGAGAGCGAGAAGTGTGGGAGTGAGTAAGGGGTGGGGGACAAGAAAGGGGGGAGCGAGAAAGGGGGTAGCAAGAAAGGGAGGGGAGCGAGGCCTCACCACATGTTGCTATACACTCCTGGAGGAGGAAGGGAGCAAAGAGGATGGGGTAGAGAGCGGGGTACTGAGGAGAGGAAGGGAGTGTTATGGAAATGCATTTGAGAGGTGGACTTGAGGGAAAGTGGGGCAAAGAGTGGGGGGAGGGGTGGATTGGTCCTCTTATGCCTGCATTCGTATGGGATTGAACAAAATTGGGTACATTAAAACAGCACGTTGAAACGTCCGTGGGGAGATGGAGGGGCTTTGGGAGGAAGTAAGCATGAAGGAAGGGGAACGGAAGGAAGGGTGTTTTCCTTGAATAGTCAAAAAACTGCGCCAGTGTTCATGCCTTTATTTAATTTCCACACATAAGATAAGCTTTAGAATCGCTTGACCTGAGACAGATTGTGGAATTGATTGACATAGCAGTTCTGACTGCTAAAGAAAAACTTTAATTTGTCTAATTCGCACATTCTTTGACACCCCTTGCTCTCCTTGACCCCCGGAGACTTGTGTGGTGCTGGAGGTAGTTTGGGAAGAGGGTAGTGTGAGGGGAGGGAAGGGAAGGCATTTTGGGGCAGGGAAGGGAAGACAGCATGAGGGGAGGGTAGACAGTGTACCATGGTGTGGGGGGGGGGTGATAAAATGCGCTCAAACAGCAACGTTTTTTAAAAACCACCTTGTTCGATATAAAACTGGGCAGGAGCATTTAACAATTAATACCCATGCTATGTACCTGGCAAAGGTAGACCTGCATGTATGCCTCATATGCGTTCCTCCAACCACCTTGCATGCAGGCATGCACACATCCCATGAAGAGTCACTTGTATCACATCTGTGTGTACTGTCTTCGTACCTCCTCATTTTCAGTAATTGTCGACTATTAATATATTGCAGCAACTATTAGTGTATTTATAGCCTGGTGTTGGCTTCGTGGTTAGGGTGGCGACTTGGGATCCTAGGGTCCTGAGTTCAAGCCCCGTTGGCCGCTGAATTAAAATACACCAGGAGGTTGACTCAGCCTGTCATCCTTCCGAGGTCAGCAAAATGAGTACCAATGTACTGGTAAGGGGGACACTGCATCAGCGGCATAGCTACGTCCCAACCAATGATGCAACCAGCAGCCACAGGCTGCACTTGATAGAGAGAGTGTGTATTTATATGAATATTTTGTCATGAAAGCAGACCACACAAAATGGTAAAAAGAAAACTGCTTCTGTAATTGCTGAAAAAAAAGGACCCCTGTCGACTCCATCCTCTTGATGGATTGCAAAGGCAAGTGTGAGAGCATGGCGTTGTGCTCAATGAACTAACACTTTCTGCACATTCCTTAATCTTTTTCTTCACTACATATAATCATCCAAACAGTAGAAAAATATTAAGCTTACTGCTTTGTTTAAATAAATATAGTTAGTTATAAAAATCGTGAATTTGTTAAAATTTTCAGATTTCACTCCAGATTTCGACACTTGTTTAGTCCACGAGATGTGCTTCTCAAATCCATATAATATTTCGATTATATGCTGGACTTTAATTAGCCCATGAGAGTAGATTGTGTTTCCAAGGCAAGGCATGTTTGAATAGGCTGAATTAAGACCCCTGCGATCACACCTGAAAAGAGAAGGTAGCATGAAGGCGGCATTGCACTGTTTCCATTGTTAGTTTCCTCCCCTCCTCTATTCCCATTTGTTCATTCCCTTGATGTTTGTCCCAATGTCTGTTCTACCTTGCTCTTGCTTGAGTCTCACTGTTGTGAAGCCAAAAATATTAATAGAGTATTGCCTTCCCTTTTGGTGGACTGGTGCCCAAGCATCACATCTATCTCTCCTGGATTCTGTCAAATGAAAAGCTCTCAACATTATTGGAAACTGCTGCTATGAGGCCGGAGCACAGGATCTGTTGTTTTCACATCGCAAGCAGTTCCTTGCATCCCTGTTTTTATTTTTTACTAGATGACCCGTGAACCCGTTGGGTTCCCGTTGTGACAGCGGTTGACAAAAACAATCATTAAAAAAAAGAAGATAGCTCCAGCGAACTATACTGCTGAGGTTGTTTCCATTGATCAAATAATCCCGAAGAGTACTTGACTGAATCGGGAATTGATATTTTAATATTTTTTTCCGTTGCCCGATTTGAACGAAACTTGATACTGCACATCGCAGGAGAATGGTGAGTAAGGTTAGACCGAGTAAGCCCGCGGGGCTTAGCTCAACCGAAGAGGTGAACAATTGCCGTCCTCATGGTAAGATGCCAGATGATATTCTCACCTCAGAACTCTGCGTCTGCCGGGACACTGCTGCTGGGTTGACATTCTGTGGTCAATATCTGTATCGCATAATCTGTGCGAGCTCAACCTGGCAGCGGAACGGCCCCAAGTAGGTTTCTGATATTATTTGTATAGCTTGTAACACGGTGTAAACAATGACAGACGATTTCGCCGCTGGAATACCGGTGACAGACGCTAATTAGATGCCGCGAAAATCACGCTCGCTCAACCGAACAGCGGAATGGCTAAAACCAACACAGAATGGTAGTACCAGGTCCCCTGAGTACAAAAGGAACACTGACACAACTTGGTCGCTGGGCCCGCAGGACAGACGCTCCTTAATTTGGGACCCTTTTGTTGCGCTTGCTCAACCGAAAAGCAGAACGGCTAAAACCAGCACAGAATGGTAGTACCAGGTCACCTGAGTACAAAAGGAGCACTGACAGACACCTTGGTCGCTGGGCCCCCAGGACAGACGCTCCCTAGTGGGGCGTTCCATGTCAAGTGTACACATTTTTCAGCGAAATTTTGACACATCGTCTTAGATTTCACTCTTTTTTGTGCAAGTGTTTGTATCCATGCTAAAACATCATATGTCAATTTTCAGACCTGGGGGCCAATCGGGGCCCATTTTAGCCCCCCCCCCAAATTTGGGTGCCCCCGAATTTCACATTTTGATGTATCGTACATACACATACACTGTGTGTACCACCTGAACCGGCCAGGACACACTCCGAGGGACGGAGCATGGCGAACTTCGCGAATCTAACTTTCAAGCCAGGGTTCTTCTCTTTGAATTTCTGAAACAGTTCCGTGAGATTGTTTAGTACCAGGCGCTTTTGAATTTCGTCTTTTCCAAGTTCATTCCTGACCACCACACAGTCCTTTTTTCCTGGCATTATTCGGCTGACTTCATTACTTCGGTAAAATTCGGTTACGGCGGATTTCACTTTGTCAGGCAATATTTTACCGTTTGGGATTTGGAGACGATAGCTCATACCATTTTCTTTCTCTTAATTTTTGGCTTGCACAGCCATTCTTTGGGAGCAACTGAATTCACTCATCATCCCTATGATGCTAATATTCCTAGCAAATATTGTCAGTATACGTATTTGCTCTGAACTGCTCGAAACAACGTATTTTTCTTTCAGGCCTTTGATCACCTCTGGCATGCAGTTTTCATCACATTTTGACGCTGTATTTTGTGTTTTCTCCGCAGTGCTTGGTCCAGCAACGAGTTCTAATTTCTTTCGCACAGAATCTTCCACTTTGCCTCGCTTTTCAGGAACGTACCCTGGGTTCCTTTCCGCCTTTCGTTTGTCGAATGGGCTTTCGCCTATCATCGATAACGACTGGTTTAATGTCAACTTCTGCTTCTCGCTCAAAAACTTCCTCGTCCTCATCTGTCGAAATAGATCCTGCAATGCCTTCGATCGTACCTTCTGATGATAATTTCGAACTGGTCGAAGATGATTCTTCAATACGCTCTGGTGACAACTGAGTTTTTTTTCTGCACGAAGTACAAAGTCTGTCATCTTTTTTTCACCTTTGAAGAAAGTTTCATCAACATATCATTGGACACATTGTGAAGATCTTTTCGTTGTTTCGTTTTATGGCAGCTGAACGGATCGCAACAGTATTTTTGGAACTCCTTTCGATCTTCAGTCACCATGCTGACTGCAAAATATGCACAAACTGAGATTATCCCATTGATAACTTAATTCGATGATGGTTATACAAAAAATGTACACTTAAAAATTGATAGACACAATAGGCAGAATAATTTTTCACAAATGATGCAAAATATATATATATATATATATATATATATATATATATATATATATATATATATATATACATACATATACATATACATACATATACATATACATATACATATACATATATATATATATATATATATATATATATATATATATATATATATATATATATATTAGTCCAGAGATGATGATTGTCAATTTCAGACATAAAGTCGCCTGCAGGCAGGTGACGTCATTGAAACGATGACGGCAAACGTCGCCTAATGTCGAATCAAGAATTAGTGATACTAGTACGGGCCCGTATGTGCGTAAACGACGACTGGATTGGGGCATTATTTCAATTAGATCAGACCAACCGTATCATAAATGGCCATAACTTGGGAAACACCTGGGAAACATACTCAGGTACCCAGCGTTAATTGTGATGTCATATCAAACGAAGAATTTTGACGCCCCCCCTCTCTCTCGCCCCCCTCGCTCCCCCCTATTATCGCCCCTCCTCTCTCCCCCTCCTCTCTCGCCCCACTCTCACCCCCTCTCGCCCCCTCCTCTCTCCCCCTCTCTTGAATTGTGACGCCCCTCTCTCTCTCCCCCTCTCTCCCTCCCCTCTTTCGCCCTCCCCTCTTTCGCCCTCCCCTCTTTCGCCCTCCCCTCTATCGCCCCCCTCTATCCCCCCTCTCTCTCCCCCCACTCTCTCCCCCCACTCTCTCCCCCTCTCTCTCCCTCCACTCCCCCTCCCCCACCCCTCTCCCACCCCTCTCCCACCCCTCTCCCACCCCTCTCCCACCCCTCTCCCACCCCTCTCCCACCCCTCTCCCACCCCTCTCCCACCCCTCTCCCACCCCTCTCCCACCCCTTGTCTCACCCCTCGTCTCACCCCTCCTCTCACCCCTCCTTTCACCCCTCTCTCTCTCCCCTTCTCTTTCTCCCTTCTCTCTCTCCCCCCTCTCTCACCCCTAGTCTCGCTCCTCCTCTCTCCCCCTCCTCTCGTCCCTCTCTCTACCTCTTCTCTCTCACCCCCTCTAACACCCCCTCTCGCTCCCCCTCTCACATCCCCTCTCCCATCCCCCTCTCTCGCCCCTCTCTCTCGTCCCCACTCCCACCCCTCTCTCTCCCCCTCTCTTGACCCCCTCTCTCCCCCTAGTCTCGCCCTTCCTCTCTCCCCCTCCTCTCTCGCCCCCACTCTCATCCCCCCTCTCCCGTCCCCCTCTCTCGCAGATATTGGTCGAGAGATAAATGGCTGTAACTTGGGAACCGCTCGTCCGATTAATATCAAACCTCGAAAAGGCACATCCGCGTGTCCCCAGCAATATTCCTGGCAAGTTTCATTTAGATCGGACCGTCAATCGTGCAAATAAATAAATAAATAAATAAATGAATAAATAAATAAACATTTACTGTGACGTCATTCGTGATGTCATAGCACCGTGTCTTGTCATTGGTCGACAGATAAATGGCCGTAACTTGGGAACCACTCGTCCGATTGATATCAAACCTCGAAAAGGCACATCCGCGGGTCCCCAGCAATATTCCTGGCAAGTTTCAATCCGAAGAGGAAGCATTGTGACGTCATTCGTGACGTCATAGCACCTTGTCCTGTCTGGTTGACAGACAATATATAGGTCGTTATTGGTTGACAGACATTGGTCATTGTATCACGTTATTCTTTTTATTCACTCATTGTGCTATTATTGTGTACTGCCAAATTGTGCTATTATTATTATTATTATTAATATGCTGTTATCATTATTCTGAGAAAAATGGCATGATAAGGTGATATGGTGGAACGACACTTCATCTGCCATATATACACCTTTTCAACACTGAAAAAAGCAATAAAATGGCCGTAACTTGGGAACCGCTTGTCCGATTGACATCAAACCTCTAAAAGGCACATCTGCGGGGCCCCGGCAATATTCCTGGCAAGTTTCAATCAGATCGGACCGGCAGTCATTGAGAAACGGCGGTCGCAGACAAACAGACAGACAGTACAGACACACACAGAGATTGCTGGAATTATAGATAGATGTGGACCCCGAACAATAAAACCATCATCACACTTGAACCCATTGAGATCCCATTTTAATTTATGCTGAGGTGTTGGAGTATATGAAGGGGTATTCTCACATAAAAAAATCGGGATCATCGGTTTGGCTGGGGGGGGGGGCGGAGGCCCAAGGTCAAAGGGCGCCCCAAACTATAACTTTTTAAGTTACTCTTTCTGAGTGATTTTACTTTACGCAATTCGAAAGATCTCGCTTTTACGAGCATTTTGATACCAAGATCATCCAAATCGGACCACTACATCCTGTAATATGGCCACTGGAAGATTGTGGGTCAAACGGGGGTGCCCAAATTTGGGGGGGGGCCTAAAATTGGCCCGGATTGGCTCCCAGGTCTGAAAATTGACACATAATGTTTTACCGTGGATACAAACACTTGCACAAAAAAAGAGTGAAATCTAAGATGATGTGTCAAAATTTCGCTGAAAAATGTGTACACTTGACATGCAACGCCTCACTTGGGAGCGTCTGTCCTGGGGGCCCAGCGACCAAGTTGTCTGTCAGTGCTCCTTTTTTACTCAGGGGACCTGGTACTACCATTCTGCATTGGCTTTAGCTGTTCCGCTGTTCGGTTGAGCTAGCGCAACCAAAGATAACCCGAACTCGGGAGCATCTGTCCTGGGGGCCCAGCGACAAAGTTGTCTGACAGTGCTCCTTTTGTACTCAGGGACCCCTTACTAGCATTCTGCATTGGTTTTAGCCATTCCGCTGTTCGTTTGAGCTAGCGTGATTTTTGCTGCATCTAATTAGTGTCTGTCATTGGTATTCCAGCAGCGAAATCGT
Source organism: Eptatretus burgeri (assembly GCF_056783735.1). Classification (NCBI taxonomy): domain Eukaryota; kingdom Metazoa; phylum Chordata; class Myxini; order Myxiniformes; family Myxinidae; genus Eptatretus; species Eptatretus burgeri. The sequence continues at coordinate 63,246,475 of NC_140968.1, forward strand.
CTGTCATTGTTTATACCCTGTTACAAGCTATACGAATAATATCAGAAACTTACTTGGGGCCGTTCCGCTGCCAGGTTGAGCTAGCGCCGATTATGCGATACGGATATTGACCACAGAATGTCAACCCAGTAGCAGTGTCCCGGCAGACGCAGACTTCTGAGGTGAGAATATCATCTGGCATCTTACCATGAGGACGGCAATTGTTCCCCTCTTCGGTTGAGCTAAGCTCCACGGGCTCCCGGTATAGGTGGCCCTAAAAATTGTGCGCTATCGTGTACTGTTTTGGCTGTATTTCAGGAACATACATACATATAGACAAGATGAGAGTTTTAGTAATACATCGATTTTTGTGAACTATTTCTCTTTGCTCTGCTCTCTCAGCCCTAGCTTAATTTGCTTTTTCAGCCCTTCAATTCTCCCAGAATGCACAAGTCCTTCCAGCAACCCTCTCCTGATTAAACTCCCAATATCCAGGTTTACTGCATTCCTCAACTCTTTTGTTCTTCTTTTCTCCAGTTTGTGGAATAGCCTTCCAGAGATTATTTAATTTCACTCTCACCCCAGGACTCAAAGCAGGTTGTGTAGCACCATGTCACATCCTCCCCCATCCCTCCCTGTGATAGTTTCTCTATCCATTAACCTCCCCTCACTCACACTGTCATACCAGGTCATTGTGTTTTGTCCGCTCTTTTGTCTCCTATTTTCCCACTTGTTCATTTCTCTGCTTGTTGTGTGTTCTGTGATGTGATGTCCCCAAATGTGTTCCAACTGCTCCACTGTGAATTCATTGCTATTTTTTCCTTCATATCAACTCTTGCATAAGTCTCCATCATGTATAGAATTAAAAAAAAAAAAAAACATTTAAAGGGATGATTAATAACAATTACATCTCAGTTTCCTACATTCAATGCACTTTGAAGGTTTACTGATATATCATATTCGCAGAAGTCATACTTTTACATTTCTTCTGGCATTGTCTCCCACCCTTTCATACCAAGGTAGGTTCTACTTCTCTTCCATGGAAGACAATCCTCGTGAGTTGGAAAGTTTGAGCTATTTAGAGAACTCTAATTGATAAGCTCATGTCACTCAGCCAGATCGTTTTATTTTGGAATTTTAGTTTTACTTTTTATTCTTGACATCTCCAAAGCATTTTATGTCAAGGTTCTCACTACCATACTGTCATATCATTGTGATATTGTATCCAAATACAACTCTTCCATTTTCCTACATTCAATGCACTTTGGAGGTTTACTGATAAAATATTGAATGTTTGGAAAGACCTTATTGCATCCTCATCTGCAACTAACCACAAAAATAATAAATTTTTGTTCACTACTGTATCAATCACTATTTAACGAACACATAACAAATGAGAATGCCCAACTGTGCTTATCAGGAGAAATGATCTGCCCTGTGGAGATTACTTTTCTGGTGGACAGCTCAGAAAGCGCCAAAGGTTCGATCTATGAGGCTGAACGCAATTTCATCTTGGGTTTAACAAAGCGTTTGCAGCAAAACCGTCCCGCAAGCCTTCCTCTCAGTTGGCGTCTTGCTGTGTTGCAGTACAGCAGCACGGTATGTACACGGCAATATCATGAAGGTATTTCAGTTCATGACAAGTGTTGGCAAGGTTTTACACATATAGGTGATTATGTATGTGGACCCTATTTACATTGGAAATTGTTAATGGTACTCCACATTATATCCACTTACTTACTTATTCATTGCAGGTGGGGTGTTTAAAGAATTATCAGAATGAGATACTTATCCCCCCCCACTCCCATACTTACCCATAATCCCCCCTCCCCCCCACCCCATTTCAAACCAGTTATCAACACAAGATCCAAAGAAGAAAATGCAAAATTTATTATTTTTAAAGTGTTTTTGTGGGTTTTTGGATTTATTTATTTATTTATGTATTTATTTAGTAGTTTTTGTAGATTTTATTTTGTCCCCCCCTCCCCTTTTTCCCCATGAATACATATATACATATATATTGTTACGGCTGTGGAAATTCGCAGAACACCATATACAGTAGGTCCTTAGTTCAGTTATGCCGATAAGTCCGTGTTCAGTTAGATTTCCCCACCGTGGTCTTTTTTTTTTTTACAGCCATTTTTCCCTGCTGTGCAAGGGTTGGGCTTTTTCTTGAGGCAATGTTTTATGGCCGGATGCCCTTCCTGACGCCAACCCTGGTCGCCTCTTACGACACACAGGGATATGGTACACCTATTCTAACCGGGGCATACACCGGGACCAGTACACTGGTACTCATTTCGACGACCTCGGAAGGATGACAGGCTGAGTCAACCCCCTGGTGTTAATTCAGCAGCCAACGGGGCTTGAACTCAGAACCCTGGGATCCCAAGCCACCACCCTAACCACTAAGCCAACACCAGGGCCCACCGTGGTCCAAAGGAATTTATTCGTCTTATCAGGGCTGTGATCTTCGAGTTAGCCGTTATTCTTTGCTATCGTTATTTTGGACCAACCACACCACCAACCACCTTTTTAACAAGCGCCCAACGACACCACCCTCACGACCACCACACAACGCCAACCCCGCCACCATTACAACAACCACGATCACCTCAACCACCAATCACACCACCAACCACCTTTTTACAAGCGCCCAACCACACCACCCTCACGACCACCACACAACGCCAACCACGCCACCATTACACCAACAACCACCTCAACCACCAACCACACCACCAATCACCTCCACAACCACTCTACAACCCTCTCTGCATCAAAAACCGTCTCTGCCATGGAGAAAGAAGAAGGGGTTCCAATAACGCAAGGGATTTTCCCTCCTGCTTTCCCGCGCTGCGGGACGGGGGAAGGGCGGATTGAACCAGGGGTCAAAGGTGATGTAGGGTGGGGGCCTGTTTTTGGGCGAAAGATGTCCCTGGGCCACATTCCCATTGAGGGCCACCGCAACGATTTATTCTTCCCTTCACGCGCCGCGAAGGGAGGAGCCAGGGCGTTGGAGGTAAACCACGCCCACCTTCTAGAGGCTTCCCGCGAGAGCTGGAAAAAGGGCGGGGCGAGAAGGCAGGGGGGATAACAAGGGTGCACGGAGCGTCCGCGCGGTTGGTTGTTGGTCGGTTGGTGGAGGTCTCGGTTGGTTGTTGGTCGGTCGGTGGAGGTCTCGGGTTGGTTGTCGGTCGGTCGGTGGAGGTCTCGGTCTGGGTAGAGCAGTCAGTCGGTGGAGGTCTCGGAGTGTGGAGTTGTGGGTAGCCACGTTCGAGCCTGGAGTCCCTGCAGTCGGTGAGGAGCTTGAGAGGGTCCATCGAGGGTCGCCCAACCAAGTCACCACGAGAGTGGAGGTAGCCTGCGGCGGCCTCTGGGAGTTCCTACGGTCAACCAGGCTCCTTGGACATAAAGGCCTACGGGTCCATTCTGACTCCCTTGCCTTTGAGGGGGGTCTTTCTTTGCTTTTCTTTGTGTGAATGATGTGGCGCCGTGTCCCGTGAAGTAGACAAACTGTGAAGTGCCTGTACGGAATTCATTCCAGACGGTTGTAGCGCTTCACCTTGCTCACGTCTTTGTCCCGTCCCGCAGTCTTCACAAAACAACTGCATGCGTGTTTCGCCCATTGACTGCATAACTGCATGTGTGCCGCATTCATTGCTTGTGTTTGGTTGCATACCTGACTGCATACGTGTATAATAAATGCGCTAATTTGAATGTGAACCCGGTCGTCGTGTCATTTTCCCCATTTGAATGCCATATTGTCTTTCGGAATGTTAGTTGGTTTTTGAATACCGATAATAGAATCGGGTCCGGCGAGGTCTGGCGATAATACCCTGCTCGGTTATCCTAGAACAGAACGAACCGCTTATGCGGTTCGTATCCAAGCAGGCCTTCCCTGAGGTATGGTCTCTCGGTAATTTACCCGCGCGACTACTTAGGTATATCGATATTCGGTGATTGACCCTGTCGCGCGGTAGAGTGTTGACTAGGCCGTGGTGTGCACTTGGAGCACACCCGTGATTGGTTTCCGGCGTGGTTCCGGAAAGTCGCGACTGAATGGTTCGTTCGGTGGGCGAAGCGGCCGCGATTAGTTAAAAGCGGTCGTTCGCATGCTGGGCGGGTATATATATATATATATATATATATATATATATATATATATATATATATATATATATATATATATATATATATATATATATATATGTAGGAGCCAATCAAAAACTTGGCATATTGATGTTCAAATGTTTGCGTTGGATATTGAAAATCGGATGGCCGTACGTCGTGTCAAATGAAGAAATACTCAAAAGAACCAAAGTAATGAAGATCAGTGATGAAGTGAAGACCAGAAGAATGAAATGGATTGGACATCTGCTAAGAATGAAAGATGATAACAACTGTATGATAGCATTGTCATGGAAGCCCGAAGGAAGAAGGAAAGTGGATCATCCGAGAACAACTTGGAGGACAGCAGTGGAAAAATAAAGAAAAGAGATAGGATTTAGATCATGGAATGAAGCCAGGCCGGTAACCAGAAACAGGGCACATTGGAGAGTACACACTGCAGCCTGATGGTCCACTTGGCCCGAAGAGGATAGATGAGATTATATAAATTTGTATATATATATATATATATATATATATATATATATATATATATATATATATATATATATATATATATATATATATATACATATACTGTATACATGTACTCTATATACAGTGGTGAGAAAAAGGTTGTGAACCCTTCAGAATTTTCTGTATGTCTGTTTTATTTTGACCTAAAATGTGATGAGATCGTCATCTAAGTCATAATAATTGATAAAGGGAACCTGATTAAACAAATAGCACACTAAAAAAATCTACTTTTTCATTTATTTTTTGAGCAAAATGATCCAACATTCAATTTCTTTGTCAGAAAAAGTATGTTTACCTGAAGGTTAATCAACTCAATTAAGGAGGTAATTACACTCAGGTGTTTCAGCCAATGGGATGACAATCAGGAGTGAGTTTGGGTGGTCCTGCCCTATATGAAAAATATATACTTTGTTCGTCACCATCAGAGGCTGGTCTTCACCACACAGGTTTGTGGAAGCGCGTCAAGCCCCGATCAAAAGAGATTTCTGAGGACCTCAGAAAAATAGTTGTCGATGCTCATTCATCTGGAAAGGGTTACAAGACCATTTCTAAAAATGTTGGGCTCCACCAATCCACTGTCAGGCAGATAGTGTACAAATGGAGAAAATTGAACACGATTGTTACTCTTTCCAGGAGTGGTTGTCCAATGAAAATCACTCCGAGAGCAAGGCATACAATAATCCAGGAAGTCACAAAGAACCCCAAGGTAACATTTAAGGATCTGCCGGCCTCTCTTTCATTGGCTAATGTTGGTGTTCATGAGTCCTCCATCAGGAAAACACTGAACAAGAATGGTGTGCATGGGAGAAGAGTAAAGAAGAAACCACTGCTCTCCAAGGAGAACATTTCTACCCGTCTCAAGTTTGCCAAAGACCACCTGAATGATCCAGACAGCTACTGGAAGAATGATCTATGGACAGCTGGGTCGAAAGTGGAACTATTTGGTTTAAATGAGAAACGTTATATTTGGCAAAAACCAAGCAATGCATTCCAACAGAAGAACTCATCCCAACTGTGAAGCATGGTGGTGGGCGTATCATGGTTTGGGGCTGCTTTATTGCTTCAGGACCTGGACGGCTTGCCATCATTGATGGAACCATTAATTCTGATAATGTATCAGCAAATTCAACAGGAGAATGCCAGGGAATCCTTGCATGAGCAAAGTGGGTCATGCAGCAAGAAAACGATCCGAAACACACAAGTAAATCAATCAATCTACAAACGAATGGCTGAAGCAGAAGCAATTTTGCATTTTGGAATGGCCAAGTCAAAATCCAGGCCATAACCCAATTGAAATGTTGTGGCAGAACCTGAAGTGAGCAGTTCAGGTAAGAAAGCCCACAAATATCTGAGATTAAGCAGTTCTGGAATGGGCCAAAATTACTTCAAGCCGATGTGAAGGACTGATCAAGAGTTAGAGGAACTGTTTGGTTGAAGTTTTCACTGCTCAAGGGGGTGCCACCAGTTACTGAATATAAAGGTTCATATAATCTTTCCGGCAAAGAAATTGAATGTTGGATTATTTCGCTCAAGAAATAAATGAAAAAGCAGATTTTTTTTTGTGTGCTGTTTGTTTAATCACTTATCTTTATCTATTATTAGGACGAAGATGATCACATTTTAGGTCAAATTTATGTATGAATGCAGAAAATTCTAAAGGGTTCACAAACTTTTATATATACAGTATATATATATATATATATATATATATATATATATATATATATATATATATATATATATATATATATATATATATATATATATATATATATATATTGAAAAGTACTAATATACTGTAAGCATTTCTTTCCGAGAGCATTTTGAATGGCTTTCCTCGAACAGTGTGGACCAAATGTGTTATTACCCCCATCTTGATCATATTTTGTCTCATTGCCCCCTTTTTTTTTTTACCTTATTTCACTTAATTCCATATATAATGTACGTACACACGACTTTACATACTAACCATTAAATTTTATTTTCTCTACTGCAACCAAGTGTTTCTCATGATTTTAGATTTCTCTCCCATCTTTAATTTGCATAAATAATAGGTATCTATTCCATGTTGAGATAACATTGTGTTCACCATTTATGATTGAGAGAATGGAGAAGCAAATAAAGAGCAGAGTTTTTGTCGTGCTGCAGGTAAAAGAGGTGAAAACGCTCAAGGATTGGCAGGGTGCTGAAGAATTTAGTCGTCACATCCGGGCAATGACATACATTGGTCATGGCACAGTGACAGCCTATGCCTTGTCCAATATGACATCTCTCTATGATTCAGAGGCACGCAAGAATAGTGTCCGACTCGCCATACTGATGACGGATGGTGTAGATCATCCACGTGGGCCCAGCGCCTCGGCAGAGGCAAATCAAGCGAAGACCCAAGGCATACAACTCTTTGTACTGGCCCTAAGTGGGCAGGCCGATCAACCCATAAATGCAGCGCGCCTCCGGCTATTGGCCAGTGCACCTGCCAAGCGTTTTGTACATGACCTGCGCCACCCCACCGTGCTGGACTCGATCATGGAGGAGCTGGTAAGCCTTGCCTTTCATTTTCATTTCAAATAGTCATGTGCATTCCACTTTTAGTCTTTTTTTATACATCTTGATTGTAGCCATGTTTTTTTTCACCATTGCTTGTCCATAGGCCTAGCTTCCTTATATATATATAAAATTCTACATCTTGATAATGCAGACATCATTGACCCAATAAAAGCTTAGAACTTCCAAGTTACCTTTTATAAAATAAATTGCAAGCATTGAACATTGAAATGATGAGAAAATGTATGTCCAAGTTATGGGTGCAGGGCTTGTAAGAGTCTTTGATCTCTGTGGTTTTCCTCACCAGATTCACAGACGTTTCTCTGCATTTTTTTCATGTGCAGTTATTGGCTTCTGCTGCTTTAATTATTCCAACGATTTTACTTCTTTAAGATTCCCTTGTTATGATAACACTCTTGGGCAACTGTTAAAAAAGTCATTGGCACCGGCACTTTGTTATTTGAACCTACCGTCTCAGCAATGTTCCAAGCAAGTGTTTCTGATGAACTTCCAGTTCACGGAAATGGGTTATATTGCCACTGTTCAGAAACAAGGGACCACTAAAGCGCTAAAGATGTGTTCTGCGCAGACGTTGATGGAGTGGTTTAATGTCAAGGGTTTTGTAATGCATTCAAGTCATGAACACTCCCTTCTGGAAATGCTTTAGAAACAGTGAAGTGGGTGGTCATCAAATCTTCCTGAAGCAATATGAATGAGACCACAGACGAGGATAGACTTGACCATGAAACCCTAGTTTCAAAATCATAATTCTGAACATGATCCTTTCTCATATTCATTTAGAGTATCTCTCACCTCAATCACAAGAGTGAGTGTAAAAACGATTGTGCATAAATTTGAGAAATTTAAATGGATAACTGATGGCTTTTAATAAGTAAATAATGTTTTTTGATGTTTACTATTGTCTGCTTATTATTAACAAAATATTATTCTCTGCTTCACTAAATTGTTTGTTGCAAACATTACGTGGGCATATGTTGAAAATAAGGATAGCATGTGAGAACATCATGCTTTTTCACTTAGTGCACAAGAAATGAGCTCAGCCAGTAACCAAAGGAGAATTGGTGTACATTCACCTGATCGACTTAAAGAGAGCTTTCTAGTCTGAGTTTAATTACCAACCCAACTATAGATGGTCCGAGCAATCTTTACAAGAAAGGTGTTCCATCAGAATTTCAATGCTTCAATGGGGATGTTAAGCCATCTGCACAGTCTGCTTGCGTTCAATTATGGATGATTAGAATCCCAAACTACATTTTGAAAGGTATTGCCCATTATGTGTCAGTACATTGCAAAATTGTAAATTCCTGTTTGAATCATCAGGCTATGATGCAGAGAAATAATTATTCACAGGTGATTTTCCAACTTGTTTTAAATGTTTAAACTATTGTTTAATTCAGCACATACAAAATATGTATATCATTTTGTACATAATTTCAGCTTAGAGACTCATTTCAGCTCAAAGACCACGATTGGTCGTGAAGAAATCCCACGATAACACAATAGTTTGCCTACAATTGGTTAAAACCCGCGATATTATAACCATCAATATTTGAGAGTTTACTGTGTATCGTTTTTTTCCCAATCCCTCCAAGGTGAAGAATCAATTAAAATTTTTTAATAAGTTCTCCAATCTGGATCCGGATCTTCACTCAAATTGAATCAATTCGTCCTTGTCACACACCCAAACTGTCCACCAAGTTTCGTCCGATATTCGTCCCTAACTTTTTGAGATATCGTGCTCACAGACAGGCAAAAAGCAAATGCACAAATAAACGGCACTTGGTAGTATGCGTCCCTCTGCCAGGCTGAACAGTTTTTAAGGACGTCATAATGGATACATACAACAGGTACGAATAACTAATGTAATGTGTAAGATAAGGTGATGTCGTAGACACTGCGGAAAATGGCAGTAAATCCCATAATTAATTTATTTATATGACATACAATCTTTATTTTATTTAAATTTAATTAAATACTTCAACACGAGTACACTAATCATCTGTCATAATACTTCCAAGAACTTCCAGGTTTGCAGTACATCAATTTAAATAAAGGTCCAATGTGGTGGTTTCTGAGGGTGATATTCGGGACCGCTTCTGGACTACTTCAACAGCACTAAACTTTCGGATTTTTTTTAGTGATCGTTAAAATCATTATCATATTTAAATAAAAGTAAAATTGAAGTAACAATGCATGGTGTGTCGTGTGCCATGAACTCTGTAGTTCTTTATGTCAGAGATGACTTTTCAGGACAGCTCTTTCTACCTGGCTTGCTGTAAATACAGATGTGGATGTTACTTTGATGATAATAATGGTAAACTACACATTCAAACAAAATTATCTCTGGATGTGTAGCTTCTCAAAAAACATTGCTGTTGAAATGATCATTGGACCAGAAACAGAAGAATGAGCAAAGCAGGAGACTTGGGCTCCTTACAAATGACTCCAATTCAAATTGTTTGTAGAATAAGATTAAAAAAAAAACTACAGTTTGTTCAACAACAGAGAGAACATTTATCATAGGCACAGTACAACATCTACAATTAAAGTATCAGTGGAAAATCGGTACAAGTTTGGGGGCTGCAAATAAGCCAACAGTTTTGTTACAAGCAAAATTGATGTCATGCTTTCTGCTGCAGGCAAATTGATGACACAGATACACGCAGATTCTGATATCTCTTACCATTCCTTCAGGAAGATGGAAGATGCCTCACCAAGTGGTGGTTAATCTTCCAGCAAGGCATGACTCCCAAGCATGGAGCAAATGTGGCTAAACAATATCTTGAGAGTAAAGATTGTGAAAGAACACCAATAACTCTGGCCTTACCTGAACATAGTCTGCATATGAACATTATTGAGGCTGTACCAACGTGGCTGAACAATATCCTCCATTCTGCAGGCAAATGTCTGAAAGGGAACTGGTCGTGACCCTTCCCCCCCCCCTTTGTTTCGCCCTGCTCCATGCAGTCAGACAAGAAAGCAAAGGCAAGCTCTTGGGAAGATATAGATTGGATATTAATCAGCTCTGACTCTGACAGAGTCAGGTGCGTTCCAATGATAGCGAATAGCTGGAATGTCCTGCAGCATTAGATTGCAAAGCATTAGCTCTAGTATAATTACAAAGCAAACATCATTGGGAAACAAAATTATCTCTTCTGTTTTTCATGATAAATAATTCCAATATCTATTTACTGTTGACTGAAAAGTGACAAAAAAGTTTTGCATCTCATAATGTACCCAAAGACCCGATAATACAGCGAAATCAGTTACCTTGTTCTCAACATGGCATCAAACCATGGAGTTGCACATTAAAAACTGGACGGCACTTCCCATTCAAGTGTATGCAACACAGTTGGCCCACATTTAAAGGGCGGCTGCCATTTTCATATCGGGCAAGAAAAACCTTTTTGGCTTCGTCATGAAATTTCGTTCATCACTCCATTAATTGTGCACACAGCAGTATATTTTGTTACTTTCTTTTAAATTTTGCTGAAAGGTACAATATTGTTTTGTGATCAGTCAAAAACTGGATTTTATTGAAAATACATTGTTAGTTTTTTGATACACCTATAAGAATACAACACATCTTTTACAAAAAACGTTCGTTGGAAATGCTTCTGGATTGGAAAGAAAAAAACGTTTCTAATTTCAATTAAATTTGCATTGGACTGTTGCATAATTAACACCTCATACAAACTTAACTGAATATCCAAATTGCTGTTCAATTTAAATAGCTTCAGGTGAGTAAGGTGCATTGAAAAGGAAGCACATATTTGAATGCAGCAATTACAGTAAGAATAATGAGTATGGAATATTTTTGAAGGTGGAGGGCTTGAAATGTCATCAGTTGGTAGAGTTTTTTTCTTAGGTGGTTTTTCTCTTTTGACTGATTTTGTGCTTATGAGAGGATGAGCCAGGAAGATGGTAGTTTCTGCACACTTGAGAAGCTCATGCTTCACCCCACCAGGGTTATCTCTAGGATGAATGTCTGCAAAATTCTGTTTTTAAAAAATGATCAAAATCAGTCATAGGTACATATAAAGTAGGCCTGGTGTCCATGTATGAACCGTGCACTTCATGTCAACTGGCCGCCATGTCATTCAAGAGACATTCTGCAAAGGAAAATGAAGCATGCAAAAATCCTGTATTTTACGTTTTTATTGATGGGTATATGAAATGGAAGGATAACTGAATGATGGATTGTTTATTCAAGATTTTAAAATTTTTATACAGTTTTAAAAAAAAATTGTTATTCAATTAAGTGACATTTAAACTCAACGAGAAAGCATCCCAAAATGGAGGGGCTATCAAGGTACTTATAAGGACTGTTATTTGGACAAACTAATAAAGTCACTTTGACCTTTTGACATTCTGATGCAATTATTAATTAGTCTTCTCCATATTCTCATTATAAAGGTTTGTTGAAAATTTGATAATAAACACTCAAATGATTAAAAAAAATGTTATAGCCGACACACACACACACACACACACACACACACACACACACACACACACACACACACACACACACACACACACACACACACACACACACACACACACACACACACACACACACACACACACACACACACTTGCAAAACCCTGTCTCCCACTGCATGGGTGGACAGGCTAATAACTACATAATGTCAACTGGCCTCAAAGACCTGGAAATGTTCCTACATAGCTTTATGCTATACTGAAACCAGGTATTTTGCCCCGAAGTGAAGATGATAGGCACTCGGTGAAGTTGTGTTGTGGGTCTGTTATTTGTGAAGGTAAATTCTGGAATGTAAAATACCACCCAAGATCAGACAGCCTATTTCTATCATTTGAATGATTTGCCAGACTTTTTAATTGATAAAATATATAAATACAAGCAAAGGTACCTGGCAGTGCTGGGCAATGGCGCATCCCTCCTCCTACCCACACCCCTCCCTCTGGACTCCCACCCACACCCCTCCCTCCGGAGTCCCACCCCACCCCTTCCCCTCCCTCCTCCCACCCCACCCTTCCCCTCCCTCCTGCCTCCTCACCCCTTCCTCCTCCCGGACTCATCTCCCTCATCCCACCTTCACCTCCCTCATCACACCTTTTCCCCCTCCAACTCCATCCCACCCCCTCCAGACTCTCACCCCACCCCTTCCCCTCCTCCCACCCACCCCTTCCTCTCCCTCCTCCCACCCCACCCCTTCCCCTCCCTCCTCCCACCTCACCCCTTCCTCCTCCCACACTCATCTCCCTCATCCCACCTTCACCTTTACCCTCCTTCCTCCCACAAAGGAATTTTTTCAGGGAGTATATTAAAGTGTAGGTGTATGTAATACATAAAACTTAACCCACCCACCTCGGGGTTGGTCGAGTTTGTGCACTCCTTGCTGAAAAATGTTTAGTCAGTGTTTTGTAAGAATATTATTTATGTTTGTGTGGTGTGTGCTTAAAACGTTGTTGATAGTCTTAAGGGTATGTTCCAATTGTAGTTAGTGCCGAAGGGGTCTAAACTCTCAAGCATGTAAAAAGGCTCTAAAATGGTTCAAGTGGTATAATCTGTCTGAAGGGTGTAAGGGGTCTTCAGGGTCTTACACATATTTGGGGTCAAAAGGATCTTGGTGGTCTAACTGGTCTTTTGGGGCTTATGGGTCTTAAAGGGTCTCTAGGTTTTAAGGGTCATTGGGGTCTTCGAGGTATTAAAGGGCCTTTAAGATCATAAATGGTCTTAGGGGTCTTATTTCAGGTCTAAAGGTCTCTGGGGGTCTCAATTGTCTTTGGGGTATTGAGGGTCTTGGGGTCTTTAAAGACTGAGGTGGTGGATGAACATACCCTTCAGACAATCCTTGTGTCGGACTTGGTCTGTGTGCCAAGTTTGGTGGTCGTAGTAGTAGTCGTAGGCCAAGCGGTCTTTGCAAAAAAACACATACAGACAGATGGACAGAAAACAAATTTTATTTATTAAATGTCACTCCTGCTCCAAGTAACTTTAGTTATGTAATAATAACCTGCCACTTATGTCGTCTTCCTTGCCAATGTGCTCACTGCCGACTGAAAGATTAGCATTTGGCTGAATTCCTCACGACTAATAGTCACTGGCCATTTAGCCAACAATGTGGAATCTTGCGAGTGGAAATCTGAAAGAAAATATTGCATTCTGTCGCAAAAGTGCTCTACCTGTAGAGATTATCACTAAAAATCACTGCACGCTACGGCAGACTGCCATCTGCCTGCACCTGATTTAGCCACAGCTGAGCAATGTACCCTCACAAAACTGACAAAAGGGTCAATTAAAATCACTTCTCCTGATGGGAATTCCTTCAAATATTCACTTGTGAAAGAAAACGCTCCTGTTTTTCTTCCTCCGGGTTCTTGCACACAGAGGATGTACAGCTTTTGCGCATTTTTGCAGTCGTTTAAAACTCTATATGCAGTTGATACATCAATGATGAAAGTTGTGCAGTTTGGTAATGGTGCCAAATAACTCATTTTGGGCCTTTGTTTTGGGGAAGCACACTTTCTAGTTCTTGGTATGTAACTCTATGCATCAAACTGACAAACACTGTCTTGATCCATCCCTTCTTTACATGGTATCTTGGCCCATCTTTGATCCTGGCTCTGCTCGATATCCCTGCAAAAAAAATTGATATACAATCAATTTCTCTGTATATGTTACAGGACCTATTCCATACAAGGAAAACTTGTGTAGACATTTCAACTCTTGGACATTGTGTTTGCAGTCACCATTTTCAAAATGACTATTCCTGTGTGCACACTTGATATCTTGGAAACTGTTGCATCTAGAAAGTACATTTAGGTGTCATAGGTTTCCACAGTTGAGAAGCTCAAATATAGTCTTATTTATCTGATTGGAGCAGTCATTTAATTATTTTTTAAGAGTGCAGGTGAAAACATCCAGATTAACATATCTCCGAGCTATGCTGACGTTATGATGAGCTTGATGTATGCTTATGCTTTGCTTCATGCAAACCTGTGAAAGTAAGAGTTCACCTATTCCAAGTCACTTCAACAGTGACTTTTTGGCTGCTCACTGTAAGGTAGGTTGATTATTTTAGAAGTACGGAATCAAAACGATGATGTGGAAGTCTTTGTCGGAGTATAACCATTGTGATGATTTTTTCACACTAATCCCAAACTTCACTAAACTAAGGAAAGTACTCCAGTCAAGAGATGAAAGGAAAAGTCAAGTGTGCTTTGGCAAGCTGTTGGAGGAGAAAACTGAAATCCACAGCCATAAATTTGAAGATTTTATTGAAGAATGTTGGGATGTATCAAAAAATGTGCAAGTACTGGAGACTTTTCTTGTATCTCATAGATTAATTTACCTGCATCAACTGCTTGAGGTATGGTTCATCATATATATATATATATATATAGAGAGAGAGAGAGAGAGAGAGAGAGAGAGAGAGAGAGAGAGAGAGAGAGAGAGAGAGAGAGAGAGAGAGAGAGAGAGAGAGAGAGAGAGAGAGAGAGAGAGAGAGAGAGAGAGAGAGAGAGAGAGAGAGAGAGAGAGAGAGAGAGAGAGAGAGAGAGAGAGAGAGAGAGAGAGAGAGAGAGAGAGAGAGAGAGAGAGAGAAAAAAAAAAAAAAAAAAAAAAAGCTCAGTCAAAAACCTCTTCCTTTTCTGGAAGTTCATCCAGGGCCACTTTTTGGTATGCAACGAGGAAGGAAAAGTCGTCGCTGGAGCAGACAATACACAGATCCCAGAAAATCTCAAAAGGAATTGTTTGGTCAAAAAAGAATGTGAGTATGTGGCTGAATGGCAACATTTGTCTACCATGAAGTCGTTGCAATCAACAATGTTTTTTTGAGATCTAACCAATGCAAAATTGATGGATCACAGGGATACACCTCATCCATCGTGAACTGACAGGAACCAGGAAGGATGTTTGGTGCCAATATCACAGACTCCTTGATTTTGTGGTGTGAAAAGGAAATCCATACCAAGTTATTGAAATATTTGTCTCTCCAATTTTGTTACCGAACAGGGCGTAGATGAAAAAGTCAAATTATTGAGGCACAATGCCATTGAGCACAAAGCAGAAGTGTACAAACAATTTTGTGAAGAATGGTTCAAGTTGAAGGAAAGAAAAACTTTCTAAAACGATGAAAGTGGAAACTTCATTGAAGCAAAAACTTCTAATACTCAGACTGACATTTATTGGTCAAAGCCGTGACAGCAAATTAAACAGCCCATGCATTAAAACTATTTGATATTGCAAAAATATAGAGGAAAGTTGGTCAAAGACTGCATTTTTATGCCTTCGCTGAAGAAGTCGCCGGAGGTATTATATGTTTTCGGGTTGTCCGTCCGTCCGTCCATACATACATCTGTACGTGCTAATTTTCTGTTTTCTCTGCAACCGCTTATCCATATGACACAAAATTATCACCACTGCTGCAACTGCTCATGTAGAAAGAATGTTCTTATGAGAATTATGATGTTATCGGTCACATAGTGTGGCAGCCATGTTGGAGAAAAAGGGGAAAAAATGAACCTCTGTGTCTCTGAAACTGCTCCATGGAAAATATTGAAACTTGGCACATCTCAAGTACTCCCCATGTGAAATAAATGTGATTACAAAAAAAATGATGTCATAGGTGGCTTCGTTATGACATCATAATTGCATACGTCGAACATTTTATCTGATCAGTATGAAAAATTTTGTGGGTCATCTTTGGACTAAATTGTATGGGGGAAAAAATTGATGACGTCATCAGTCATGTGGTTCGACAGCCATATTTTTTAAAACATAAAAACCTTCAAAAATCTTCTTTGAAATGGCTGAACAGATCGAGGTGAAATTTTACAGGTGCGATCTCCTATCTATGAGGAACAAAAAGTTCTACACCTCTGATGTAATGGGTCACATGGTTTGGCAGCTATGATTTTTTTTGAAGAATAAACCTTTAAAAATCCTCTCCAGAACGGCTTAACAGATCGAGGGGTAACTTCACCCACATGTTCCCCAAGCCTTTCAGATACTAGGGTGTGCATGAGTAATTAATAGGTCACATGGTCTGGCTGCCATATTGGATTCAATGAAAATCTTAAAAAAAAAAATTCTCTTGAATCGCTTCATCAATCAATGTGAAACGTCACAGTCATGGTCTAGTAATGATGGGGATATATATGTTTTAAATTTCAACCTGATCGGACGCATGACTGGGCAGCCAGAATTATTTAATGTTTTGAATCTGGGTTCAGGGATTTAAATCAAACTTGGTACAAGTATGTATAATGATGTAATAATGTGGGCGGAGGTATGTCTGGCGACATAGTGACGTCAAAGAGTGGCTTTCTATTTGCTTATTACCTGCTGTCTGCCACAGACCTATTCTTTGAAGTGGCTGGTCCTACCAAACCAACTAAATACACACTAATTGCTGAACTTGAGAAAAACCTCAGTGCTGAAGAATGTATCTTGGAGCCTTTTTCATTCTCAACAATGGTAATACTCATAGATTTCATGTCACAAATTTAGACCTTGTAGATCTCATCTCAAAATAACTTTGGTGAAGTTATCACGAAAGTGTGCAAACATTCACAAGCAGTCTGTACTGTAAATAGCTGCACTTGGTTTTTAATAGCTACATTGCATTTGATAGGGAATTAGACTATGAAAAGCTTCCAACATGGGAAGTGTTGAGTTAGGATGCATTCATCCTGGTGTACCAATCCCTTTTCAAATGGACAAGTTCTGGGCATTATCATATTATAAAACCACTTACAATTTCTTGCTCACAATAGGTTCAAACAAAATTCCAAATCATTGCAAGTGGAATGGTTTTGAATGATGACATTATTCCTGCAAAGCTAGACTCAAACAATGATGTTACTGTAGTTAGAGAGCTCACTTGCACAATTGAAGCTGGTCATTGACTTGTGCTCCTTGTGAACTGGGCTGTTGAGAGTGATGCCCTGCACATAGTTATTCTGTTCAATGATTCAGACTTAGTATTGTGATTTATGAGATTATACATCTGATTTCAAAGTCAAGGCTTAAAATAACATTAAATTCAGTTCAGAATTAGAAACAAGTGTCCTTTTTTTCCTTTACAAAATCTACTGACAAAGACAGGAATGACACTCTGGCAGTGTTTTCGTAAGGGCTTATAATGAGCCCCAATCAATCCTCAAATGCTTCTGGCATTCCTGATCCTGAGATATCAAGTGCGCACATATAGATATCCAGCAATGTCCATGACGTCCTCGAGTTGAAATGTCTCGCCAAGTTTTTTTGGTATAAAGTAGGTCCTGTAACATATACAAACAAAACAATTCTCACTACATCAATTCTTTGCAGGGGTATATGGTAGAGGCAGGACTAATTCCTGCACTGCCTCAAATAACCTGGAGGTTTCATTTATAGTGATTGGTACCCAAAGGCTTAATACGTTTGTTATTTCTTAATAATCACAGTATTGATCATTAGTTGTTAGTGAGAGAAATGCATATTCTCCTGCTTTATTTGTAATCACTGAAACATTAATTATATCAAATTGCTTAGCAACACTACTGTATATACTACTAAGTAATCAACCTGCTTCATTTTTTATCAACGAGCAATAAGGTTTATCAGCCAAAATTTATTAACATTTATGGCAAATAGTTATTTTTCTTACACAATGTTTCAGTTAGATTATACAAATACAGTCAATAATATTGTCTGAATTATAATATGAGGCACCTCTGTTAAATGATTAATTGTATTAAGGCCTATTGTTGCAGTATATTATGAGACAATATTATCCAAATATCGAATGATAGGCGTACATAAAGTTTAGGGCTGCATTTGCAGTCTATTTCATAATTCTAAAAAATATTGATGCAAATACAACTAGAATGGCACTCAAAAGAGCACATATCTCCACCAGGCTGAACAGTTTACGTTTTGATAGGCTAGATCTGGATTGAACCTGAACCAAAGTCTGATCGGCTTCTTCTTGTCACCAAACCAACTCATCCACCGAGTTTTGAAAGAACTCGCCCACAACTTTTTGAAATGTCATGCTGTCTGTATCGGTTTTGGCCCCATCTCTCAATGGTGAAGAAGCACTTACGAAAAATTTTAAAACGCTCTTGTCTAGACTTGGATCAGCATCAAAATCAAGTCGACTCCTTGTCACACACCCAACTTCTTCACGAAGTTTTGTCCGAATCTGTCTATAACGCTTTGAGTTATCATGCTATATACCATTTTTATTCCTATCATTCAGTGGTGAAGAATCATTCAAGAAATTCTGGTATCCTCATCCAAATCAAGATCTTCACCAAAATCTAATCATTTTGTCCTTGTCACAGACATATGTCCACCAAATTTATTCTGAATCCATCCACAACATTTTGAGATATCCTGTTCACAGACAGACAGACAGTGTAGCAGATAAAACCAAAATACAGGTGTAATCGTTTCATTTGTGATGGAAGCATGAAATGAGTCATGAGTTGACTAAATTTACCAAATTACAATTAAATACGAAATTGATAAATGTAATTATAAGGGAAGACATCTGTCCCAGATGATTGGTTAAAGAATGCAATATATATATATATATATATATATATATACATATATATATATATATATATATATATATATATATATATATATATACATATATTGTGTACATTATCAAGGTAGGTATGAGAACTAACACAAAACGCACAGCACGGGGGGGGGGGGAGGCATGAGACAAGAAGGGCGGGAGTGGGAAGGACAAAACAGTGGGGAACAGAGACATTAGGAGATCTGTGGAAGGGAGAGGGGTGGGGTTGGGAACATGGGAAATGCAAGGTGGATATTACAGGGACTTCCGGTAAGGAAAGCTGGGAATTTGAAGGAGGTGGGTTTGGGGTGGATTAACAGGGGTAGAAAAGATCGAGGATTTGGATGGGGGGGGGCGACAAGAGGTGGTGGTGAGCAGCTGTTTCGAAGACCTGGAGAGAAGAATGGGATTGAACAGAGTGAGGGAGTTTATTCCAAAGGCGGGGAAAAAGAGGAATGAAAGAGTGAAGGTGAGAAGTGATTCGTGATTTTGGTAGTTTTACCAGAAGGGGGTTGTTGGCGGACCGTGAGCACCCTGCGGAAGCATGTAAGGGACAAATCGCAGACAAAGTGGGGCGGGGCGGGGAGAGACCGTAGAGGAGATGGTAGAAGACAGAAAGACCACCGACCAGTCTGCGGTGAGAGAGTGAGAGACATAAAAAGTCAGCTTCATCGCGGGAGGTGCCAACGATCTGAAATGTCTTGTCTCCACAGCGTGAAGCCGAGAAAGGTGGGAGGCAGGTGCACCAGCCCATAGGGGAGAGTAGTACTTCATCAGGCTGCGGAGGAAAGCTTTTTTTATGTGGGCCGAGGAAGGACTTTGCACGACGGAGGATTCCCAGTCGGCAACTGGCTATGGAGGCGAGGTTGGAAATGTGGCTTTCCCAGGAAAGATCATGACAGATAGTGAGACCCAGATGCTTGAAAGAAAGGACTTCTTCCAGAGGGTTATTGAGAAAGTGGATGGGGGGGGTGGGGGGTTCCAAGCGGTCCTTTTGGAGAGACATAGTGAGAGTGAGAGATTTGTCAGGATTGAAAGACATGTTCTATGTGTTGGACCAGTTTGTGATTTTACCCAGATCTGCAGAGAGCGAAGAAGCTGCTGCTTGCCGGTCTGAGGGATGACATGGTATGGCAGAGGATGGAGTCTTCAGCAAAGATATAAAGAGGATTTTCTAGAGATTCGGAGAGATCATTGATGAAAACCAGAAAAAGAACAGGTCCCAGAATGCTACCTTGAGGAACTCCAGCCTGGACAGGAAGAGGGGATGAAATAACTCCATTTAGGGCCACACGTTCACTGCGGTAGGAGAGGAAGTCTGTGAGCCATGAGTGGAGATGGCCTTGGATACCATCGGAAGAGAGTTTGGTGAGCAGGGCAGGGTGCCAGACCGTGTCAAAAGCACGCAATATGTTTAGGGATATGGCACTGATTTCACCATCTGAGGACCTCCATCCATTGTTGGGAGAGCAGAAGCAGCATATCCAGGGTAGAGTGACCTGGTCTGAAACCAAGTTGATGATTGGAAATGAAGCCCTTGGAGAAGATGAAGGATTTAATGTCTGAAGCGATGATGGATTCCATAACCTTGCTGATGATTGGGAGAAGGCTGATTGGTCTGTTATTGCAGGGATCTGTTTTTGCACCTTGTTATGCAGGGCAGTACTGTTTGCTGATTTACAAGCAGATGGCAGATGACCTTGAGCAAATGAGAGGGTGAATAGAACAGAGAGAGGGTGAGCAAGAGCAGAGGAGCAGCTTTTAGGACACGTGGTCTGATGCCGTCTGGACCAGTTGCAGAATCTGAGTCGAGGTTTGACAGCAAGCTCTCCACCTTGTCAGGAGAAAAGGACACAGTGTCCAGGGACAGTTTTTTTTTTTTTTTTTTTTTTTTTTTTTTTTTTTTTGTATACCCTGTTCGAGGTTCGTATGAGGGTTAAAAAACAAATCACACCAAGGAGGAATGAGACAAGAGGGGTGGGGGGGGAAGGGAGAAAACATTGGGGAACAGACACAGGTGAACTGTGGAAGGGAGAGGGATGGGGATGGGACGGGGAACATGGCGAGGAGAAGATGGACATTACAGGGACTTTCAGGAAGGAAAGCAGGAGAATTGAAGGAAGTGGGCATGGGTGGATTATCGGGGTAGAAAATATCGAGGATTTGGATGGGGGAAGATAAGAGGTGGTGGTGAACAGCTGTTTTGAAAGCCTGGAGGGAAGAATGGGAAAGAATAGAGTGAGGAAGTTTATTCCAAAGGCGGGAAAAAGAGGAATGAAAGAGTGAAGATGAGCAGTGATTCGTGATTTTGGTAGTTTTACCAGAAGGGGGTTGTTGGCGGACCTTGAGCGCCCTGTGGAAATGTGGTTGGGACAAATCGCAGAGAGAGCAGGGGGCAAGGCTGGAGAGGAGTCGGTAGAAGACAGAAAGACCACCGACCAACCTGCGGTGATTGAGTGAGAGGCCCAAAGACTCAGCTTCATTGCGGGAGATGCCAATGATCTTAAAAGCCCTGGTTTCGACAGCGTGAAGTCGAGAAAGGTGGGAGGCAGGAGCACCAGCCCAGAGGGGAGAGCAGTACTCCATCAGGCTACGGACAAAAGCTTTGTAAGTGGTCAGGAGCTCAAGAGGGCCGAGGAAGGACTTTGCACGACGGAGGATTCCCAGTCGGCGACTGGCTTTTGAGGCAAGGTTGGAAATGTGACTTTCCCAGGAAAGGTCATGGCAGATAGTGAGACCCAGAAGCTTGAAAGAAAAGACTTCTTCCAGAGGATTGTTGAGAAAGTGGATGGGGGGGTTTTGTAAACGGTCCTTTCGAAGAGACATAGTGAGAGTGTGAGATTTGTGTGGATTGAAAGACATGTTCCACGTGTTGGACCAGTTTGTGATTTTATCCAGATCTGCAGTGAGCGAAGAAGCTGCTGCTTGCCGGTCTGAGGGATGACAGATGGTACGGCAGAGGGTGGAGTCATCGGCAAAGAGAAATAGAGGATTTTCCAGAGAGTCCGAGAGAGT
The DNA here is from genome assembly GCF_056783735.1 of Eptatretus burgeri. Lineage (NCBI taxonomy): Eukaryota > Metazoa > Chordata > Myxini > Myxiniformes > Myxinidae > Eptatretus > Eptatretus burgeri. The sequence continues at coordinate 63,268,242 of NC_140968.1, forward strand.
CCGAGAGTTGGTGCGACTGGGTAAGGTGGGTATAGAAAGCGATGGGTTTTGGACACAAGATTTAGCTGCAAACACCGAGTTTAGGCATTCAGCCTTTTCACGTGTGATATCAGCAGTGCGGCCATTTGAGGTAAGGGAGGGGATGGAGGGGGAACATGCACCAGAAACAGATTTTATTAGATGCCACCAGGATTTTGAGGAGGGAGAAAAGTTTGACAGTTCAGAATTCAGATTTGAAAGATGTTGTTTTCTGGCTCTCCTGAGGGTAGATACACACTTGTTCTTTATGGAAGGAAATGAGATTACACTCAGTTGGGTTTGCTTTCCATTCGGCAAAGGCAAGTTGTTTCAGGACAACTTGTCACCACAAGCCTCAGTGAACGATGGGTGGGAGGAAGGGTAGGACAATTGAAGATGAGAGGGGATAAATCTGTGCATGAGGGAGCGAAAGTTTCTTTAAAAGAATTCCCAGGATGAGTTGATGTTGGAGAAAGTAGTGATGGGAGACCAGTCTAGAAGTTTGACGGCTGCTTGGAGACCCTGCCAATCGCCTTGAGTGAAATGCCAGACTTGACGGCGGTGAGGTGTTTCTCTGATAATAGCCAGAGAGATGTTCAGTTTGACAAGCACGTGGTCAGAAGAACCAAGTGAAGCGGAGGAAGAACAGCAGATATTTTCAGGGAAATTTGTCAAAATGAGATCCAGAAGAGATGGAGCACCATTGGTTGAGATCCGGGTCGGGAAAATGACCGATTAAGTCAGTCCCAATTAGTTGCAGAAGTCTTTTGCTGAAGTGCCATGAGAGGTGAGAGAGGTACCCACACCTCGCCAACTGGCATGATGACAATTGAAGTCGCCACATATGAGGAAGAGAGAGAGAGTTTGGATGAGAAGGTAGAAGTTAGTCCCTGTTTTAGGATCGTGAGGTGTAAATGGAGTCATCACTGTTTGGTGGACAGTGCAGTACACATATAAACATGAGGTGGGAGTGTAGGGGAAGCCGTAGCCAGAGGTATTCCTTGGGGCGTGGGGGAGTGAGGGCAGTGCATGGAGCATGAGGAATAGAGTCTTCAATGAAGAGAGCAATTCCTCCACTAGAATGAGGCTCATGTCTGTCATACCAGAGGAGGGAGTAACCAGGGAGAGATACTTGGGAGTCAGAGACGTCTTGAGGGAGGAAAGTTTCTGTTCGGCAGATTATGTCTGGTTTGTCAGTGGCAACCTGTATGGAAAGATCTGAAAGGTTTGAGCGAAGGCCCTGGATATTTGAGGTCCACAATGTTAATGAAGAGGGAGGGGAGGAGGCTTTGGGTGTCGGGGATGGGATGGGAGGGGGAGGGTAGGACAAAGGAGGAGGGGTGGAGGTAAAGAGAGTTGTTGAAAGAGTGTGGGGGATTGCAGAATAGCTAGGGGAGGGGGCTGGATGAGAAGGAGAAAAGGCTCGGTGGTGCTGGGGGAGAGGGGAGGGGTGGGAGAGGGGAGGGGTAAGAGAGGGGCAGAAGGCAGTTGAGGATTTTAGGAGGTGGAGTGATGAGATGGTGGTGAGAGGGCAGGGGAAGGAGGCAACTTTGTGGATATGAGGGGGGGGGGATCTTTGAGAAGGGTGAGTGAGGGGGTGAATGGTGGGAGAAGGGTGAGTGGGGAGAGTTGAGGGAGGGGTGAGAGTGGTTAGATGAAGGCTTGGAGGGAGAAGAGTGTGATGGTTGCTTTGAGAGTGAGGGGTGAGTTGGCACGAAAGTTGGAAAAAAAGAATGGTTGATGGAAAGTGAAATTTCTTCGCAAACTGGGGGGTTTTTAAACATTTTTTTAGGTCAGAGATGCGATTTAACACAATTCTTGATGGATGCAATAAAGGCGAATTCAGAGAATGGAGAGAAGAAATGCTATAACAGTTGAATTTTTTCGGCAAGGTATGAAGGAAAGGTCGAATTGAGATCTGTTTGTTGAAATAGGAGAAGAGTCGTGCATTATGACACAGTTATGAGTACCACACGTATGAAAGAGGAAGATGAAGCATTATAAGAGATCGTTTTTTAAATTATTATTATTGTTTGAGAGAGTTTTCATCAGATTGGGTAATGGATAGGTTGTAGAAAAAATCGGTGAGGTGAATGGTGAATTTGTATCGGAAAACGTAGGAGGTGGAAACAGATCACGTGGTTACGGGAGAAGCACTTGGCTATGGGAGGTGTATAGTCAAAAGTTAATTTATTTATTTTAAATAAGGATTGTGTAACATTCGGAAAAGGGAAGGTTGGTGAATATTTATAAAGGGAAGGGGGATGCCTTAGTTCAGAGCAACTATAGGGGTCTGAAGTTGCTGGACCATGGAATGAAAGTGGTAGAGAGAGTCATAGATAAATTGATAAGACAGTTTTAATCGACATGAAATGTAATTTGGTTTAATGCCAGGAAGGTGCAAGATAGAGGCAATTTTTATCGTTTGGCAATTACAGGAAAAATATATGGGGAAGCAGAAACAACTGTACTTTATATTTGTGTATTTGGAGAAGGCATTCGATAGGGTGCCTCAGGAAGTGGTGCAACGGTCCATGATAAAGTTACATATGGAGGATTAGTTAGTTAGGGTAGTCATGGCAATGTATGATGGCCCATAAACCTGTATGAGGGTAAATGGAGTCGAGAGTGAGGATTTTGTCGTAAAAATGAGTGTTCATCAGGATTCAGTCCTGAGCCCAATCCTTTTCATCATGGTTCTTGAGGCTGTATCACAGGAATTTGGAGGAGGCTCACCTTAGGAACTCCTGGATGCTGATGACCTCATGCTGATAGCCGACAGTGTGGAAGAGGTAATGGGTTAATCTACAGTCTGGAAGGAAGGTATGGAGGCCAGATGACTGAAAGGGGATATAGGGAAAATGAGAATACTAATTAGTGGTGCAGGAGAAGAAAGAAAGAGAAGAAAGAAAGACAAAAACAGGGAGGTGGCCCTGTGCTGTCTGCAAAAAAAAGGTGTTGGTAGCAATTCAATAATATGTAAATCCTGCAACTGCTGGGTGCACATGAGGTGTTGTGGCATCAAGGGTAGACTGCAGGTGGCACCTGACTTCAAATGCGCTGTTTGCGCAGATAAACAAGCGACTCCAGTTAGAGTGGAAGGGTTAGTTTATGGGGATATATATCCCTGGAATGTGTAGATAAATTATGTTACCTTGGTCATATGATTAGTGCAGGTGGTGGTGTGGAGGCAGTAGTGAATGGAAGAATTAAAAGAGGCTGGAGGAAGTTGAGGGAGTTGTTACCCCTAATGACATCGAAAGGGACCTCTGTCCAATTAAAGGGAAAAGTTGATGCAGCTTGTGTTGGAAGAGCGATGTTGCACAGCAGTGAAACATGGGTGATCAAAAAGGAGGACGAATGGAGGTGTGAACGAAATGGAATGAGAATGGTAATGAGGTGGATGTGTAATGTGACACTGAAGGATAGAAAACCAAATGTGGAATTAAGAGATAGATTAGGTATCGAAACCATTTATGAGGTTATGCGTCGGGGTAGGTTGAGATGATTTGGGCATGTGGAAAGGATTGGGGTGGGCAGCTATGTGAAGAAGTGTATAAATATGAATGTGAATGGAAGGAGAGCTAGAGGCCACCCGAGGAAAACATGGGATGTGTTGCTGAGAGATGATCTTCGAGTGAAAGGCCGAACAAGAGGGCGAGCAAGAGATCATGCAGCCTGGAAAGCAGCCATTAGGTGAACCACGGCTTACTCATGCAAGCATGGAAATGGCCATAAAACGACGATGATGATGATGATGATGATGAGTAGACCTTAGAAGGAAATGTTCCTTCCTTAGAACGAACATTTTTTTCAAAAAAACAACATCGGACATTAAAAAATTTAATGTGCATGGGTGAAACTCCTCCGTATTTTACTGAAATCTGTATTTTTGTAACGACCCATACGGAGGTTTCCGTTCGTCAACACAAAGGCATGTCACAATTGTAGAGAATTGAGGTACTACGATATGCTGATTCGTTTGTTAACCAATTTCATCCTGATGGAGTGCAATGCTAACGTAATAATGCATCACGACCACGATTATGTGAATTACTCCCACGGTAGTTTGTAGTATGAGCTTTTTTGTCGAAGTTAGCCGGGTACAAAAGCTTGCAAGTGCGTTACCGTGATTAGACGTACACCAGGCAGGAGGCCGTTTGTGTATGTCGGTGTTGCATATCTGCCTTTCCTTGCGGGCAGATTTGTCTGTACTGGTTATCAGTTATCACGTTGGAATGGCATTGATATTTGTTTACATCATGAGTGTTTGTTAACATTTTATTTTTGTTATATTAATGGTGCGGCATTAATTTGTGATTGGAATGATTCTCTTTGGAATGAAAGTATATAGAGATTATGTTTATAAGAAGATGAGGAAATTGTAAAAGGGGGCGGGGAAAAGGAAATGGCGGGGCTTCCCCGAACGGACTGGAAGGCTGTGACGTTCATTCATCCCTCAAGGGTGATTTATAATCGCTGGAGAAGACTGCCTGAGTTATCACCAAGACGGGAGCTACTATTTATCCTTTGGGAGAATTCTTCTTCAATTGTCTCACAAAAGGTCGAGGAGAACTGATGTACAATTGCGATCTGTAGCGGCATCATTTTCATGTTATAATATGTAAATGTTCTCTCGTTCTGGTTGATTGGGGGATTTCTGGAAACGGATGCAACTGGAAGAGAGACAAGCGGGTTGTTCGGTCGCGGGTGGAATAAAAGATCGATTCGGATTCCAAACGCCTCGGACGTCTTTTCCTTCCACGCTAAAGATCCGCCTGCTTGGCGTTGTAGGCGGAAACGACCGTCATTGTTGGTGTCTATCAGACGCATTCCACTCTACAAAGATCTTCTGTGCCTGGTGTTCTGCTGAAAAGGACAACTGTTATCATGGAGTTTCACTGCTAACGATTCTTCACCTGATATTGGCACCTTCGTGTGGCTCGTGTGGTTAAAGCTCTTCTTTGCCTTTGTGGTACCTTGCACGTCTCGCGTTGCCTTACGCAGTTTGGTGAAGCTTGTCTGAAGAGTCTGGAGTCGAGTTCTTCTTGGATCCTTCATCAGCATTCCTGGCTTTAGCCCAATTGGGTTCCAGAGGGCTATTCAGCTAAGTACCTGAGCAACGTACCATTCCCTTGTGGTATTTGAACTCCTTTCAGACGTATTCCCATCATATATTTCTACACGTTCACAACTACAACTGGTGATGCAGTGCCTGCTGATGCAGTGCTCCCTGTTGCTCATTTTGCAAACCTCAGAAGGATGATGGGCTGAGTCAACCTGCCTGTTGTTAACTGAACAGGAGGCTCTAAGATCTTAAGCCAGTCGCCCTTACTGTTATGCTAACACCAGGCTCCAGCAATGAATATTCAGGTGAAATAAAAAAAATACATTCCCCAAATATCACCTTCATTTGCATAGTTTTTCTGTTACAATATGGACAGGATCACCCCCAAAATGCATATTTTAACATAACATCAGTTTTTGTAAATTTTCCAAGGGAGCATGCCTCCGGACCCCCCCCCCCCCTAGGAAAATGTCCTTTTTCCTTTATTTCAAAAGTTATGCAGTTTCACCCATGAATATGGCTGCCAATTTCAAGATGGCTAACCACCTGAATCACCAAATCAAGTGATGAGGTATTACCAATTCAAATTCAATTCCAAATTATGTGTTAATAATCAAGATTTGACATGCATTTTCCTTAGAGGTTACATCTAACAATTTAAGATTCTATTCCCAATATTAGGAGGCCTTCCCCATAATAATATAATGTACCTTTTTCTGTCAATGCACGATCTATTAAACGTTACAATTTTAAACATACATTGCTGAAAATGAGGTAAACGTGAGAAAGATGTCAGAAATGCAAAGGAGGCTAAAGCACTTTTTTTTTGCCCATTTGTTTTTATGGTGCACACACAACTGTTGTTTCGTTAACAAAAGAAGGTACATAACTCATAGCTAGCTATATTACCTCGTAACCAATGTTTGTCTGTGATAAATTACAGGTTCTACCTGCTGTATATGCCTTTTCACATAATTATCTGGAGTCTTTATCTGAAATGCATTGGTATGCCGGTGATAATAAGTAGAACCCAATCGTAATTTATTTGCAGAAAAGTGTGCTGGTTTCAGCACACTATTCCTCATTCTTTCAGAGGTCATTCTTTCATACATGGATTGTCTTCACTGATGTTACCACCACATTTGCTAAGCTGAGCCATTGTCCTTCATCGTTTGAACAAAGTGATCTCGGTGCAATCGAGGGATTGGTTGCACTTCTATATGATCGATCAAGTTTGGTTACAAGTGTAAATTAAGCCAAAAGGGAGATTTTCACTCAAAAGAGCCATGCATCCAATTCTGTACCATCAACCAGTGCATCACTCCTGCAGCATGTCCTCAGGGCTGCTTACCAAGCAGGTCATGTTTGGGGACAGACCTTGGTTTCTGACCCCCAGCTTCCTACACCTAGCGATTGGGGATAACGTATGGATGCCGATGACGCATTCAACATAACTCGGAGTAATAAAAGCCCAATTGCAGAAACAAATAGGGAGCTTGCAAAGTGCACTTGTAAGAGGATCTGTGCTGGCAGATGCAAATGCCTTCGTTCCAGGCTACCATGAACTTCTCTCTCTCTGTACATTCCCTTGTGAACTTGAATAATTTCATGAAAGAATAGAACAACACTGTTCTAAATGAAGAAATGATATCATGTTAACTTGCATGTTTCAGCAATGGATAAATGATGAAATGGAACCACTGATTAATCTCTCTTTATACTGCTTATTGCAAATCATTTACAATTTGAAATCGCCAATTTGCCATTTTGACATTGACACCATATATAAGTTGTTAACATCACCTTTTAGATTTTGAAAATTTTCCTATTACGAGGAATTCGTTTGGCACACTTTAGTGCGTCGTTCTTATGCAACTTATGAAAAGCGACTATAACAAAAGAGGCAGTTACAATATTTCATCGGTCGTAGTCTGCCATATTGGATATGCCGCCATTTTGAATTTTTTTTTTAATCTCCAATGGGGTTCTTATTAAAATATCCTCTCCAGAGTTCTCGTGCAAAATTCCATGTTTCTATCACAATTTGAATGATTTTTTTTTCTGCTATCCGCCTCACTAAGAGAGACAGAGACAGACAGAAGTGAAAACATAACCTCCACCCACCTTCAGTGGCAGAGGAAAACATGAATTTTTCATTTCTATAAAGTAAAAAAACTATTTTCACAGGTAATATAATCTCATTTATTAACCTCCACCATCTTCGAAGATGGATGGAGGTTACTGTTTTAACCCCTTTCTGTTTGTTTGTTTGTTTGTGAACAGTATTACGGAAAAACTCCTCGATGGATTTCGACGAAACTTGGTGGGGGGGGGTTAGGTATGGTCCAAGGATCATGCCATTAAATTTTGGACTTGGTCTGCCCCCCCCACCCCCCAAAAAAATTGTTAGAGAATTTTTATTTTTTTGGCATTTCTACATGTTTTAAGTGATTTCCAACCCCCCCCCCAAATTTTTTTTTACCCCCCCCCCAAAATAGATATTTTTGCATTTCTACATGTTTTAAGTGATTTCCAACCCCCCCCCAAAAGAAAATTGGTCCCCCCCCAAAAAAAAATTGTTAGAGAAATTTTTTTTAATTGCATTTCTACATGTTTTAAGTAATTTCCAACCCCCCCCAAATTTTTTTACCCCCCTCCCAAAAAAAATATAGAATTTTTTTTTTGCATTTCTACATATTTAAGTGATTTCCAACCCCCCCCAAAAAAATTGTGACCCCCCCCCAAAAAATTGTTAGAGAAATTTTTTTTGCATTTCTCCATGTTTTAAGTGATTTCCAACCCCCCAAAAGTTACCCCCCAAAAAAAATAGAGAATTTTTTTGCATTTCTACATGTTTTAAGTGATTTCCAACCCCCCTAAAAAAATTGTTACACCCCCCCAAAAAAAAATTGTTTGAGAAAAAATTTTATTTTTTTGCATTTCTACATGTTTTAAGTGATTTCCAACCCCCCCAAAAAAACTGTTAGAGAAAAAAAATTTTGCAACTTTTTTTTAACAAAATTTCGATATTTTTTTTTTTTTGCATTTTTACATGTTTTCAGTGATTTCCAACCCTCCCCCCCCCCCCCCCAAAAAAAATTGTTCGAGAAAAGAACTATAACTCTCAGCACTGTTGACATCATATTTAATGAATAAGATATAAGGTTCACTTGAGTGACCCAGCAGTATTGGCGGCGGAGGTTTTGCACTCTCCCGAGTGCTCCCCCTCTAGTTGAACAAGTGTGACATCAGTCATGATCACAATATTTGAGTAATGAATAATTGTAACCACTTACAAGTGCTAAGCATTCAATCACGTTTTACTCTTCTATTCTTGAGATCTATTTTTGTCTGAAAAATATTTTGTGCTCATGTAAGAACTTGTGCATTTGTTAAATGCAGAATCATTGTATTCGGTATCCATATGTAAATCCACAACGAATAATGGATTTGAACAAAGCTGGCACCATCATCCTCAGATGGAAACATGAAGTCGACCAGCTTCTTCAGCTGCAGTTTGCAGAACAGTTTCACTATTTTGCTCGTAAATATAAAATCACAATCTGAGGAAGATAAATAAAACTTTTAATCAGCTGAGCATCTTCTTAACTAATTTTGATGATGATGTTAAAAACAAAATCCACACCAAGTAGTATGGCTGCACAGAAGGCAAAGATCAGTTCCAATGTTTTTACCACCAAGTGATCTTCATGAGCAACTTTCCTCGTAATAAAATAGAAATGTGGATAAATAAGTGAGATAGGAGGTCATAATGTAAACTGTGTTCAGTCTCACCATCCCACGCCTCCCGCCCCCACTTGTGACGATACTTAATTCCTGGCGCAAGATTCATACAGAGTCCCAGACCACTCAGTTATTGAAACATGCCTTTCTCTTCTGGTTGGTGCTGCCTTCATTTTTAGACATGGATATTCCCAACTACAACAAGTCATTTGCTAAATTATTGACAACGTTTTCTGAATGTACAGCCATGTAAAAAGTAGCCAGTAGCAGCGAAGCAGCTAATCACTCATCAAACTATAAGCCTGATGTTGGCTTTGTGGTTAAGGTGGCTGGCTTGGGATCCTAGGGTCCTGATTCCGAACCCCATTGGCTGCTGAATTAACACCAGTTGGGGTCGACTCAGCCTGTCATCCTCCTTAGGTCAGTGAAATGAGTACCAGTGTACTGGTAGAGGGGCACAGCATCAGCAGGACAGCTGCATACCAAGAAATGATAGCTACCCAGCAGTCAAGCTGCCATCTGCAAAAACAGAACAAAACTCATCAAACTAATTTTGTGCAAATGCTGGAAAGTAAGCATTTTTGTTGTGTGCGTGTGATGTCAGATGCACCCTGCATTATAAGTTTCCAGTATAGAAACGTAGAGGAGAAAACATCAAAGTCCTTAACATAATAACAGTCCAGAATGCTTCAACATGCACTTTGACGGCCCAAAAGCCTTTGATGCTGGATGATGCACAATTCCACAGCTGGGATTTATTCCTCATGTCGGAAAAGCTGGGATCTGTTGAAGACATTATACAAAGACAAAGTCTGAATTATAATGATTATTCTTCTCTCCAATCTCTGCAAATGTCTCAACTATCCATTAGGAAAATATTTTTTGTAACAACACTTTTCATTCCCACTCTGATACCCTCCCCCCTCCACCGTCCTGGACAACACCTCTTTAACTGCCACCTCTTTACTTGTAAGATTTCTGCCATGTTATTCAATATATCCCTCATTCGTGTCACTTTTGCATGAAATTACATGTTCCCGATGACGATATTTATCAAGCAGTTCGCCAACCACATAAAAATTAATGAGAACAATCATTGCACAAGATAAACGTATAAAATCTTGTAAAAGGACAATGTATTCAAATAATGGTTTTGTTTGTGTCGATGATTAAAAAAAAAATTCAGGAAAGGGGCTTAAGGATGAGATTTTTATACACATGACAATGGCTCTTTGATGAGTGAGGACACTGGATAAAAAACACAATGCACTGACAGTCAGGAAGTGGGGTCATAGTCTGAAAAGAGGATTGAGAAGAGAGGAAGAAACAAAACAACCTGCAAGTAAGTGTGTTGGATTAGGAAGGGTCAATATACGTAATAAATAAGAAGAGGAATTCCCCTGGATTATGGGACAATAAAGATTATTAATTAATAATTGTGGATAACAATGGAGGATAACAGATGGTGCTACACAATGTTTAATGGCTTTTATTTTTGTTTACTATCTCCTGTTTTCTCTTTAATATATACTTATATTTTCAACCTCCTTTTCTTGCTCCGTCTCCATTTTTTGCTGGTAAATGTATTTTGCTTTGCTCCTCTTGCTTTTAGTTGTGTTGCTTGTCAGCTTTATGGCTGACTGCAAGTATTATTCATTGTGTCAATCATTCAATCTTATCGTCTGAAAAGCCTATCCAAGGCCTTTGATACAAAGCTGTTGATACAAAGCTTTTATAAGTAATGTGACCATCGTTTATGCCCCCTTTTGAGTGGAGGATATTTATATTCTTATATAAACATGTTTTTACTTTCTTAATTTTTTTAAATTTTTCTTTGTTTCTCATCATTTTTTTTTCTTTTCTTTTTTTTAATTTCAACTCGGTTAAAGCATCTTCATTCCCACCTACATGGATAACTCGCACGTAAAATATTAATTAATCAGCATCCTTGCAAAATATGTTTTTGAATATGGTTGTACAAGTCATATTAACAATAACACATATTTGTTTTCTCTTCTGTTTTTTTACAGGAAGCGATTACATCTGAAAAGGTATTTTTGTTGTCATAAGATGACAGAGCAAGGATAAAACAAACCCATGACAAACTCCATGCCTTTGTTAAAATTTTCAGCTGTGTTGTTAAAATTACCCCTCATACATATACCACTTTTGTATGAAATGATATTTTTCATTTTATGATATTTATCAATTTATCAATAATCAACAACAATACTTATACTCGACTTTGTGATCACCCAACTCACCCTTCACCCCTCTGTGTGTGGCAGTGCCCTTCATCCCCAGTGTGTTCCTGTGAGAAAGGTGACAGAGGACCTCCTGGTACCACAGTAAGTTGTTGATGACACACAAGTGTGTGTGTGTGTGTGTGTGTGTGTGTGTGTGTGTGTGTGTGTGTGTGTGTGTGTGTGTGTGTGTGTGTGTGTGTGTGTGTGTGTGTGTGTGTGTGTGTGTGTGTGTGTGTGTGTGTGTGTGTGTGTGTGTGTGTGTGTGTGTGTGTGTGTGTGTGTGTGTGTGTGTGTGTGTTATTTGCCAATAAAACTCTGAAAAGATCATCAGAGGTATTGAATTGTAATAAGTGCTAACTCAGCTATAAAATAAGATTTGCTCACAAATATAAATTTTGAACACCAAATTGGCAGTACAGTACTGTATCTCAATTAAGCATATCATGTTGAATAATTGTGACACAGGAACACAAAACCAAGTTGGTTCTCAACTGGCAGTCATTAACGCCAACTTCCTGCAGCTCTAACCTAATAATTTCGTTAAAATTCCTGGCCCCTCCACAGCTGTCCCATGCAAAGTTGTAAGTTAAGTATAGAGTCAACACTCAGCAGCTTCGGAAAGATTTAAAATAAAATCATTTCCCATTTATCTCGACATTGTAGATGAAATATTATTCTCTAAATTAGTCGGTTTCTCGACACAATGGGAAATGCACTGGATTTGTCAACAATTAAATCTGGATTTCCTGAATCACTGGATTTCCTGAAATCGCTGCTCCATATGTTACTGCTGGGGCCGTGTCGACGTCAGTAATTAATTTCGCACAAAAGCCTTCTTCTTCCCACTGGATAGCAGCCGGGATGGAACAAAGTGACCACGTCTGGGAATGGCACATTTGGGGAACATTACATTCAGTAATTCCACACACCTGCATGTTGTGAAATACTCCACAGGTATTCATCCCTTTCCTGAGATTTGATAGTCTGTAGAAAAATACTGTGTGCCAGCATGGCCTGAACTATCTTAAAGAAATTAAGTCATGCATCCAACAAATTAGGAAAGAACACAAATTAATAATATTGGATGGTTGTAAATTTGTTTGTGTATATTAAAGCCTTAGATCACATGTATGTTGACGTAGCTGTAGAACTTCTACCTGGATTAAGGTGTGTTTAAGGCAAGGGGTCTTTAATGTTGCTTGTCCTGTGTCTAATTTGGAGATAGCCGCATCATCTAATTTGGAGATATTGAGACTAAAGTGTCCTGTCTTCAGCGATATTTAGAGATAGCGAGATTGGTTATTTGCCAAGGCTGGGATTTGTGAATGCTCTGGGGTCAGAGACACTTGGCGGTCGCCTGAGGGCAGGGATTTCTGAGGATCTCGGATTGTGATTGGTGGAACTGATGGGGTTACATTTGGTGGAGTCACTTATGGTCCATAATTTGTGGACCTGGGGTTGGGGGGGGAGGGGGGGAGGCGGACTTGGGGTTGCAGCACTTACGACTGGGCAGGGCAGGGATTTGGTATCCATAACATAATGTTGTGGAATAAGAGATCTTGACAGTCCATGTAAAAATGTGTCACTGCAAGGTGAAACGGTCAACAGCAAAATGTACTCAAATATCATGCTGGGAAGTGTAGATGATGTCCAGAGCGAGTCATATACAACGATACTACTTCTTGTCGTCAGTGTTGACCCATTCGTCAGTGAGAGGTTCGGCTTTGGTGCTGCGTCAAAAAAGCTGGCTTCAAACGATATATGGAGACTATATCATGACCACCATTACTATTGAGTATGAAGGTCTTCTCAGGGTGTTGTAGAACTTTGTAAGGTCCATCATATGATTGCTGCAAGGGTTTCCGGACAGTATCATGCCATACGAATACATGGGTTCACATAGAAAATTCCTCGGGAATAAAAACCTGGCATGATGAAGGCATACATTTTGGTGTCACCCAGAAGCTCTGCATTGCTGCACAAAGTTGGTTGTCATAATCGGTGGCGTCGGGCATGGTGTCATCGGATGCTAAGAAGAATTATCTTGGGAGATGAAGCAGTGCACCATACACTAGCCCTGCAGTGAAACACCCAGGTCATATTTTTGAGCAGTTCACATACCAAGCAGGAACATTGGTACCAAGCGCTTTGAGGGAAGAATTGAGTTGGCGGTGGAAACGCTCTATGACCACATTCGCTGCTGGTTGGTAAGCAGTGGTTTGCACACAGTTGTTACCCTGGAGTTGAGTTAGCTCAGGAAATATAGCTGATTCAAACCAGTGACCACGATTCATAGTGACGGTTGATGGAACACCAAAATGTGCGATCCAGGTGTGGGCAAAGGCCCTGGCGATGGTAAGTGTGGTGATGTCAGCTATTGGTGTACCTTATGGCCAATGGGTGAAGCGGTCAACACAAGTCAGTAAATAGCAGTGTCCATTTAAAGGCGGTAGGGGATTGACAATATCCACATGGATCCTGTCGAAACGCCTATCTTGTGTTGAAAAGCTACCGAGTGGTGCGACAGTATCTTGGAGCATTGATACTGAAGACATTGCTTGGCCCAATGTCGTACGTCAGCGTTGATGCATGGTCAGACATAGAGCATGGTGATGAGTCGATTGATTGCTCGGATACCTGGGTGCATGAGTGAGTGAAAAGTGTCAAAGACTGTATGACGGAATGCTGCAGGAATGAAAGGGCAAAACTCTCCCGTCAATGTATCACACACAAGGGTAGTGTTTGTCCATTGGAGTAGTACCTCTCAAAATGTAAGTGAACCAGCTGCAGACTGTAGACTGTGGAGTTTGGTATCCTCCCATTATGCTGCTGCAAGTGCATTAAAATCGATGGCCAGTGTGTTGGTAGAAGATAATGTCAATACCTTGATGCGTGAGAAAGCGTTGACTGAGGAGTTCACGATTCCTTTGATGTGCCAGATATCAGTGGTGAATTGCAATATAAAGCTGAGTCGCCAAAGTGTGCGAGGAGAGTTAGAGTCCGAATGGGTGGATGGAGGAAAAGTTAAAGCTTTGTGGTCATTCAGGACACAGAATTGTCTGGCCTGTAAGAAGTGGCAGATGTGCTTGATGGCAAGGTATACAGCGAGTAATTCCCGATCTAAGGCAGTGTAATTGCACTATGTTGGTTTCAGCATTTTAGAGAAGAAGGCTAGTCAACGCCAGTCAGCATCGATGAACTGGTGAAGGGTCACACCCACAATGATCTCGGACGCATCTACCATCAGGATTGTTGCTGCTTCTGGCTTTGGATCAAGCTGGAGCGAGGCATTGGTCGGTGCATCTCTGATGGTGTAGAATGCTGACAAGGTTGGTTTTGACCATCAGTACACTTCAGGGTGCTTACCAGTTCCGAGTGCTTACCAGTTACTTGTTCAGCAGCTGCAGTGTTGTGACTGTGTTTGAAATATATTGATGATAAAAGTTGACGAGTCCCAAACCCTCTTGCAGCTTGTTCTGCAAGATGCAGTTGCCATGTAGTTGCCACTTCTTAGAGGCCAGACAATGTGTTGAGATGATAGTCACAGGAAATCCTGAATAATTTGCACCTTCTCCTTGAGCAGATAGATGCTTGAGCAGTTAACAAAAAGGCTGAGAAAATTCAACGCCAGAATGCCGAGTATGCACTTTATGGGATTGATTCCGATGCCGAAGTCCTGCATGTGGGTGAATAGGAGACATAGGTTTCCCTCATGTTTTTCTAAGGTTGTTTTGGCAATTAGAATATCATGTATATTACATGTAGCAGAAGTGTAATCCCTGGAGCACATGATCGATAAAACGTTGAAAGGTTTGTATGGCACTGCGTAGGCTGAATGGAATCCGGAGGATGTCAAACAGGCTGAAAGGCGTGGTGACTGCTGTCTTCGGGACGTCATCTGGATCCATGGGAATGTGATTCTATGCACAAATTGGGCCGACCTTGGAGAAGATTGTGGCACAATGGAGTGGAGCAGTAAAATCCTGAATGTGTGGAATGGGGTAATGGTCTGGAACAGTCAAGTTGTTTAAGGACCGGTAATCCCCACAAGGACGCCAATCCACAGGTGTCTTTCTGGGTACCATGTGTAGCGGTGAAGCCCAACTGCTTTAAGATAGTCTGATGATCCCATTGTAACATACAATCAAACTTCTGGTGGGTGATACATAATTTCTCAGATGCGAGTTGGCGAGCACACATGAAAAAAGGCAGTGTGGTGAAACACGAAACTGTTGCCTTGGAAACTGCATAACAACTATTGTTGTATGGCACATTGCTCCATGTTGTTGAAACCATGTGTTTGTGAACACTATATTTTTACACCGCACTTCAGGAATGAGAAAGTTCTCCTGAATGCTCACCGAGTTACAATAACAGCCTAATTTACTGTAATATATAGTTCTACAATTTTAATCCACATTTTAAAGAATGCTCCATCCTTCAAATCTTCAGTATTTCACCTGTAACACATAAATATAACGAAATAATTATACAGTTATTTCTTTAAAATATAAACATTACAAATGTGTCACAGTAGTGTGTGTGTGTGTGTGTGTGTGTGTGTGTGTGTGTGTGTGTGTGTGTGTGTGTGTGTGTGTGTGTGTGTGTGTGTGTGTGTGTGTGTGTGTGTGTGTGTATATATTGTTACGAATTTGGAATTCAATTGCACACAACATTCAGGTTCCCTGAGTCAGCTATGTCGATAAGTGCATGTTCCCTAGATAGCTCACCTTCCATTGTTTAAATGTTTTGAAATCGATTAGATGCGCTGCGGATCGATTTAATAGTTAGGGTGCGAACAATGGAGACGTCCCTCCCCCTCTTCTGCGAAGAGGAAGAAGAACCCTGCGGTGACGTCAACAACTCCCTCCCACCCGTGGTTGAGCGGGGGGGGGGGATCACGAGGGCATGAGTCACGCCGGGTGCGGGGGAGGGGGTGCAAAGGATGAAGAGGACATCTTTTCTTTGTTCGTGTGGGAGTCCCGTGGTAGGGCTGAGTTCGTGGGAGTCCCGTTCTGAGTCCCGTGGGCAAAGTTCGTGTGCTGAGTCCCGTGGGAGGAGTAAGCTTTTTGCTTCGGAGAGAGCAGTCGTTCAGCAGGCCATCGGGTCCTGCTTGGCGTGAGGCCTTCGGAAACTTTTTGCTTCGGCTGGCTCAGTGAGCTTCGGCTGCTGCTTTGTTTTGGAAGGAACTTGAGCCGGTTGTTTGGCTCGAGTTGCGAGTGGAGGCTTCTTCCTCTTCTTCCTCTTTTGGTTCGTGGAGCTTTTCGTTCTCCATTTTGTTTCCCGGCTTGGTGCGACGCATCGGCATCTTCTTGGAGTTGGTTCCTCGGGGAAGCGACGATCGACAGGAAGGATCGGCGCCTCATCTCACCGGCACGAGTTGAGAAGCGCGGGAGGATTCACGGGAGCTCGGGAAGGAACACGGCGATTGGATCCAGCTCGCTCTCGCTGGAGCCCAGGTCCGGACAAGTTGAAGACCACACGAGGTGGAAAGGTTCGAGTCAAGCTCTGAGTTTCAGCTCACCTGTCTTCCGAGCTGGAGTTCGTGATTAAAGGCCTCAGCCACCGTCGTTTGTGTGTGTGTGTGTGTGTGTGTGTGTGTGTGTGTGTGTGTGTGTGTGTGTGTGTGTGTGTGTGTGTGTGTGTGTACGTGTGTCCGTGGGCCCGTCTTATAAGTAGGAACTGCTGTTAAGTGTAAATGACTGTACATAATAAGTGGATGGTTGTAGTTCTTTTGTTGCTTGTGTCATTGCATAAGTGTTTTGCCTTATTTAATTGCATACGTGTTTCATTATATTAAATGTCCTTGTGTGAATGTAAACCTGCTCGTTTCGTCCATTCCCTCATTGACTGAACATTTTGTGTGTGGGGAGTTATAAAGCCGTTGGTTTGCCGTAATAGGGGGAAATTTGGACCGACGGTTCTCTGCGATTACGCCGCTCGGAATCACGCACGGACAAGCTCGTCTCAGCGGTTTGTTCCGTACGAGATCTGTCGAGGGTGGAATACCCCGGTAGTTGGATCACGTGGGTATTTAGGTACATTGAAGATTGGCAATCGACCCTTCCCCACGTGATCTGCCGATTGGCGTATTTCGGTTCTTGTACAAGGACTCGTCGCTCGGAGTTATCCGGGCGGTGATCTATATTCCGGGCGATCGGTCGGGCCGACTAGACTTGCGGCTCCATTCAGAGCGGTCGGTTGGCGGCCGACCCCCGACCAGTAACAATATATATAGCTTCTTCCGTTCTCGAGTTATCATTTTTTAGATGTTTGACCTCACTGTGACCTTGACCTTTGACCGATTTTGACCAAAATCTAATCAGCACTGGCCATCACTCTACTGAATCACGTGGTGTAATTTGACATTGGTAGCTTCTTCCGTTCTCGAGTTATATATTTTTTTCATGTTTGACCTCACTGTGACCTTGATCTTTGACTGATTTTGACCAAAATCTCATCATCGCGAGCCATCACCCTCCTGAATCACGTGGTGTAATTTGACATTGGTAGCTTCTTCTGTTCGTGAGTTATATTTTTTTTTGATGTTTGACCTCACTGTGACCTTGACCTTTGACAGATTTTGACCAAAATCTAATCAGCGCTCGCCATCACCCTTCTGAATCACGTCGTATAATTTGACATTGGTAGCTTCTTCCGTTCTCGAGTTATCGTGCCTAAAAACAAACAAACAAACACACAACCAGAGGACGGAAGTGATCAATATACTTATGAAATCTTTAGATTTCGTAAGTAACAAACCGGACGATTACAATATCCCGCTCCCTCTCTCCAGAGGGCGGGATAATAAGACACAATTAGAACTGCCACTTTATAACTGCTGGCAGCGATGACCGGGTACCAAGACATCCTGCTTTGATGCAACCCCACTTTGATCGGACACCTGACCCTGACCCATGACGTCTTCAAATTATTATTATTATGCAATTGAATTCAGAACTGGGTAAAATAAATTCAATTCAAATTAAATGGAAGACCAAATAGGCACAGTCCTACAATGGAGTAATCAGAAGGAAACCAAACAAGCAAAAACAAAGATGAAGTCATCAGGAGGAACCTGGATAGGATTTGCATTTCAGCTGCTCCTATTCTACCCTCAAACCCAACCAGGCACAGCCAAGTGAGCCTTATTCAAAAAAAAGGAAAAATAACCCACATCAAAAAATTAAATAACTCTGGCTGCCAGACCATGTATCCGATCAAGTTAAAATTTAGAACACGTATTCCTTATCACCCCGATATCATAATTTTGAAGTTTCACTTCTATTGATTAAGTGGTTCCAGAGAAAACATTATTTAATATTTTTCTTAAATCCAATATGGCTGTCAAGCCATGTGACCTATCAATTATTCCTCAACAAACTTGCACATGCATGCCTTGGGGAACATTTGTGTGAAGTCTCCCTTCAATCTGTCCAGCCGTTCTGTGGGAGAAGATTTTTTTATATGTTTTCGGGTGAATCCAATATCGCTGCTAAACCATGTGACCTATCACTTAATATGTTGTTGTTCGTCTTTCGGCTGCTCCCGTTAGGGGTCGCCACAGCGGATCATTCGTTATGATGCGCATACGGATTTGGCATAGGTTTTATGCCCGATGCCCTTCCTGATGCAACCCTGGTCACCTCTTATGACACAGGGATAAGGATTGGGTTTCGCCATGATTCCGGGCTGCCCTACACCCTCTCAGAGCGCGGCCCAGTGCAGAGGCCTGTCCTCAAGTGATCCTCCAACCCAAACCTCCGAGTTGCCGGATTATAGGCGCACGCCACTACGCCTGGTTGTGACCTATCACTTAATATGTGTGAACCTATTGTTCCTCGTGGGCAAGCCGTCATATATGTAAAGTTTCGCCTTGATCTCTTCAGCCATTTCAGAGAAGATTTTCGAAGGTAAAAAAATATATATATATATATATATATATATATATATATATATATATATATATATATATATATATATATATATATATATATATATATATATATATATATATATATATATTGTTGCGGTCTTCGCGCCCGCCGGCGTGCGAACGGCCACGTAACTCGAATCGCGGCACGTCGCCCACCGGACGGACAATCTAGTCGTGACCCTCTCGGACTAACGCCGGGAACCAGTCACGGGTGGACCTTTTGGTCTCACCGCGATCGAGCCAATCAGCCCCCGCGTGGGATAGGGTTGCTCGCCAAATTCGACCTACCTAAGTACCCACGCGGAGGGTAGACCGGGCGATCGCACCTCGCCGCAGGTCGACTTCGGACACGGGCCACTTAAGCGACCCGTTCCGTACTATCAGAATAACCGAGCGGTGTTATCGTCGACCTCGACGGTTCGATTAATTATGGGTCGTACTCAGCCCACTACCATCCCTTTACGTGAAGCAAGATGAGGGTTCAATGGGGGGAAAAGACGAAGCGAAGCGGGAGAACAGTTCAACAATAAAGCACATTTATTCGCGGCACACGCGAACCACACAAATACAATTCCACCAAAAGCACACAAAAAAAAACACAACACAATTCCACTCACACACAAAGCAAATATAAAAGCGAAAACACAATGCAGAGCTAATACCGACTACCGAGCACACGGCAACACTTATACAATTCTACTTCACAGACGGCGCCGACAACACATACCCAAAACCAAGGAAAAGAATACCCTCAAGGATGAGGCGGGCCTGAGGCCGAGACCGGGTCGCGCCTACCCGTCTGGTGATGAGACGCGGAGCGGCGATGGCGCCGCACTCCGCGGGCCTCGCGGACAGTGCCTGGCAGGGGTGGGAAAAAGGGGCCCCCTTGGTCGCACTATCTCAGCGCGGGGGGAAACAGGAGGGGGTTGCTCATGCTCGGGGTATAGAGGATCTTTATTATCCCTGGTGTGCGTCTCCACCTCGGCCAGGTCGCGCTGCCGGCCTCCCTCGGGCGTGCAGCTCCTGGCACCGACGCGAGCACCCCCTCGTCTGCCTTCGCCGCTGCCGCCTCCGCCTCTGGACTCTCCACCCTGGACTCTTCTTTGGGCTCCCCTCGTTCGACTCTCTTTCAGCTTCTCCAGCTACTGCAGGCCGGGCTCCAGACTTCCACACTCTTCTCTGACTCTTTCTCCCTCCCCTGACTGACGAACACCGTCCTTTTATCCCCCCGTAGCTTTGCCTTTGACCCCCTCCCTTTGACCTTTCACCTCGCTCCCCATTGGCCCGAGAAAAAGTGGGCGTGAAGGCTTTTTGATCCACAAATTTGCATATATCGATCGTTCTGGAGGCGAGGCCAAATCGCCCCTCGCTCACCGATTGGACGGCAAAAAGTGGGCGTGTGTCGTTTTTGATCCGTTTTTGAAGCACAAAATCCGTGATTTTGTACACGCTGTTCGACGTGCGCCCTGCACGAGTCCAACACCGGTACCCACAGGCGGCGCAAGAACGGTGGCGATGCTACGGTTGCGAGGTGTGACGTGAAGGTCGTGGCGGTTGTGGTGAAGCGGCGTTGTGGTTGGTGGTTGATGTTGTGGTTGTGGTGGTAATCATGGCGGTTGGTCCAAAATAAAGATAGTAAAAGAAAAACGGCTATCCTGAAGAGTCGCAGCACGTATAAATGACATGTATTCCCACTCAGACAACGGGTTTGGGCCCTAACTACACATGCACTTACCGAGATACCTCACCTAAGGGACCTGAATGGTGGTTTGCGAATTTGGTAACCACAACACTACCCCTTCCCTTTTTACAGACTCGTCCCGAGTCGTCAAATTTTTCGTGTGCCATCATGTGTAGTTTTCCCTAGTACATTTTACCTACGGATCCCTGAGTGCGACATTCATGGTATTCGTGTCCCCAAAATAAATAACCTGAGGGCTGCGTAACTACCTAAACAAACTCACTCACACGGACGACTTAAATAAAATTGCCGGCGCTAGACAGACATGCCGGGGGGCGCACTCATATTTACAGTACATCTTACCTTAACTTACAAATTTTACACTAAACCATGGCCCAGGATCATTGAACTCTGCAAAAAGAAAGCAGTTAGCAGGGAGCCAGGCTGCCCGCATGCAGTCTCTGACTCAAACAATGCAGGTGACAGGGAACGTGGCTGGCTGCTCACACGCAGTCCAAGGCCTTCCCTTTTGAACTGAACGCAGTGAACCACAACGGTGCATGGGCCGCACAAACGTAGTCTCCGTGCCAGCTCAAGTGGCACACGCAATGAGCACAACGAATGGATGCATGAACGGTTTGAACTGAATGCAGTGAACCACAACGGTGCATGGGCTGCACAAACGCAGTCTCCGTGCCAGCTCAAGTGGCACACGCAATGAACACAACAAATGGATGCATGAATGGATGGACGCAAACACGGTGCACGGGCCGCCACTGCAGGCCCGTGTTGTAGCTGCCAACAGGGCAGTTCTCGCAGCTTGCAAACTGTTGCTTTCACGATCCTGGCGCACATGGCAATGAACAGGGGGGGGGGGCAAAGCAAAAATTGAACGGGGCTGGTGAACATGGGCAGTGGGCATGGCATGGAAAAGGTGCAGGCAACGCAGCCCGCAGAAGAAGGCCGCTGCAGGCAAACACAGCCCGCAGAACCAGGCCGGCACAGGCCTCGAAGAAAAACAGCCAGCAGATGAACTGGCCGGCACAGGCCTTGCAGCACAGCAGCTGCAGACGATCCAGCCGGCACAGGCCTTGCAGCACACAGCTGCCGATGAAGTTGGCCGGCCTCCGCCTTGAAGCAAAACACGGCCAGCCGATGAAGTTGGCCAGCCTTTGCCGTTCAATGGAGGTTGGTGGAGGGAGTGCGGTGGTGCTGGCCACTTGGAAGGCGGGCTCGGACCTACCTACCCGTCTCCCTCCCAACCTATCGCCTTTGCCTGTCACTGTACATACCCACTCCCTTAATTTGTCAAACCCCAATTTAGCCCCAACTTATTTTTTTGTTGTTTTTATTTTTACTCCCCCACTATAAATCGTCCCTAACCCCTTTATCGTCCTTGTTCGGCTAACCTATTCTGTCACCTAGCCTACTCCCAACCCCTACGTTCCCTTCCCGGAGGGGAACAAGGGAGAGCTAACGTCCTGTGTCGAGGCCCAACTCAAGCCTCAGAATGGCCTCCCCAGAGTTCGGCGATCTTAACACCAAGTGGGTCCAGCGGCCCACAACGACAGCGAGGGGATGGATGGTGCGGAGGGGTACATCTCCTAATCTACCCTAACCATTAACTCTTAAACTACCCCGGGGCTTTCAACAAGCGCCTCTCGCTTAAACTATTGGTTCTAACAACCCAGATTCCCGTCGCCTGTGTTGGTGTTCTTACAATTTCGGGCCTCGCCCCCCAATTTTCTCTCCGTGCCCTCACACGGTCTCCTGGCTGGGACACGTGGCTCCCTTTGGCAGGCACGACCCTCTGCCGAATCTCCCGCTATGGCACCCCCGGGCACTACACTGCCTCCGAGCCTACCAGCTCCCTCACACCGGGGAGTGCCCATCATGGCACCTCCCCTGAAACGCACACGTGGCAGGCCGGCCTCCCGGGCCCCTTTCCGAGGGTCACCCGTGCCCACAACACTGCCCACGCGGCTACGGCGCCCGGGCCCCCGCACCAAGCAGGCGCACCCGTGCCCACTACTCTATCCCGGCCCCCCATGGGCCCATGGCCTACCGCGGCCGACTAGCCTGGTGCCCGGGGTACCCACTCAGCGATACTCACCTTTCGCAGCCACGCTCCCAAGCCCGTCAACAGGGCTCCTGCACCCCTCCAAATGGGTTTCGAGCCTACACTCCCACCAACAACAAAACGACCTCCATTTTTCAATTTGACTAACCCAGCTAACTCACTCTACACTGACCCCGGGGTCCCTTGGGCGGGAGTCACTCCTCCCCCCAATCACTCATCGCACCATGCATTCCCCATTCACTCCACTCACACAGACCCGCTGGCTTCACTCACTCACCAAGCACATGCCTCACAACTCACCAACTCTTCAACACACTCACCGCTGAACTCTGCCATCCTCCTAACTACATCCCCTAACTAACTCGTGCTCCCACGTCATCCCTTAAACTAGTAGCACGTTCCATTTAACCTACGTAGCTAAGCTACGTCCCCACTACACATTCACAAGTCTGTCACTGTCTCCAAAATAATCCCATTTTATTTCCCAACCTAAATCTGGCTACAATCCCTCTAACTAATCCATTCCACGGACTCCATGAGGACTTACCCCTGCCCCATTAAGTCGGTCTAACTAAGCTAACCCTTCCCCCTAACTTGTTTCCATCCTGTGCCCAGGGGTAAGGGGGTCTTTCACCCCTTGCCCAGGAATCCTGTACACCCGAAAGTGAGGCTTGCTTTTTTTTTTTTTTTTTTTCCCATGCGCAGCACCTGCGCGGCAACTCAGAGCTCGCGCACTTTGCACCTGCCCGTGACGTCATGCAGCTGCACGTGTTCCTCGTCCCTCCTTGGACGGTGCCATCCGGCAGAGATACCCCTCCTGCCGGATTCCAACCCCACGTGCAGCCATGACGTCACCGTGCGCAGAAAAAAAAAACAAGCCCCCCGTCTCGAGGGGTTTCCCACGCGAACACATGTGCTCTGCCCGTTGGAGCTGAACACACACGATCGCGTGGAGAACCCGTCCGGTCCAAATCCATTTACCTGCCTAAACTTTGTCCGTCCGCGGGATCGGCAAATCCACCGCTGGCGTTTCCGGACCGGGACTTCACTCTCGCAAGCGAGCACGTGGTGGTCTCGTGCGTTGCACAGCACGGACCGCGTGCTCACTGCTGGGTGAACCCGGCACGGTCCTCGAAACAGCTACAGCCGCTACCCGGCTGCCTACATGTCTCCGCTGCCGCCTCCATTCAACCCACGCACACCTGCGTGTTACGACGCACACAGTCCACTCCATCACATTCACACGGGGAGACGCGGCTGCGTGCTCCCGCATGCCAACCGACATCTCCCTCTCATACCGCTCTCTCACACACACGGTCTCCCTGGCACACAGCGACCTTGCACACGGCCGTTCACTCACGCGTGCCTCACTACTCACACAAACCATACTACTCACACGTGGTGCTCCATTCACTCGCGCGGGGGCACCTACCCGCATGTGCCTCACCCACACACGCGAGGGCACTCAACCGCTGTGCCTCATCCACACACCGTGCCTCACTCATACACGCGGGGGCACTCACCCGCGGTTCCTCACTCATACTGGCCGTTTCACTCACACACACGGCCTCTTCCACACACGGTTCCTCATCCACACACGGTGCCTCATCCAAACACGGCGTGCTGGGAAGCACGCACTCCAGCACCATCGCCACCACACCACTCACACACGGGGTCGCTTCCACACACGGGACGCACCCACGCCTTGCACCACACACACAGGGACAACCACACTGGGGATTCGTGTCCCCACAGGGGTCTCCGGGGCCTCTATACCCCCCAAGCTCTCCGTGCACCCGTCCACAGCACTCGTCCCCTCAACCTCGCAAAGCACGACCGAACTCACCTGGTCGTGACTCGCCTCGGGGGGGCATACTCCCTCCCCTCGTTCCTGGAGGGGGCCATCCAGGTGCTCGCACTGGGTCTCTACCCAGTCCGCCAGCTCACCCCCATTATCCTCCACTACCTCTGTGTGTGTGTGTGCGTCACTTACCCCGTCTTCCTCGTGTAGTCTTTCCTCTATTTTTTCTATCTCCCGTGTCTCTGCCAACTCTTCACCCTTTACCTCCCTTGTCTCAACTATTATTTCCTTTGTCACGGCCTTCATGCCCGCCTGCAGGCATCGGCCCATGTTCTGCGTCTCACCCCGTAGCTCTTTCATTTCTTCCTTCATGTTTGCTTCCATTCCGTTTATTTGCTTGTTCATTTCGTTTTTCATTTCATTTGTATTTGTATCCATCTTCTCGTTCATGTGTTGTGTATTCGCATCCATCGTCGTTTTCACTTCATTTGTATTTGTATCCATCTTTTCATCCATTTTTTTTCATATTCGCATCCATTTTTTCGTTCATTGCCGCCAGCATGGCGCATAGCTGGGCTATGTCGGGTGCGCTTGAGTGAGCCGTTTCGGCAGGGGTTGGGGAAGGGTCTTGGTGGAGAGGGGGGGGAGGTGTCATACACCGCGGCCGCTGCCGCACCCACCTCGGGCCCTGGGTTCAGTTGGGCGAGTCCGTGTTCCTGCACAATCAACATTTCCTGCACGGGGATTTCATCCTGGACCATGGATCCTACACATTCTACATCCATTTCTAATCCCCCCGGCTCCCGCTCGCCTTGAGACGCCATCTTGCTTCTCTTAAAGGGTTAATTTGCTCGCTCGTAATTTGGAGGGAATCGGGGGTCGCTTCTCTCACCCCTGGACCGATTCCCGTGAATTTCGCTGGAGACAGGAGAGCCTGTTGTCCCGCTCTCCAATACCAGTGCCGCGAGGAGGGCGATGAATCTTGAGATCGCACGACCTGACACCAGTGTTGCGGTCTTCGCGCCCGCGGGCGCGCGAACGGGGACGTAACTCGAAACGCGGCACGACGCCCAGCGGACGGACAATGCAGGCGTGACCCTCTCGGACGGACGACGGGAGCCAGTCACGGGTGGGCCTGTTGGTCTCAGCGGGATCGAGCCAAGCAGCCCCCGCGTGGGATAGGGTTGCTCGCCAAATTCGACCTACAAGTACCCACGCGGAGGGTAGACCGGGCGATCGCACCTCGCCGCAGGTCGACTCGGACACGGGCCACTTAAGCGACCCGTCCGTACTATCAGAATAACCGAGCGGTGTTATCGTCGACCTCGACGGTTCGATTAATTATCGGGCGTACTCAGCCCACTACCAACCCTTTACGTGAAGCAAGATGAGGGTTCAATGGGGGAAAAGACGAAGCGAAGCGGGAGAACAGTTCAACAATAAAGCACATTTATTCGCGGCACACGGGAAGCACACAAATACAATTCCACCAAAAGCACACAAAAAAAAGAAAACACAATTCCATTTACACAAAAAGCAAATATAAAAGCGAAAACACAATGCAGAGCTAATACCGACTACCGAGCACACGGCAACACTTATACAATTCTACTTCACAGACGGCGCCGACAACACATACCCAAAACCAAGAAAAAGAATACCCTCAAGGATGAGGCGGGCCTGAGGCCGAGACCGGGTCGCGCCTACCCGTCTGGTGATGAGACGCGGAGCGGCGATGGCGCCGCACTCCGCGGGCCTCGCGGACAGTGCCTGGCAGGGGTGGGAAAAAGGGGCCCCCTTGGTCGCACTATCTCAGCGCGGGGGGGAAACAGGAGGGGGTTGCTGATGCTCGGGGTATAGAGGATCTTTATTATCCCTGGTGTGCGTCTCCACCTCGGCCAGGTCGCGCTGCCGGCCTCCCTCGGGCGTGCAGCTCCTGGCACCGACGCGAGCACCCCCTCGTCTGCCTTCGCCGCTGCCGCCTCTCCGCCTCTGGACTCTCCACCCTGGACTCTTCTTTGGGCTCCCCTCGTTCGACTCTCTTCAGCTTCTCCAGCTACTGCAGGCTTCGGGCTCCAGACTTCCACACTCTTCTCTGACTCTTTCTCTGACTGACGAACACCGTCCTGTTATCCCCCGTAGCTTTGCCTTTGACCCCCTCCCTTTGACCTTTCACCTCGCTCCCCATTGGCCCGAGAAAAAAGTGGGCGTGAAGGCTTTTGATCCACAAATTTGCATATATCGATCGTTCTGGAGGCGGGGCCAAATCGCCCCTCGCTCACCGATTGGACGGCAAAAAGTGGGCGTGTGTCGTTTTTGATCCGTTTTTGAAGCACAAAATCCGTGATTTTGTACACGCTGTTCGACGTGCGCCCTGCACGAGTCCAACACCGGTACCCACAGGCGGCGCAAGAACGGTGGCGATGCTACGGTTGCGAGGTGTGACGTGAAGGTCGTGGCGGTTGTGGTGAAGCGGCGTTGTGGTTGGTGGTTGATGTTGTGGTTGTGGTGGTAATCATGGCGGTTGGTCCAAAATAAAGATAGTAAAAGAAAAACGGCTATCCTGAAGAGTCGCAGCACGTATAAATGACATGTATTCCCACTAGACAACGGGTTTGGGCCTAACTACACATGCACTTACCGAGATACCTCACCTAAGGGACCTGAATGGTGGTTTGCGAATTTGGTAACCACAACAATATATATATATATATATATATATATATATATATATATATATATATATATATATATATATATATGCCGAATCATGTGACTGAGGACGTCATCAATTTTGTTTCTGTGGACCATTTTATCCCGAGATGATCTTAAAATTTTTCAAACTAATCGGATGTGGCGTTCTACATGTGCAATTATGACGTCAGAACGAAGGCACCTATGATGTCATTTAAAAATCACTCATTCTCCATGAAGAGTACTTGCTATGTGCTTAGTTTCAATTTTTTTCCTTGGTGCGGTTTCAGAGATGGAGGTCCAATTTTTTCCTGTTTTTTCCAATATGGCTGCCATACCACACGACCATTGACGTCCAAATTATCATCATGACATTCCACATGAGTTGTCGCACCAATGGTGAAAATTTCGTCTCAATCCGACAAGCGATTGCGGAGAAAAACACGAAAGTTCTGTGTGGACAAACAGACAGACAAACAAACGGACGCAAATGCAATACCCTCTCCTTCGGTGAGGGTAGTAAATAACAAAAACAATGATAACATTGTAACAAAGCATATATTCATCAATAATACTAATATTTACAACAATAATAATCATGATACTCATGGTATCATATCGTCACCCTCATAACAAAAGTTCCAAAGTCATTTTATTCGTTGATGAAGTTTAGGCACTTTTGTTATGAGGGTAACGATATGGCAAAAACAATAACAAACATATCGTTTCCCTCATTGTGAAAGTGCCTCAGCTTAATCCACGAATAAAATGACTTAGGCACTTTTGTTATGAGGGTGACGATATGATCCCTGTGCTGACCCAAGCACGTCTGGGCTTGATGAAAGGCAAGCTAATGCTCAAGCAGTACAGCATGCAGGTATGCAACAAGGCTGCGAAGAACAATGAAAATTTGGTCCATCCGGCCAATGGGTCCACTAGTCCCATAAATTCTGGATTGGGTTCAGATATGGTGACTGAGAACGCCATGACATATGGATACATCAGTGTGATGCTCATCAAATCAATGAGCAACCACATGTGCTCAATAGGCGGGGGCATTGTAATCCTGAAAGACACCCCTCCTGGCAGGAAAGAAATGTTGCAACATAGGGTTAAAATGACTCCTCAGTACCATTAAGTAGTGATTGGCATTGATCTTGCCTTCTAAGGGAATGACTGCACCCAAACCATGCCAGGAAAATGTACCCCACAACATTGCTGAACCACCAGAACTCTTCACTTTTGGAAACAAGTACTCATGGTTGTAAAGTTCTTTCGGTTGGCACCACACGTGCACTCATCCATTTATCAAGAACATGGTGAAGGATGATTCATCTGAACTTATCGCATTTCTCCACTGCTCGGTAGTCCATTGCCTGTGCTCTTTGTACCTCTGGAGTTGCAAGCATGCATTGCCGGATGTGATGAGCGGTTTATGCACTGCAACTCGACTATGGTTTTTCCAAACAGTGGAGTTCTCGGCGGTCCATTTTTTATGACACTCGCTGTGATGCCCTAGGTTGAAATTTACAGACAATTGATTTGCAGTTGCTCACTTGCTTTGCCTTGAATTTCAAATTAATGCACAGACATCGCGATCCTGGAGCATGCACTTCTGCCCACTGTTGCCCTTTGCTGATGATGCCTTTCCCTCAGAGTTCTATGCCAACATAACCTTAGATACCGTTGCTCATGAAATGTCGGCAAGTCAAGTGGTCTTTGTCACTGAGCTGCTGCCAAATGCATCCCAACAATGACCCTTCCTTTAGTGTTTCTGAGGTCTCCTCTTGCAGCCCTGCCAGCCATAATTATTGGCAACCAGGCCTGTGCAGCATTTTTATACATGACCCTAAACATGCTGGGATGTTATTTGCTTAATTGAAACATAAGCCACACCTGTGTGGAAGCCGTTGCTTTCAACATACTTGGTGTCCCTCATTTACAAGGATTACAAGGAAATTATGTGCAGGAGGAGGCCATTCGGCCCATCATACCTGAGCCACCCCAATACCACATTAAATAAATGCATCAATAACCCTTCCCTTCGTGTGCAGCCTTTTGGCTGCTATATTGGTACTCATTTCACCGACCTCGGAAGGATGACAGGCTGAGTCAACCACCCTGGTGTTAATTCAGCAGCCAACAGGGCTTGAACTCAGGACCCTAAGATCTCAAGCCACCACCTTAACCACAAAGCCAATTTACCCAAGTATTTCACTTTTTTTTTGTCCTACCCATACATATACACCCACACAAAGTTTGTTTGTTCCTTGCAAAATCGAAGATTTTTCAAATACATTGGTCAGTCAATTTTGTTATTCTAGCTGTATGTTTATCGTCTACAGGTCACAATTCTAAACCGATCGTCATGAAATTTTACCAAGTTGGAAAGGTAGTCTCAACTGAGAAGCCTATTGTTTTTGAGGTTAGAGGCCAAAGGTCATCTTGAGGTCAAATTTATAAAATAATTAATTTTCAACTGAAAAATCATCAATTTACATCCTATTAACTTGAAAGTTGAACAAGATTTGCATATTGCGCCATTGGTTTGGGAAACCAACTATTTATACAGTCAAAGGTCAACTCAAGGTGAAACTTCTAAAATCATCAATTTCAACCTGAAAAATAATCATTTTTCATCCGATTGACATGAGTTTTGATTAAGGTTGTCAATTTTAATCTGAATGAGATGGATAATTTGATGTATCCGTGGCAACCTTTGGAGAGGGGGGTGTATTTTGTAAGCATTGTGCTCTGCACGACGACTTTTTCTTGTTTGATTATTTTTTGGGGGTTCCTTATACGTTTCCAAACCCCTGGTTTGTACTACAAACTCAAATTGTGCTGTACTACATTATTTTCACACGTAAAAGGTCAATGTCACAATAAAATCATTCAATTGTTCATGAAATTTGTGTAAAAAGATGAAATAATGCCGCTTTCAGAAACCTCTCATCTTACATCGCATAACACATGCCCACCTCATGCTACATTTTCTTCATCTGTGGCACCTCAGTGTCTCGGCCGGGAAAGGAGCGGAGCTTGGACTGTGCATGCGTGTTCAGTGGGTTAATTCAGTGGCCAACGGGATTCAAACTCAGGAACCTAGGATCCCAAGCCGCCACCCTAACCACTAAGCCAACACCAGGCTATTGAATTTGGTGCAAATGATAGTTTAAAACGACAGCACAAGGGACGTGGCACACGAAGTCTAATTATTACCCCCACCTCACATCCATGAAGCCTGAATAATTAAACCTAAAACAACTAGAAGTGGGTGTGATGGGTCTTGCATTTTCTTGTGAACCTTCAACACAGCGAACCTTTCTCATACATTGTACAAATTGAGAGAAGGTTTGTCTGTATTACAAACTGGGCAATCTTTCTGGGTCTCCCCAATTTCTTCACATTATCTTTTGATAAATTTTCAAATGTACATGTAAAATTGAAAGTCAGAATACTTTGAATCAAGACTGATAGAAAAGAACCAAAATGATTCAGAACTTTAATTGTTTACTGGAACTTTCCTGTTTGAGGGCCATTTATTGTCCTCTGGTGGACCATACATTGATCCTCATGTGATGCGCCATGACATAGTTGACGTGATGTCAGGAGTGGAATTTCTATGTCTGGATAAAGTAGAAAAGACTGCTTTGTACTCTGCTCCGCATTTGTGACGAGATCTTGAATCAAATGTCAGACTTGTTTCATGAATCGATTTATGAGAATCATAAAATGAAAATTAAATTTTCAATGCTTTATTGACCAAACTATTTGCAAGAATTAATCACAAGAGTTTTGACAGTAATGATATAATGGGTTTAAGAAGAAAGACTCTATTTCCTATGACTTAGGGCAAGGGATTGCAATTTACTCTCAAATAAACTCTTTCAATTTCCCATACTCACAACATTGAACGCTTGTGGTCAGATGGCCCAGCATGTGGTATGTCTAGTCGCTTGAGGGGATTCCCTCACATTCAGTAGCGTGTGGCTTTTGACTTTTAGATGCCACACAGAGCAGCACCTTACACTGTGTTCCTGTGTTTGTGAGTTTATTTATACCTTTGGAACATAAAACAATTTTACTGATATAATTTGAATGTAACATTATCCATATTCTTTGTAAATAATTTGTCAATATCAAAGCACACAATCACGCTAAAATATGCAATTTGGTGTCTGTCAAACATGTCTGTGGCCGATGGATTCGGTCATTACTTATCCAACCTCAACCAAATTTGCCAGGGGAACTTAGGGTCATAAGACAAAGGAACTCCAGGAGTTCTGAAGGTGGGCCGATGCAAATTCTATACATAAGTGTACCATATAGCGCTGCTCTCAGTGGAGGTGAGGGATTAAGAGTAATGATTCAGAACCATTAATTGCATCACAAGTAAGAGTGTTTTGCCTTATTTTTGCACTCCCTTAGCCGATATTGCTTGAAACTCCACTGCAAGAAAAAAAAATGAGGAATTCCCAAGTTTTATTTCCTTTTTCTGCCTTGGAAAAATGCCATGTTAAGATGTATAGATAGCAGCTTGAGTGTCATTTCACGTTGTCGTGGTGTTTTTCCAAGGCCGCTTCAAATCACAAAAGTAACGAGAAGGGCACTCGGTAGAGCGCATACCTCCGCCATGCAATGCATGATCCATGAGAATATATCGGGCCCAATACATTTTTGAAATATCATGCTGTACAGGACTATGTCGTATTTGGCTCTTTCTCTCAATCGTGAAAAAAAAATCACTTAAATAATTATCGTATCTGGATCCAGATTCGTATCTTCACCAAAATCGAATCAGTTCTTCCTTGTCACACAAACAACATGTCCACCAAGTTGCATCCGAATCCGTCAACAACATTTTGAGATATCGTACTATATATTAGTTTTGCCCGAGCTCTCAATCGTGAAGAATCACTGAAAAAATTATCAGATTCGGATTTGATTCTTCACCAAAATTGAATAAATTTGTCCTTGCGACACACCCAACCTGCCCATCAAGTTTCGTCTGAATCCGTCCACAACTTTTTGAGATATCGTGCTACATATAAATTTTGGTCCTATCTCTCAATGATGAAGAATCACTTTTAAAATTCTAGTTGTGGGATCCGGATCCGGATCTTCACCAAAATCGAATTGGTTCATCCTTGTCACACACCGAACCTGTCACAAAATTTCATCCGGATCCGTCTCCAGCTTTTTGAGATATCCTGCACACAAACAAACAGACAAACAAACAAGAAGACATCGTGCAGAGCATGACACTTGTAAAATCCATCAAACAAATTTCACCACAAAAGTAATTGATGGTTGAATTTGATAACCAAACATGCAACTCCACTTCAAATTTTAAGTCAATGGGATGAAAATTGAGGAACTTAGAAATTCGGCCTATGTTGTCCTTTTGGCCTATGTTGACCTCAAAAATAATTGGTTGGTTGAATTCAGTGACCTGAAATATAAATCCTCTTCAAATTTCAAGTCAATGGGATGAAAATTGAGGATTTTAGAAATACCACCGAAATTGTTGAGCTTTGGCTTATGTTGACCTTTTGACCTCAAAAACAATAGATTTCTTATGACAAACAAACTTATGACAATCTCTACCACGTGGTGAAATTTCGTGAATATCGGTTTAAAATTGTGACCTGTAGGTAACAAACAGACAGAATAACTAAATCGACTGAACAATATACTTGAAAAATCTTCGATTTTGCAAGTAACAAATGACAGAGAGAGAGAGGGGTGAAAACAAAACCTCCTTCACCTTCGGTGGTGGAGGTAATAATAACAACAACAAATAATCTGACAGAAACAATCGGGTTATACGGTCTGTAAGGCTAATGATACCCTAATAATGAATAAGGATAATAACATGACACACCCACAGTATAGAGTCAAACAATCTTTTTCTGAAACCTTCCTGTAATTGGAACAATTTTTCGAGTTCATTGAGATGCGTTTGAAATTGCCTTGAAGTTTTCCATGTCAAAATCGACAGTAATTTACACGTACCCACACTACTTTTTCGAGTCATGCTTGGAAAGGTTGTGTTTTTAATTTTTTTCACATTCAGCTGAAAGTATATTTATCACATGAAATATTGTCGCCTCGACAGGTTGCTATCACATCCATCTGGCTTATTGACAGATACGTCAGACAAATCAATTTGAATCCTCGTAAATGGCAGTATAGTTTTGCAATGACTTTACAAATTTGTCATCGGAAAAGTTTGTTGGGAAAACTTGGTGGCATTTTAAGGGAAAGATTGTGGGAGAATGAAAGAACTTTTTTGCCACATGATTTTTGGATTCATTTGTTGTGATATTGTGAATGTAATTAATGAAAGGTTATTTTGTAGGGTCGGAGAGGGCGGCCTGGTGAGAATGGAGCACTTGGATCCAAAGGAGAGCAGGTAAAAAAATAACTTTGATATGACATTTTAATGCACTGCATGGTAGTTGTGTAATATATGTTACCTACGTGTTAGTTAGGCAAAAGACAAGATCAGTTCGTGATTTTAAAAAGCTGTGAAGAGAAAAACTAAGGGAAGAGGTGAGAGAAATAAGGAGTAGGACAAAATGAAAAAGGGGATTGGGAGGAGAGAGATGAGTGAGGGAGTAGGACCAGAAGGGAGATTTTAAGGATTGAGTGGAGGGCACTATTGTTGCTTTTGCTCAGCACACTAACGGGACATGAAGAATACATGATGCGAACAACTGGCCCAGTGTGGGTAATGTGTGCACAGTCACACTATATCCCCCCAGAGAAGCAAAGTTGGCATTCTTAGCGATGTGGACACCGATAGTGGGGCAACTTAGCTAAATATAGCATAACAATTGTGCATTTTGTGAGGAAAGCACCAAATTTGGCACACTCGTAACCTATCATATTATGAACAGATTTGGACATTGGGCCATCTCAAATTTAGCCGCTGATGGCTGTGGCAGCCATTTTCCACTGCCATCAAAAATTTGAGATGGCCCAATATCCAAATCTGTTCATAATATGATAGGCTACTAGTGTGCCACATTTGGTGCTTTCCTCGAATGCACAATTGTTATGCTAAGTTGCCCCACTACGAAGACAACAGCGATGGGAAAATCGAAGAGTGATTTCCAATATGGGACAACATCCTGTGTCCAACTGGGGATTCAGTGGTTGGTGGGAGCTTTTGGGGAAAATGCTCCTCAAGGATAGACCCTCCTTGACGCCACTTATCTTATATTATTATAATGACTTCGAAATGCAACCTGTCGCAACACTGATGGGGTCATTAAGGGGGGAGAGAGAGAGGTGAGAGGTGGGAGGGGAGGGAGGGGGAGAGAGGAGGGAGTGGGAGGGAGGAGGGAGTGGGAGAGAGGAGGGAGTGGGAGAGAGGAGGGAGTGGGAGAGAGGAGGGAGTGGGAGAGAGGAGGGAGAAGGGAGAGAGGGAGAAAGAAACACTATATATGAGAAATATGCATAAAAAAAACGAATGCTGCATTAAAAAATCTTTTATACATCATTGGGGCTTATGGAAGAGCAAGAACACAGAACAGACAATGACATTCAGGGGAGCAAGAAAACTGACATAAAAAGTAGAATCCGAATCCAGAAAGATCGTGATGGTGAACAATAAAATCAGGCTCCAATAATTACCTTCAAAAGAGTGAAAAATTGATTTTTGGAGCCATTCCATCTCACGTCCTACAGAGCTGATTATTAT
This sequence comes from Eptatretus burgeri, assembly GCF_056783735.1. Lineage (NCBI taxonomy): Eukaryota > Metazoa > Chordata > Myxini > Myxiniformes > Myxinidae > Eptatretus > Eptatretus burgeri. Next base: position 63,303,221 of record NC_140968.1, read on the forward strand.
TTAATTATAAATGGTTGGGGGGAATCACTCTTTCCGAAATATTTTCCGATTTCACTCCAGATTTTGACATTATTGTAAAGGCCATGAGTTCCGATTGACAAATATGGAATCGGATTTGGAATATCAGCTTTTATTTAACCTATACGATGCATTATTCAAGTTTGCTACGACATTGTGCACTGTTGCGAAGGACACTGATGGGGCATGAAGACTTGGTAAAGCAAAGTTGGCATAATATTATGGAGCTATAATATAGGAGAGAGAGAGAGAGAGAGAGAGAGAGAGAGAGAGAGAGAGAGAGAGAGAGAGAGAGAGAGAGAGAGAGAGAGAGAGAGAGAGAGAGAGAGAGAGAGAGAGAGAGAGAGAGAGAGAGAGAGATATATATATATATATATATATATATATATATATATATATATATATATATATATATATATATATATATATATATATATATATATATATATATATATATATATATATATATATATATAGAAATCAAAGTTAAAAAAGAAGAAGAAGATGAATAGAAAAGAACATCGGACAACCTCCCACCGAAGAAGCAAATTCATTTGGAAAATCAGAAAGGGGTTTGCACCATGGGACAACATCCCGTGTCTGGCTGTGGGGTTAGTGGGGGGCTAAGGGCCGTCAGAGAAAAAGCCTTTAACTCCATTCAGGTCGACACCCTCAACACCTTGGAATATTCATGTGTGAAAAAAACATTCTGACTCAACCCAGGACACAAACCCAAGGACCTCATCACTTGCACAGTGGAAGACCACTGAGCTATTGAGTCTTTGGGATAACCTCAGATATTTCTTACACAAACACTCTCCATCCATACTTCCATTGGGACCACACTGTGCAGAACGTTGGTGCTGCCTAAGCAGTCTCCTCGACTATTGGGGACAATCCTGGACAGGTCACCACTCCGACACAGGATGCCAGCAAGCTGGGGCTCATTTGCCAACCTCAGAAGGATGACAGGCAGAGTCAACCCCACCTCATATTATTTCAACAGCTGAGTGGGATTTGAACTCAGGATCTTTGGATCCCAAACCTACCATCCGAAACGTTAGGCCAACACCAGGCATACGAACATGCTGCAAGTTTTATAATGGCGGACATCTTATGTGCCTGCTTGGCAGACCCCAAATGTGTGTTTATGTATGTGTACAAGTAATACAACCATTTTTAAAATTGCAAAAGAATATAGGGATGTTACTCAAAAAAGTATGTAAACAAGGTAGGGATGGTCACAAGAAATGATGGTCACGAGGTCCCAATGGATATAACTGTGTGTGTGTGTGTGTGTGTGTGTGTGTGTGTGTGTGTGTGTGTGTGTGTGTGTGTGTGTGTGTGTGTGTGTGTGTGTGTGTGTGTGTGTGTGTGTGTGTATGTATATATATATATATATATATATATATATATATATATATATATATATATATATATATATATATATATATATATATATATATATATATATATATATATACACGCACACACACACACAACAGAAGTAAATAGACACCATAAATTTCTTCATTTCATCTGTATAATGCAGTTTTACTCAGTAATTTGTCCTAATATTTGACTTTATTTGCAGAAACGAGTTCCTGGGTCTGCTATGACAATGAACCATGCCTCGAACCCAGGGAGCAGACAAACTTTCTGATTTTCAAAGAGGACGAATTGTTGGCCATTTGGAGTCAGCCAGCATCAGATAGCTCAGAACCTCAGCATTGCACTTTCCTTGGTCAATCGGGTGATTGTGCAATTCACCAGTGAAGGCAAGGAATCCACAGCTTCCCATTCTGATCGACCTGGGCCCTCACAAAGGTGTACTCGAGCTGTCAAGCGGTCCATTGAGAACTCCCCGTTGCAAGGCAGCAGATGTTGCAGAGGAGGTCCAAGTTAGCTCAAGAACTGCAGTGCGGTACCTTCATCAACTGCACTTCTATGGGTGAGCAGCTAGGCGAAAACCTCTTCTTCGATCAGCCGACATTCAAAGGAGAAAGAAGTGGGCTGACGAGATGGCCAACAGAACCTTGGAGCTTTAGCAAACTGTCATTTTTTCAGATGAGTCCCAATTTGCTCAATTTTCTGACAGTGGATGCATGTGGGTCTGGAGACGTCCTCATCAAAAGTTCTCTTTGTACGGATTGCAGACTACTGTCAAACACATTGGTTTTTCAGTGACGGTGTGGGGTGAAATCTGGAGCGCTGGTCAGTCAGACCTTGTGGAGAGTGTTGGCAACATCAACTCTACGATATACATTTCTATCCTTGAGAGTGGACATCTCCTTGTCTTCTCCACTGGTCAGATGGTCAAGAATAATACTATGGAAGATGGAGCTCCATGCCATACTGCAAAAAAGAGCAAGGAATGGCAGGACAGAAATGGGATCAAGTGACTTCCATGTCCAAGTCAGTCTCTTGAGATGGATCACATTGAACAACTCTGGGCCATATTGGATTGAGCTGTACGGAAAAATTCCAGGAAACCAACATCACGGGCAGAATTGTTAAACCTTTTGTGTGAAGCCTGGACAGAAATCCCACAAGAGAAAATTTCCAAACTCGTTAGTTCGATGCCTGAAAGGGTAAAAGCGTTGAAATCTGCAAATGGCAAGTCTACAAAACACTCGGGTATGTATTAAATTCGATCACACGTATTTCGAATGTTCAATAAATAAATTCTTTAAGAATCATGGTGTCTATTTATTTCTGTCATCTCTCTGTCCTTATGTAAAGCGTTGGTGCTGCTGAAGCAGTTACTCAGTTAGTTATGCCCATCAGGACACACAGTACACGCATCCTGAAAACCGTTCCTGTGATAATTTTGTTAAACATTATCCCATTTCCATTGGCTTTGTTACTCATGATACGGTCCATATGCGTCTTTTGTTTCCTCTGCCACAGCTAAGTAAAATGTGCTTCGAGTCAGGTTCCTTGTGTAATTTGGTTGGAATTTTTTGGAGAGTAGGAAAAGCTATAGATTTTTGAGAAGTTTAAAATCGATTTAAATAAAAAAATGATGTTTCACATTTTTTCAACTTTTGGAAAGGTCGTTTTGGGGTGAAAAACGTTTTTTTTTTATTCCAATTTAAAAAAATTCTGACACAATGCAAAATAACAAGCTGATGATGGATTACTGTTAAATGGCTAACAATGGATTTTATAAGATAAGATAATGTTGCATTTTGACTGTCAGTTGCCATAGAAACAGCATTTTTGGAGTGGAATTGCCATTTTTTAATATAAATTTTTGTTTACGTCTCGGAATTTTGTTGCAGCATCTCGGCATGCCGACTTAAACCTTCATCTTCAAGCCGGTGAAGAACTCAACAAGATATTTTTTGCCATGGACAGAATCAAGTACAAGCGGCTCTGGCCAAGGTACATACCTGACATGTATGCGCTGAAGACCAGCCATCCAGAGACCTGGAGGGAGCTCGAAGCAGGCAATATTTCGGTCACCAAGAATACTATCCCCTTTGTATCGACCGGAGCAGACCATGCTGTTGAACACCTGAACAGGTTTCTGAAGGTTCACTCTGGTCTGATTGGCATATCAAATAATACAAATGCCAGACAGCGATTCTTCTTGGCTGCACCTGAACTGTCACGCCTGTCTTGCGAGTTTAAGGGACAGTTTGGTCTGAAGGAAAGTGAGATCACTGAGCACCATGGCCTGTCTCCAAGTGTTGTCAAGCGTGAATACAATGCAATTGACCGAATCAAGGCTGCCATATTTAGTCATGAAAATCCATTTGAAGTTAAGGTAACCAGCTCTTCAATGTGGTCACCCACGCTTATGTGCCAGAAGAATTGTACCACAGATACTGAACATTGATGAAACCGGACAGAATCTCTATGAAGATTTTGTTGCTAAATGGATCAATGGTGATATCAGCCTATGGGTGTCAGTGAAGAAGGAGAAGAACAGAATGTACATGTCTGGCAATACAACACTAGCAATCAAGATCAGGGACAAGACAGTAGATCTAAAAGAAACCAAGGATTTGTATGGTAGTCTGATGGTACTCTCCAGATCCAGCAAGGACGTAGAACAGAAGGATGCAATTGGCAACTTTGAATTCACTGTGACACCGAGGGCTCTGTTTGCACCAAACGGTAGCTTACTGTCATGCACCGACAAGTCGAAGCTAATCCACAACTTGGAGAGGTTTGCCAACAAGGAATCGTCTTTACCAGAAGATGAGCTTGATGCCACACACACATGGAACCAGCACCCGCTGATGCTGTAATTGATGGCAGTACCAGCACGAAGGTCGCAGTCGTGGATGGAATGGTAGTTGTCCAGAAAATGACCAAGAAACCAACAATGGTCGTGACGGTGAAGGACCTCAGTGAATGTTTCAATGATAGGGTGATGAGTCTGACCAGAGGCTTCGACCATGTAATTCTTGTTTTTGATACATACAAGCAAGATTAACTCAAGAACACAACCAGAGACAAACGACGTCAAGGAAAGGCACCAGTCCAATATCAGGTCAAGGATGATACCAGTATCAAACACATCACAATGAGTCGATTTCTGTCCCATGATCAAACCAAGGCTGATCTGACGGAGTACTTGGCAGAGAAAATTCTAGAATACAACCGCGATTCAACAAAGGTGGTAGTCGTTTCGGCATCTGGGCGGACGTCGAGCAACAGGGGTCTCCGATTTGAGGCGAATAACCAAGAGGAGGCCGATACGTTGATGATCCAGCAAGCAATAGCTGCATCACAGCAACACACGAGAGATATTGAGCTGACGATATTCTCACCTGATACGGATGTTCTGGTTCTTGCCATAGCAAACTATCATCTCCTGCCAAGACACACATCTATCTCAATGGCATCTCGCATTGTCACAATCGAGCCAATCTGGAAGGCCCTTGGTGAGGAGAGGGCCCAGGCATTGCCAGCCTTCCACGCATTCACAGGTGCCGATAATACTGGGCGGTTCCGCTCGACATGGTAAGGCAAAGTGGTTTCAGTGCTACTTGAAGGCCGATGACGACATGGTAGATGCCTTTGCTATGCTCTGTAAGGATGCTGAACTGTCAGAGGACCTATACACAACTTTAGCAAGATTTGTCTTTTCAGGTTATTGTCCAAGTGGTGTCAATATTTCCAGCATCCCTGAACTTCGGTGGCATCTCTTCTGTAAGAACATGTCTGAGAATGACAAGTTACCACCAACTGTCGGTGCTCTGAGGCAGAATATCATGCGGGTACATATCCAGGCATACGTTTGGGGTCAAGCAGCAATTTCTCAGCAAACATTTCTTGATCCATTAAAAAATGGCTTCCACAAGGACATGAGTGGTCAACTCAAACTGACAACAACAGACATTCTCCCTGCACCAAAGGCAATTATCGAGATGATAAGGTGCCAGTGCAAGACAGAATGTTCATCACAGAGATGTTCCTGCAGGGCCAAGAACTTAACATGCACTGATCTTTGCATGTGCAGCAATTCGTGTGAGAATGACGAGGACTCAAACATTGAACGGCATGACCACGATAGTGATGATGACGATGGCAATGATGAGTGACATTAGAGACAGTGATGCCAATTGGCTACAAACTCCTATTTGACAATAAGTACATTTCACTGATCACCATATTCATGCGTTACTTGTTTCAAGATTTGAAAGCAAAACATTAAATAAACGGTAATTTGACAAAATGATAGCCGTTTCCATGACAACCATTGCTCAAAATACAGATATATGTATTCTATATTAAGAACTGTCCTCTAGTTAACAATTATGCATCATCAGTTGCTTGCTTGTGATTAATTTTGAATTTTCAGAGCTGAAATTTAAAAAAAATGGGTTTTTACCCCAAAACGACCTATTTGACCACATTATATGCATTGAAAAAATGTGAAACATGGATTTTCTGTTTTGGTATTGTTTAAGCTTTCCAAAAATGTTGGGGTTAGCTACTCTCCAAAAAATTCCAACGAATGTCAAATTATGGACACAAGGAACCTGACTATTCACTCATAATTAAAAATATACCACCACTTGGCCAAAGTCATCTGCTCAATTTCTGTGTTCTTTTTGAAAGTTATGAATGTCAAATTTTGTGTACAATCTATTTGTTCTACATAAAACAAATGTATATTCAACTAAAAGCATGAAGGAGAGTTCACCACGTCCGCCCGTAATTTACGGACACATGGGGCCATTCAAAAATTACGTCACGCTCGGAGTGGGTTTGGTGGGGATATGGGTCAAAATGTTATGTAGTGTTTGAGGGGAGTTGGGGGGCATTACAAGGGGGTTATTTCCAGTGGCATTACATAACGCTCAGCTTTTGACTATTTTGTTCACCCCGATAGTAGTCACAGATTGTACATTCACATCTGACGCAATAAAATTAATAATTATCTCACATAATACGATTGATGTCCCAGGTTGTAACCACAGTGCGGTCATTCTTGTTATTCGACATATGATTAGATTTTTCAGGGTCCCTCATCGTGAGTAACACTCGACCCAAACAAAGCCAATGGAAATCTGACACAACAAATCCAGGCAGTGCATAAATCAGCAGAGGCCTACAGGCCTGGTGTCTTAGGCCCACAAGAAAACCAAGGTCAGGTATGGGAGCATGTGCCAGAACAGCACGTCGCTGCGTCCACTTTCCGCCGGTACTCCAGGGGCCTCCGTCTGGCCATCCCCCAGGCAGATGCCAGGCCCATCCCCATCTCCTTGAGATGATGGTCAACCTGCTGCAACCATGAGGCACGTGCTCGGCCCACTGGCCTCCTCCACTCATGAGACTCCCTCGCTGAGAGAATCTGGTGAGCAGGATCAGCGTCGGGAAAACGAGCCACATGTCCATACAGCCGCAACTGACGCTCACGGACTATGCAGGTAACAAATCTCATCCGAGTCTCTCTCAGCAACCGCTCGTTGGACACAAAATCCGACCAGCGATAGCCAAGGATTCTCCGAAGAGACCTGGTACCAAAGGAATTAAGTCTCCGTCTCGGAAGAAAACAAGAAAACCAAGATGGTGGCCATATTATTGTGTCTGGGTGCCGTGGTGGGTGGGGTCGAGTGACAAATGTGGGTGGGGTCCACAGCTGTCCTGTCAGCAGCTGTCTGATAAATGGGTGCACATTTGAAAAGTCGACCCCCAACAAGAACCACCACAACAACAGCAACAACAACAACCATGTGGAGCTCTTGTAGACCTGCAACACATCGCAGGTAACAATGGTTTTAAATGTTATTTATTTCTAGTTTGGATGGAGTGGGGGGGGGGATAAGTCGGAGAGGGAGAGTACACAACTTTGGCATTGTTCATGCCAATGCCATCTAGCCGATGATCAGAAAAAGCCGATTTTCCAAATATTCCTTACCTCCCACCCTCACTTTGTTGCCAGCTATTAATTAAGTAAAATGGTCAAAAGTGCTTCAACACAATTCAACTATGACATAGAGAATCAAAGATTGTACTTGGTGGTCAATTCATCACCATTATTTGTCAGGATTTAAAAATACGTCGGTTTCCTCCAGCAATGAACAGGAACAAACAAAGAGTCGATTGAATTGCATGCCCTGCCAAGCAGCTTGTGTCTCAAGAGCTCTTTGTCTGGTTGTGAAAGAGCTGATTGTCTGTTGTAACATTGATACTCCTGGTAGGACACCCAGAGTGACTGAGCATTTTTGTTGTCTGCCAGGGAACACCAGGCCAAGCTGGAAAACCAGGAAACAATGGTGCCGAGGTAAGGAAAATATGTTTTGACCCACGTTTATCATTTTTATCCAATATATATATATATATATATATGAATGAGCATCTGATTGTATGTTGTACAAGGCATTGGTGAAATAAAGTCATGATCACTGACACTTTTGCTTTTTCAGCACAGGACGAAAATACCCAATTACCAAAGACATTCATGATCTCACCTTTGCTAAGGAAAGCAAGCAAAGATCGTATGAGTGAAGAAAACGTAGTGGTGTATAAAATAATTCTTATATACATCAAGCGAAAGATCATTTGGCTCATTGTGCACATATTGCATCCACATTTATGAGATAAAAAAAGAAAGGCGAAAGTGTATTTATATACTGTACACACATATATATATATATATATATATATATATATATATATATATATATATATATATATATATATATATATATATATATATATATATATCTCAGGAGACATATTTGGATGAAAAATAAAAACACACTGAGCCAAAAAGAATAATAAAATGCTTTACTAAAACCCTGACGTTTCAGAAGACCACTATCTTCCATCCTCAGAGGTAAAAAAATTAATCACGCCGCAAGTGCAGAGATGTTAACCATTCTTAAATCCAACGCAAACGGCTGTGTATCACCAATGGCCTGCGAGGGTATGTTGTGTCCACCGCGGTTAACACCGACCTGGATGGATGGCCGAACGGTTTTCACTTGGAGGCGAACAGCCAAAATCCTTGGAAATTATGGCATGTGCGGGATGGAGGGCGGCGAGGGCGCGTACCAGAAGGAAGCACATGGGTTTCGTCTCAAACCCACAATGAATAGACAAACACAAGTAAATTCAACAAATGATGGTTTAATGAACATAAATCAATGAGTTATAAGGAAAATAAACCAAAGGGTGATTATGAAAAGGGAAGTAAAACTAAATCCTAATTTGAGATGTCTCCACTCAGTCACAACCACAGACAAGGGGAGAGATTAAAACATAAGAAAATCCTCCCTTTATGCTGGAACTCAGATTTATGTGCAAAGATGACTTTCAGGAGCCTCACTGTCGTTGAGCCTCGAAGCCATTGCACGGGAAATGTACAAAAATGGTGCCAAGTCGCTCCCCATGACTATGTACATGAGGGAATGCATGTGGAGGTCTTCAACGCCAAGGCTCACAAACCGTCATACAGTTTCTTCCCATGATCGAGATTGCCACACCGCTCTTCTCTCAGCACCAGGCCCGCTCACAACAAATGGCGCGCCACCTTTCTCCTTGATCCTACAACAAGACGATTGTTGAGGATCCAAGACAAGGCCAAGAGACACGTTCTTCTTCTCTCCTTCTCTTCAAAGCGTACAAACTTCAACACCCAGCTAAACAGTCAATGACAAGCATCTTGCTCCAGCATGTGAGCAAATTCACATCAGCACGAACAACGAGAATCACGCTGCCATTTCGTCATGTTGAGAGGGACCAGAGCCTCACGCTTTTCTTCCAACCGCCCTCGTGTCTCTCCAGCACCTCTTTTCTTCTTCTCAAAGCATACAAACTTCATGAACCAGCCGATAAGACAATGGTGAGCGTCTTATTTTGGCGTGTGAACAAATTCACACCAACACGACAATGAGAATTGGCAGCTTTCTCTTCATGCCGCGAAGAGCAAGGAAGCGAGCGACCTTCCTCTTCCAAATGCTGTCTCCACTCTCGCTCCTTCCCCCTCTTACGTCCCACTGACAACTCCGCAGCCTCAGGAGCGTGGCCTGCCCAAACGAAGCTGGGAAGACGGGGTGTTGGTCTGCCGGTTATTGTTGTTGTTGTTGTTGTTGTTGTTGTTGTTGTTGTTGTAAAAACGTACTTCTTTTATTTCCGGCTTTGTAAATGCAAAAATGTAGAAAAAGGTCAAAGGGAGCAAAATGTATGCATGTATGTATGTATGTATGTGTGTATGTATATATATATATATATATATATATGTATATATATATATATATATATATATATATATATATATATATATATATATATATATATATATATATATATATATATATATTTATTGTTGCGGCCACGGGTACCGAGACACCAGATTGTCACTCAAGGGGATTAATCCCCGGTTGTCCTCGGTAGAGCCGGACCTGGGGCCACCGCTCACAATTAACGTTGTGGTACGGTGGGTTGTTGTAGAACCACGAACGCCACCCAGTCAACCACGAGTTTCAATGTCCACGGTCTAATTATTCCGTTTAACTAGAGGTCACGTGGTTACCTGAGCGGGGAGCGTGCCCTCGACAAAGCACCAATATTATCTCGATTAGATTTTAATTAAGGCGGCCGAGCGTTTTAACTGCTGGTGCGTGCCGACGATTTTTGGTCAAATCTGTGGTAATTACCTCCCAGTCTATCTCGGTTTGGACAATGCTAGACCAATAGAAGGAAAGGACAAACACAGATAGGTTGGAAATCGACAAATGATTTATTAATAATAAAATAAATCAATGGAAAGAACTTTTTATTTTCTGAGGTAAATGAAAGAAATTTCAAAGCAAAATCAATCAAAATGCCAGGAAAGAGACAAAGAGCAGATGCTTATCGGGGGTTTACTTACAGCTAAACACAGACAAGGGTACCCAGCAGATCATTCAGGGGGAGGAAAAGAATCATCTCGCCCACCAGAAAGTAGTCGTCCATGAAGTGAAAACGTCCTGAAATGTGTGCGTCTGTGTCAGGTCCGTCACCAGCACCCAGCCTCACCATGCACCCTCTCACGAACGGCCTTGAACGCCAGTCGACGTCTGGAGGGCACGAGATCGTCTTTCGCAGGTTTAGACTCTGGTGTTGTTGGTGATCGACCCGTTCCTCACTTGTTGGCGGCGCTGCTCACACCCACACGCGCATGACACGCTCACTTGCCGAAGCACTGGGAAGGACGAATTGTCTCGATGTTGGCGCTGGTCAGACACCCACACGCACACCACATGCTCGCTTACCCAAGCACTGGGAAGGACGAATTGTCTCGATTGTTGGTGCTGGTCAGACACCCACACGCTCGCTTGCCCAAGCACTGGGAAGGACGAATTGTCTCATTGTTGGCGCTGGTAAGCCAACTGCATGCGCACCACATGCTCGCTTCCTTCTCCTCTTTTGTGTGCTTTCACCCGCTTCTTGCTCGCTTTCCTCTCACTTTCCTCTCTCCCGCTTTTCTCCCCAGAATGTACCGCTCGTTCATTTTATATCTCCAGGCCGTCTCCACGGGTGCAGTCTGCCCCAAGCTCACCCCGCCCCACTTGCGCACGGTTACCATGATGACTCACGCACTCTCAAAAAAAGTGGGCGTTAGAGCTCACGAAAGATTGTTGCTGAGGAGGAATTCGGGCAGGCTCAGAGCTCGTGAAAGAAATGTGTGTAAACGTGTCTATCATAAAGAAAAAAAGCTTCCTATAAGAGAGGGGGTCTATCCTTTACTCTTTTCAATGCATCACATTTAAGATCCCATTAGACATGGGGATGGGGCTAATCTGAACATGCATTTAAGGAAATAACTGTCTGAGGACCTGGATGTGTGGATGCATTCATCAGACCAGATTCTGAAATCCGTAACAATATATATATATATATATATATATATATATATATATATATATATATATATATATATATATATATATATATATATATATATATATATATATATATATACATTGTTGCGGGCTTGGTGAGAAGACCACGAGGTGGGGGTTCCCTATGTCGGTGGGCTATGTCGGTTCCCACCAGACTCCCCGGAATTGTAGGCTGTCGCGCATGGACTATTCCGTGATGCGGTAAAACGCTTAACCGTCCTTCGTCGCCAATAACTCAACAGTGTGACCTAGGGTCCTCCTGTCTATGGGTTAATCGGGGTACCTAATTAATCACGTGGTTTAATTACCGGGGAAACACGCCCTCCGTATGCCTTGTCCGAACCAGATCACTCTCCCGGACCGGATCACTTTACCGGATCGGATGCAGCCGAGCGACACTGCCAAGGACGTACTGGCTAAAAGGAACGGAACGTTGGGAATAAAGTCCCGGCTAAACTTGGATTTGGACCATGCTGGATCAATGGAAGAAAACATAAAGACAAGCTGGGAACATTCCTTATAATAATTATTTATTTACAACAGGCGAGGAAATGTATGTGGCACAGTGAAGATTTATTGTTGTGTGTTGTGCAGAGATAGAAAGAAGCGTGTGGTGTGACAATGAACAGGCAACTTACAAAAGGGGACACAGAGCAGACTTAACGATAAAATAATAACAATAACAATGATAACAATCTTTTACAGTCTTACTTCAGCAGACAGGCACCAGCACACACACACACACACACACACACACACACACACACACACACACACACACACACACACACACACACACACACACACACACACACACACACACACACACACACACACACACACACACACACACACAGACACAGAACCTGATGAAGAGGGAGTTTTTGCAACCAGGGAGGGGGGTTGAGGCTATGATCTTGGTACCTGTGCGCCTTATAGCATGACGTGCCGCCAAAACGTTTTTTTTGGGGGGGGGGGATGCTCCGCGGTGCGCTAGCCGACAGTGGGCAATTTGCATCTGGCTCAAGCCGCGCGTGTGGAGACTGTGCTCGTGAAGGAGGAGCTCGAGTGGAGAAGGGGTGGAGTCCAGAACGTGAAGGTGGAGTTGTAGGCGGGATCAGGTAGGCGGCTGGGGTCGACGTGGTGTGGGCGGAAATGAGGAGGCGGAGTCGAGGAGCAGGAGGCGGTCGTGGCAGTGTCGACGAGGCATGGGCGGAGATGAGGAGGCGGAGACGAAAAGCCGCAAACACAGACAGTCAGACGGAGGAACTTCTCTTTCCTTTATAGGCCCCGCAGTTCGGGGGGAGGGGCCATGCCGATCCAAACGTCATCACCCGATTTGGGCGCTCCGATTGGCCCTGATCCCTCACGTGGCCTGCCAGCTTGGGCCTGAAACCGCCTCACTTTGTTTCCGGCAAGGCCATCTCAAACAGCAGAAATATTGCGCTCTGAACCAACGAGATGACATGAATCGCCCACACCGAAATTGGCACGCGAATCATCCTGCAAAAAGCCCCAGGCGACCGGTCGAGTGTCCCACATGCCTGCTTGGGTGTCCGACCAGCGTTGATGAACGCGTTCATTCCGCGCGTGCCAACGTGGCCTGCACTGTACATTCCTTGGCTCGATCGCAGCCTCGCTGGCCGCAGAGACGAGAAGACGTCCACCATCCGTGGAGAATCCACTGCTGCCAGCGAGGCCTGAAGGTACATCGCCATGGATAAATCCATGCACGTTTCACGAGTGGCGTACGTGTCTGCTTTCGAGCATATTCCATACTGTGTGCGTGGTTCCACCATTACACACGTGGCCAGCGCTCGTGTTCACACGACTCCGCTAGCGTGTGCGTGGGGCGAAAACCAATATGTGTCGGGTATTGAGGTTAAACAAAGAACAAGCTGCTCTATCCGCACACTCGTATCCTGCCCAACATGGCGTGGGGTCGGCTTTATTGGCCTCTGTACATGTTTCGTGCGGTGTGGGCGTCATGCTGGCCATGTTTCCCGTGCCGTGAAAAACACCATTCGTGCAGCCTCTTAAGAGGTATTTATTTGCATGCCTTTCTAATGCAATCGGCAATTCTCCCCAGGCATTCGGAAACTTGAGTCAATGGACCAGCACCAACTATCGCACCATTTTCCGCACATGCTGGGTTTTGGGCTCTCCCGGGAACGAGGATCTTGGGGCAGCGGATCCCTCACCGCGGCACTGCCGTTTCCCCACCTTACAGTGAAGGTGCACGTGGCTGATTTACCTCAGGAATAATCAGAAAAGAACAAGAGTGGGGATGAAATGAAGGAAAAAATGATTGAAGCAACCCCAGCTATTAGATCATCGCAACACACTCCGTTGTCCCGCTAAACAAAAGGAAGGGGTCTAACTACACGTATAATAATTATGGATAACTGTCTTGGGACACCTGTTGTCTGCATGCAGTTCCGAGAACCACAACAATATATATATATATATATATATATATATATATATATATATATATATATATATATATATATATATATATATATATATATATATATATATATATATATTTGCATTTCAGCATAGGTTTTATCCCAGATCATGCAACATTCTGTGAAGAAATGTCAGGATAAAATGCAGAAGCAGAAATTTGAGCACAGGCATATGAAAGGTTGCAATAGGAAAGTGGAATAGTTCCAAAAAGCAATCTGGTACTGTGAGAAATAAGATGCTGTTCTTTGGCACAGGCCTGAAATGTATCATCATGCGCGCATACAGTTGATTATGCAATCAAATTACCTGCAGACTATGAGGAAGTGGAGACGACCAGCTCTGCTCACAGCTTCGAACACCTCATTCGCGGGTGCCCTTGGAATGGAATATTTTTCGAATATTTTTGTGTGAATGAGATACTAAATTTGATCTGCCATTCCTGGCCCATTTCCCAACAATATCCAAACTATTTTACACATGTTTCTCCACTTACTAAACCTTGATCTCAGTGTCCTATTCCCCTTTCCCAACGTGGCTCTGAGGACACAATGGAAATGAGTTCATTGCAGATGAGACAGGTGCCTTAACATTCCCCAAGAGAGTGCTTGGCATCACAACCAGAAGGCACATTTATTGCTTCTGCCACCATAGGTGAAAGAGGTTGTTTTCACCCATCTCTGTTTGTTGCATGAAAAATCAAAGATTTTTCAAGTATATTGTTCAGTCGATTCTGTCTGTCTGTCTGTCTGTCTGTCTGTCTGTCGCCTACAGGTCACAAATTTAAACCGATCTTCAAGAAACTTCAACACATGGTAGAGTTTGTCATAAGGAAGAAGCCTATTGTTTTTTTTAAGGACAAAAGGTCAACATAGGCCAAAGGTCAACAACTTAGTTGAGACATAGGTGAGATTTTTAAAATCTGCAATTTTCATCCGATTGACTTGAAATTTGAAGATAATTTATATTTCAGGTCAATGAATTCAACCACCAATTATTTTGGAGGACCACATAGACCAAAATCTCAACATAGGCCGGATTTCTAAAATCGTTATTTTTTTATCCGATTCACTTCAAATTTGAAGAGGAGTTGCAAATTTGGTCATTCAGTATAACCACCAATTATTTTTGAGGTCAAATTTGTTTCATGGATTTTGCAAGTAACATGCTCAAGATGACGACTTATTGGGTGGTCTCGCTAGAGTACCCTTATTTTCACTTTTTCCGTCTGTCTGTATGTTTGTTTGTATGTCTGTATGTAATGGATAGCTCTGGAGGCCAGAGGAGTCAACCGATTTTGATGAAACTTGACAGGTAGGTTGTTCATACCACGATCTAGTTCTATGCTTTTGAGCACCGTTGCTATGGACATCACCATTGCCTAGCAACGGGACTTTGAAATTTTTGAAAAATCCTAAAAAATATTTTTTTTTCAAAAATCGGCTTCCAGGCTTTTATGTTCACTATAATCAACCTCTTTGTCAAAAATTTCAGCCCAATCCGTCATAAACTGTATGACTCGTATGCAATTATGTCACGACCACCCATGTCGCCTACCGGCTTGTTGTTTGTTTGTTTGTCTGTCTTTCTTTAAGTGTGCAGGATATCTCAAAAAGTTGTGGATGGATCCGGATGAAATTTGGTGGGCAGGTTGGGTGTGTGACACGGACGAACTGATTAGATTTTTGTGAATATCCAGATCCGGATCCGACTACTAGAATTTTTAAAGTGATTTATCACTATTTGGTCAGGTCAGGTCAGGTGTGGGAGCATGCGCCGGAGCAGCGTGTCGCTGCGTCCACTTTCTGCCAGTACTCCAAGGGCTTCCGTCTGGCTATCCTTCAGGTGGATGCCTGACCCATCCCTCAGGCAGATGCCTGGCCCATCCCCATCTCCTTGAGATGTTGAACAATCTGCTGGAAACCACAGGGCACATGGCCAGCCCATTGGCCTCTTCCAGTCACGAGGCTCCCTCACTGAGAAAATCTGGTGAGCAGGATCAGCATCAGGAAAATGAGCCATATGTACATACAGCCGCAGCTGATGCTCACGGACTATGCAGGTCACAAATCTCATTTGAGTCTCTCTCAGCAACCGCTCGTTAGACACAAAATCTGACCAGCGATAGCTAAGGATTCTCTGAAAAGACCAGGTACCAAAGGAATTAAGTCTTCATCTCAGATCTCTGGTCAGAGTCCAAGTCTCACATCCATAAAGCAAGACTGGAAGCACCAAGGACCTGAAGACTCAGATTTTCGTCCTCCTGCACAGGTACTAGCAGCACCACACCCCATGATCCAGTGAATCCATGACTCCCCAGGCCTGACCCAGACTTCTGTTGACCTCTAGCTCACAGCCAGCAGAGGCATGAATATCATTGCCAAGGTAAGTGAATCTCTCCATGACCTCAACATCCTCGCCACAAATAGGTACAGATAGGATAGGAGCATCAAAGATGTCATTGAAAGCCTGGATCTTAGTTTTGACCCAGGGAACCCGTTATACCAGTGGTTCCGACTCCTCATTCAGCACCTTGAGGGCCCCCAAAAGGATATCCAGAGTCTCTGCAAAGATGACTGCATCATCAGCAAAATCAAGGTCAGAGATCTTGACATTCTCAAACGATGCACCGCAACTTGATCTCTCCGACATCCTCCCCATAATCCAGTCTGTACAAGTGCTGAAAATTGTAGGGGCCAGTACACACCCCTGACGAACTCCAGTAACAACTGGAAATAAGTCAGAGATGGTCTCACCACATCATTCTCACAGCACTCTCAGTACCAGAGTATAATTCAGACATCAGATCGATAAGTTTTGGTGGCACCCCACGAAGACCAAGAAACTTCCAGAGGGCATCCCGATTCACTGAATCAAATGCTACACAGAGGCTGCAAGCAGCCCCTGGCAAAACTCTCATCTGATTTCAGTGAAGACCCGAAGGGCAAGGATACGGTCAATCGTTGACCTCTTTGGTGTAAAGCCTGACTGCTCTGGACGCTGGTGCTCAAGCAGATGGTGGCGAACCCTATCAAGAATGATCCGAGCAAAGACCTTGCCCGGCACTGAGAGCAGCGTCACCCCTCGGTAGTTGTTGCACTCTTGGCGATCACCCTTCCCTTTCCAGAGAGGGACAACAAGGCCCCTCTTCCATTCAGTTGGGATGATGCCCGTGTTCCAGGCAGAGCACAGAACTGCATGCAACGACACGAGTGCAGCATTTCCACCAGCTTTGAGAAGTTCAGCATGGATGCCACAGATCCCAGGAGCTTTATCCCATTTCAACCGTTTCACCGCAGTCTGTGTTTCCACAAACGAAGGTGGACTGCAGTTGATTGGTGGGTTTGATTCACTATTGAGAGGGCCAAAAATCAATATCTCAAAAAGCGGTGGATGTATTCAGACATTGGGTGTGTGACAAGGAGGAATTGATTAAGTTTTGATGAAGATCCGAATCCATATCCGGACCTGATATTTTTAAAGTGATTATTCACCATTGAGAGATCGGGGCAAAAACAATGTAGAGCATGTTATTTCAAAAATGTATTGGGCCTGATATGTTCTCATGGATCAGGCATCGTGTGGCACTAAGTATACGCTCTACCGCGTGCCCTTCCAGTTGAGATTATATTTGGCTGGGAATTAAAGGCCAGAAACCGAGTCCCTTGGATATGAGTATGCAATGATTGAACGATTCTATCACTGCTTTGTGAATTCTCATTGCATTTTCAGTGTTGGACTCTGCACCGATTCTCCACAAACAAGGGTAAATTAATTTTCAAGTCCATACCGAGGGTTCTGACAGAGCCAGATGGTTCTATCCATGCAAGATGAAGAGAAGAATCATTTTTTTCTGAGATACCTTTTCTCTCTCGAGTCTGCAATTACCCACTTAGGGCCCAGTGGCAGGATCATTTTGACTGGTCAAACTTGTCACGATGTCATAACCATTGGGAAAGTACAGCGCAGATGCAGTAACATGTTGTAACTTGGTTGTGTGTACAATGAGGAATGTGCTGGTGAGCGTACAACCCACGTTTTAGCTATCCACATGGCTAACATTCTTCCTGAATGTATTGGTAAGTTGGTGCATCCAAATTATGTGAAATGAATAAACAATTGTTGTTTTACAGGGGAGATCCGGGTTCAAAGGAAACAAGGTATGCTGGAATTATGCTTTTGAATTTTGAGTGCACCAAGTAGCATTCAGTACATCACACACATGTAATTGAATCAAGACGAAAATATAGAAACTGTTCAACCTCATAATCAAAACTTCCTACATTTATTGTCAAAATCTGACAATATTATGACAAAAAAATTTATTGTCAAAAATATTGTGAAGCTTCTGGAACCTATTTGACTCCTTTTTGTTACCTGTAAGGATTCGAAATGTTGTTGCTGAACTTGATTGTATATGCATTTTTTTGTATTGCGCATTGGATTATTTACAGCTGATAAAACGAGGTAATATGGACTCCTTAAAGACATTTCAAATCCTAACCTGACCTGGGTTGGATGGGATATGTCGGTGAATGGCTTATCAACATGGCCATACCCATGACACACAAAATTCAAAATGAAATATCCTGAAAACACCCAGATATATACTCTAAGAGTTTTTTCTATACTATATATACATCAGTTTTTTTCCTTACCCTTGGGATCCATATGATTCTTTCACACACATGATGCCGCTATGCTATAACCTCAATGTTGTGCAGGGAGAGAGGGGTGAATGTGGATCTCCAGGTGCAAAGGGTGACAGGGTGAGGACGTTTTCATCATTGATGCGCACTTGCTCACAAGTCCCATACTTTAAAATTGCTCAGGAAATTGAGTGATTTGAGCACCCCCTGACTTGTCACTTTCTAACAGGGACCGGAAGGACCGATGGGACACACAGGACCTCGAGGCCCAGCGGTACGGAATACTCATTTTATCCCTCACTGTGGTTTTAATAGGTGCTGCATTTGTTTGCATATGTCATTGCACAATTACATGCAGGTGAAGAAGCAGACATTACATCACAGTTTAAGTAACCCTTTGCTGGCTCGTATGGTGTTCACATCTGATCATGTTTCTCATGATGTTGGGTAAAATTCGTATGTAGTATGTTGACATCTAATTCCTAATAACTTTCATTCAATTGATGTAAAAAAAAAACACCTTTTAGCTTGTTAAAATTACACATGTCTTTTGCATACAGGAGCTATTCGATCATCCTTTGCATAAATGGGTCCAGTGGGGTTTGGACCCATTCACCTCACTTTTTAGAAAAATATGAATCATTGTTATATACTTATACAAGCGCATTCAATGACAAAAAACAACAACATTTATCATGTTTTTCTGAAGTGACCATATCCAGAAATCCTAGACATTTTTTATTGAAGTTTTAAGGACACATTATCCCACTTCTCCCTCCCCTAGAAGCTTGTTTTCAAAATCCGAGATCCACCTCTGTTATGGAGTACAGATTTCACAACCATCTGAAAGGCAATGCTGGAACAAAATCTAATTTCAGATGGACGGCTGGGCATTATGCAGTTCAGGGTTGTCAACTTTTTCACAAAAGCAGGACTAATCCGAACATAATCCCAAACTCTGGCAGGCCACAAGATGTCTTGGGTAGCTGTATTTACTGAAAAAAAACAAATAATCTTGTTTTTAGGATGAGGATAATATTTTGCATGAAATGAAAAAAAAAAGGGAACGTGGACCTGTTTTTGCAGGAATTGCACTGACACATAATCGCAATCACACATTAAACAGAAGGAAAAGCAGGCACCATGACAGCCTGCTACTTTTGAAAGGCATCGTAACATCTTTAAAGTTCACCTGTAAGTTCCAGCAAATAAATCAGCCAGTTTAACTTGTCTGAATTGATCGTGTGTACTTTTCTGAAACATATGCAGGCATAATCACGATAATCAAATGTACAGTAAGTATATCATGAGCGTGCTCAACAAAGGCTGAAATATGAACATATCAACTGAATGGCGTAACTAGGTATATTTGGAGATAAATAATATTTGTGGCTATTCGTTTTGAGTGAGTTGAATGAATGTAGAAGTCAGTGTTATTCATGTGTTTTGTTATAATATAGAACATGATTCACATAAGAATTTGTGCATTGTTTTTACGTGAAAGGCAACGACAGTAACACAAGAGGAAAATTATATATATATATATATATATATATATATATATATATATATATATATATATATATATATATATATATATATATATATATATATATATATCAATCAGACATACCGGGCGTAGTGGCGTGCGGCTGTAATCCGGCTACTCGGAGGCTTGGGTTGGAGGATCGCTTGATGACGGAGCCCTGCCCTGGGCCGTGCTATGAGAGGGTGTAGGGCAGCCTGGAATCATGTCAAAACCCAATCCTTATCCCTGTGTCGTAAGAGGCGAACAGGGTTGCATCAGGAAGGGCATCTGGCGTAAAACCTATGCCAAATCAGTATGTGGATCATAACGGATGATCCGCTGTGGCGACCCCTAACGGGAGCAGCCGAAAGAAGAACACAACATATGTATATATCAGACATGAACCTGCGATTATGAGGCAAGTGCTCAAAATACAAAACCAGTCAGGGCACATGCTTATAAGCATCTCACAAAACTAAATTTTGGTGAAGTTTGAACTTGTTGAATTGAAATATGGTGTTGAAGATCAGTCAGTGTACTGTCCAGCACCCAGAGGCCTCCTATTGGTAAATGTGGATGCCTGTAGTCACTGCTTTCATGTTCCCTTTAATGCTGGAATGTCCAACAGCAATTACTTTGACAGACACGAACCTTTAAAAAAAATCCCTTTCCCGTGTGGTGAAGATATATGTTGAATTTTTTTTTCTCCTTTGGCAAGTAATCACAGCAGATGCAAAAATGATACATGAACTAAAGCCAGAAATGAATTTTGGACTAGCCTCTTCCCCTTCCTCTCGGTGCTCCACAGGGCCCCCAAGGAGCAATAGGACACCACGGACCCGAGGGGATTCAAGGTCCCAAGGTGAGATCGATTTGGTTAATTTCAAAATCTATCATCAAACATCAAAATAGAAAATGTGGCAAACGTAACTGCTCCAAGAAGATATTGTGTGATGACAATTATTGGTTGTGAGGTGGAAGATTTAAACTGAATCTCACAGTGTTACTAATGATTTGGTAATTTGTAAAAAAAACAATTTAAAACTTTCATCAAAACAAGAATAGAGCAGAAAACCAGTTTATTTATTTTAAAGCTCCTAACTGTATTACTCTTCGAGCACAACACTTTATATAGAAACGATGTGTTTAGAGATATGTCATTACAAAATAATCCCTACCTTGTTTGTTGACATTTTGGAATTGTGAACAATCCCGACATTGCATTACCTCTGCCACCGAAGGTGGATGGAGGTTGTTTTCACCCGTCTGTATGTTTGACTGTTAGTGAACAGGATATCTCAAAAGTTGTCGATGGATTCGGACGAAATTTGTTGGACATGTTGCGTGTGTGACAAAGACAAATTTATTAGATTTTGGTGAGGATCTTGATCTGGATCCAGAGACCATAATTTTAAAAGTGATTCTTCACAATTGAGAGATAGGGATTGCCAAATAGAATTGGCAAGTTATCGAATGCACCCTGACCAAATTACAAATTCCTGCCATAATTTATCAACACTGCTGAAGATGGCTGCATGGGGACCACCAGCAAAATAATTTCACCTTGAAACCTCATGACAGCACATTGTGTTGTTAGAGGAAGGAATGTCCATTAGCTTATGGCTTAAGCTAGCTGATGATGGAGGATGATGATGATGATGATGATGATGATAATGATGTCTTTTTGACATTTTATGACCTATTTCAGTGTTTTATGACAATCCTTTGTTAATTTCCTTGATTGTGAATAATGTCCTGGCTCGGCAAGATATTTTTTCCATGATGTTGTGTTTGACTTCATGTGCTTTTATTATTTCCTGGTTTGTTGTGAAAACTTATCTCTGCTTAATGTTGAAGATCTTTCGATCAACTTTTGGTCAGGGATATCCCCTTCGGGGTGGGGTTTATGAGCTACAGGCCCATCTGTCCAAACTTATATTGAGTGACTCAGACTGGACTTTCAATTATATCCTTTAATGGTTTGGTGTGTATGAATTATCATCTCTCTGCCAATTCACACATCTTCACAGATAACTTCAAGAAATTGTAATCTAAGGATCATAACCCCTCACTTGTTTACTTTTATTCCAAGATTGCAGATTCGAACAAACTTTGCCTAAACAATAATATCCAATTTGTTATATTACAACAGTCCTCTTTCTATGGTTTGGACAGATTCGATTTGGTTATGGTTTCACTGTGATTTGGATTGAAAGAAAAGAGATTCGATATCTAACTTGTCATTTTGTAATGCTTAAAACATAAATACCTTCTGATGGAATGAACTATACTTCTCAAGTAATCATATGTAAATAGCTCTTATCTCTTTGGAATGAATGGGATGAAGGTTGGGTTTGTTCAATGCCAAAGGACGTGCTTCAAATGTACCTATTCTGTTCATTGTCACAATCTACACTCTGTTAGTCTTCCATTAACAAATTATCATGCTGTCATTATGTGGTACAATATTCTGTCACTTTAACTTGGTCTCACCATACATGCTTATAAACATGGAAATCATCAGCAGCTATAAATTAAGAATGGGGTACAGAAGATGGGGGAAAAAAAAAATTCAAGGGAGATTCATACATTTACTCAAGAGGATTGTCCTGCTGTGATGCTGAACTGCAGGTACAAATAAATTAAGTTGTTTGGAAAATTTTAGCTTTCTACAACTTTCCATCCATGAGATATGGAGCATATATTGCACTGGAATATAATTTTGTTGATTACATCATTTAGATGTGCCGTGAGGAATAATTAATGAGTTCTTTAGGACTCTTTCTTATTTATGTTTCTGCAAAATTGTGGGTGTTGTGGTGTTGGGGTGTTGCAGCATTACTGTGTTGGTGTGTTTCACAAGCGGTGCCCACCCGGGTGCTTGTCATTTAAGCGCTGTAATTCAGCATACAGTTGACTCATGATAATGGCCCTCAAAAGATTGATATGAAATTTCATTTTGAGGAATTGTGCAAAACTTGATCTTCCTACGTCTTTGCATTCCTGAGATCTAACCACATGGAGCAATTTGGGATATGACTTTGTCGATGACATCGTTTACATCTTTACAGACAGTGCCCACAATTTAATGAGTTCTGTGGCATGATAGTTTTTTGCTCAAAGTTTGACATTTGTACCATGAAGCCTTTTGAATTATTATGTTTAATGACAGAGACAGACAGAGCACTCGACGAATCGAGAGTGAGACAAAGTGAGACTTCCCTTTGCAAAGCTCTCACTGACGGTGAAATGTCTCGAATCAAATTGGTGTTCAGATGAGAAAATTCCTTTTGTTAGCAAAAGACTTTCTTGTTTACAGAGTCGAGGCTCGTGGAGGAGCTCGAGTCAAGGCTTGCTCCGATCTTCATGGTAAAGGAAATTTTGCCTGTTACCTCTCCAGACTGTAACTTGTGCAATTAGTTATTGCTATGAGTCATAGGAGCTCTCCAGTAGCCATTGGTGAGCTGCTTGACCAGAGTTAATATGTTTAAAGAAGTATTTTATAAACATCATATTGAAACTAGATATCTGTGATCGACAAGGGTAAGCCTCCCCCGACCAGGGGAGGCTTACCCTTGGCAATCGCCCGTGACTTACCCTTGGCCCGCATTCCAATGATGGCCATATTTTTTCCACATCACCATATAACCTTGACCTTCAACATTTTGGGATGGAGGGTAAATTAAGAAAATATGTCCCAATCTAAAATCTATCCATAAAACTCAACATCAAGAAAATCGTTTTATTCAAGTTATGATCAAAAAAGTGTTTTTGGTTAATTGGGTGACAATCTGAAAAAAGTAGGTCAAGGACACGAATCAAATATCAGATGCACAACTTCAGCACAGGTACACCATTATGATGCAAGAACATCTTGGAAGGCCGAGCGGTCTTTGAGATTCAGCATTGGCAAAATTGAGCAATGACAAAAAAAAAAACACGTTATTTTTCAGACCGCCATTTGACCTTGACCTTTAACCCGGATGATGTAAATTAAGCATACATGTGACTTGCTGTGGGTTATCTAGAGAGGGCAATTTAGTTCCAATCGGACAAAGTTTAGTCGAGTTATGGTGAAAAATGTTAAAATATCTCTAATTCGGTCATGAGCTTAAAAATTAGATCAAGGCAAAAAAATATGTCAACCCCACACACTTTATATTCACGTTATTGATGAAAATTTCATTCTGAAAGTCTCAGCCGGCTCTGAGATACAGCTCCGAAATTGGGAGTGTTGGGAGTGCAGGAATAATATTAATAATCATAATAATAATAATAAGTACTCTTAGGCCCGAGGGGGTTTAAGAAACTCTGTGGTACCTTTACAAATTGAGGCCGCTAATTGTTGAAACAAACCCTACGACGGCAATAAGCCATCCCTTATCCTATGGATAGGAGATTGGTGGTTTGGGGGGGGGGTTAAAGCTTTAATGTTCTTAGAGAATAAAAATACAAAAGGATCAATGGGATTAACAGTTGTCAGAAAAACATTATTCTCACCTTATGTGGGGTTTGCCGGGAATGTTTTTTGGCCCTGGTCTTTGAAGAACCTGCTGGCCAGGAGTCATTTTCGATTAAAGGTGGCACATATTACATAGTTTATTCAGGGTATCAGGGATAACTCGCTTAATCTTCAAAAAAATGCACCGTGGGATCTTCACCGTCCAGCAGCTACTGCTAAAGATGGGACATCTGACGTATAATGTCCATCCGAGGGACGGCACACTTTGCGATACGACTTCACTGCAAATCCCACATTTTAGGATCAGGTCAGGAATGGAACCCATGCCACAGATATTTCAAAGGGTTGTACACTACCCAAGCACCATCCTGTCAGACAACTGTTGTGCACAGTGAGGGAAGAGGAATTGTTTTGCTTTTTAGAAAAATAGAACACCAGTTTTTTAACATTATTTTCCATGAAGAGTGTTGTGCTGTGGGATGGAGAATTGTATTTAATTTCTGATCCTGGGCCTGTGACCGGTGTTTAGATAGTCGCAGGCTGCAACAAGTTTAAATGTGAGATGACTGACACACAAAAGTGTGGCTTGAACTTTGTTTCGGCCATCAATGTCACGAATTTTCAATGATTTATTCACCATGTTTCCAAGATCTTCCACTGTGGAAGGGCATGCCAGGCAAGGGAATAGGTTTGAACCCAGGATAGCTACTGGCGTGGTGCTCTGTTGTTGCTTTGATACATGGGGTTGACTGTGCAGCACCAATCAGCTCGGTGGTGCTCACAGAACTGAAAACATCCGTTTGTTCCCGGTGCTCCGATTATAGTCACAGTGACACAACGGCAGGGAAAATGACCTTTTGCGCCGAGTTTGAGCAATGGCATTTGCCTCAGATTACTGCACTTTGTGTTTGACAAAATGGGGGTGTCCCCCTCCTTAGTCTGGCCACTTGAAGTAGCTTTGCTTCATGGGCAATGACCAAGTACAGTTGCCCTTTGTCAAGAAGCATTTAGTTATTGCTTATGCTGTTAAATTTATGGCCGGATCAAGAATAAGGATTCAACATTGTCATTCAATGCGAGTTTCAAGGGAAGGCACAGGCTTCTTGTACGTTTCCCAGCAACTGTGGTTGGTGTGGTGGGCTGGTGGCTAAAGTGGAATTTGTTCTACACTTACAGCTTCAGGCATAGATGTGATTTTCCAGGGTGCAGGAAAGCATTCCTGCCATTTTTGAATCACTGCCTGCTTTGCTGCTGCTGCTGGCTGAGTGTGTTTTAAAGAGCAAAATGACATTCTGGTCAGTGTGGGTAAAATGTTATCCTCCAGGACAATACTATGTAGTTGCTCAGATCATAATCACTACAAAATTATTGTACACCGCTCCTTCCCATTACGATGTCGAGGCGATGCATGACGTCATTGCCGAGCACCGAAGGAAGTACTCGGTTTTTACTCTGTTTTCTTTGTTTGTTTGTTTGTCCGGGCGATATCTCAACCATCCATTGATGTAGCTGAAGGAAGCTGAAATTTGGGGACAAAAGTGAAGATGTGCTTTGGCAAAAACGGTATTTTTTATTTTTTGATTAATCAATCAATCAATCAATCAATTAATTAATATTATTGATTTCTTAATTACTTATTTATTTTGTTTCTCATCTGGGCAATATCTCAGGCACCTTTTGAGCGAGGAAGCTGATATTTGGACATAACAGTGACCGAGTGATTTGGCGATAAAGAGTATTTTTGATTTTGTTGATTAATCGATGAATTATTTTCTTTCTTGCTTGTCTGAGTGATATCTCAGCCTTCCTTTGAGCTCGGAAGCTGAAATTTGGGGACAAAAGTGAAGATGGGCTTTGACAAAAAATTTGTTTTATTTTTTGATAAATCAATTTATTAATTACTATCTATTTATTAATTACTTGTTTTATTTCTCATCCTGGCAATATCTCAGGCATATTTTGAGCTAGGAAGCTGATATTTGGACATGACAGTGACCGAGTGATTTGGCAATCAAGGGTATTTTTGATTTATCAATTAATCAATTGATTAATTATTCATTTTTCGATTAATTGCTTCATTTTCAAAAAGTTACAGATTCGGATTTGCTATGCAATTCGGCAATTGATTGAGAAATTAATTGTTTTATATGATTATTTATTTATTTTAATTATGCAATTAATCAACCAATCAATTATTGTATACCGCTCCCTCCTAATTCCGACTCCAGGTGCTGCAAGGCGGCACCGCTGGGCGCTGAAGGCACTCTGGCGATGTCGTGCACTGTAGGATTTGTCATTTATTTATTTGTCATGGGGGTGGTGTACTTTGAATATACTGCTGCTTGTCCGATTAATTATCGATTGATCTTCATTCTGGATAAACCTCAATGTTTGCACTCTTAAAAATAATCAGTTTACATCATTCATATCTTAATCTTATTGTAATCTTAATACACAGTCTTAACATTTACTAACTGGCAAAAATACCCACCAAGGATGGGTGATGGGATGGTATGGTATGACATTTGATAGGACAGGGGAGCAACACCAACACAAACACCAACAACAACAACAACAGCAACAACAACAACAACCCCATGACAGATATTTTGGATGTATGAAGCAGAATTGGAAGCTATTGTCCATTATACCGATAAAGTTTGGTTAATATGCATGAAGTCCGAGAGGAAATAGGGAATGGAGCAGATAGATAATAATAGCCATTCCTTTCACGACATGAGGCGCATAGAGCTGCCGAGGCAGTTTCATTTGCTAAGGAGTAGAGTCTTGGATGGGTTGCCACTCCAACACAGGATACTCTAATGGCTTATTACCCCAGTAAGCTGATACTCATTTTGCTGGCCTCAGAAGGATCATGGGCTGAGTCAACCCACCTGGTGTTATGTCAACTGATGACAGGGGCTCAAACTCAAGACCCCAAGATCTTAAGTCAGTCACCTTAACTGTTCAGCCAACATCAGGCTTAAGATAGACAGATACGATAGATTCATATAGATTATGTGTACTTATAAATTGAAAACTTTTAAACGTTGGAGTATTCCATACACAGAAAATTTTGAATGTCCCAAGTATTCGGTGAATGTGAACTTATCAGAGAAGATAAAGAAAATAGAACATTGCATTGACCTATAAGATTGCCTCATTAAAACTCAAGTATACCTATTCCAGCTCCTAATGTTAAGTTTGCTCGATCCAATGGCTGAATCACATTCTCTTAACTCTGCAGCCGGACCCTTGAGAGACATAACAATATATATATATAGAAATATATATATATATATATATATATATATATATATATATATATATATATATATATATATATATATATATATATATATATATATATATATATATATATATATATATATATGAAAAATTCGGTGTTTGAAAAGAAAACAAACTATGGAACTAATAACAAGCAATGCAACGGAAGAAGGATTTATTCCATACGTGAAAATGGGAGGGATAAGGTGTCAGAACACTTCAAAGTGGTAAACACGATTTTGGTTACATGATGCAGAATGCAATTTGGAGTTCGGAAGAATACAACTTAAACCAAGATCCCAACACCCCTAAAATACCAAGAACCCTAAGCCCCAAAACCAAGGCCAAGACCCTCAAGACCAAGACCCTTAACCAAGACAAAGACCCTTTTCAATAAATTGGACTAAGACCCTTAAGATCATCCTCAATACCACTACTACTACTACTACTACTACTACATTAATGGCCCCAATTATTCCCACCTCTTTGTGGTTGTGCCTGGAATAGTTTTTGTCCTAAGTCTTTCACGAAGCAGCTGGCCACGCGTGACATTCGACTGAAGGTGGCAGAAATTTGGAAATTCTCCAGGGTTCACCGACAGGGCGAGTTCACCGACTCCTCATAAAAGGCACCATAGCATCTTTAGCATCCACCACTTAATGCGAGCAGATATAACACTGAACTTTACATCCATCCAAGGGACAGCACAGTTAGTTATGCAATGTCCAACCTGCTAAGGACAGATCCAACAGTTTGTTGATTGGGTTGGGAATCAAACACAGACCAGTCAGCTCAAAGGAAAGAAACAGTGTACCATCCTCTCAGGACCTTTATTTCATTTACACTGCTATTCCTCTCATAACATTGTCACTGAACCGAGTCGTCTTTGTGGAATCTTTTCCCTCATTCGTTGTAATATCTGCAGTTAGGTAGGTTTCAGAAGGCAGGATGAGGTTCATTTTGATATCCATCTTTATTATTTAGGTTCAGGAGTATTTTTGCTGGGGAAAAAAAAGAATAATTTGGAGCAAAAAAAAATAAAAAGCTTTCTTTTGAAATGGCAACAGGAAACTAATCCACAAGTCCATGATGTTGGCAATAAACTCCAAAGAAACTGACTACTGTTTGTGCAAGTTTTGCTTAATAATTAGCACCAGATATTTTTTTTCACTCAACACCGATAAAAGGTTAACTGAAAGGTTGCCGGAAGGGTATAAATATTCATGCCGTGCACTCAAATTGGGTGGTTAGAATCCTTCCAGGCTGGCATTCCCAGGATATGCCATCCTCATGATAAATAGCTGCACTGCAGTATCACAGAGCATTCCATCCTATGGTTAAGGCATAACACTAATTATATGCATGAAAACATCCAAAAGTCTATGACAAAATGTTCTTCCTGTGCGTGCGTCCACCTTGACCAAATATTGAATTCTTATGGCGTTAAGGTTTTGTTCTACCGCCTTACATCTTTTTGAAATATTTTCAGCCTCTCACGACAGTACAATCAAATGATCCAACGTCGTCGGCTTGCAAACCAGATGGAAATTTTAATTAACGCCAGATTTTAGTGCCGTCATATTTGATTATGCTGACATGAATCCCTCTCCCAACTCTGATCCTATTAAATCAGGACTGAGCTTGTATTATGTGTTGCATATTCAAAGAAAACAAGATAATGCACAACCAAATGTACTCCAGGATAAATTGTACTCAATAAGAAAGAGCACACTTAATCTCAGGTGACGTTTCATCTGTAAATCAACCAGACTATAAAGCCTGAGGAAGTCCATAAGGCACGAAAGGGGGAAAAAAAAAAGTAAAAAGAAGTACATCTACTTAGGTATGTCATCATTTGCGTAATGATCATCATCATCATAATCATCATCATAATAATTAACAGTCTTTATCAATCCACTGCTGGATGAAGGTCTCCACAAGACTCTTCCACAAGCTTCTGTTTTTTGGCAAGTACAATCCACATTTTTTTTGAATAAAATGTCGTGGCTTGTGGAGGAGCTAAAACATAGAACGGGGAGCAGGACACAACAGAAAAAAAATGAAGAATAGAAAAAGGTGGGGAAACACACCAACAATAGATATGAGGAACAAAACAGAGGGAGACTTGGAGAAATAAGGGATGCGGGGGAAGAATGAGGGCTCGGAGAAGACACGGTGGGGAGGGGGGTTGGAGATTGATACAACTGGAAATTCTCAGGAAGGAAGAACTGAAAATTTGAAAGAGTTGGGCTTGGGAAGGGTTAATGGCTGGAGGTAGAAAAGATAACGGTTTTGGATGGTGGATTGTCTGAGCTGGAGTGGTGAAAAGCTGTCTTGAATGAGATTGAAGAGTATGTGGAAGTTATTCCAAAATGAGGAACGAATGAAAGGAGGTGAGCAGAGATTCTGGATTTTGGAGGTTTCACCAGAGGGGAGTTTCTGGCAGACCGCGTGCACCCAGCAAATACCTGAAGGGTGGAAGCGGATGTGGTGGGGGTGAGGGGTGGGGGTGAAGGGACAGAGCACGGAAAGGCCAGAAAGGAAATCGTTAAAGACAGAGAGACCACCAACCTGCCTGCAATGTGAAAGTGATTGGCCCATAGACTCAGCTTCAACATGGGGGATTCCATTGATAAAGTGGGAGGCAGCAGCACCAGCCCAGAGGGGAGAGCGGTACTCAATCAAGCTACAGATAAAGGGCTTGTAGGTTGATAAGAGCTCAGGTGAGGCAAGGAAGGACTTTGCATGATAAAGGATTCCCAGTCTGTGACTGGCTTTAGAGGCCAACATAAATGAGGTTTACCCAAGAAAGTTAATGGCTGAAAGTGAGACCCAAGAGTTTGAGTGACTGAAATAGTTCAAGAGTTAAGAAAGTAGACGGGAGGTTTTGTCAGATGATTCTTTGGAAGGGACAGAGTGAGGATGTGAGAATTGTCAGAATTGAAGGACATATTCCAAGTGTTTAATCAGCTTGTGATTCTATCAAGGTATGAAGAGAAGGAAGAGGCTGCTGCTTGCCTATCTGAAGGATGAGAGATTATAATGGCAGAGTATGGAGTCATCAGCAAAGAGGTAAGGGCTTCAATGGGTTGGAGTGATATTCTGTATTTTTGCACCTTGGGTATGCTGTATGTAGAACTTTGGTATCACCGAGTCCTCTGGTTGCATTGTACGCTGTCCCTCTTCCATCAAGAGGCCCTTCAAGTGGAAGTCACACAGCACTTTATTGACCTGTTGTTTAATGGTCTTGGTCAGGGTCTCCTCAACTTTGCGATAAGTGTTCTCATCGTTGAGTAGTGTTGTGGCTTTGTGATTGTAGTCTGTGCAGTTCAAAATTACCATTGCCCGGCCTTTGTCTGCCGGTACGCCTGGCCTTTGTCTGTCTGCCTTTGGCTGCGTCGGGTGAGTTTCTCTTCGGTAGTGATGTAATGATGTTGCTTGACATCTGCAAGCATGTTGGTAAGATGTACACGGATCCGATCGTTGCCTCCATCATCCGTTGGTAACGTGAAGATCGTGGGCTACACAGCTGCTTCAAAGTCAGCAGCTTCAGCATCTGACCTGTTAAAATAAAGTCCTCTTTCGAGTAAACGTCTCTCCGTGGGTGTGAGTGTTCTTTCGGAGAGGTTATGTAACCACCTCTTAGGTTGGGTGTCTCTGGACGGCTTTAGTTTATCCAGTTTGTGGTTCAAATGAGTGTGTGCCTTATACTTGTGGTGCCGCTCCGATCGTAGGATGACAGACACCAGCTGGGTGAACATTTTGTGGTCCAGATGTTCAACACACTCGTGTTTTGCAGCATTGATTGTAGCGTTGTGTCGGTCCCCTCGGCTATGAGCATCTTTTATTACACATCATAGCATTTGTCGGCTGATGCAAGCCGCAATGTCCTTTCCGAAAGCAGATTTAATTGGTGACTTGCAGTTGAAGCTGTTTGGGCGAAGGTCCTGGTGTCAGCACTGGTGCATGAAGGTCAGTTGTTCTCCGACAGCAGCATGGCGTAATGCAACGCATTCGCATTGGCGAGCTCGGTGAATCACAGAGCGCTCAAAGTTTGTATGTAAATAACTAAAAATGGGCAGCTCAGGAGATATATTTGTATGAAGAGTAAAAGCACAGTGAGCCAAAAAGAATCATAAAATCCAGGTAACACGCGCACACTAAAAAACTCGCTAAAGGGCTCTTCCGTTGACTCAAGCATTTGGTGTCGGATTCACCTCACACAGTCCACAACAATGAGGAGTTCCTCTTGCATATCAAAGATGTCTGCGTTGAAGATGATGAGATCATGGTGTCTTTTGACGTCACAGTCCTATTTACCTGCATCCCCACTGACCTAGCAAGGATAAACCTAAAGGCCACCATCACCACGGACCAATACCTGGCAGACAACAGCTGACTCAGTCCAACACATCTACTTTCAATGACTGGTGGACTTGTGCCTCACATCCATATATTTCTGCTTCGGAGGTCAAATTTACTACCAACACCAAGGTACACCCATGGGATCTCCCATATCAGGCTTGATCGCAGAGATAATAATGCAACATTTCAAGCAACAGGCATTACAGGGCAATAACATACCCAATCTTTGTCTCTGCTATGTAGATGACACGATTACCATCATCAAAAGAGACAGCTTTGACAAGTTACAAACCCGCATCAACAGCATCATACCTGCCATACAGTTTACACATGAACTCAAACAATCTGGCTTCATTGCTTTCCTGGAAGTGGGCATCACACCCACAACAGATCAGCGCTTGAGCACCCAGGTGTATCGCAAACCCAAGCATACTGACCAGGTGAGGTCAGTTACCTCTGAGGGCGGAAGATTGTAGTCTTCTGAAACGTCAGGGTTTTAAGAAAGAATTTTATTTTTATTTTAGGCTCATTGTGCTTTTACTCTTCGTACAAATGTGTGTATATATGTATGTATATATGTATATATTTGTACGTGTGTGCGTGTGTGTGTGTGTGTATTATATATATATATATCTTCTTCTTCTTCTTTCGGCTGCTCCCGTTAGGGGTCGCCACAGCGGATCATCCGTATGATCCGCATCGTGATTTGGCACATGTTTTACGCCGGATGCCCTTCCTGACGCAACCCTGGTCGCCTCTTACGACACAGGGATATGGTACACCTATTTTAACCGGGGTATACACCGGCCCAGTACACTGGTACTCATTTCGCCGACCTCGGAAGGATGACAGGCTGAGTCAACCCCCTGGTGTATTAATTCAGTGGCCCAACGGGGCTTGAACTCAGGACCTCTTGGATCCCAAGCCGCTGCCCTAACCACTGCGCCAACACCAGGCATATATATATATACATATATATATATATATATATGGATATGTATGTGTATATATATATATATATATGTATGTATGTGTATATATATATATATATATATACATACACATATATACATATTTACATATACCGTATACATATACATATATATATATATATATATATATATATATATATATATATATAAAAAATATAAATATCTACATGATATGTATATATATACATGTAAAAATATAAATATATATCTATATATATATATATTTCGTTTGTTATGGCCACGGGTACACCAGTTTGTTACTCATGGGGGTTTAATCCCTGGTTGTCCTCAGAAGAGCCAGACCTGGGGCCACCACTCACAATTAACTTCGTGGCACGGTGGGTTGCTTTAGAACCACGAACGCCACTCAGTTAACCACGAGTTCCAGTGTCCACCGTCTAATTATGCCGTTTTTAACAAGAGGTCACGTGGTTTCCTGAATGGGGAGCACACCCTTGACAAAGCACCAATATTATCTTGATAGGAACAAAGCACCAAGGAACCACCAGGAGCCACAACCGACGGACAGCACCTGTAAGGAACTGTGAAGTGCTGAGGCACTGTGAGATGCTGAGGTGCTGTAAGGTGCTGATGAGCTGTGAGACGCTGAGGAGCTGTGAGACGCTGAGGAGCTGTGAGACGCTGAGGAGCTGTGAGACCCTGAGGTGCTGTGAGACACTGAGGAGCTGTGAGACGCTGAGGAGCTGTGAGACGCTGAGGAGCTGTGAGACCCTGAGGTGCTGTGAGACGCTGAGGCTGTCACCAACTCACTGGTGCCAACTGACTGGTAAAGCCGTCTGACTGACACCGACTCACTGACTGGGAAAGTCGTCTGACTGACTGGACTCCAACTGACTGGCAAAGCCATCTGACTGACACCGACTCACTGACTGGTAATGTCATCTGACAGACTCGTTGTTGACTGACCCGCCTAGAATGGTCCTCTCATCTTCTTTTTATAGGCGGCACGTCTGGGCGGGCACAGACTCCAGCCAAATCCACCCCGCCCCACTTGCAAATCGTTGCCGTGACAACCCGCGCGTCCCGCGATTATTCTTGGCTTACGATGCCATCTTTGTGGTGCTGGACGAACGGCAAAAAGCAGCCATTTGTCAGAATTACCGAGCGAAAACGTGGAGCGCTCATAAAACGTCAACAGCAATTATCACCTCAATGTTCAGCCCATTATTGTGCTGTATCACGTGATTGGGTTTTCGTATATCATCCCTCGCCCGCTAGGGGTGGCAGGAATGTACTTCCGGACGCGCAATAAAGCGGAGTTGATGCCGGCACGCTTGCTTCTCGTGTTCCACTACACCTCGTACACTCTAGTTGGCGACGAGGATGATTGAAAACGGACATGTGCTCGTTTTCGTCGGAGACGACTTCGAATTGTTTTCGGAGCAATTGGGATGCTATTTCCACGCGAATGATGTGGTCGACGAGAGCAAACAGAAGTCGATCTTGCTCGCTTCGCTTTCGGCGGAGCATTATCGACTACTGAGTGATTTGGTGGCGCCGGACAAGCTCCGTGATGACGGGCTGTCATTTCGGGACATTGTGGAGAAGATGAAAGCACACATGGCGCCAGAGAAGTCATTACAGCTCGCTCGATACCAGTTTGATCGCCTCTCAAAAGGGGCAGAAGAACGCGTCGCTGATTTCGTGGCGCGGATTAAGCATTCTTCCGTGGCATGCAAGTTCACGGTGGGGAGCGTCCAGCGCGGCTCAGAGATCATTTTATCGCTGGTTTACAAGATGCGAAGATGGTTTCGGCGGTTCTACGGCTGAAGGGTGAAGCCATTACATTCGACTCGGCGGTCAGCATGGCTACAGCGGTCGAGCAGACTCGTGGGGATGTTCGGGCCATCACCGGCCACGCGGGGACGCGAGCGCCCCGGGACACACGCACGACCTTTGGTGCGGGTCGGACGTCGCCGCGCGGCCGCACGTGTGGCGAGGTGACCCCGCGGACGTGTTTGGGATGCGGAGGTCGACACCTGCGCCGTGCGTGCCCGTATAAAGGCACCGTGTGTTTAAATTGTCACAAGGTGGGTCATCTGAAGCGTGTGTGCCGTGGGGCGCCGACCACCGTTAGGGTCATGGACGGCGATGTGCGAGGCGACCCGGGGCGGAACCGGCGGCCATTGATGGGCCTGTTTTCAATTGGCGTTGCGGCGGCACGCCCGATGACTGTGGAAGTCGAAGTGAACAAGACGCCGATCACGTTCCAGGTCGATACGGGAGCGGCTGTGTCGATCATCGGCGAACAGACCGCACGTAGACTCAACGGCCTGAAGCTTATCAGGTCCAACCTCACACTGTTCACGTACACCCGCGAGAAGATAACGCCAGTCGGGATGGCAGATGTGTCTGTGCGGTACCAAGGCCAGATCGCCGCGCTTCGGGTGTACATCGTGCGAGGGAGGGGACCGTCTCTCCTCGGGCGAGATTGGCTGGCCCGCATCAGGATAGAATGGGCCGCAGTTCACCTTGTGCAACCCGTGCCGAGCCGGTGGGAGGATCAGTTGGAGAAGATTCTTCAAAGACATCAAGGTTTGTTTTGCGACGACCTTGGGAAACTCAAGGGCATGGAGGCAAAACTCTTCCTGAAGGAGGGGGTGGTTCCTCGTTTTTGTAAACCACATCCGGTGCCGTATGCCCTGCGGGACAAGGTCAAGGGTATACTGGATAGGCTGGAGGCCTGTGGAGTGATCAAACGGGTGTCATACTCAGATTGGGCCACCCTGGTTGTCACGGTGCTGAAACGGAATGGAGACGTCCGATTGTGCGGGGACTTCAAATCCACGGTTAACACGGGGCTCAGCGTGGAGCAATATCCACTGCCGTCAATCAATGAAATATATGCGCGATTTGCGCGGAGTCAATACTTCACGAAGCTAGACCTGCGTGATGCATATTTTCACCTGGCGATGGATCCCGGGAGTAGCGAGCTTTTAACAATCAACACGTGTCAAGGACTCTATCGATATACCCGACTCTGTTTTGGGATTGCTTCGGCCCCAGCCTTGTGGCAGAAAGCCATGGATCAGGTTTGCATTGGCCTGCCCGCTCAGACCTACCTGGACGATGTGCTCATTGCAGGGAAAACGGCGGACGAGCATCTTGCAAACATTGCCCAAGTGCTGACGAAGCAAGAAGCGTGCGGCCTGCGCTTGAACAGGGACAAGTGCGTGTTCTTCAAGCAGCGCTTGGAATACCTCGGGCACATCATCACGCCGGAGGGGCTGTTGAAAGGTCCTCGGAAGGTGGAAGCGATTCAACACATGCCACTGCCTCGCGACAAGACGCAGCTGCGCTCGTTCATTGGTATAGCCCAGTATTACCAAAGGTTCGTGCGAGGGCTCAGCTCACAACTTACGCCGTTAACACGGTTGCTCAGGAAGGACGAGCGCTGGGCTTGGGGGCCTGCACACCAGGCGTCGTTCGACCGCGTCAAGCGGCTGCTCACAGAGGATATGGTCCTCGTGCACTATGAGCCTGCAGTCCGCTCCTATTGGCATGCGACAGCTCTGCATATGGCATCGGGGCAGTGCTCTCCCACAGGAAGGACGATGGTTCCGAGCGGCCTGTTTGTTTTGCATCCCGGACCCTGTCCGCAGCAGAGCGGGGATATGCCCAGATCGAGCGCGAGGCTCTCAGCCTCATCTGGGGTGTGCGGAGGTTTCATCAATACCTGCTGGGGCGGCATTTCACTTTGCAGACGGATCACAAACCGCTTCAATTCATCCTGAGACCCGAACGGGGGTGCCGGTGGTAGCGACCGCGCGAATACAGCGGTGGTGTCTGTTTCTTGGTGCTTACGATTATGATATTCAGTTCCGAAGCACCGAGAAGCATGCTAACTGCGACGGGCTCTCACACTTGCCGTGTGCGGAGGGTCCAGCTGTGTCTGAGTCGGCCGACTGGGTCGATGTGTTCGCGCTGGGCCAGGTCCAAAGCGGGCCGGTCACGGCCAGACAGGTCGCGGTGGAATCGGCTCGTGATCCGGTGCTTGCCCGTGTCGTCCAGGCGATTTCTATGGGGAGCTGTCGTTGGTCGACATCGGAGCTGTCGTTGGTCCAGCGGTGCGTAATGTGGGGAATGAGGACGGTGATTCCACCGAAATTCAGGCAGCGGTGTTTGGAAGAACTGCATGTCAGTCACCTTGACGTCGTGAAGACCAAGAGTCTTGCTTGTAGCCTGTTGTGTTGGCCGGGGTTGGACAAAGACATTGAGTAGTTGGTTAAGCGTTGCGCCACGTGTCAAACAGATGCTGATAACCCGCGTCGAGCTTCGGGACTATGGCCTACCCCAGACAGAGCCTGGCAGAGGGTCCATGTAGATTTTGCGGGGCCGGTTAATGGCAAAATGTTTTTGATTGTGATCGATGCATTCTCTAAATGGCCGGAGGTTGTAGTAATGCAGCATACATCAGCAAACATTACAGTGGAGAAACTGCAGACGATCTTTGCTAATAAAGGGTTACCGGAGATCCTGGTCTCTGATAACGGTCCGCAGTTCATCTGCGGGTGTATTTGATGAGTTTATGCGCCAAAATGGTATTCGACATCTAAGGTCCGCACCGTATCATCCTGAGACAAATGGGCAAGCTGAGTCATTTGTTAAGATGTTGAAACGGGCTTTGCGCAGGGGGGGGGGGGGTGTTGCACCTGTGCAGACAGTGGTCGATGTCTTTTTGCTCCATTACAGGAACGCAATTCATCCTGTCACAGGTGATTCACCTGCCATTCGTCTCTATGGATGGGCATTGCAGTCCAGACTGGACTTGCTGCGACCTGGAGGGTCGGTGAGTGGGGCGGTGTCGCGTCCGACGCGGCTGCGCGGCTTCGATGTGGGACAGCGGGTAATGGTGCGCGATTATTTCCACAGTTCCAAATGGGTGCCGGCTGTGGTCTCTGTGGTACTGGGGCCGGCGAATTGCATGGTGCGGACTGATGGTGGGGAAGTGTGGAAGCGGCACGTGGACCAAATGCATGATCGCTGTCCAGCGTCACCCCCCCCCACAACCCCCCCCCCCCCGGGCTGAACGATGTGGGACCCCCACCTGTAATGTCGCCAGCGCCAGACGTTGTATCGCCAGGGCCGGATGTGTTGACGCCCAGGGGGTCTTCGCCTGATTCTGTCCTACCCGGGGACGTCGGGCAGGCTGGTCGGCCGGGGGCGGTTGTTATTGCAGATGGCACGAGTCCGGCGAGGGTGTCACCTCGACCGAGCCGGGAGGCGTCTGAGCCTGGACTGTCTGGCGGCGCTGCCCGTCCGAGGCGGGTCAGGGTGCGGCCGCGGTACTTGGAGGATTATGAGTGTTGATTGGTTTCGGGTGGTCATGTTATGATTGTCCTTTCATCATTTGACTTGTCATTTTACGATGGGAGGAGTGTGCTGTATCACGAGGTTGGGTTTTCGTATATCATGCCTCGCCCGCTAGGGGTGGCAGGAATGTACTTCCGGACGCGCAATAAAGCGGAGTTGATGCTGGCACGCTTGCTTCTCGTGTTACACTGCACTTCGTACACTCTAGTTATGAAAAAGAGCCAGTTCGCATCTATAGAACTGCTGAATGGGGTGTCAAACGTCGATGGAAAAAGGCGGGCGTCAGCATCGGTGAAGGAAACGGGCATCAACCACGATGGAAATAGGTAGGCGTCGAGCCTCCGCTGGGCTAACGCTATCTCACGTGTGTGAATGTGTCTGTCATAAAGAGAAAAAGGAGCTTTCCAGACGAGAGGTAATCTATTCTTTACCCTTCTCAACGCATCACATTTAGAATACCACCAGACATGAGGATAGGTATATCCTGGGCATGCATTTAGGGAAATAACTATCTGAGGACCTGGATGTTTTTGTGCATTCGTCGGAGCAGATCCTGAAATCCGTAACACTACATATATATATATATATATATATATATATATATATATATATATATATATATATATATATATATATATATATATATATATATATATATATATATATATATGCATTACAGCCACGGAGGATTGTCTTTAGAGCCGGGGAGGAACTCTGGGAAGGTTTTGAAATGGCAAAGGGCTTACCTTGCGCAGCTTTTCATCGTTGCATTATTCTGCTTTCTTCAGCTTGAAGAGCATGGGACAAGTCGATTTATTTATGTAATTGTAGCCACCTGGGTTAATTGATGAGGTGAGAGCAAATTGGTTATTCCCTCCAATCACATGTAAGTGATGAGTTGGTCTTTATTTTTAGCTCACCTGGACTTTAGTCCGATGAGCTGATGTGATCGAGCAGTGTCCGTAGGTGAGTGAGTGAGTGAGTGAGTCAGTCCGTAAATACTTCAGTCATTATCGCTGGAACCAAACAAATGATTTTGATGAAACTTGGATAGAAGCTTCATATATGATGACTTACGAAGTTTTATTAACCGCATAAAAATCTGCACTCATTAAGGTGGTCTACTTTGGTTTCTTTGAACCCCCCCCCCCCCCCAAAAAAAAAATAGGTATTTGCTCTCTTCTCCAAAACTACACACACAATTTCAATGTAACTTGCCAAAACTTTTATCATCCATTATGTACCAAAGTTTGTTCACGGCATAAAATAAAATAAAAAAATCAGGGTCTTGGGGCATCTGCAGGGGGATTGAGCCTCCCAAGATAGGTATTTGCTCTCTTCTCCGAAACTGCACACACAATTTCAACGAAAGTTACCACAACCTTCATCACCCATGATGTACCAAGGTTTGTTCATGGCATTAAAAAAAATTAGGGTCTAGCGGGGTTTCAGTGAGTGTTGGTCCTGATCCAGATGAGCTTCAGAAGAGTGGTCCTATTTTTAATTTATACTAGACGACCCATGAACCCGTTGGGTTCCCGTTGTGATAGCGGTTGATGAAAAAACAATCATTTCAAGAGAAAAAAGAATAGCTCTAGTGAACTATACCACTGAGGTTGTTTGCATTTATCAAATTCTCTCGAAGAGTACTTGACTGAATCGGGAATTGATTTCTTAATAATTTTTTCGTTGCCCGATTTGAACGAAACTTGATACTGCACACCGCAGGCGAATGGCGAGTAAGGCGGCCCTAAAATTTTTGTGATATTGTGTACCGTTTTGGCTGTATTTCGGGAACATACATACATACATACATTGAAGTTGAGAGTTTTTAGTCATATATAGATGTTGACTGCATTTGATATTTACATGTGGTACATGCTTGGGTGCCTCGATGATGTGTGTTTCTTTCTACTCTGTCGCTGATGCCTCACCAATAAGTGATGAAACCTGACCGGCTAACAGGGAATTCTCTGTTACATTGGAATTCTCATGTATGTGCTACTCATGAATCCTGGCAGCTGTGGAGGAATCCAGATCGTGTTCAAAACATAAAAGAACTTACTTACCTTGTGTAGCTTTTCTCGGTTGCTTTTAGCAACCTTATTTGGCAAGAACTGCAGGGGGATTAATTACAAACGTTTGTATTCCAGTATGTTATATTTAAATCCACACATTGCATGAACGTAAAATATTTTCGTTTCCCATTTTATTTTGAACTCTTACCAAATTCAACATGTCAGCCACTTGGGGTGGGAAAATGGACATTTCTGCTCTGCCTTGTATCAGATCTCTGCAGACAACGATCAGCAAAGTTCGTGGCATTTAGTGTTTGAGGATTTATTTCTCATTCACAGCCTGTCACTTTTATGTTGAGGTCATGGGAACTCCTTGTGGACACGTTGTTCAGCTTTGCCTTTTCCATGACTTTGGATACTATTAGTGACCTTGGAACTCCCTCATCCCTGTGGCTCCATGCATAGCATAGATTCCATTTACTCTCTGCGTGGGTCGGCTCAATGTGAAAAAGGCTGTTGCACCAAGATTGAAATTGTCTGAAATTTCAACCTCCCTTGCTTTTTCCACCCCCTTGTTTTCACTCAAGCATAAAGGGTTTTACACTTAAATCCATTTTATTATGAAAGAAGCTCTGTGCTTGTGAGAAGTCATTGTAACGCAGCCAAGGTGGCTACTTTTAGACTTTCATATCATACACATAACTTACACTCATGAAGGTTCATTGGAAACTTTCAAACAACATGAATTATTGTATTTCTGAAGTTAACAGGATATAATTTACAAGAGACACCAAAGATTAAGGCAATAGAAATTCAAGATATTGGCGTTGCCTGACTTCATTACAGAATGCAGTGGCAACAGGAAACATGCAGAACTTGAGAGAATTTACATTGGACAACTTTAAGAAACAGATTCTGGATGATCAATCGGTGCAATTGCACAAAATATATGCACAGTACAGTGTAATATGAAATGTGGACATGATAAGTGGTTTAAAAATGAAGGAGAATGCAAACAGTCGAAGTAATTTATCCACAAATGAGAGAGAAAGATGGACTTGGCTCTTCAATTAGGTTCATTTACAAGGGATGCCTCCAAATTAATGCTTGCATTTTTTTATTCATTGATTTTTAAGAATTATTTATAGAAATAAGTAAAGCAAATTTGCTTCCACACAGACACAAAAACAGTCGGTTATCTGATCTACTTATATTAAATGGAGGTTGCGTCAGGTCAGGTCAGGTATGGCAGCATGCGCCAGAGCAGCGCGTCACTGTGTGCACTTTCCGCTGATACTCCAGGGGCCTCTGTCTGGCTATCCCCCAAGCAGTTGCCTGGCCCATCCCCATCTCCTTGAGATTCCGATTAACCTGCTGCAACCAGGAGGCACATAGTCGGTCCATTGGCCTCCTTCACTCACGAGACTCCCTCTCTGAGAGAATCTGGTGAGCAGAATGAGCATCAGAAAAATGAGCCACATGTCCATACAGCCACAGTTGACACTCAGGGACTATGCAGGTAACAAATCTCATTTGAGTCTCTCTCAGCAACCGCTCGTTGGACACAAAGTCCGACCAGTGATAGCCAAGGATTCTCCAAAGAGACCTGGTACCAAAGGAATTAGGTCTCCGTCTCAGATCCCTGGTCAAAGTCCAAGTCTCACATCCATAGAGCAAGACTGGAAGCCCCAAGGGTATGAAGACTCGGACTTTCGTCCTCCCGCACAGGTACCGGCAGTCCCACATCCCATGAGACATGAACATCACTGCCAAGGTAAGTGAATCTCTCCATG
The DNA here is from genome assembly GCF_056783735.1 of Eptatretus burgeri. Taxonomy (NCBI): domain Eukaryota; kingdom Metazoa; phylum Chordata; class Myxini; order Myxiniformes; family Myxinidae; genus Eptatretus; species Eptatretus burgeri. Next base: position 63,345,488 of record NC_140968.1, read on the forward strand.
ACCTCAACATCCTCACCACAAACAGGTACAGACAGGATAGCAGCATCCAAGATGTCATTGAAAGCTTGGATCTCACTTTTGACCCAGGAAACCCGTAATCCCAGTGGCTCCGACTCCTCATTCAGCACCTCGAGGGCCCGCAAAAGGATATCTCGAGTCTCCGCAAAGATGACTGCATCATCTGCGAAATCAAGATCAGAGATCTTGACATTCCCCAATGATTCACCACAGCTTGATCTCTCCAAAATCCTCCCCAGAATCCAGTCCATACAACTGCTTAAAAGTGTGAGGGCCAGTACACACCCCTGATGAACTCCAGTAACAACTGGAAATAAGTCAGAGATGGTACCACAGCACTCTCAGTACCAGAGTATAGTTCAGACATCAGATCGATCAGTTTTGGTGGGACCCCACGAAGACCAAGAATCCTCCAGAGGGCATCCTGATTCACTGAATCAAACGCTTTACAGGGATCAACATAAGCTGCAAGCAGCCCCTGCCGAAATTCTCATCTGCATTTGGTGAGGACCTGAAGAGCAAGGATACGGTCAATCATTGACCTCTTTGGTGTAAAGCCTGACTGCTCTGGATGCTGGTGCTCAAGTAGATGGTGGCGAACCCTATCAAGAATTATCCGAGCAGAGACCTTGCCCGGCACTGAGAGCAGCGTCACCCCTCGGTGGTCGTTGCAGTCTTGGCGAACACATTTCCCTTTCCAGAGAGGGAAAACAAGGCCCCTCTTCCACTCAGTTGGGATGATGCCTGTGTTCCAGGCAGAGCACAGAACTCCATGCAATGACACGAGTGCAGCATTTCCACCAGCCTTGAGAAGCTTAGCATGGATGCTACAATTCCCACGAGCTTTACCCCATTTCAACCAGTTCACTGCAGCCTGTGTTTACACAAACAAAGGTGGACTACAGTTGATTGCAGGGTCAGCAACAGGGATTCTAACACCCCTGACATCCAACATGACATTTGGTGGATCAGCCTGGTACAGCCGCTCAAAGTAACCGGCCCAGCGGGCCTTCATTTTGGACTCCTCTGTCAAGAGCCCACCACCCTCTGCTCTAACTGCAGTACACTGATGGACGGGCTTGGACGAATGCAATGCGTGAATTCTCCTGAAAGCAGGATGACAATCACTTGACCACAGTTGATGCTCTACCCCCTCACAGATTCCTCGCACATCGGCCTCCTTGTCCACCCTTAGTGCACATACAGTTTTACGTCTCAGCTCCCTGAACAGCTCAGCTCTGCCATTCAGCCTGAACCTGCGACTCTGGTCAATGGTGTCCAATATCCCTTGAGAGACAAAATTCTTCTTCACTCTCCGGTGAGTTCCAAGACATCTACCAGCAATATCAAGGACGGTGATCTTGAAGGCACTCCACAACTCTTCAGGACCTCCCAAAGCACCCAGACCCCCAAATCTACACTCAGCCTGTTTGCAAACTCCTCAGCTACTCTCTCATCCTTGATCCTGCCAACATCCAGCCGAGGCTGGGATGGTACCATTCTCCTGGATTTAAGGTGCAACCTAAGCGTTGCGAGAACAAGCTGGTGGTCAGTATTGAGGAACTGAGCACTCCGGTAGACCCTGCAGTTCTGGATCATCCTCCAGTGACCATCAACAAGCACATGGTCAATCTCCTTTGCCACACCACCAGCGTTGGAATACCAAGTCCATGGACGAGCTTGTGGGCGCTGAAACCATGAACAACTGAAACAAACTTTATATAAACTATTTTATTTTTAGAGAACCGGGATGTTTGGATCCTCAAATGTAAACATTTTTTGAAGTGCATAATGTTTGTTTATCATTTTGCAGCTTTGTAATTTTGAAAACAAGTTTAATATTGTTTTTGAATAATTTTGGTTATTTTTCCTTTTATGTGTATCTATAATTTTTTTTTTAATCTAAAATTGGTTAAAAAAACATCTTGCACATGTATACTATGCTGAAATGAAGGTGAAAACAGTACATAACTCAATAAAAAGAACAGATTTTCAACATTGATGCCCAAACATTCATAACTAATCATAACTAATAACTAATAACTAATCATATTTGGTGAGTCAAGTAAGGCTCAAATCTTGGAGAGTAGGATTCAACCAATATATAGGTCAGAACACCAACAGTCTTTTCAAGCTTGAATTTCATAAACTGTTAAACATAAAATATAAAATCTACAGCAGGGCTGTAATTAGATGGTTCAAAGTTTAACTTTTCAACCTTGCTTACATGTTTCAAGTATTTTTATTTGTACATTAGTTTAAAAATGTAAGAAAAGTTACTGATTGCATTGATTGTAGCAATCTTGAAAAAAAGGATGCCAGTTGCACTTCTGAATCAATTATCATCATCATTGAACAGTTTGCCCCAGATATAGTGGGTATAGCCACAACAATTATCATGCTATGACACTCGAGTACCGAGATATGAGCAAAAATGTATTTTTCAGTAATGGCGGCATGGGCCATTTCTGCCCCCCAGGGGGGTCCAACCCCGAAACCAAATTACCGATTGCATTTGCAAATGCCTTTACATGGTTATTTGAATCACTGAACCTGATTTTATGGGAGTCACCTCAGAAATTATGTTCCAGCATCATAATGATGCTTAGCATTTTTGATGCTTAGTAGGCCAATAATCATAAAAATTAGCATTTTTATCAAATGTGGGGGTGGCCATCTTGAAAATATGGCCGCCCGTCGCCCAGTTTAGCATGCAAACATGACCATTGGATAGCTTACCCCTGATTTAGTGGGTATAGACACTGAAATTATCTTCCAATCTTACTCTAGTGTCGAGTAATTTATAAAAGTATGATTTTCGATAATGGCGGCGGCAGCCATCTTGGATCGCCATTTTGACCACTTTGGCAATAGATTTGACCACTACATCAGGCCAATTCTTAATGCTGACATATTCCCCTAAACATTGGTACCAACAAACCAAATAAGTACTGTCAGCCAACGAAAAGTCACTTTTTGAGGAACAGATACCATACTATAATCTCCTCAACAATTCTTCGTAGGGACAAGATTTGGGAAAATGTGGATCGACCTTTCCTGCAACCATTTTCGTTTGGATGAATAATTCAACTTAATGCGATCCAGGATATAATGTCTTTTTGGTAATCAAGCATCTGTTGAACATGTCCAGTAACCACTGGAGAGCTTCCAGTCCGACGTGCTTGACATGTTCACAGAGGATGTTGTCATGTCCGGCAGCTTTTTTGTGGGTCATCACTTTGATGCCAAGTCGGAGCTTACTCATGGTGTAAGGTTTGGTGAAGTTAAAGTCCTCCAGGTCATTAGCAGGCCTTGGAAGTTTAATTTTAATTGATGGCCTGGGTTTCCTCGGCTGTTCACGAGGGACTGGTTGGTTAGCGGCTTGGTCTGCTTTAATCTAATACCGAGGTTGTGCTTTGTGAAATCATTTCCCAGCATCTTTATGGTCTTCCAGGCTTTTCTGCTGCTATGGGTCCTATTTGTTGACACGATCAGCTCTTGCCACTTATTTTGTCGCTTCTCTGATATTGCATTGATCAGTCTCTCTCCAGATTCCAGGGTATCATTCCCAAAGGGATTAGTCTGGAAGCAGTTGGTGTAGTGCTTGTGGAGTTCCTTAGTATCCCATGATAGTCCATGATCATCCTACAGACTCTCGGGATATTGGTCCAAGAGGATCTTCTCATCATCTCCACAAAACCATCATTGTTAGTGGGGGAAGCTGGTAGGTCTTTGATTGCAACATCCAGGTCTACTGAGAATTTCCTCCAGGTCACCTTTTTCAGGTTGAAATGTCAGTGAAAGGGAAACTCAAGAGGGGCAACCATCGCATGGACTTTGATTCCAATAAGTCGGTATTTGAGAGTTTGGAATTTTGTCCAGGACAATTTTCTCATATTCATTAGCAATGCGGTTTGAAGCAAACACCTGGTTTGGGTTATAGCCACATCTCCATCTGTTGCTGTTGAAGAAACTCGGTTGCTTTGCATCATGAACAAGGGACAGCTGTCTTGCATCTGACCAGCTTTAAACTAATTCCCCATCATCGTTTTTTTCTGAGTATCCCCAAGTACACGATGGCTGTTGAAGTCACCTATCACCACATTGACCGAATTATCAGTAAAACCATCTGGGAAGGAGAACTCCTCATTTGGGGGCTTATAGACTGGAGATCCTCATAAACCCAGAGGCTGGATGTTATTGGAGATCCCCATAAGCTGGATATTAATGACTTCAATGTCACCAAGTTCTGACAAAGAGGAACAAAAACAGCACTGCCATACTGATCATTAGCTTTCTCTGTCACACGCATCATATCTGGGATCCTTGGACGAATCCTGGAAGCTCCATCATGCATCTCTTGCAGGCAAAGCATGTCACATGCATTTCTCATGAAAATATCTGCCAGAAGATGTTGTTTGGCTGTTGAAAGACCTTTGTCGCTGGCTGAGATGGTGAACTATGCTGGTCCTGAAAAGGATTCTAGTTTGCGACATTGTAGCTCGCCAACATCTTGGTCTGGATTGGACTGTAGATTCATATTTTGCACTCTATAGTAGTATAGCACAAATAAAAATATGTGGTAATTGATAGGTGCAGTGAGGTAGAAGGATTTGCAGGCAAAAGCCTGACGGAAGACGACGTGAACGTTCCTTTTGTGGCCACCAGGGAAAAGGGATGATTGTTTTGTTAAATGGTTAAAATATTTGTAATGGGAGGAAGATTGGGTTGTGAACTGCTAACGTCAGGTTCTATGAATTTCGTGATCATCACTTGAAGATCTGTAAAATTTTATTCTCAACAGTTTTATCTGCACTTGTCTTCCCCATCCTCAGGGAGACAAGGGTTATCAAGGACCTGCTGGAGTTTCAGGAGAGAAGGGCATCGGCCTTCCTGGGCCAAAGGTCAGTCACTAATCACTAGAATTTGCCATCACTTGGGACTCTCCTTTGAGCTCCTTTTCTTTTTCAAATACAAACGCGCTAAAGGAGATATGATCCTCACCCAACCTAGTCATTCACATAAAGTTGGATTCCTTTACTCTACTGTCTCATGAACTTGTATTTAGTATTTACTTGTAAAACCTTTTCCCTTACAACAAAAAAGAAAAGAAACATCTCAATGCCAAAGAATGAAAAACTTGCAGATATACCACATTAATAAATATGAAATAATGGACAAAGATGTTCTAATTATGAAACTACTTTTACAGCCTCAGTTATTTCCACCTTCTTTTGAATTTGGACGGGGAACTTGTTTGATTAAAGTCATTCACGAACTGGCTGGCCAGGCCTGACCTTCGACTCAAAGTGACAGAACTATAATTTGGAATTGAGCCAGGGTGCCGGCATTAACTTGCATATTCTTTGTGAAGGACACTGTGGGATATTTAATATATAATAACTAATGCTAGTAGATGGAACACCCAGTTTAACGTCCATTCAAGGGATAATGCACACATTGTCATTGTTGTGTTTCACATGCAGGGCGAGGCATCAGTTTGGAGCTGGGTCCAGATTCAAACCCAGGATAGACAGCCCAGAGGCTTGTTTATGAATGCAGTACTTCTAAACAATGGACAAAATATTTATTTAATTTTCTGTTGCAATCTCAGTGTTTGATCCATGTCCTTTTTCTGACAGGGGGAGCTTGGTCATCCTGGCAGTCCTGGACCACTTGGCCCACCAGGTGTTGGTGAAATTGGACTTCCAGTAAGCCAGTGTTTTGTGCAAAGCTAGATGCCTGTCAGTGTTTCTTGACGTTTTTCTTCGATATTGTGCTTACGAGGATCGTGTACCGTACACGTAAAACCAGTTCGTTTTCAAGAACTGTTTCTAATCACATCACATGGCATTTTCATATTCAGGATTCACTTGGTGAGAGCATAATAGTGAAAACATCTTACATTGGGTTCTTCAAATGCAGTATTAGTATGGACAAAATAGCTGGCTTTGTACCAAAGTTCAAGGAATTGAGGATCACAATGCCATATTATTTATATTCCAGCAGTTTTGTAGTCTGATTATATTTATTTTATTTTTGCAAGATGTAAGACTCCTCGGAGAGGTCACACACATCTTATACACATGAACATACAGACGAATACACCGAACACAACACAGGCTTATTGGATGGGACAAACACAGCCACCGAGCTTGGGGGAAGCTTAGTCACTTTTCGGGACACTCTGTACCAGCAACGCAACAACAATGGCACCGCATTCCCTCACAACACTCAGTGGGGAATTTCCAAAGGAGGAATTTCCTCCTCCCTATGGGTACCAAACTATGGCTATTGTTTATGCTATCTGCTTTTAAATGTTGAATGTCAATCAAGGAAGCAGCACGTACCATTTTTAAGTCTTTGGTATGACTCAGCCATGGATTGAACTGCCAACCTCCCAGACTCAGAGCAGACTCTCTAACCATTACACCACAAGGTCTAGTCAAAAAATTTATTCCCATGGTGATTGAACTATCCACCTAACTAACAAATGAATATTTGACTGGAATTCAATTAAACTTCAGTGTGCTGGTTTCACCATTACTGAGTGATCGCTTGGTCATTTGTGATCAAGATTTGGAAATCAATAGCCTTCTTCTTTTTTTTTTCTTTTTTTTCGAAAGGTAGCTTGGGGTCTTCAACATCCACAAGAAATGCACAATTGGACAACATTGGCCCACATTTCTTGAAAGATTTAAAATGAGGAGAGAGGAGGGGGGGAGAACAAGTTACATCTTCATATGACATCATGTACCATTTACGATCAACTTTCCCTCTTGTTTGTAGCAATCACTGAGGAAGAAGGAAATAGGATGGTATAAGTTGGGATCAAGAAGAGGAATGAGAACTAACAATTTTTTGTTGCTTTGATTCCAAAATAAAGTCCTTGCGTTTGTGAACAATTTTTCTCAGACAGTACATGGTAGCGAGTGCCTCATTCTGTAAGATAATTCAAGCAGAAGTGTGTTACAGAACCCCAGAAAAAGCCATGGCAGAACCACAGTTTTGCCTTTTGGACAATTACTGTACATAATTAAAATCTTCAATACCTTGTATATATTCATACACACTCTGTTTATGTCCTCCAAATCATTCCCATTTTGTTTTTAATTCATAACCCTCATCCTTCTGTTTGCTTTTCCAAAATGTATTTTGCCTGTCAGTGTTTTATTAAAATCTTCACGTAATGTGGGGAAACCACCATTTTCCCCACATTACATGTTGATAGCATCCATGAAATATAAGTTCTGGCTATACTTGAGTAAATACTGTAATCATAATCCCTTTTTTCTTGTAACAATTTCCCATGGCTCTTTCTCCATCTCCGACCAGGGACCTGTCGGCCTTCCCGGAGCTCCAGGGGGTATGGGATTACCAGGGGAGGGATTCCAAGGAGCAAAGGTAAGATGTAGCAAAAGAAGTCTTCTGTATATCATGCATTTGCTTTTTGTTAATTTGGGGAATTCATTCTTCTGTATATACAAGGGATGTTCAACAAGTTATATGAACGAGATACTCACGATAGTCCAAGGTATTCCAAGTTTGTAATTTTTATATATGCAGGGTGTCTACAAATTACTGTTCCAGATTTAAAGTATAATAAGAAAATAATGAAATGGGATATGACAATGCGGTTTACTGCATTTGAAAGAACATTTCTCAAAGTTCTATCGTCAAGATCATTATTTATCATCATCACTACATTTGGGGACTGCCTTCCAATGACTCATTAGCATGTTCAACATCCTCACCACTTGTTTGACTGGCCTGGCCCCTTCCTCTGCAGGATGCTACTGGTCTCCATCAACTTTTTGTGGCACTCAGGAATCATTTTTATCGATGGTGGCTACCTTCCATTGGTCATTCTGAAGCTTCATTGAACTTGTCTCGCTGATTTAGTCTCCATAAACAGGCAAAACATTGTGCTTTTTCTTGTGAGGATGCTATTTGAAGTAAATGTGACGTCATGTATCACAGGAGACACCTGGAAAGGGAGAAAAGAAAGACAATAAAACTTTGAGAAATGTTATTTCACGTGCAGTGAATGCATCGATGTATCCCATTATTTTTTATTCGGGTTTTAATTTGGAACGGTAATTTGTGGACATCCTGTATGTATATGTTATTAATAAGAAAATATTTTTTATTGTGAGTGTTTAGTTCATATAACTTTTTGAATATCCCAATTGTTTGTTTTAATGTAATTCAATTCATGTAAAAACAGAATGTAGATTTTTTTTTCAACTTTCTCATTCATTTTAGATGAATGAGCTGTCAGTTTATCTTATCTTCCTTACCACCTCTTACTTACCACGACCTATGTACAAAATCAAGGCTCATGGAAAAGCAAGATAAGAGATGGGTATAATGTTGGTGGTGGTGGAATGGGCTAAAGGTGGACATGGGATGAACAAACGAACAAGAAAAGCATGCAGGTGTGTGTAGATGTGGGTGCAGGAGGCATTAAAGCTTAGCATTTTTTATCCCAGAACTCTCTTATTTATCCATATTTGATGCGACTAACTCAGCACAATCTTCCAAGCATTTACCTTGGAAGTAATTATCGAGCTCCTCTCTCTATCCAAGTATTTTCTTCAAGGCACTTTATTTCAAAATAAATATTGAGTTCACTCTTAAACTTAACTCCAATTTGGATCTCCAATACCCTTGCACATTGCAGGCAATTTATTCGTTGTACAGGTGTTTTTTTAAAAGTCTGGAATCACAGGAAATATATCTTATTTCTGTTGTTTTTGTATACTTAAGAATTGAAGAATACACTCATGGTGAATGTTACCAGTCCACAGAAGTTGGAACTTGTGTTCCATTCTCCAGAATAAGTCAGAGGAAAGCATGCCAAGAATTTCACGAACAACATCATACAAAGCCAATGCAAAGTTGAAGATTCATTTCAAAAGTGTTGCGAAGGATTGAAAGAGACCGGAAGCATTGCTGATAAGCCTCGCACTAGTTGTCCTCACTTCTCCACAGATTAAAATAATTCTGGGAATGCTTTGGCAGTGGTTGCCAGAAGCCCAAGGAGATCCTTGAGGAAAATTGGTCAAGAAGTTGGAGTTAGCTATTTTGCTATTTCAATAATTTTAAGGCAAATTTTTTTCACCCTTTTAAAGGGGAACCCAAATGCCCAGACCGCCTCTACACTAATCTATGCCTTGATACTGTACAAAATAGATATGATGTGTCTTTTTCCGATTTCCGAATTATAAAGTAGCTAAATTTGTGATTAAAAGTCGAAATCTTCTTCGCATTAGCCACGAGGTCACACCCGGGAGTCGACCATCAGATCTGCACTGTCTCTGGGTTACCTCACGGTACGATTTGACTTGAACAGTGAATAATTTTCGATTTTCCACAAATATGCCTCATCTGCGCATCCTTGGGGGTTGCAGTTATACAAAACCGGTTGCAAAACCGAGATGGTTTTGTGCTATACCAATGGCCAAAAGACCATAAATTTGCCAGAAATTGGATGAGGTTTGTCCAACATACCAGTGTGTGGATCGGGCCTACAAAATGCTCGCTTTTGTGATTGGAACGTTACAGAGCGCTGCAATGAAACAACAAAGATGGCTAGATCTTCTGGTTATCCACCACAATTGAGAGAGGATGCCATTCCATGATTAAGCGGAAGAAACAGCAGTCGCTCAAAAATTAACACCATCTCTACCCAGCTACCGGCACATGTACACGGGCGATTTGAGCGGTGAATCAAACACCTGTTGCCATTGACCGGCAGTTACAAGAGCACCTTAAAATAATTATTGATGATCCATACAAATTTCTGCAAGTGAAATGAACCACCATATATTTATAGTGGAGAGAAAGTATGTCTGTCTGTATGTATGTATGTATGTATATATGTGTGTATGTATTATCATGTACTACTCTGAGAGGATTTGACTGAGGACCCCAAGACATTCAGCCCCCCCCCCCCATTCAACCATCCTAAATCAACCTCCATCAATGTGAGATCACTGGCAAAATCGACACTCGATGACTTTTTTTTCAACGCTTTGTGATTGGCAAAAAAAATTCAAATTTGTCTCCCCTTAAAATTAGACCATGATTAATGATTCTCATTGGTTTTCAGGAAAATTAAATGCATTTGGGTTCCCCTTGAAGGTTTCATTTGCTCGAGAGCTTCATGGAGATGATACCGACAGAAGAATGGAATTTTGTGAGTGGATATAACAGACAAAACATTCAACTAACATTATTATCTGACAAGCTGGTAGGCGGACATGGGTAGTCGACTACCCAATATAACCTGACGCGATGGGCCCGTTCGATGGGGAATGACCTGAGGATTAAGCACAAGAAAATTAATGATTCTAGCTTCAAGGGTTAATGCTGCAGATTGTTTTTTCGTTAAAATACCCCCACATTTAGAGGTTTTTCGGCCGTTGCTAGGCAACGGAGGGATCCATGGCAACGGTTCTTCCTCACACATAACGAGGACATACCATGAACCTACCATACCAGTTTCATGTATATCTGACTCATAGTCTCGGAGATATAACGAACTTCGTCTTTTATTGTTTTCGACCAGGGTCCATTCAAAGTTTATCTTCTCCGACTGTTTTCATAGGATCCGGCTGGAAATTTTTGACAATATGGCTGAATGTACTGCCCACAGTCGCTCGTGGCCCGATTTTTGATTTTCGAAAAAGTAATTTTTTATGATTTTTCTAAAATTACAAAGTCCCGTTGCTAGGCAACGGTGGTGTCCATAGCAACAGTTCTCATTTGCACACAACTCGGTCATGGTAAGAACCTACCAACCAAGTTTCATCAAAATCGCCATTGTATTAACTGAAATCACCATTTTAAATACTGATAATAAGGGTAGAACAAATCTCAAAAAAAAACTTTTTTGAATTTTTTTTTTCGACTAGATCAACTACCCAATATCATCTTAAGTGATGAAGCCTCATTCCGTTTGACTGGTTGAGTGAACCACCATAATTGCCGATATTGGAGTGATGAGAATCCTCATTGGGCCAAAGAGGCTCATGTTTTGAATGACTCTAAAGTTATGGAGTGGTGTGCAATTCACTGGGACAGCCTTATAGTCTCCTATTTTGACGAAGAGAATGTTGAAGGTGTTGACTATCTCATGATATTTCAAGACATTTTGGTTCCTTACTTGGATGACATTCCAATTCAGCGATAGAGAAAAGTGCACAGCTTTTTGGATGAAACGATATCTTTGATACTGATAGAATGCCCCTCACAGCGCACAGATTTAATGCCACTTAACATCTTCATTTTTGGACACTTGAAATCAGTGGTTTATACGACGAGACCACGTACTATTGCAGTACTGAAGAATGAAATCAGAAACTAATGTGATAAAATCAATGTCAATGTCAAGAAATGTTAAAAGGAACCTACATACAAGAATTGGTATGTGTAAGCATGTCAGTGGCTCACAATTTGAGCAAATATTAAAATTAAATTGTAAAATAAATATCCCTATGATTTTGGACTCTTTCAATACCCTGTATTGTTTGGCCACTATTTGTATGTAATGCCCTCGCTTAGCAATCTTTGCTCTACCTTTGTTGTCTCCTTCTCCTCATCTAATCCATCTTGTCGGAGTTTCTTACTCTTCAACAATCATATTACGAACATAAAATCAATGTTAACTTCTTGAATAACTATATTTACTTTAGATTCTTTCCTGAGATGTTGCATGAGTACGTTAAATATTTTACGGTTATGTGCTCTCGAGAAAGGAATTTATTTGATTACTTCTGCAAACAAAGGTTGATGGAGGTTATGTTTACATCCTTGTGTATCTGTCTGTTTGTTTGGCTATCTTTGAGCAGGACATCTCAAATAGTACTCGACAGATTCAGACGAAACTTGGTGGACAAGTTGGGTCTGTGACAAGGACAAATCGATTTCATGTTGGTGAAAATTCGGATTTAGAAATTTTTCAGTGATTCTTCGCCATCGAGAGATAGGGCCAAAAATGATATATAGCATGATAATGTCAAAAAGTTATGGACGGATTTGGAAGAAACTTGGTGGGCAGGTTGAATGTGTGACAAGGACGAATTGATTTGATGTTGGTGAAGATCCAGATCCTGCCTATCAGTGGGATACAAAACGTAAACTGTTCAGCCTGGCAGAGGTATACACTCTACCTCATGCCGTTGTTGTTTAATGAGCTCCCTCTCAACATCATGTGCTCAAGAGAAAAAAAAACTGCTTTGACTCGCTACTGTTGCTGGACCAGGGACCACGTATGTCAATGCTTATTAATTGCCGCATGGATCCTGACCAACAGGACGCATCTGATACATTGTGACCTCCAGGCGCATTGGCCCATAAAATAATATCAGGAATGTAATGTTCTCAGACAACACTGCAGCATGACCTATCTTTTTAGTGGACTGCAGCGAGAATAAGCATCTGCCTTGTCAGCCTGCACTTGGCCAGAATAACTTATAACTTTTGCTTTTAACTTTCGTATTACCTCTGCCACCGACGGTGAAGGAGGTTATGTTTTCACCCCCCTCTCTCTCTATCTGTCTGTTTGCTTATTTATGTGCAGGATATCTCAAAGTTATGGACGGATTCAGATGAAATTTTGTGACCAGGACGAACTTATTAGATTTTGGTGAAGATCCGGATCTGGATCCGACGATGAGAATTTTTAAGCGATTCTTCACCATTGAGAGATTGGGACAAAAACGATACGATATATCAAAAAGTTGTGGATGGATTTGGACGAAACTTGGTGGACATATTTGGTGTACAGCAAGGAAGGATTGATTCAATTATGGTGAAGACTCGAATCCAGATCTGGATACAAGAATTATTTAATTTTTAAAGTGATCCTTCACCATTGAAAGATTGGGCCATAAATTATATATATATATATATATATATATATATATATATATATATATATATATATATATATAATATTTCAAAAATGTATTGGGCCCGATATATTCTCGTGGATCAGGCATTACATGGCGGAGGCATGCACTATCTCCAGTGCCATTCTAGTTTAAAATACTTTCCTTTCACATTTGTTTCATTTGTTTGTATCAAAATTATACATCAAGCTACCTTAAAGCCCTTATGATTTACTTGTGGACACTTGTATTTGCATGGTGTGAAATTTTTTTCACCCAAGTGTAAAAAGTACAATGATATATATCTAGACCATGGGAGTTGTTCAGACCATCGTTAGTTCCCCAATGAAATTTTGACAATTGGAAGTATAATTTTGCTATCACTCAAGATGTGGTTACTGCAGTGAAGGATTAATTACAGCGCTCCATGAACACGAACACGATGTAACATGTCCATCTGTTTTTCAGCCCAAACCTGTCAGTTGATTCCTACTTGAAATATTTTTAATGGCTGATTTGACAGAATAAAAAAAACTTGAAAATCTTCGTGTAAAATGAAATTAGTTTTGTGTATTCCAAAAGGTGTTTGTCTTATGGAATATATTTTCTGAATATTTTTTTATGTTTTCTGCATTTTTACAAAGAAACTCATAAATGCAAGGCTGTTTGAGCCATCATGCCTTTGTCACCAAACTTTTTCTATGTGCTTGATTCTATTGGAAATAACACTTGTTTATATCATTGGGTTTATTCAGCACTGTTACATGGAATGGGGTGGAAAGGGGGGTGGGGGGGATAGCGAGATTGTAGTGAGAATAGCTTGCACTGTGTGTGATTGCATTGGTTACATTCCCTCCTGTCATAGCTCTTTGTCCAGAGGTAAGTCATAATGTTAAATGTGCATTGAAGAGGCAGTGAGTGCTAAATTTAAGACAGTCTAGAGTAAGATTGTGTTCTGTAAAAACTTCCTGTAAAACTGAAAGGGGGGGTGGAGGTGGAGATAACTCGCCTTCACATTGTGAAGGATACGATGGGATCTGTAACGCCTGCCAATGAGCAATGCTGGCAGACACGGCTCCTCTGGCTTAATGTCCATCTGATGGAGGGTGCACACCTCTATGAATCACCCTGCATGTGAAACACCAGGATGAGATAGTTTATATAGTATGATCGAGATTCATATTCAGGCTGGACTGCTCAAAGGCAAATGTGAACACGTCTTGGCTATCCTACTGGATTAGTCAAGCAGAGATACCTCTGGTTGCAGCAAAATGTGCTGGAATCAACAGAGCAGCCAGTATTATGAGTACTTCAGGACGGCTTGGAGTAAAGGCACTTTTTGACTTTTCCTAAAAAATTAATCACAGATGTTGCAGCACAGTTGGTGATGATACTCCTTCAACTACAGCGAGTTCAAAAGTCAAGTCAGGTTGTGACTTTGTAGACCACAACTAATATCTTTGTGTCAGAGTCAAAATTACAAACATTGATTGCATGATTATCCATGTCAAGGAGGACCATCGCATCTGATTGAGAGATCTTGCTGAATAACTAACCATCCATTATTATCAAGAGCATGGAGATAATATACCACCAGTGTCTGAGTTTTCATATGAAGTTTCTAATATTGTTACTTTCTATAGAATCACCCTCACATTACATATATGCATATATGCTGCCATTTTCTAGTTTTAATCCAAACCTCTGGCAGTGAACAGCTTGGAAATGATGACTTCTGGGATATTAATTTACAAGCTCTCTCTCTCTCTCTATCTCTATCTCTATCTCTATCTCTATCTCTATCTCTATCTCTATCTCTATCTCTATCTCTATCTCTATCTCTATCTCTATCTCTATCTCTATCTCTATCTCTATCTCTATCTCTATCTCTATCTCTATCTCTATCTCTATCTCTCTCTCTCTCTCTCTCTCTCTCTCTCTCTCTCTCTCTCTCTCTCTCTCTCTCTCTCTCTCTCTCTCTCTCTCTCTCTCTCCCTCTCTCTCTCTCTCTCTCTCTCTCCTTCGAGCTTGTAGCTTGTAACCTTAATCGTATAGACCTACTGTATTTTCTGTGAGGAACATGATCACCTTGAGAATTTCCCAAAAAAACTTCTCAACATATTTGTGACATAACATTTCAAGATGGGAAAGCAGCTCCTGGTTTACATCATTAGTTGGTGACACTTTTAGTGGCATCCCAGAAATCTGCTGAAGAGTTTCTAGTTTCTAGTGGAAAGGAAACAATTTCTATGGGAGTGGGAAGATGTTACCAACTACCCTACATGGGGCAGTATTTATTTGCGGGTAGACATACAGTACGACGAGACGACAAGGAATTTTCTCAACATAATAAATGTAAAAGTCTCGAAAAGGAAAAATATGTGAGACTGCGTTGATGGCCCCGTCTCACGGTGATGTATTGCAGGGAAACCGTGGATTCGACGGGCAAGTAGGTCCTCATGGAGCACCTGGCATTGGCATCAAGGGTGACAAGGTTCGTAAAGGATGAAGAACCCTGTGCAACTGCAAGGCTTTGAGCATAAAACATGATGGTGTGATGAAACATTCCTCTCAATGTGTTATTCAACCCTGTTCTTTAGGGGCAATCTACATCGTACATATGCAAAAAAAAATAAAGATGGGGGAAATTTGAGCAACTCCTCCCTGTGCGATCGCCTTCCCCATGTATTTCCTTCAATACCACTTTATTTGGTCCCATATTCTTCCCAAAATATTTCCCAATTTCCCTTACTCTTTCCTTCCTCCCAAACTTCATCATCCTTTCTTCTCTTTCCCATCTTCCCATTGCTGTTCTTTATCTCAATCCTAACGCTCCCTTCTCCCGTGCGTACGTAATAAATCGATGGACCCAAATGCTTGCATTGAATTGACTCGAACTTTGCGGAAAAACAAACAGAGAATACCTCTTGGTGACTTCATCAAAAGACTACATTAAGCAGTCTGTCATCGTGTGAATCACTGTTCACATTCGTGATGCAGACTCGGACAAATGGAAGATGTTTCAGATTTTTGAACAATCTCGATGTGGAGTCCTTTATTAAAGCAGTTTTATCTTGGTCAAAGTTATTTTAACTTATTTCCCACTTTTGTTTTTAGATCCTCCTGGAGGATCTCTAAGTCTAACTCGCGTTGTTGTTCTTCATCTTCTTCTTGTGGACTTTTTTGTTTCACAGCCTACAGTTTTCATCGAAACTTCCTGAAACTTGGCATATATATGTAAAAATACCCCGCGCAGACAGTAACCATCTCCGATTTTGAAAATTCCTCCGAGAAAAAAAGTTATGACGTCAAAATATCTCTGCTAATGGAAATCGCCTAAAAAATTATCTCCGAAACTAGGCAAGCTTTTTGAATTCTGTTTGCGGGAATCGAGCCAGGCATTAGCACAGATAATTTATCGCAAACCTGATACATCACAATGATGTCATATTCGTTTTTATGACGTCATCATTAAGAGGACGGGGATCTTAGCTCATTTGAGCTTGTTGATTCTTCTTTTTACTGAATTATATTTCTAATCCAGTAGTGTGTTTCCATCTACCGGAGGATATAGGAAATGCATCAGAATCATCAAAACCGACTGCAGATCGCTTCGTCAAAACAAACAGGTCAAGATTACCCATTTTGCTTCGCAACCAAACATATTTGACACGAACAATCAGTTGAGACTTTTAATTTGATTAACAGCATGTGTAATTACATCAATGTGATTCAATTACACATTGCTGTCTGGCCAAGCACATAGCAACATTTAAAAGCTATAAATTCATTCACATTTCGTGTAACTGTAATGGCATATGGGTCAAGACGACGACGGCGACCATATGCGCCAATTTGATTTCCATGTTAATGATCAGAGGTAGCATACAGCACTTGCTTTTGAGCTGTTTAGTCTGTGTTCGATTCCCAGCCTGACCGTAAACCTTCATCCAGGTTATTTGCAGGAAGGGTGTTGCACCAAAAATCATGACTTCCTGCAGAGGGTGTAGTAAGACATCTGTCCAATGGACTTGCATTTACCTGGGGTCTTTAGGCACCCCCATGGTACCGTTTGAAAAAGAGCGCATCGGGTCATATACCCTGTACAAATGAATTCCATGGCTGAGTTGCAGAAGCAACACACTATGTTGGTGATACCCAATAGGTGGTGAGCGGTGTGAATAAGGCAAAGAAATTTAGGGGTAATTTCTCAACTCCAGAAAAAAAAATCTGTTGTGAACTCCTCAGGGCACGAATCGAGGTCCCCCACCTTTTGGTTGGTATGAGGAATAGATCTGTGTAATATGAAAGTTAAATCTTGAAGGGTTTTTGAAACATTACGTACACAAGCCAAGTTACCGAGATGGTTGCCATGGTAACAGATTTCAGCCAATCACAGCCGTGATCTATTGAGGTTGAGATAATGTCATGAGGCATAGATATCTGCAATATGAAAGCTAAATGTTCAACGTTTTTTGAAATATCGCGTACGCAAAAGTACATCATGGACGGATGATCGATCGGTCGGTCGGAGCTCATTTTAATGTCCTCCGTCTCCGACCTTGTCGGAGAGGTGGGGGACATAAAGGGAAGAGGGCTGTGAGCAGGTACAATGGGACAAGCAAGGGAAGGAGAGATGGTGAGCGGTGTGAATAAAATTGAAATGTAATCATGTAATATGTAGATTGCCTCAAAGAACACTGAAAGTTAAAAAAAAAAATCTCCAACTTGCAGAGTAGAAGATGCTTCGATTTGTTTGTTTTGTTGTGTTTTTTATTTTTTATTTTGGAAATGCAGGGTGAATTAGGTCTTCCTGGACGTCCTGGGCCTATTGGACCCCCAGGCCTTGGGGTGGCTGGCAATAAGGTATAACTTTTACGGATCAATTAGGGTTTCATTGCACAGGCAGTTGCATCATGCATTCGATAGATTGTGTAAAGGAGAATACCAAATCGTTTCTTTCATCCATTCGACATCCTTTAAATTAACCATTGGCTCATGATTAATTCATACTTCACCGGAGCGGTTTATCATGAGAGCCGCATGGCTCTGCTAAGTTGCTCACCAAAGTGCTTAAAGACCAGAAATGGTTCTTTATGAGGCGGATAGCATTTGACCAACACATGTTCAAATGCAAAAGCCCACCAATGCAATGCTATAAAACCCATTACATGAGCAATTTGCTTATGGACCTGAGTTTGTTTCATTTGCTATTCCTAACAGGGTGGACAAGGTCTTCGAGGACTTGTTGGACCAAGAGGAGCCACTGGAGAAGGTTCACCTGGTCCCAAGGTAGTTTCCAAGAGCATGATGGTGGACAAGTTTGGGTTTTCCTGAAGGAGTGCTTAGACATTGAAATAATTTCCTGAGATGAGAAGTTGCGAAGCACATTATCACTGCTGTAGTGGGAAGCTAATGGAAACTCTGGGTGCATTGATTGGACTTCACACGTCACTTCAGTTTTCAATTCTTGTGATTGGCTCAAGTTCAACTAATTGGTGATGGTTGGCAATGTTAGGCCAGAATTAACCAAATATCAACATAGGTTGGCCACCAAATATCAAACCGTCGTCACACCTGTGAGTACAATCTGGTGTGTTCGCGAATGCTCATGAGATGAAACCATTCTAAAGAACGGTGAAGGTCCTTCCAAGTCGTAATTTTCAGTTTGACTTGTTCAATCATCATTATTTATAAAACAACCAATCAGTATAATATGCTCAAACTGGTTGATCACTGTGCAAATTTATGTCAGCTTATTGTGCCAGAAACTGTAATCATGTTCTCGACACTATTGGAGAGAAAATCTACGATAGATTGCTGAGCTTATAGCAAGTTCTCAGCTGTTTTGCTATCTAGTTGGGCTGGCAGGATAACCTAGAGATATGTACACTCGCCTCTGAGCTGTTGAGCTTTGGTTCGATTCTTGAACCAGCTATAAACTGCCACCACGGTGTTTAATTTACAAGTAAGGTGATTAATTAATGTGTGCTTCGTTCCTTGGATGAACGATGAACTGGGTGTCCCATCTGACAGCATTAGTTGGTCGATGTTAAAGATCTCATGGTGTCCATCGTGTAGAGTAGATGAGCTATTGCCAGCATCCTGAACAAAGTACAAGTTCCTGCCTGAATTCTGCAGGGGCACGGCATCAGTGGCACGACACCTCCTCAGTAAATGATGCACCTAGTGGGCTAAAATCAGAATATAATCACAGTTCAATAGGCATTCGCTAACATTTATCTCTCTGACGTTGGAAAATCCTTTTTACCTATTTGCTGATGACTCCACCCTCTGCCGTGACATCCCTCATCCTTCAGACAGGCAGGCTGCAGCCTCTTCCCTCTCTTCAGACCTTGAAAAAAAATCGCAAGATGGTCAAACACTTGGAATATGCCTTTTAATCTTGACAAATATCACACTCACTATCTCTCTGCAAAAGGACTGTCTGGAAAACCCTGCTATTGACTTTCTCAATAATCCTCTTGAGGATGTTCAGTCATTCAAACTCCAGGGTCTCACGATCAGCCATGATCTCTTTTTGGGGGCAAACCACGTTTCGAAGTTGACCTCCAAAGCCAGCTGCCGGCTGGGCATCCCCCGTCGTACAAAGTCCTTCCTTGGCACACCTGAACTCCTAGCCACCTGCAAGGCCTTCATCTGCAACTTGATGGAGTTCTGCTCTCCCCTCTGAGCTGGCTCCCCCAACCTCATATCTTGCTCACTTGATGCCATGGAAACCCAGCCCTTCAAGATTATTGGAATCTCCCATGATGAAATGGAGTCCATAGGTCTATCACTTTCCCATCGCAGATAGGTCGGTGGTCTCTCTATCTTCTACCACCTCCTTTTCTGGTCTTGCACCCTCTGCTCTTTCCGTGCTTTGTCCACCCCAGGTTTCTGAAGGGCTTTCTGAATTATATTTGAAAGATTAAAGCTATTGTGAGCACAACTATTATTATTATCTGAAATAGTGGTTTAATCCAGAACCAGTGAAAAATATTTTATCTGAACCTTGCTAATGTACCATATCTGATAGAGCTCACTATCCTTGGGATGGGATTTAAATGTGTTCATCCTGTTTGCACTTTGATTGTGAATGTTTAACAACCCATTGCGTCTTTAACCTTTTGGAAAAAAGATCACCGTGCCCCATTACCCTTCTGCCTTTGGTGAGTTGTACAATTAGCACTGCCCAAAATAACTGGACATACTTGGATGTAGTTAAAGCACAATTTGGATGCTTGGATGCTGTTATGTCACAGTTATGATGGGCAAAAGGTCCTTTAGCTGTGCGTATGTTTCCTTGCCACTTGGCTGCACTCTGAACTCTTGCAATATTCCAGGGTGACCCAGGACCACCAGGGAAGATAGGACAGGCAGGACCAAGTGGACATGGATACGCAGGCCCAAAGGTATGTTGAATCCACAGTCACATTTTTTTTATTACTTCCGCAACTGAAGGTCACCACAGGTGATGTTATGTTTTCATCCCTGTCTCTTATGTTTTCATCCCTGTCTGAGATGGATGGAAGTTATGTTTTCATCCCTGTCTGTTTGTCCATCTGTGAGCATGATATCTCAAAACATTATGCACGGATTCAGGTGAAACCTGGTGGACAGGTTGGGTGTGTGACGAGGACAAATTCGTTTGATTTTGGTGAAGATCTGAATCCGGATCTGGATACGAGATTTAAATTTTTATTTTTTTTTAAAAAGTGATTCTTCCCCATTGAGAGATGGAACCAAAAACAATAATATAGCATGATATTTCAAAAAGTTGTGGACGATTTTTGACAAAACTTGGTGAATGAGTTTGGAAGGTGACAAGAACAAAGTGATTCGATTTTGGTTCAGGTCCGGATGCAGATCTGGCCTATCAGTGGGATACAAAATGTAAACTGTTCAGCCTGGCTGAGGTATGCACTCCACTGAGTGGCCATTCTAGTTATAATAGCAAGTGCTGGGAAATAGGTATGGTGCATTATATATGTAAGATACTCAGGACTCCATGTTGGGCCAGACCGGAAGTGACGTTTATTCGCGATCACGGAGCACAACCAACCACAACCGGAAATCAACATACGTTACATCTCCCCCTTCAGGGTGGCAAAAGCAGTGACCAAAGTTATACAAGTTAGTGTGGATCGCAAAGCGATTCAGCAAGATGAATATATACTTGATAACTTACGAGCCAACCGAGTCAAGACCAATTCAACTCTTATATCCATCTACAAATCAACCGTTAACCAACTCAGTGCTGACAAAGATCCAAACTTGGTAAAGGCAAAGTTACAATTCATCACAAATCAAGTTTATCTGGTCGACGACTGATACGACCGCTTCTAGTACGAGTTACACAAGGGGAGAGTGTAGGCCTCGGCGGGGTGACTGCCCTGTGTGGCTCAGGCAGCTCGACAGAACGCGCAGTGTCGGTATCTGGAGGCTTCAGGTTTGACAAACCGCTTGGGCCATCACTGACCTCACAGGTAGCATTATCACCTTCAATGAAAGGCTGATAGAGGTTCGCACCCTCGTTGTCTACACTGGTGCTCTTACGTAAATGTCGACGATTACGGCGATAAGTATCATCCGTGTCTCAGGACCGAACCACATACGAACGTGGCTCCGAGTGCTGCTTCACAATCACAGCTGGTATCCACCGTTTGGAACCCGGAGTAGGTTCCATTCTAACTTCGTCATTTGGATGTAATGGTGGAAGATCTTTGTGTGTGTGACGATCATTGTAGAACCTCTGTTTTGCTTTCTCCAGGTCGAAGTGTCTTTTCACAGCAACACGGTCATAAGCCATAGGTACTAGAAGACTACGGGCAGTGGGCAGGGTATTCCTCGGACGTCTTCCCATCAGTAGTTGAGCAGGTGAAAGGTGGATGCCCTCCAATGGCGTTGTGCGATAATCCAGCAAGGCCAGGTGCTTGTCCGAACATTTTCTCCAGAGTCGTTTGATGGTTTGTACAGCCCTTTCATCTTCTCCATTTGAACGTGGATACCTGGGACTAGATGTTCTAACACAGATACCGTGATCTTTGCAAAACTTTTCAAAAGTTGTGAGTTGTACATTGTCCTATTATCATGCCGTAGAGTCTCTGGCAGACCGTGGCGACTGAACTGTGCTTTCAGTCGCTCAAGCGTTGTACTGCAGCGTAAATCCTTCACTTCGTCCACTTTGATGAATTTGGAATAATTGTCAACCGTTATCAGGTACGTCTTACCATCAAATTGGAACAGGTCTGTACCAATTTCACTCCAAGGTAGATCCGGTGTAGGAGTCGGTTTCAGGGGCTCAGCAGGCAAGCAGTTTTGATAGCTTGCACACTTGGAGCAGTTCTGAACAGTTTTCTCAATGTCCGCATTCATGGAGGGCCAGTATAGAACTTCCCGAGCTCGTTGTTTGCACTTGACTATTCCGAAATGCGATTCGTGAATCAGGTTTAGCATGCGTGGTCTCAGAGTAGGTGGTACAACGATTCGCATGCCTTTGTATAGGATGCCATCCATAATGGAAAGTTCACTCCGGGAATCTTAGTATGGTCGAAGATCGAATGATACACCTTGTCTGCCATCTGGCCATCCATCAAGAATCATTGACTGTAATTGACTGAGTTCTAACTCAGTTGCTCTTTGAAGATCAGCATACTTCTCGTCAGAGACAGATAAAAAGTCCAACATTGAAATGTGCTCTAAGTTGTTAATTTCCGAACCAGTATCTGGCAGGTAGGCTCGAGAAAGTGTGTCCAGAAGCTGCATATCTTCCCCTTTTCTGTACCGAATATTGAGGTCATACCATTGCAATCTTAGTAGCATGCTCTGTAGTCTCATTGGAGCAGACAGCAAAGGCTTTTTGGCAATTATTTCCAGAGGTTTGTGGTCATTGTAGATGGTGACTGTTTCCCAAAGACATAACAATGAAACTTTTTGCAGGCATGGACTATGGAAAGCATCTCCTTCTCTATTTGTGCGTACCGTGTCTCAGTCTCCGTGAGAGCCCTGGAGCTGAATGCAATGGGGCGGTCCTCCTGGACAAGAACTGCACCAAGTCCACTTCGGCTAGCATCACAGTGAATCTCGACTGGCTTGTTGACATCGAAGTACGCAAGAACAGGCAGATAACAGCAAAGTTCCTTCAGTCTCTCAAATGCTCTGGCTTGAGCCGGTTGCCATTGATTAACAACCTCAGATTTCAGCAGTTCTCGGAGTGGAGCTAACTCTTCAATCAACCGAGGGATGAATTTTGACAAATACGTGATGAATCCGACGAAGCGCCTCACTGATTCCTTATCGGTTGGAGCCGGCATACTGCGAACTGCCTCAACTTTTACAGGATCAGGAGATAGTCCATCCTCAGACAGTATATGTCCTACATACTGTACTGACGACTGGCGGATTTTACATTTCTGCAGGTTCAACTTATGATTGTAGTTTGTTGCCCGATCAATGACTTGTTTCAGAATTCGATCATGTACTTCCACATTTGGACCGGCGATGAGAATGTCATCCATGATCGCAACTGCTCCATCTATGCCTTCATTCATTTGGTCCATAATCCTCTGAAAAATTTCGGGTGCACATTTCAGTCCAAAGGGAAGACGAAGCCACCTATACCTACCGAAAGGTGTATTGAAACATGTCAGATAGTATGATTCCTCATCGAGTTTGATTTGTAGGAATCCTGACTTTGCGTTGAGCACTGAGAACACCTTGGCGTGAGGTATATTTGCAACGACTTCCTCAACAGTACGCATGGGATGGTGCTCCCTCTTGATGACCTCGTTCAGATGGGATGCATCCAGACAAATTCTCAGTTTATCGTTTCTGAGAGATACCACCATTGAACTGACCCATTCCGTAGGTTTGTTCACTTTGGCAATGTATCCGTCCAATTCCATCTCCCCCAGTCGGGTTTTAATACGCGGCAAGAGGGAAGCGGTTTGTCGCCGAGAAGCATGTACAACTCCCTTTGCACCAGATTGCAATTTAATTGTATACATGCCTGGCAGAATTCCTGTGGTTCGCACGAGATCTGGATATTCCTTCAGTTCAGTAAGAACACCACAGGTATCCACTTCCGTTGCAACGGAATGAAGTCTGATGATCAGGCCCAGAGCTTCTGCAATATTACCAGAAATTATGTTTTCCTGTTGGAGAGCAACCACTTCAAATGTTGCGGTGACTAACTTGCCACGATACCGAACAGGAAGATCCACGGCTGCGACGGGTTTTAACTTGTGATTTGAGTAAGTGCACAATACCTTGGTCGATTGACGGAGTTCACCAGTGTGATCAAGACGCTGGTAATCAGATAGTGTCATTGTGTTGCATCGAGCTCTGGTATCAATCCTGAAGGTCACTTGCTTTCCTGATACCAAGAGAGCCTGTCTCCATTTGTCACAAGGTAATGAAAGCGTTGTCTGCAATGCGCTGATCCGCAGAATGTTTCCATTAGTTTCATCTGCAAACTCGGTTGTATCAGCAGGAGCACCGTCCGACTGAGTTTCCACCGAGTGCACGCTAGCGCGTCGACGGCAAACTGCAAGCCAATGGTTTGGCCTCTTGCAGTAAGAGCAGGTGGATCCAATTGCTGGACATACACCACGATTCCATGAATGGTCAGGATCCTTACCACAGCGATAGCAACTGTCCTTGCGCTGCTGTATATTCGGGGTCGGTCTCCTGCGTGATGCCTGTAATGGTCCTGGGTTAGATTGTGGTTTTGGCCTCGCTCGTTTGTAACGTACAGCGGCCACACTCATATCGTCATCACGGACAATGTGAATCTGAGTCCTTGAAAGTTCAAACTGCTGACCCACTTCAAGAGCTTTGGCCAGCGTAAGTTGTTCACCTCTGTCTAGTGGGCGTTCCTGAACTTTCTCCTCATAAACCCCTCGTATGATGGCATCCACGAGCACATCCTCAGGCTGCACATATTCACAGTCCATGAAAATGAGCCGCAAGTCCTTGACAAAGTTGTCAAACGATTCCCTGGGGCTTTGTTTCCTCCTGACCAGTCGATGTCTCGCGATGCGCTTGTTTTTCCTCGGACGGATATACAATTCGAATTTGTCCAAAACTATGTTGGGGTCATTCTTCTCACCTTCAATCCACTCAAAGGTCTTGTATATCTCTCATCCTTGTTCACCGATCCAAGATCCAAGCCACCCTGCCTTGTGTTTGTCAGGCAGCCCAGCCAATGGACCGTCAAAAACGAATCCAACGTGGTTTCGGAATCGGACAAATTCCTGATACAGCGAAGTCGAATCCCAGTCAATAGTTGGGTGTTCAAAGTTCCCGGATGCCATAGTTTATATACGTTTCAAATACCAGCGTCACATGGCGTGGATGTACGGAGATATTTGCAGATTCTTCTGACACCATGTAAGATACTCAGGACTCCATGTTGGGCCAGACCGGAAGTGACGTTTATTCGCGATCACGGAGCACAACCAACTACAACCACTGAGCACAACCAACTACAAAGCAGAGAGGGGCGGGAAATCAACATACGTTACAATATATATGCCTGGTTTGGGCTTCATGGTTAGGTGGTCAGTTTGGGATCCTAGTATCCTGAGTTCAAATCCCACTCGGCTGTTGAATTAATACCAGGTGGGGTTGACTGTCTGTCATCCCTCTAAGGTTGGCAAAATGAGTGCCAGCTTGCTGATATCATACGTTGGAATGGCGACCTGTCCAGGATTGTGCCCAATGACCAAGGAGACTGCTTAGGCAGCACAAATGCTCTGCACAGAGTATGGTCCCAATGGATGGGATGGATTAAATATCCAAGCAATTTCCATTTCTTCAGTGTTCAGTTCACTCCCCCCACCCCCCCATGCACCCAATTGTTACTCAAGTTATCTCCTGGCTGTGGAAAGCATGTTAAGCATGTAGATGTGATTGAAGTAAGCGATAAACTACCCAAACAGTTCAAAATTTAAATCAAAGCAATTCCTTCAGCCAGACTCTGTAAAAGTTTTCCGAAAATGGATGGAATTAACAGATCATTGATTGGGGTGTGCCAACCACTGTGGGAAGTAAGGAGAGCTGACGTTTCAGACCCATCCATCCATCCATAGGGACCACACTGTGCAGAGCGTTGGTGCTGCCTAAGCAGTCTCCTTGGCTATTGGGCACAATCCTAGATGGGTCGCCACTCCGACACGGTATACCAGCAAGCTGGCACTCATTTCGCCAACCTCAGAAGGATGACAGGCAGAGTCAACCCCACCTGGTGTTAATTCAACAGCCGAGTGGGATTTGAACTCAGGATCTAAGGATCCCAAGCTCACCACCCGAACCATTAAGCCAACACCAGACATAGTTTCGGATGTTAACCCTTCATTAGAGCAAAAGTTCCTTCTTTTTACTCCTGATGGATTAACAGCTGAAACCACAGCTTCTCCTTGCTTCGCATGGTCGTCAGCGTACCTTAATCAACGTTCTGTTGATTCCATCGGTTCTTCTCCACGTCCTCCAATGAGGATCGACATTAGAGCTTTCACAAGCATTGCCAGTTCTTCATTCTACGATGAAACTTTTGGTCTATTGGCTCACTTATGGAGTCCCTCCCTTTTGGGATAAAAGTATTTATAAGTCTTTTAAAATGTTAAGTATTTTGTATATAAGATCGAGGGTCATGGAGGATCAAGAGCAGAATGGAAGGGAACAAAATGGAAAAGGAGGAAACGCCAACAGCAAAGTGGACGTGAGAGTGAGCGTGAGATCAAGGTGAGGAGAGGGACAGAAGGACACATGGAGGTGAGCAATCTGCACACGAGCCGAATGAAACACAGCAAGCAGAGGAAGGGGGAAAGTGGGGATGACACAGGAAAGGAGAAAACTAACCAACAACTACCAAACAGAGGTGAGGGAGAGGGGAAAAAAAATCACAATATCCTGGGAAAAAGGGGGTGCTTGGGAATGGGGTCATTTGGGGGTAGAAGAGATCAATAGCGGTGAACAGCTGTCTTCAAGCCTTTGTCCTAAAGTGGGAAAGATATTATATGGGAGCAGTTGGTTCAGGGGGAGTAGGGTAGCTGCCAGGGAGGTGTCAGACGTGAGATGTTCGGTACTCAAGATATGGAAGCAAACACAGAATGGAGGCATTTGGCCTTCTCAGGAGCAATCAGCTGGAATGCTATTCCAAATGAGGGAAGGGATGCAGAGGGAGCGTACACCAGAGACAGACTTGACAATGTGCCACCAGGTCTTTGAGGAAGGAGACAGAGACGTTAGGGAAACAGATAGGGGGCAGTCTGCTGGGGAAGCAAAAACAGGGCAAAACGCTATGGAAGCAGGAAGGGTGCAGGACCCTGAGGAACCAGGAATAGGGCAGAACACTGGTAAAGTCGGAAGGAGGCGGGACACTGTGGAAGCAGGGAGGGGGCAGGACGTTGTGGAAGCAGAGGGAGGGGCAGGACGCTGTGGAAGCAGGGAGGGGCAGGACGCTGTGGAAGCAGGGAGGGCGGGACGCTGTGGAAGCAGGGAGGGGCGGGACGCTGTGGAAGCAGGGAGGGGCGGGACGCTGTGGAAGCAGGGAGGGGCAGGACGCTGTGGAAGCAGGGAGGGCGGGACGCTGTGGAAGCAGGGAGGGCGGGACGCTGTGGAAGCAGGGAGGGGCGGGACGCTGTGGAAGCAGGGAGGGGCGGGACGCTGTGGAAGCAGGGAGGGCGGGACGCTGTGGAAGCAGGGAGGGGCAGGACGCTATGGAAGCAGGGAGGGGCGGGACGCTGTGGAAGCAGGGAGGGGCGGGACGCTGTGGAAGCAGAGAGGGGGCAGGACGTTGTGGAAGCAGGGAGGGGCAGGACGCTGTGGAAGCAGAGGGAGGGGGCCTGACGCTGTGGAAGCAAAGAGGGGGCGGGACGCTGTGGAAACAGAGAGGGGCGGGACACTGTGGAAGCAGAGAGGGGGCGGGACACTGTGGAAGCAGAGGGAGGAGGCGGGACGCTGTGGAAGCAAAGAAGGGCGGGACACTGTGGAAGCAGAGAGGGGGGCGGAACACTGTGGAAGCAGAGAGGGGCGGGACGCTGTGGAAACAGAGAGGGGCGGGCCACTGTGGAAGCAGAGAGGGGGCGGGACACTGTGGAAGCAGAGAGGGGCGGAACACTGTGGAAGCAGAGAGGGGCGGGACACTGTGGAAGCAGAGGGAGGGGGCGGGACGCTGTGGAAGCAAAGAGGGGGCGGGACACTGTGGAAGCAGAGAGGGGGCAGGACATTGTGGAAGCAGTGAGGGGCGGGACGCTGTGGAAGCAGAGAAGGGGGCGGGACACTGTGGAAGCAGAGATGGAGTGAGATGCTGGGGAGGCATAGAGGGGCGGGACATTCTGGAAGCAGCGAGGAGGCAGGACGCTGTTTAAGCAGAGAGGGGTGGGATACTGTGGAAGCAGAGAGGGGCGGGACGCTGTTGAGGCAGAGAGGGGCTTGGGATTCTGTGGAAGCAGAGAGGGGGTGGGACACTGGGGAAGCAGAGAGGGGTGGGACACTGAGGAAGCAGAGAGGGGTGTGACACTGGGGAAGCAGAGAGGAGTGGGACACTGGGGAAGCAGAGAGGGGTGGGACAATGGGGAAGCAGAGAGGGGGTGGGACACTGGGAAAGCAGAGAGGGGTGGGACACTGGGGAAGCAGAGAGGGGTGGGACACTGGGGAAGCAGAGAGGGGGTGGGACTCTGGGGAAGCAGAGAGGGGTGGGACACTGGGGAAGCAGAGAGGGGTGGGACGCTGGGGAGGCAGGGAGGGGTGGGACTCTGGGGAAGCAGAGAGGGGGTGGGACACTGGGGAAGCAGAGAGGGGGTGGGACACTGGGGAAGCAGAGAGGGGGTGGGACACTGGGGAAGCAGAGAGGGGGTGGGACGCTGGGGAGGCAGGGAGGGGGCGGGACTCTGGGGAAGCAGAGAGGGGGCGGGACGCTGTGGAAGCAGAGAGGGGTGGGACGCTGTGGAAGCAGAGAAGGGGGCGGGACACTGTGGAAGCAGAGTTGGAGTGAGATGCTAGGGAGGCATAGAGGGGCGGGACATTCTGGAAGCAGCGAGGAGGCAGGACAAGCAGAGAGGGGTGGGATACTGTGGAAGCAGAGAGGGGCGCGACGCTGTGGAAGCAGAGAGGGGCTTGGGATTCTGTGGAAGCAGAGAGGGGGTGGGACACTGGGGAAGCAGAGAGGGGTGGGACACTGAGGAAGCAGAGAGGGGTGTGACACTGGGGAAGCAGAGAGGAGTGGGACACTGGGGAAGCAGAGAGGGGTGGGACACTGGGGAAGCAGAGAGGGGTGGGACACTGGGAAAGCAGAGAGGGGTGGGACACTGGGGAAGCAGAGAGGGGTGGGACACTGGGGAAGCAGAGAGGGGGTGGGACTCTGGGGAAGCAGAGAGGGGGTGGGACACTGGGGAAGCAGAGAGGGGTGGGACTCTGGGGAAGCAGAGAGGGGTGGGACACTGGGGAAGCAGAGAGGGGGTGGGACACTGGGGAAGCAGAGAGGGGTGGGACGCTGGGGAGGCAGGGAGGGGGCGGGACTCTGGGGAAGCAGAGAGGGGCGGGACACTGTGGTAGCAGAGAGGGGCGGGACGCTGTGGAAGCAGAGAGGGGCGGGACGCTGTGGAAGCAGACAGGGGCGGGACACTGTGGAAGCAGAGAGGGGCGGGACGCTGTGGAAGCAGAGAGGGGCGGGACGCTGTGGAAGCAGAGAGGGGAAGGACGCTGTGGAAGCAGAGAGGGGCTTGGGATTCTGTGGAAGCAGAGAGGGGGTGGGACACTGGGGAAGCAGAGAGGGGTGGGACACTGAGGAAGCAGAGAGGGGTGTGACACTGGGGAAGCAGAGAGGGGTGGGACACTGGGGAAGCAGAGAGGGGTGGGACACTGGGAAAGCAGAGAGGGGGTGGGACACTGGGGAAGCAGAGAGGGGGTGGGACGCTGGGGAGGCAGGGAGGGGGTGGGACTCTGGGGAAGCAGAGAGGGGGTGGGATACTGGGGAAGCAGAGAGGGGGTGGGACACTGGGGAAGCAGAGAGGGGGGTGGGACGCTGGGGAGGCAGGGAGGGGGCGGGACTCTGGGGAGGCAGGGAGGGGGCGGGACTCTGGGGAAGCAGAGAGGGGGCGGGACTCTGGTGAAGCAGAGAGGGGGCGGGACGCTGTGGAAGCAGAGAGGGGCGGGACGCTGTGGAAGCAGAGAGGGGCGGGACGCTGTGGAAGCAGAGAGGGGCGGGACGCTGTGGAAGCAGAGAGGGGCGGGACGCTGTGGAAGCAGAGAGGGGCGGGACGCTGTGGAAGCAGAGAGGGGCGGGACGCTGTGGAAGCAGAGAGGGGCGGGACGCTGTGGAAGCAGAGAGGGGCGGGACGCTGTGGAAGCAGAGAGGGGCGGGACGCTGTGGAAGCAGAGAGGGGGCGGGACACTGGGGAACTCTGCCACTGCAAAATTTACATGTAATTCCATCTACATGTACATTTGATATTTTATTGAATCATTATTCCACCTTAAGTAAATATACTGAAACACAAAAGAAACTTACCACTTGTTTGAAATGTAATAAAATTGTAACAGTTCAAAATAAAACAAACCAACAATTGTTTATTGAAACATTGGCATTTTATTGATGACATGTCAAGTTTTTGACCAAGATACACCATCTCATAAGTTTGTTCTACAGTACAGAACAGCACAGGGTGCAATGTCAGTCCCCTTTCAATAGCGTGTGCCACCATTGTTTTGGATACAGGCAGTACATCGTCGGCGCATACTGTCTACCAGTCTTTGGATGGATTGCTGCTGGATTATGTCCCACTCAGTCCTCAATGTCTGAAGCCATCTGACTTAGGACCATCTGCCTGTCCTGCCTTGCAGTGGTGACTCTTGGCCTCCCTGATCGAGGTCTGTCATCTGCAGAGTTGTGGAAGGTGTCTCTGTCCACCAGGGCCGATATCGTCTGGTGTGAACAGCCAAGGCAACGTGCCACCTCATGGTAGCTCAATCCGCCTTGCAGTATGCCCAAGGCACACTGCCGTTGATCTCTTGACAATCGTGGCATGTTGATTGAAATGCCCATTTTGCACTGGCCTTTTTAAAGCCAATATCAAGACATCACGTGCAGCTCATTAAAATCATCCCGTACCCCTTGGCTAATCACTGACAGTCAAAACGGCTGTTCAACAGCTGTGCTATGAAGTGACCATTGAAGGTTCAAGTGACCATCCGTGACCGTTTTGTCTGACACTGAGCACACTATTGTCCACAAATAAGTTCACACATTTACTACACACAGTGTTATTGTTGATATTTGAAGGTTTAAAAGGTGGTAAGTTTCTTTTGCGTTTCAGTATGGATATGATTGATGCATGTGTTCTTTAAAAGAGAGAAAATATAAAATTCTGCATGCCTATTAAGTTCCTTGGCAGTTATCTGACCTATTTCAGTGAAGGTTTGAGAATAATTAAAATCTATCTGTAAACACAGATAGTATTTTACTGCTCAAGATAAAAGGTAAAAAAGTGAAAGTTTCTTCACCTCAGCAGTCATGCTGAGATCAGGACAGTGGGACTCATGGTTTGTACTTTTTGTTTTTTTCAGGGTAATCCAGGAAATCCTGGCACAGCAGGTTTTCCTGGCATTCCAGGTTCTGATGGCACCACTGGCCAGAAGGTAATGGTGTATTTATGTGACTGCCCAGGTGACCATCAACAACAAAATGAGGGATTATGAATGTTTGGGATTTTTCTTCCAGGGTGAAATGGGAATGCCAGGAGAAAGGGGACTTGAGGGGCTTCATGGTAAAGGTGTACAGGGAGAGAAGGTAAGTTATAAATAGCTTCATGATTAAACATGATCTTCAAGAACTTTCAAAGCCATCTATTTATTATATAGGCAGAGGATGGTGGAGGGACAAAATTGAGAACATTAAAATTGGTTTAAAAAAAAAAATGGAAGAGAGGATGGTAGGAGAGCAAAAGGAAGTTCAGGGGTGTGGGAAATATGGGGAGTGAAAAATTCCACCACATTCACGTGCATGTAATCAACATATTGCTCTTCCTGTCTTAACCATCAATGTTTTATTCACTAAGCCAATGGCCTGCAGCAATGGGATACTTTTCCAACCTCTTCATAAGTATGAAGCTCCATATTGAAATGAAAAAGAGACATTATCTGTGGTCCTGTGCATTTTCAGGGTGATGCTGGGCCTCAAGGATCCAGAGGTTTCCAGGGACCACCGGGAGTTGCAGGGACCATGGGACCAAAGGTTAATCAAGCTATGATGCCATAAACATGCTCAATGCAAAAACTTATTTGGCCTGGTTGTCAATTCCAGGTCTTAAACTTTTTCACAAGTTGACTGATTCCTCAATGTGTGTGCCATCCCTTGGATGGATGTTAAACGGGCGTCCCGTCTGCCAGCATTAATTGGTGGATGTTGAAGATACCATAGTGTCCTTTGCGAAGAGTTGGCAAGCTATCGCCGGCACCATGAACAGATTCCAAATTCCTGCCCTAACCAGCAGAGGGCATTGCATCAGCAACACACCTGTGCCCTTAGCCGATGATGCTACCCTACAGCCTTGTGCTGCATACAAACAAAGACGAAGAACTAGCAGACTGATGAATGAGTGTCGAATTACATAAAAAAGTGTGAAATTGTTGTAAAATAATTGAAAAGTAGTGGATTTATGATGGTAAGATACCCAACTGTAATGTACCATGTTTCGAGAATTGAACACAGTTAAACATTATCCCATGCTGTCCTTCACGAAGAGTAGGTGAGCTATCGCGGGCACCATGGCCATATTCCTGTCCTTACCTACAGGGCCTATTGAATCAGTGGCACAGCCACACCCCCAGTCAATGATGCAGCCCAGCAGCCTTGTGCTGCATATTAAAGAAGTTAAACATTTATTGAACAATTGGAAGACTTTACTGCAGGTGATTAACCTTCGAGTAACCTTTGTAAAATGAAAGCATATCTATTGTGAAAGCCCATACATTTTTATTCCCATCTGAGCACACAACTCATGATTCTGGGATCGAAGGTTCAATTATTTCCGAATATTTTTGGAAGTTATATAAAGATGTACAGTCTGTCTCCTAATGCCCATGTTCTATGTATGGCACAGGCTGCACCACAAGCTTTAGAGTTTAGACACTGGAGAAAATTTAGTTTGCATGATTAATGTGTGTCCTGATGTCCACCATATGCCCACATTATGAAATACTTGATCATTTATTTGACTGCAATGTTTGTATTAACAAGGCATTTTTGGACATGTGGGTGGTGTTCAAAATGTTCTTGAAACGAAATACAGGGCTCCAAAAAACACGATTGTTTTCTTTAGTCTTCAAACAATAGATGTATACGAGTATCGCAGAGGCACCCCGGTGTCCCGGACGGTTCCCACCCTCCCAAGTATCCCACCAGGAGGTCCATGGGTTGTCTTTCTCCAAGACTGGGCGGGCTCCATGTGTGGATTCCCATTTGTTTCCCAGATGGCTTTCATGGCACATGTGTAATATGAGAGCGTTGCATTAAGTGGTGCACTTTGCCCTGTAAAGAAAAAAAAATATTACGAATTATACTCTCACGTACACATATATTGAAAAATAAAAGACGGCATTTCCTAGATCATTAAATCCTGTTCCGAGAACTTTTTTTTAATGCCCCTCGTACAGTACTCTGCATCTTTATGCCAGATCGCATGACCATTCATCTTTCAAGATTTTCCATGAAAAGTAACTCAGGTTGTTGATTTCTGTCAATTTAATAACAGTAGTATCTTATCAGAGAAAGAATACCATTTTTTTGTCATCATTTTATATGTTTTATTTCAAATCTTTTCTTAGGGAGTGCAAGGTGTTTCAGGTCCTTTAGGACTGCCAGGCCCGATGGGGCAGGGAATTATGGGGCTGAAGGTGAGTGTGATGGTAATGGTAACTGCTTCATATGAAGTTATGCCACTGTTATGTGGGGCTACAGGAAAAGTAAGAGCCATTTTTGCACAATGTTGTCATGTAAATGAATATAAAATGTTTCTGACTCCTAAAGCATTTTTCAGCATTGAAAACATGATGCTTAACATGAAATCTTGCAGAATGCAAACTTTTTTTTAAAATTAATATAAACATGTGTATCACCATGTTACTGCCAGCTCATTGTTTATCTCATTTGATGTTTGTTTATATCTTTTTTTTTTCAATTTTTGCTGCTGATATCATTACTCAAAAACATAATCTTAACAAGACAAAGCATTTAATCATGTAGAGCCTCATCAGATTATAGAAATTGCAGTGAATCTGACAATCATTGAAGACTCGCTCATTGATTAACACAGCACCGTTACAATAGCTTTTCGTGTTCTTTCAGCAGGTTCAAGGCTAATAAATCATCCAATAAATTTCCACATTCATATACACGGTGAAACAAGATTCTGGAATCATCGGTTAATTTTTTTTTCTGTCTTTTTTTTTGAATTCTGTTGTGTATGCAAACTGTCCAGGAACAACATAGGCATTGAAAGAAAATATTCGAGAGGAATGTAACAAAATCAGTATGGATACACTACACTGCATGCAGTTGTTGAAACTACAAAACACTGAGTTTATACGGTGCCTATAGAAAGTCTGCACACCCTTTCAAAAATTTAACCTTTTGTTGCCTTATAGCCTGGAATGAAATTGCATTAAATCAGACTTTTTCCACCTTTATTTACACATCAAAAGCCACAACTTCCAAGTGACAAACAAATTTTATAAATTTCAGAAAATTAATTAAAAATACAAAACTAGAATATCTTGGTTGGATAAGTGTCCACCCCCCCCTTATAATAGCAATTGTAAATTGGCTCAGGTGTAAGCAGTCATCTTCAAAATCACACGCACTGAGTTAGTTGGCCTCCACCTGTGTTAAATTATAGTTATTCTGATCATTTCAGAATAAAATCAGCTGTTCCTGTATGTTTCCCCTGCTTGCTAGGTAGTGCATTTCACAGAAAAGACTCAACCCTGAGAACCAAGGAGCTTCCAAAAGACTTCCAGGATAAAGTCATGGAAAGGCACAGATCAGGGGGTGGGTATAAAAATATTTCAAAGGCCTTGAATATCTCTTGGAGCACAATCGAGATAATCATTAAGAAGTGGAAGGCGTATGGTACCACCAAGACCCTGCCTAGATTAGGCCGTCCCTCCAAACTGGATGATCAAGCAAAGAGGAGACTGATCAAACAGGCCCCCAAGAGACCAATGGCAATTTTGAAAGAGCTACATGCCTTTATAGCAAAGACTAGTCACTGTGTGCATGTGACAATAATATCCCAAGCACTCCACAAGTCTGACCTGTAAGGTCGGGTGGCAAGAAGGAAGCCATTACTCAAAAAATCCCACCTTGAGTTTCGTTTGAGGTGTGCAAAAAAAACACTCCAGAGATTCTGAAGCCATTTGTCAAAAAGTTTTGTGGTCTGACAAAACCAAGATGGAACTTTTTGCCTCAATGCAAAACGTTACGTTTGGCACAAACCCAACACAGCACATCAACCAAAGAACACCATCCCTACTGTGAAGCATGGTTGTGGCAGCATCATGTTATGGGGATGTTTTTCATCAGCAGGGACTGGGACATTTCTCAGGAGAGAAGGGAAAATTGATGGAACAAAATACAGAAAAATCCGAGAGAAAAACCTGCTGCTCTCTGCAAGAAAGCTGAAATTGGGACGGAAGTTCACCTTTCAGCATGGCAACAACCCGAAACACACAGGGAAAACAATGCTGGAGTGGCTAAGAAACAAAAAGTCCTGGAGTGGCACAGTCAGAGCTGAGCCCCGACCTAAATCCAATCGAAAATCTATGGCATGACTTGAAGATTGCTGTCCATCAGCACTCTTCACGCAACTTGACTGAGCTTGAACAGTTTTGTACAGAAGAATGCGCAAATATTGCCAATTGCCCAATATTGCCCAATCAAGGTGTGCAAAGTTGGTGGAGAACTATCCCAACAGACTCAGCTGTAATTGCTGTCAAAGGTGCTTCCACTGAATATGAACTTGGATGGGGGGTGAGGGGAGGGGGGGTGAAGGGGGTGGTGGTGTACACATATCCAACCATGATTTTCTAGTTTTGTATTTTTAATTAATTTTCTGAAATTTGTAGAATTTGTTTTTCATTTGGAAGTTGTGGGTTACGATGTTGTGGGTAAAAAAGGTGGAAAAAGTCTGATTTAATGCAATTTAATTCCAGGCTATAAGGCAACAAAAGGTGCAAAATTTGAAAGGGGGTGTAGACTTTCTATAGCACTGTAACTGCAAAGCACACCATGGATTACAATTTGAGCATTTGCTAGAATAAAGGCCTTTGATTGTGGAATTTTGTCTCACACACACACACACACACACACACACACACACACACACACACACACACACACACACACACACACACACACACACACACACACACACACACACACACACACACACACACACACACACACACACACCAATTAACCTATGATTCCAGAATTTTGTTACACCCTTTACATCATGAAAATACATCGCCAATAGCTCATACTCTCTGTAATGCAAGTTAACCAGTCTAATCGTTATCAATGATTAATTTACTTTGGAACTCCTCGCATATAGACAAACCATTTATAAGTAGTAGAGAAAATAAAAATATGGCCCTTGACAACACCACACAGCCACACATTCATTACTAGACAAACAAACCTGGAAAAGACGACACAAATTATAAAACAGCACAACTCGTCTACAACATGGATATATTGCGCATTCAAGAAAATAAAATAAATCAACTTATGGGTAATTTAGACAACTTTGTTGAACTGCACTTAAAAGGCCTGTGGGTGCAACATTAAAGCAGGCCACCCAGGGGTGCTATATTAAAGAGCAGGTTGCGGGTCACCTAACATGTTCTGAAAATTTATCAATATCATTATATGTGCATTAAATAGTTCGATGCAAACTATTGTGGTTGTCTAACTATTGGGAAAATTAATGAAATTTAACTTATTATTTAATTATTGATGAAAATTAATGAAAGTTGTTATTTCTCGAGGCTGTTGAAAAAAACAGCCGCGTGCCATATATGGATGGTGACGTCACGTTCTCCAAAATAAAGCGATGCTCACTCGCTCATTGAAGAAGTGTCCAGTTGAGCGGGCCGTTCTTTCACTTTTTTTGAGCTTGCAACTGTCTATATTATCCTTTTTTATTTTGAATTATTGTAGAACAAAGTTATTTGGATATTTGTACATCATGCCTCGTACGTGTGTCATCATGTTTTGCGGAAATGGCTGGAAAACGGGTAATCGCTCCCACCGATTCCCGAAGGAATCAAACATTCGCCGGCAGTGGATAAGATTTGTGCAAACAAAACGGGCTGTTTGTAAGACTTCAACGCCAAGGCTACGGTGTATAATATATTTGGGTCCGTTATTTATTCATTCTATTTCTGACTTTTTAGTGACTGGAGGGTTAAAAAATTATTATATCAAGTCACAGACAAATCAAACTTTACATTATTTTATGCATCGAACAAGAAAATGAAAATCTACAAACCAATCTGTCTGGTGGACTCTGTCAGTGTGAACTGCCGGACAGTCAGTCCTGCCACTTGTACACGAAATAGGCCGTTTTCTGGCATTTGCAAGTGGCTCAAATTTATATGGCTCAGGGCCAGAAACTCCATAGTATAAATTCCCATCATCCTCCGACTCGTCCTCGGCAATATCGGAATGAACACACTCAATTTCATCGCCGCTGAAATCACTCTCTGATTCGCATCTCTCCATTGTTCACACGCTGTTTCCGAATGTTCACGAAGTTTTCGGAGAACGTGACGTCATAGCATCTTCGGTAAATTCCAGTCTGTTTTTCGATCACTGACAAAAGTTTTGACTTAAAAGTTAATTTTAGCATATTTTGAGTTTCAAATGTAAGAAAATAATTGCCCAACGATTATGAATGTGATTACAACCTTCGAATCACGCGAAGTCATCAGCGACCCAAAACCTGCTCTTTAAAGTTGTTCTGTTATGTGGACTGACTGGCGTCCACACAGACACTGACACACTGCCACGAACACACCAATTACAATGTTATTTCTCATCCTTATCAGAACTGCTGAGGCTAAAAATGACATTTGTCATTATTATTATTATTATTATTATTATTATTATTATCATTATTATTTTTATTGTCATTAGTTTTGGTTTATCAAAGAGAACTTTAGAACTATTTCCATCACATCAAGAAGGACATATGAGAGAGATGAAAACCTTAAAAGATTCGTTCGCATTATTTCATTAAAAACATCGATAATTGAAATATTGTATTCCTCACGTGACCTTTCATCAATCATCTCTCCGACTCTCTGGAAAATCCTTTTTATCTCTTTGCTGATGACTCCACCCTCTGCCATAGCATCTGTCATCCCCCACATTGGCAAGCAGCAGCCTCTTCACTCTCTGCAGATCTGGATAAAATCACAAGCTGTTCCAACAGCTTGTGGTTGAGAACTATCCCAACAGACTCAGCTGTAATTGCTGTCAAAGGTGCTTCCACTGAATATTGACTTGGAAGGGAGGGGGTGAAGGGGGTGGTGGTGTACACCTATCCAACCATGATTTTCTAGTTCTGTATTTTTAATTAATTTTCTGAAATTTGTGAAATTTGTTTTTCATTTGGAAGTTGTGGGTTACTATGTTGGGGGTAAATAAATCACAAGCTGTTCCAATGGAACATGTCTTTCAATCCTGACAAATCTCACACTCTAATTATGTCTCTCTGAAAGGACCGTTTTGACCCCCCCCCCCCCCCGATCTACTTTCTCAACAATCCTCTTGAAGAAGTCCTTTCATTCAAGTTCTGGGTCTCACCATTTGCCATGATCTTTCCTGGGAAAGCCACATTTCCAAACTGGTCTCCAAAGCCTTCAAACTGGGCATCCTCCATCGTGGAAAGTCCTTCCTTGACACGTCTGAGCTCCGAACAACATACAAAGCTTTCATCCGCAGCCTGATGGAGTACTGCTCTCCCCCCTGGGCTGGTACTCCTGCCTCTCACCTTTCTTGGCTTCAGGCTGTGGAAACCAAGGCATTTAGGATCATTGGTATCTCCCACGATGAGGCTGAGTCTTTGAGTCACTCAACGCAGGCAAGTCGGTGGTCTTTCTGTCTTCTATGGTCTCCTCTCTGGCCTCACCCTCCTTGCTCTGTCCCCACCCATATTTCCGCAGGGTGCTCAAGGTCCGCCAGCAACTCCCTTCTGGTAAAACTACCAAAGTCAAGAACCACTGCTCACCTTCATTCTTTCATTCCTCCTTTTTTCTGCCTTTGGAACAAACTCCCACACTCTCTTCAATCCCACTCTTCCCTTCAGGTCTTCAAAACAGCTGTTCACCTCCATCTCTTATCTTCTCCCATCCAAAACCACGATATTTTCTACCTCTGCAAATCCACCGCAAACCCACCTCCTTCAAATTCCCTGTTTTACTTCCTGAAAGCCCCTGTCATGTATGGACCTGAAAGTCCCTGTAGTGTCCATCTTGTTTACCCTGTGTACCCACCCCCATCCCTCTCCCTTCCACAGATCTCATGTCTCTGTTCCCCACTGTTTTTTCCTTCCCTCTCCCACCCCTCTTGTCTCCTGCTCCCCTTGTTGTACGTTGTGTGTGTTCACTCTCACACGAGCCTCGACAGTATACAAAAAATAATAATAATAATAACTACTTTCAATGTCTGAATCTCATTCGTTTTATTTTACCTCATATTTACACATTACTCCACGCAGTTATATTCAAACTGTTACAAATGGTGTCTAGCTAGAAGTGCCGCATGCATAAGGATTATTATTCAGGACAATTGTTTGTCTCCAGGGGAGTATTGGTCTACCTGGTCCTCCTGGGCTCATTGGTGATCCTGGGGTGGGCTTTCCAGGGCCTAAGGTAAGCCCTCACATCCCGCTTTTCACACTTATTTTGGAATGTCAGGGCAGGTTCTGTGCTTCTCCTGATGTCATATTTATAATATCACTGAAAACATGCAGAGAAAATTGAATAATTATTTGAATGATGGTGTGTGTGTGTGTGTGTGTGTGTGTGTGTGTGTGTGTTACAGTCACCGGATTTGGACCAGTGTCCTAATCCTGACGAACAATGTTATGGTAGACTGCCGGATGGACTCGAGGTCAAATTGTACCCCCGCACGATCACCAATTTCGCGACGGACCATCGAAAGAGACCATACACCGCCATCTGCCGGGAAAGCCAAATTTATGTTGACTTTGGATTTTGGCTGACAGGTAGCTCTAACGTGACTCTGACGCTCTGTCTGGATCACCTGTCGAAACAGGATGGAAGCCAAAGCGGTGATTTTAACGATCTGGCAATAGTTTTATAAAGCATCCTGTAAGGTATCGACACCAATTTCCTATGATTGTGCTTTCTAACCACGCTGGGTTAATAGCCAAATTATGTACTGTGAACTAGCCGACACAAGTTAATTTAAGTAATCAGATTTTAAAAATGGGGAGGGTTGCAGGAGAGAAAAGCATGCATCAACAGAAATTACAGTTAATGTACTGTAGTGTACTGTACCAATTTATTAGATACAGATCATACAGTTATGATTCCCTCGGCACCTACAATAACTCGTTCAGCTTAACCGTTTACCTTAGCAATTCACTCGACAAATACCATGACACACTGTAGAATTCATAAAAAATAGATGATCGACAAATCTGGAGGTAGAGCCTGGCAAAGTTTCTGGAAGCAAAGTGAGTATTTCAGTCCCAGCAGTAGGTGACTGATCGTTCTGCATGACAATCAAGGAAGGAACAAGGGATGCAGCTTGTTTGGCGAGGTGCGACTCAGTGGCCGAAGTGCGACTCAATAGCCTTCTCTTCAAGCTCAGCGCATCCAGCAGCACCGAGGCGAA
Organism: Eptatretus burgeri; assembly: GCF_056783735.1. Taxonomy (NCBI): domain Eukaryota; kingdom Metazoa; phylum Chordata; class Myxini; order Myxiniformes; family Myxinidae; genus Eptatretus; species Eptatretus burgeri. The sequence goes on from NC_140968.1 coordinate 63,386,333, forward strand.
AACAAAACTCCTCTTTGGACTAAAAGGAGCAATTTGATTCATATTTACAGGCATTCCCCAGCCCTTTTTCGTCGACTGAACTTAAGCGCTTTTTATCATATTGTTGTGGAATTCCGGCCCGTCGGCGTGTGGCCGACCGCTTTTAGCCAATGGCAGCCACGCTCGCCCACCGAACGTAGCAATCCAGTCGTAGCTTTCCGGATCAACGCCAAAATCCAGCTACGGGTGTGTTTTTAATCACACAGTAAATCAGCCAACTATTCTGTCCACGCGCGACAGGGTTGATCGCCGAATTGTTAATTTACCTAAGTATTCGTGCAGATAGAAATGCAGGGGATTTACACCTCGACGGGACCCGTACGGACACGAGCCGCTTTAAGCAGCTCGCTCCGTTTGCGATTGCCGAGCGGGTTATTATCGCCAAGCCCGTCGGACCCGATTATCTTATCGGCTATTTAAACCAGCTAATATTCTGAACGCAATACGGCAGCTCAATGGAGGAAAGGACACAACGAACAGGTGAATATTCAACAAAAGGGGACATTTATTTATAACACGTAATCAAGCATGCAGTCAAGGCAATGAATGGGGGTAGGGACAAGACGCGAGCAAACACATAGCACTACAGCCATACTATTTATTATTTACACAATCACTTAGTCAGTTCACTACTTGACGGACAAGGTGCCACAACTTCCATGCAAAGAAAACCCCAGGAAAGGAAAGGGTAGAACAGGACCCGTAGGCCTTTAATGGTTGCTCGGAGCCCGGATGACCGCAAGGCACTGGGAGGCCGTGCAGGTTACCTGCCACCCTCGTGGTGACTCGCTGGGCGCTGGTTCGGCGACCCTCGGTGGCTCTGCCCGCACTCCGCGGGACTCCACCCGTGCCTTCAACGGCGTCTCCAACTGCGATTCGGCTGGCGACTCCTCTCTGGCTGCAACGGCGCCTCCGCCGACCAGGGAGAGAGACCCAGGAGAGGGACTCTCTTTCCCACTCGCTAACTGCCAGCTCAACTCCCTCCTCCAGACTGCCTTCTCAACACAGTGTCGGCGTCTCTCCCACCGTTCTCTCTCTCAACTCAGCGCCGAACCCAGACCAGACCAGCTTCTTGGCATTTCAGACCGGCCTTTTATCGCCCCGGCGCTTCGCCCTCCCTTCGTGGCACGCGGGGGAAAAATTCTAGAAGTGGTCCGTATTTTCATACGTTTAGTAACTGTCACTTCTGTTTACTCGTTCTGAGGGAAAATTCCAACAGAGCTCGGCTTGGCTCCTTTGGTCGTTGTTGCCCAACCGTCATTCGTGTTTACCCGTTCTGAGGGATATCGGGGCAGGAGTTGTTGAGATGCTGTTGTGGTGGTGGTGGTGGTGGCGTGGTTGTTTGAGATGCTGTTTTGGTAACAGGATGGCGGCGTTTGTGGAGATGAAGGTGAGGAGATGATGTTTGTTTGCCAAAATAAAGATAGCAAAAGAATAACGGCTAACTCAAAGATGCACAGCCCTTTAGACATCGGTGGGGAAATCTAATCTGAGCACACACTTATTGACATAACTGATCTCTGGGAAACCTGAATGGTGTTCTGTGAATTTCCACAACCGTAACAATATGCAGACCTTAGATTATTTTCACTGGGTCGTTTTTGACCACTTCCTCCAGTGTGCGATCGTCAAACTCAATTTACGTGTCACAACTGTTTTTCCACCTCCTTTGGTGATGCTAATTCCTGGCTTAGCAGCCTGAAGACCATGAATGACTAAAATAAACATTTAATGAAGAGACAATAGAGGATGAAAGGATCACAATTAAAATCTGTGTCGACATACTTCAACACCTTGTGATATTCGTACACAACTACCATTCTCCTATGCTGAACATTTAATAATGAAATAAGTATAATACATTACCTCCTTTAACCAATATCACATCCTTGCAACAATGTGTGTGTGTGTGTGTGTGTGTATATATATATATATATATATATATATATATATATATATATATATATATATATATATATATATATATATATATATATATATATATATATATATATATATATATATATATATATATATATATATATATCCTCTGGATTGGTGTCATTTTATTACTATCACCAGGAGAATGAAAATCTTACAAAAGCATACAGGGCCAGAAAATGTGACAAGCTTGAAACGTCCTGGGAAAGTTTTGCAAAACTTGTCACATTTTTGTTCCTCATACTATATAAGGGAAATGTACAAATAAATGATTAGTAATTTACATGAGGATACAACAAATTATATTTAGGGTAGGGGGAAAATATTTTTTCAAGCTGTTTATTATGGCCTGCTAAGTTAATTCAATCATGATGGTCAGAGATTGAAATATACAAGTTAGCGAAGATCAGGAGAGAGAGGCCTTGGGTAAGGAGCCCTTGGGAGGGAATTTATAACAAAGGATGAGGAACGGACGTTGTTGTGCTACTGAATTGTATTTGCAAGTGAAAAATGGCTGCATAGGCATTTTAAAAAATTTATCCTGGAATAATGCAATTATCTTATTGTGAGATGTTTTCTAATGTTATTATGGGTGTTGAGTTTTAAAATGTTTGCGCTTCATAACCGGTGAAGCTTTTGCATTGCTGTTGTCATTACTACAAAATGTAAACACGATCGTTTTGGGGGGGGGGCTAGGCGGGGCGAGGGGCATAAGTGTTTTGATTTGAAAATTTGTGGCTTTGATCATCTTTACCCTTGAGTGAGAAATTTCCTAATCTCTTCCCATCATCCACCTTGATTCACATTTCATTTTATAAGGATTTACTTTTGACAGGCTGTATTTTATCTTCGCAACTTCATCCTTGATTAATTTGCGTGTGTACTAATAACACGAATAATGATTTCACAATGAATCGGTGTTCTGGCATTTCCTTCTGCAGGGAGAGCGAGGATTACCTGGACCTCGTGGTCAAGTGGGCGAAAAGGGAAGTGGTTTCCCTGGCTCTCCTGTAAGCTCTCTACACCAGTCTGAAGGATGGTTAACAAGCAACATATTGCTGTGCATGCTCAAAAAAATATAACCAAATCTTGATTAGTTAGATGGAGATGAAAAGTAATCACAAGCAATGTTCTTTGACTGACAACCTTATCCACTATTCTCTGCCCCTTATGACTCCACACTTCCACAAATATACTTCAACAAACGTGTGGGGTGACCAAGGGTGTACCAGGGGTGAAAGGTCCACCAGGTGAACAAGGCCTTACTGGTGTTGGCTTTCATGGACCCAAGGTGAGCTGTGCATCTTGGTAACATGGTACGATGTCTCAAAGATCAACAATTGGATGCGAATGTGGATATTGTGCAAAGATAAAAAGCCAGGCACTCGTGGTATCCTGAGATCAGAAGGATATTTATGTACATATTTATGCATTGTTTTAAATTGTAAGGTAAATGAAATTATATTTTTTCTTTACAGGAATGAGGTTCACAGAATGGCAAGATTGCTCTGACAGGTGGTAGCAGGCCAACAATGAGGCACAACCAGCAATGGAATAAACAAACAGGAAAGCAAGAGAGAGAATGAAACTAAAATCAGAAAGTAAAAGGGTTGGTTAAGGAGACTTATTGGGGGCAATAAAGATCATGGGTGAGGATGGGGGATGACATGAGGTGATGGTGTACCACCTACTAGAGGTACTGGAGAGACGAGTGGGAAAGTACAGTCTCTGAAAAGTGGTTCCATGGACTATATAAGTGAGGAACAAAGGGATTGAGGTGTGCACTCAGCCTGGATTTTAAAAGTTCAACCAGAAGGGATTTACTAGAAGAATGCAGGTATCCTGAGGGGGTGGGGGAGGAGCGGTCAGAGGACTGAGAAAGAAGAGAGAAGCATTAAGAGAAAAGAGGAGGCAAAAAAAGAAAACCTTTTACTGTCTATGGATGGTACAAAGTCTGTGTTTTTTTTTTATACAGGGAACTACCGGAACTACTGATAAGGTACCATCAGACTGGCCAAATGCCTGGATTAGTCAGTCTGATGGTACCTTATCAGTGCCCTGTAGAGATGACACTGTGGTGATCATTGTGATAGGAAGTGATGGTATTTGATTCATTACCTTCGCCACCGAAGGTGAACAGATGTTATCTGTCTGTCTGTCTGTCTGTCTGTTTGTCTGTGAGCAGGATATCTCAAAACGTCATGGATGGATTCGGCCAAAATTTGGTGGACAGTTTGGGTGTGTGATTAAAAAAAATAATGATTGACTAGATTTTGGCGAAGATCTAAACCCGGATCCAGATCCGATAATATTTTACGTGATTCTTCACCATTGAGCGATTGGGATAAAAACGATATATAGCATATCTCAAAAATTTGTGGATGAGTTATAACAAAATGAGGTGGATGAGTTGGTTAAGGCCCGGTCACACCTTGACGTTTTAGCCAACGTATGCCGATTTTTGAATTTTTTTTCTAAAACGCTGGCAAACGTTGAATACGTTATGGGTAAGTTTTGATAACATTAAGAGCACGCTGGCATACGTCGTAGTATGTTGCCATAAGTCGTTGTACGTTGGCTTTAAACGTTGTACTTTTCGGTTGTCCTCAAATTTTTTCATGCTTGAAATTTCACGACGTATGCCGGCGTATGACTCACACGTTCCGCTACGCTGGCCACAAGTTGTAGGCACGGTCTGCGATCGTTGACAGACATCAACACATGCTACTTGTAAGTTAATCATAAGTTGAGACACGCCGAGGTAATGTTTAGCGTACCCGAAACTTATTTCTAACCTATGATTAATCTGTTGTTGGCACGTTACGCGATCGTTGCCACACGTCGACAGACGTTACTTTTAAGTTACTCATAGGCTGAAAGACGTCGGTATAATGGATCGTCCTTGCGTCAGCGTCCACGGCCACGGCCAGGACACTTATTTGCAGCATTCTTCAAACTTTTCTTCGGCATGACGAGGATGTTCACACTTCGATGTCGAGCTTGGCTATGATTCCAATTGTCTATCGGCAGCGTCTATTTAAAATAGTCGAGTTTGAGCGTTTTAACACGTTCAGAAGAAACGCTTCAAATTTCCAAACCCCAGCGTCAAAAAAACAAAAAAACAAAAAAAAAAAAAACAAAGGCGAGTGACAGCAATTTAAATCGTTCATTGTAAACAATGAAACTAGCTGAGTGGTACCATTTCAAAGTCGTTGAGTGTAAAAAAAATCCAATTGTTGAGCGCAAGCGTCTACTTTCAATAGTGGAGATGCAGCCATTTAAATCGTTGAGTGGCAGCCTATGAACCTACCCGTGGACACGCGGACGCAAGGACGATCCATCATAACCCACACCCTCCCCCTCACACCCACCTACTACTGCCAACATGAACAAACTAATACTCATACTAACACTGATACTGATACTGATACTGTTACTGCTGACATGGACATCAACTCAAAAAGGAACTCGAAAACACTGTTGGGTTCCCCTTTTATGAAAACCATTTTAGATACCAATTCCCAAAACCGCTGGGAACACGTCTTTATATGGCAGTTGTAAGCTAGAAACACATTCATTTTTTTTTTTTTGTCGACCGGAAGACGTCATTGGAATACGTCTACATACGTCAATGTGTGTTGGGACTACGTAAAGAATTGGTACAAAGCACGTCAAACATAAGTTAGAAATAAGTTTCGCGTAAAAAAGACATTACCGCGACGTGTTTTGACTTATGAGTAGCTTATAAGTATCCTTTGTGGACGTGTGTAAGCGTCCACATATCGTGTGTAAAACTTATCCCCATCGCATGCGGAACGTGTGTCATACGCCGAGTACGTCGTAAAATTTTGAACATGTTCAAAATTTTACGACGTACTCTACTTACTACGACTTATGATCGCGTATTTAGCGTTCTACTCACGTATACCAAACTTACCCATACCGTATTTGACGTGCTCCAACGTTTTAGACACACTTTTTGTTACGTCGACATACGCTGGCAAGATCGCCAAGGTGTGACCGCGATTTTGACCCTTCCATTTCTACGGCAGTTATGATTCGAATCGTTGTGCGTCAGCCTTTTAATAGGCTACGTCACGACATCGTCGGCGATGCGTGCAACGCGCTATGCCTAAGTTAGACTATCGTTGGGCATCGGTTGTGTAGGCCGACAACAGGTTCAGCATTCGTTGGTACAAGTTATCTATAACACAACGAAACGTTCTGTGTAGTTACCAATGCGTTACACATAAGACCAAGTCGCTATGAATACGTCCGAATCTTTAAAAAAAAACATCAAAAGTTCAACGTAAGCCAGCGTTTTACATACATTTTAACACGTTGCCATCGCTGGCTAAAACGTCAAGATGTGACCGGGCCTTTAGGTGACAATAACAAGTCAATTAGATTTTGATTCAGGTCTGGATCCAGATCTAGCCGATCAGTGGGATACAAATGTAAACTGTTCAGCCAGCCAGAGGAATGTGCTCTACTGAGTGCGGTTCTAGTTCCTACTCGATACACCCCTTTGGCCTGAGCCACTTCATTTGCTGTTTAATGATTCCGAGCCATTCCTGAACTGAAGTTGACCACGGTGATCAATTTGGAGATGGTATTGGGATGGCTCGTATGCAGATGTGTATCCATATTCTTTGAGAAAAATCATTCACATGTCAATTTGCAGGCAGGTCAGTTATACTGATCTGCCTGCAATGTGAAAGCAATGGACCATGGAAATGCTTTGATCTCATTGTGGGAGATTCTAGTGATGTTGAGAGCTTTGGATTTCACAGAATCCAGGAGAGATAGATGTGTTGCTGAGGCACCAATCCATGTCAGAGAGCAGTATTTCATTGAGATACAGACAAAGGCTGTGAGTAGCTCTGATTTTCCAAAGAAATACTTGGATCAATGGAGTCTATCCAGTCTGCGGCTGACTTTGGAGGGCAGTTTTACTCTGTGGTCGCTCCAAGGGAGGTCATGGTTGATGGTGATGCTGAGAAGTTCAAGAGCTTGAACCTCTTCCAGTGGCTGACCATGGAAATAGACCGGTGGGTGAGCTTGACAATCCTTCCGGAGTAAGAGGGTGAGATAATGAGATTTTAGTGTTGAAGAACATTTTTCATTATCAGATCTACTACAATAAATAGAGCTCGTGTGGCTGTAGCTATGTCAGAATTATTCACTCAATGATTGGTCGTGGCACCGACCAATCGGGTGTGCCCGTTTTTCCCTTCACTCATCGATTGGTCGCAACACTGAGCAATTAGCTGTGCCTGGTTTTTCCTTCACTCGTTGATTGGATGATTTGGGTGCAGCATCCTTATTACACGCTTTCCTCACCTCGTGTTTCCTCACCTCTCACAGCGGTGATGACAATATTGGTGATTCCATTGCGGCGTCTTTATCACATGCTTTCCTCACCTCATGACTCATCATGGTTGATTACTATATTGATCGCAGTGCTATCTTTGGCAATTTTACGTTTCTTTGATTTCCCCGAACACGAAGCGGCCATCTGTGTACAGTGGGCCAACATGGGTACTCCCGCCCGGAGGGCAGGGTGTCTTTTTTTTTTTTTTTTTTTTGTATACCTTGGTCGAGGCTCGTATGAGAGTGAACACACAACTCACAGCAAGGAGGCATGAGACAAGAGGGGCGGGAGTGGAAGGGACAAAACATTGGGGAACAGACACAGGTGAACTGTGGAAGGGGGAGGGATGGGGATGGGACGGGGAACATGGCGAGGAGAAGATGGACATTACAGGGACTTTCAGGAAGGAAAGCAGGAGAATTGAAGGAAGTGGGCTTGGGTGGATTATCGGGGGTAGAAAAGATCGAGGATTTGGATGGGGGAAGATAAGAGGTGGTGGTGAACAGCTGTTTTGAAAGCCTGGAGGGAAGAATGGGAAAGAATAGAGTGAGGAAGTTTATTCCAAAGGCGGGAAAAAAGAGGAATGAAAGAGTGAAGATGAGCAGTGATTCGTGATTTTGGTAGTTTTACCAGAAGGGGGTTGTTGGCGGACCTTGAGCGCCCTGTGGAAATGTGGTTGGGACAAATCGCAGAGAGAGCAGGGGGGGCAAGGCTGGAGAGGAGTCGGTAGAAGACAGAAAGACCACCGACTAACCTGCGGTGATTGAGTGAGAGGCCCAAAGACTCGGCTTCATTGCGGGAGATGCCAATGATCTTAAATGCCCTGGTTTCGACAGCGTGAAGTCGAGAAAGGTGGGAGGCAGGAGCACCAGCCCAGAGGGGAGAGCAGTACTCCATCAGGCTACGGACAAAAGCTTTGTAAGTGGTCAGGAGCTCAAGAGGGCCGAGGAAGGACTTTGCACGACGGAGGATTCCCAGTCGGCGACTGGCTTTTGAGGCGAGGTTGGAAATGTGACTTTCCCAGGAAAGGTCATGGCAGATAGTGAGACCTAGAAGCTTGAAAGAAAAGACTTCTTCCAGAGGATTGTTGAGAAAGTGGATGGGGGGTTTTGTAAACGGTCCTTTCGAAGAGACATAGTGAGAGTGTGAGATTTGTCTGGATTGAAAGACATGTTCCACGTGTTGGACCAGTTTGTGATTTTATCCAGATCTGCAGTGAGCGAAGAAGCTGCTGCTTGCCGGTCTGAGGGATGACAGATGGTACGGCAGAGGGTGGAGTCGTCGGCAAAGAGAAATAGAGGATTTTCCAGAGAGTCCGAGAGATCATTGATAAAAACCAGAAAAAGAACAGGGCCCAGAACGCTACCTTGAGGAACTCCAGCCTGCACAGGAAGAGGGGATGAAAGAACTCCATTTAGGGCCACACGTTGACTGCGACAGGAGAGGAAGTCTGCGAGCCATGAGTGGAGATGGCCTTGAATACCATGGGAAGAGAGTTTGGTGAGTAGGGCAGGGTGCCAGACTGTGTCAAAAGCACGTGATATGTCCAGGGATACGGCTCGGATTTCCTGTCTGGCATTGAGGACCTCCATCCATTGATGGGAGAGCAGTAGCAGCATATCCAGGGTAGAGTGACCTGGTCTGAAACCAAATTGATGATTGGAAATCAAGCCATTGGAGAAGAGGAAGGATTTCATATCTGAAGCGATGATGGATTCCATAACCTTGCTGATGATTGGGAGAAGGCTAATCTAATCAATTTCAGATCTGCAGTCTGCCGAGCAGTGGGATAGGCTACTGTATTGCACAATGTGGAATCGTCTGCAAAAAGGAAGAGCAAGTTTTCCAGAACATTGGAGATGTCAATCATGCATGCAGATGAGACAGGAGACTGCCTCCAAGACACTGTCTTGGGGAACTCGAGCCTAAACTGGGAGATGGGAGGAGACAGTTCAATTAGCAGCAACACACTGACTGCGTGAGTGGAGGAGGTTCGAAATCCAGCAATGAAGGTGGCCTTCTTAGCCACATGCAGACAGCTTGGCAAGCAAAGTAGGATGCCAGACTGTCTCAAATGCCTGAGATATGTCAAAGGAAATGGTCCTGACCTCTTGATTGAGACATTGGGCCTCCAATATTTTCTGAGAGAGGAGCAGCAGCGTGTCCAGAGTTGAGTTAGCAGGACTGAATCCAAATTTATTGTCATAGATCAGGCTATTTCAAAACAAGAAATAATTTACATCAGCATAAATGAAAGATTCCATAACTTTGCTTTTATTTGGAAGTAAGCTCACTGGTCAGTAGTTCTTCTTCTTCTTGTGTATGGCAGCTTAGCTGCTGGGGTAGCTATCACTTATTGGAAGTGCGACTGTGTTGCTGATGCAGTGCCCTTCCACTAGTACACACTGGTACTCATTTCGCTGACCTCGGAAGGATGACAGGCTGAGTCAACCCCCTGGTCATTTAATTCAGTGGCCAACGGGGCTTGAACTCAAGACCCTAGGATCCCAAGCCGCCACCCTAACCACTAAGCCAACACCAGGCTGGTCAGTAGTTGATATGATCTGTTTTTCCCCTTCTTGTGGATGGGAGTGATGTGTGCTAACTTTCAGGCTGATGGCAGAAGGCCATAGGAGAAGGAAAGACAGAATAGGGTAGACAAGAGCAGGATTTAATAACATGGGCAATGATGCCATCTCAGCCCATCAAAGCAGGTTCAAGGTTGAACAGAATTTTCTATGTCTTCTCGGGTAAGATGGACACAACGTCTAATATAAAAGGAGCACAAGGGAGCTAAGATGGGGGACACAGTGGGATGCGTTGGATAGGTGTGATTTGGAGGCAAACACAAAGTTTAGACATTCTACCTTATCTGTAGTAATCCCTTTTGAGTTGATGGAGGGGTTGGAGTCGGAGAATTCACCATATATGGATTTTACAAGCTACCACCATAGAATAGACACACACACACACACACACACACACACACACACACACACACACACACACACACACACACACACACACACACACACACACACACACACACACACACACACTTGTGAGCCTAATGGAATGAATTCAAGTTACCCTCAGTCATGTTAGCTTTCCATGTTGAGAAAGTAAACTGCTTGACTGTGAATGTGAAATGATTGTTTTATGTCAAGATTCTGGAAATTAATTAAATCGTTATCTTACACATTGTTGTTCCCATAGGGTGACTCAGGTCCAAGAGGACTTCCTGGCCCATATGGACCTGGCTTCAAAGGTCCTCCAGGGCCCCTGGTGAGCTTAGCTAATATACAGTAAAAGTGCTTTCGAAAATGAGTCCCAGAATTGAGTTAACAAGTATGATTGCACAATTACATCTTCAACTATATGGAAAATTCTTGCTGCAGCAGCTGTTTCCAAACATTGGTACTGCTTCGGACTCAGATATCCTGCACCATGCTTTGGACTCAGATCTTATCCTGCATCACGCTGTGGTCAAATATAATAAATACACATGAAGTAGTGGAAAGCACATGCTCTTTAGTCAATAAAAGATGCCACAATATCATCCATCTGCCTATAAAAAGCAGGCTGTGGAAAGTGTTTATACACTTGGGCCTCAGTCCAATGGGTACGGAAGGAAAGCATGTGCTTTTCTGGGTATTTAAACAAGTGTATTAATTTGGTTTTGTGAAAGATGCAACGATCATTTGGTTTTGTGAAAGAGTCAGACAGAGAGACAGACAGACAGACGGATGGACGGACGACATGAACTAATTGCTTAACCACGCTTTTCACTTAGTGTACGTGGGATAATATAATTTATAATGTCTTACACATCGATATAGAGAGAGAGAGAGAGAGAGAGAGAGAGAGAGAGAGAGAGAGAGAGAGAGAGAGAGAGAGAGAGAGAGAGAGAGAGAGAGAGAGAGAGAGAGAGAGAGAGAGAGAGAGAGAGAGAGAGAGAGAGAGAGAGAGAGAGAGAGAGAGAGAGAGAGAGAGAGAGAGAGAGAGAGAGAGAGAGAGAGAGAGAGAGAGAGAGAGAGAGAGAGAGAGAGAGAGAGAGAGAGAGAGAGAGAGAGAGAGAGATGGAGAGATGGAGAGATGGAGAGATGGAATAAGGCAGACAGACACAGACAGAGGAAGAATGGAACCTGTCTGCATGAGATTGCTCGTCAATCAGTGAGGGTCTTTACTGTGGCCAGGGTGAATTGTCTTTCACCATGGACATTCCTCTGCTATGTTCACGTGCCAGCCAGGGAGGACAAGACGGGCACCAATGCGCTGTGTGTAACCGCCGAATACATGCCTGACCACCACATTGCACCACCAACGGAAGAATGCCAGAACAGTCAGAACTTAGAGGCTCTCTTGCGAAGAAGTCACCAACTATACGCCACGAACCCCGAAGCTGTGCTGTCCTATTTATTTACTCACACCCCTGGCCCATTGAGCTCACGTTTGGGATGTGCTGATTGGACAACGTCCAGACATGCAATCATATTCTACCATTCAGCATGTCTGGCATCCTTCAGCTCGTCCCACTGATGTCTCATTGACATCATGCCAGGGGAGCACTCCAATCGGTTGCTTGCTGCAAAGAAAACATCATATATGGACCAAAACATCATGGAAAGTCCAGAAATATTGGGAGGGGGAAAGCGAGGGCTGAGACAGACATTTGGGTGGGAAAGATAAGATTAGTCGATAAACATTTCTCGACACTATGTCCTAAATAACAGTAATTACATCACATGTATGCTAACATGCACTATGAAATAACTATTTTAAACTATGCCCCATTTACCTCTTGGACCAGATCCATAACAGTATTAAACTTAGACTTGATGTGATATTCTCATCCATTCTTATACTTAAGTTCAAACCATATCATATCCTCAGAGTACGGTACCAAATCATGATAGCTTCTCACGGTGCTGAACACTCAACATCTGGGCCACTTGGGACAGCAGGGATGGTGGGAGTGAGTTGGAGAATATATTAGCAAAGCAAAGAAAAATTAATTCAGAAGTAAACCGTTTGAGCAAAGATCTTCACCATGCTTTACAGCATGTGTTTTGGATCCGTGGGAATAATAACCTTGGGGATTCGTGGGAATAACGTGCAATTGCAACGCTGGAAATATTTTAAAGTCACTCCTGGTTTTTTCTTTTCATGCAGGGAAAAAAGGGCCAGCAGGGAAAACCTGGCCCACCTGGACCTGTCGGGGAGGGAATTCAAGGCTCCAAGGTGAGCCAATGACATATTAAAAGTTGCTGATATGGGTAACGAATTAAGATATACCATCATATCCTTAGTTAATTAGTTGTTTTTATTAAAAGCAAGAGAAATCTTGCATAAATCACAAATTTCATGGAGGACTATGATGTTTAAACTTGACACTTGCCAATGTCTTCAGGGTGACCAAGGTTATCAAGGACAACCTGGACCACGTGGTGCTCCAGGAGAAGGTTTTGCAGGACCAAAGGTATTGTATTGGCATTCCATTTTTTTGGACAAAGATGGAATGTACCATCACCATGGATGTATGTTTATTATTGTGGAAACGTTGACTTTTTGTGCCACTAGAGGGTAGTGGACGTGCAGGCAAGATGATAATAGATGGCCTCAAAAAGCCTCCGTGCACTTGATCAATTTGTCCTTTGTTTTCAATTCCATGGACGATACTCACAGGATTCTGTTAGCTATTCACCGGATATTTTTTCTGGCAGAGAGTTCGGGTGACCTTGTTTATGAGGGAATATAATGTTGTTTCTTGATGTTGTGGTTTGGAGGGAAAACTGAAGATTGAATTGTTTTTTTTTTTTTGCTGTGTTATCGAATTGTTGTTTTTTTTTTTTTTGATGAAACGGAGCATCGATCCATTGTCTCGAGTTGTTGAATATTGGTTTTCCAGACATTTTCTTTTTACAGCCATCCATCATGTTCGACCATGCTCTTTTGTTAATTGGCAAGATAAACAGATTATAAACACAAAAATCAGTATTTTCTCTGAAATGTATCACAGAATATAAACGATTGTATTTCACTGCCCTCGCGCATACGCCGCCTGGATTTTGACCGCCACCATATTGACCGACTAGAGTAAGTTATTTAAAAATCCTTCATGGTTTTTGTGATGTGAATCTGGAACAGGGAAGTTTTTTTTTTTTACATGTAAAAAGGAGCAGGATCGTCCCAATTTGTCTTGCGCAGACAATTAATTGCCTTACACAACGTGCGGACTGCCTTTCCAAAGAGAACATTTCTCCAGTCACCATAACGACGACGAATTCCAGGTGCTTACCACCACCACCACCACCACCACTCTCGTGTGATTCGTACATCAATGGATAGAAGGCATTTGCAGTTCTATCGAATCATGTGACTCTGCATTCCAAGCATGGCTGTTTCACCTTGCTTCTTGACTCGTCTTGGAATCCGTAAAAGTCAGTGGTCCAGGCAGAATTAAGTTTCTCAGTTTATAGGGCTAATTGAAGATCTGCTCACAGCTGGAGAGACCACAGCATGATGTGGGCATCGCTATTTTCACATTTTTCTGTCATCTTTCCTACCCACACCTTTAGTATTCATTGTTGTGAGAATGCCAAACACACACCTTAAACTGACCATGCATTGAATGAAGATGATGTGAATGGGTGAATGTGGTAGACTTGCATGATTGCTGCTTTCTGACCTCCAGGCGAACACAACCATTGTTGAAGGATTTTGAATTATGCACACGGCTTTTTAGTTCTATTCCAGAGGTCGTTGAACACATGGAAACATTTAGGCTTCCACAACTTCACCAATCCACCCACCCACCCTAATCCTCAACCGTGTTCATCGTTGTTCCATCTATGGTCCTGATTTTCTCCAAAAACACCAACATACATGTTGCTTAAATTCCAAGCGAAATGATCCACATCTTAGTCTGGTGATTATTAAAGCGGCTTGACCATAAAAACACAACTCAACAAAATTATGTAAAAATAGTGCTTCCATGAAAACATGTACAAAGCAACACTGCACATCTAATTACGGTGCAGTGAGAGGTGCAATGAATACGAGAACCTCATCCAGACGGTTATTCATAACTGACAACCAGTGGACGTCCATTATAAATTTCAGGCTTGAAGCATTAAAAAAAAAAGTTGTAATTGGCAGGTGCAAGTGAGATGGTTTGATCGAGGTTAACCTTTTTTGGTCAGTCACATCCAAAAGTTTTGAAAAGAGAGCCTACAGGAGCGGTGTGGAATATTTGCCAAAACCCAAGTGTTGGTGCAAACTATCTGGAGTGAAAATGAAGAACATAATGCAAATCTTCTGCTAAGCAGTCAGCAGCTGCTCCTTCGCTGTTGATCTGCAAAGGATGAAATACTCGTTTGATATATGGAACACGTCCGTCAATCGTGGAAACTCTGTCTCACCCTATCACTCTGGAAGGATCGTCGAGCAAACCCACTGATCTAATTCTTTGGCTATCCACTGGAATAGGATCAATCTCTTGAAATTGTTGGCATCTCTATCAGCCATGACCTCTCCTGGGCTGAACAGATAGCAAAGCTGGCCTCCTCCAAATCCAGCTACAGACTGGGCATCCTCCATCGATGTAATAAGCAATTTCATGGGAAATCAGGGCTACTCACAGTCTACAAAGCCTTTATCCATAACTCAGTGGAGTACTGCTCTCCACAGTGGGCTGGCACTCCAGCATCACATCTGTCTCTGCTGGATTCTGTAGAATCTAAAGCTCTAAAAATTATTGGAATATCCTGTGATAAGTCTGAAGCACAAGGTCTGTTGTTCTGACATGTGCAAGCAGTTGGCGTATCTTTTCACAATCTTTTCACAATTGTGTATAATACACAATCTTTTCCCTTGTGTATTCTCCTATGTTGCTCCCTCTGCTGTCCGTCCTCCAACCTTCCCCACCAACTCCTGGATCCACACGTTTTTCCAAGACCTGACTCCTGGATCAACTTCCAAAATCCAGGCTGACTGTACACCTCAACTGCTTGGTTCCACGCTTCTCCTGTCTATGGAACCACCTTCCAGAGGCTGTTCTGTCTCACCCTTCCCTCCACGCCTTCCAGCAAGCACTGCACCGCTATCTCTTGTCATCCCCAATTATTATCCTCCATTCACCCTCTTTCCTCTTTTCCTACCCATCCATTAGCCTCACTCCTGTCAAAAAAAAAATAAAGAAAAAGAGTGCTGGGTTTAAATCTGCTGCCATTTTTACGTAATATGTCCATGTAATCAAAGTGCAGTTATAATGGTGCATATTTGTGTATAATTGACACAGCTTGTAAACAAAAATAGTGAATTATTATTGATTGCACTTCAGATGCACTTGCTGAGTTCGATACATTGTAAATGCAGTGACTAGTCAAGGTAAAATGTAAGTGTGATACAAAAAAGTTTCTACAATTAATTGACTGTGAGATTAATTTGGTCTACAATTAATTCACTCATAGTTAGATACATAATGCGTTCTCTCCTTCTTGGAGATTACATTTATTCCATTAAAATAAGCTTTGTTTTCAACAAAAAAAAATACTGTTGACATCTTTAACTTCACATAACATTTTTAAAAAGACGTCTTTCACTCGACATGGGAACAGGTGCTGGGAACACACGGTGGTGATTTGAAATCTCAACAGTTAATTACACCAAAATAATAAGTGTGATTTTTCCTGTGGTTATACAATATACAAGACATGTTGGAGGTGGTGTTTGAAATGTGTAGAATTCTTTTTTGTGCCAATAATAATCCTATATTCCCAGGGGGATCGTGGATATCCTGGTGAGAGGGGGTATGCTGGGGAAGCGGGAGATGTTGGGGAGCGTGGAGTACCCGGAGTCATTGTGAGTTGAATTTGTAACACAAATGTGTGAGCGTACAGGTGGTGGAGTCATGCGTGTGAATGTAAATGTAACTACAACATTGTAAACATAAGTTACACCTTACAATCACAATTGTAGCAGAGACTCAAGTTGTGAGGCTGAATGTTGACCATTTGTCTTCACAAAAATTCATCCGAACCAATATTTCATTTTCACCTCCACCACTGAAGGAGGAACGAGGTTAATGTTTTCACCCCTGTTTGTTTGTCTGTCTGTTACTTGCAACATCGACGATTTTTCAAGTATATTGTTCAGTCGATTTTTACTTGGCGAACATTTTTTTGTTGCTAAGTTTGTTGGTCTGTTGCGTTTCTGTCTGTTTGTAACACGATTTTTGGCCACAGTTTTCAAGCAATCGTTCTGAAATTTTTTTGTGTGTGTAGTTGACGGGCCAAGGACAGAAACGCTTAATTTTGGTGAAGATCCAAATCCGGATCCAGATCTGAGAATTTTTTCAAGTGATTCTTTTCCCCATTGAGAGATGGGGCCAAAAATGATATATAGCACAATATCTCAAAAGATGATGGATGGATTCGGACGAAACTTGGTGGACAAGTTGGGTGTGTGACGAGGACGAATCTATTCAATTTTGGTGAAAATTCAAATCCGGATCCAGATACGATAGTTATTTAATTTACAAGTGATTCTTCACCATTGAGAGATGGGGCTAAAAACGATATATAGCACGATATCTCAAAGAGTTGTGGACGGATTCGGATTAAACTTGGTGGACATGTTGGGTGTGTGACAACGACAAATTGATTCGATTTTTGTGCAGATCCGAATCCGTATCCGATAATTTTTCAAGTGATTCTTCACCATTGATAGATATTTCCAGAAATGATATGCATCACAATATCTCAAAAGGTTATGTATGGATTCCGCAAAAACTTTGTGGACAGGTTGGGTGTATGAAAAGGACTAATTGATTCAATTTTGGTGAAGATTTGAATCCTGATCCAGAAATCTTTCAAGTGATTCTTCATCATTGGGAAACAGGGCCAAAAACGATGTATTGTGTCAAGGCCCTGGCGGTTAGGTTAATTCCCCCGACCCAATTGTCGCGGACGAGCGGTTAACACCGACCGGGCTGGATAGCCAAACGATTTCCGTTGGAGGTGAACAGCTGAGTTTGTTAGAGATATTAGCATGCGTGGGATGGGAGGCAGTGAAGCACATACCAGAGGCATTCACCAGGACGGTAGCACACGGGTTTTATACTCAAACCCACGACAAATAGACAACACAAGCAACTTAAAATAAACACGGGGGTTTAATGGAAATAGATCAAACATTTACAATGGTAATAATTCAAAGTGTAATAATAAAACGAGAGGTAAATTAAAGCCTAAAGTCGTGGCACCTCCACACATGGACTTTAATACAGACAAGGGCAAAATAAAATAAAAGAAAATCCTCCCCTTATTCTGGCTCTTTGCTTTTTCCAGAGATGGTCTTTTATGAACTTGGCGATCGAAGCGATTTTATGAACTTGGTGACTTGCGCGGGAAAATGTTCCCAAAATGGTGCCGGACCGCTCTCTGGGAAGAAAACGTACATGAGATAATTCGTGAGGTGGGATTCGACACCAGGGCTCACCAACTGCCATGCGGTTTCTTCTCGTGAATGAATATGCCGAATGTTTCTCTCTTACACGAGGTCTGCTCACAACGATCGCCCACCTTCCTCCTTGATCACACAATGGGATAACGCCGAGTTCGCTGAGAGGTGTGCTCCTCTTCCTCTCTTTTTCATGATCATGCAATACAACTTCATGACTCAGCCGAACAGGAATGGCTAGCGCTTTGCCCAGCACATTGCAAATTCACCAGCACGAACATGAGAATCGCGCAGCCATTTCGTCGTGCCGAGAGGAGAACAACCAGAGAGTTGGTGTCAAAGCCACCCAATGCTCGCCTGTTTATACATTTATCGTTTTTAAAAGACTAGTCTAATAATATTTTTTTATAAAGCATTGCAGTGAAGTCTGATCCGAATAATTTTAAAGCAATATATGTATTTGTATATTGCAATCAGTAAAAAATAGTGTGGTAGATAAAAACATTAGAAAGGAAATAACTTGCACCAAAAAGTTCAACATTTTCACGCCCACGCTCACGCTGGGGGTATCGCTATAGCTCTCTGTTCTTCGAACAGGCGAGCTAAAAACGAGAGCTTCCCAGCCAAATGTGTCCTCCCACAACTGTCCGCTCTTCGTTCTCCGATCATGCCCCCCCCCCCGCCCACGTCACAATGACCAATCATAAATGTTGGGGTGTGACTTGCTGGTACGAAGGAGGTATGGTGGGGCTTCTTGCCTGCTTGGACGTGCAGCATGTTATTATCGTTGTTGTTATAAAAACGTAATTCTTTCATTGCTTGCTTGTAAATGCAAAAACGTTGGAAAAGGTCACAGGGGGCAAAATTTACATACTGGGGAAAATTGGCCTTAATCCCGACCTAATTACCACAGCACCACCCCCTGTGTGGTGACAAGTAACACTTAAGCTCACAGTTTCCCTACTTAAGTTACATCGAGATGTCTTCTGCTCGTATCCTATGGCCATGCTACTCCATACAATCCTCCATCTACCCCCACAACCATGACAATAGCACAATGTCTCAAAAGGTTATGGATGGATTCCGTAAAAACTTTGTAGACAGGTTGGGTGCATGAAAAGGTCTAATTGATTCAATTTTGGTGAAGATTTTAATCCAGATCCGGACACGAGAATTTTTTTCATTGAGTCTTCACCATTGAGAGATGGGCCAAAAACTAAATATAGCATGTTATCTCTAAAAGTTGTGGACGACTTGTGACAAAATGAGGTGGAAGTGTTGGTTAGGTGATGACAACAAGCCGATTCGATTTTGATTAAGGTGCGGATTCAGATCCGACATATCGGTGGGATACAAAATGTAAACTGTTCAGCCTGGCGGAGCTATGTGCTCTACCGGGTGCAGTTCCGTTTCGTCAAGTGTCACTTCCATGAGTAATGTTTCATGTTATTCTGTCTGCTTGCCGCTTGCAAAATCGAATATTTTTCAAGTATATTGGTCAGTCGATTTTTTTTACTTGGCAAAAAAATAAAAAAAATAAATTGAAAAGTATGTTGATCGCCTGCGTTTGTTTGTGTGTTTGTTACTTGGCAATTTTTTCTTTTTAAAAAAACAAGTATGTTGATCACCTCCGTTAGTTTGTGTTTGCTTGTCTGATCGCTCGCCTCCAGCCTAAACCGCTCAACCGATTGCTCTGAAATTTTCAGATTAATATCACCGAACCTGCGATAGTCACGCATTGAAGTTTCGTAAAATTTGGTTGACTGAAAAGGTCAACATAGGCCAATAAGCCAATTTGAGCCAAGTTTTCTAAAATCCTCAACTTTCATCAGATTGACTTGAAATTTTAATAGCGCTTGCATAATCAGGTCAATGAATTCAACCACCTATTACTTTTGAGGTTAGCATTGGTCAAAAGATCAACATTGTCCATAAGGTCAACCCAAAATAAGCCAAATTTTTCAATTGTTTATAAAATTGTCAATTTTCATCCGTTTGAATTGAAATTTGAAGACCATTTACATATAACGTCGCTGAATTCAAGAACCTATTAATATTGAGATCAACTTAGGCCAAAAGGCCAATGTGGGCCAGATTTTCTAAAATCCTCAATTTTCATCCGATTGACTTGAAATTTGAAGACCAATTGCATATGAGGTCGATGAACTCAACTACCTGTTAATTTTGAGGACAACATAGACCAAAAGGTCAACATAGGCCAGATTTCTAAAACCCTCAATTTTCGTCGAATTAACTTGAAATTTGAAGAGCATTTGTATATCCGATCACTCAATTCAACCACCTATTAATATTGAGGTAAACATAGGCCAAAAGGTCAAATCGACCAAAAGGCCAATTTGGGCCAAATTTTCTAAAATCCTCAATTTTCATCCAATTGACTTGAAATTTGAAGAGGATTTATCTTTCAGGTCACTGAATTCAACTAGCCAATTATTTTTGAGGTTAACATTGACCAAAAGGTCAACATAGGCCAAAGGTCAACAACTTGGATGAAAACTGAAGATTTTAGAAATCTCACCTGATTGACTTAAAATTTGAAGAGGATTTATATTTGAAGTCACTGAATTCAATCAGCCAATTATTTTTGAGGTCAACATAGGCTGAATTTCGAAAATTGACAATTTTCATCGGAATGACTTGAAATTTGAAGAGGAGTTACATATTTGGTCATTGAATTCAACCACCAATTCGTGATGAGGTCAAATTTGTTTGATGGATTTTGCAAATATCGTGCTTTGCATGATATCATCTTCTTTGTCTGACTGTTTATCGCCTACTGGTCACAATTCTAAACCGATTATCATGAAATTTTACCAAGTTGTAGAGGTGGTCTCAACTGAGAAGTCTATTGATTTTGAGGTCAAAGGTCATCTCGAGGCCAAAGGTCATCTTGAGGTTAAATTTCAAAATCATCATTTTTCATCCAATTGACTTGAAATTTGAACAAGATTTGCATATTGCGTCACTGAATTGGGAACCCAACTATTTTTGAGGTCAAAAAGTTAAAGGTCAACTCGAGGTCAAACTTCTAAAATCATCAATTTTTATCTGAAAAATTGTCAATATTCATCCGATTGACTTAACAATTAAACAGCAATTGTATAGTACATTACTAAATTGGGAAACCAACTATTTTTGAGATCAAAAAATGTCAAAGGTCATCTCAAGATCAAACTTCTAAAATCAATTTTCATCTGAAAAATTGACAATTTTCATCTGATTAACCTGAAAATTAATCAGCAATTGCATAGTGCATCAATGAATTTGAAACCCAACTATTTTTGAGGTCCTCAAAAGGTCAAAGGTCAACTCAAAGTCAAACTTCTAAAATCAATTTCAATATGAAAAATAACACTGGGCTGCATTTGAAATATTATTTTCACAGGTCCAGGTTTTCTCAACGGTTCTCATATGTTTTTTGCATGCTCAATTCAGAAATGTATCTAATTTCACTCAATCAGGTCAAGTTTTTATGCTATCTCAATTTTAAGGAAAAAAAAAAATAATCAAAATTTTTGTTTTTTTAATTAGCATTTTTTTAATTCAAAATCAGACTTACATTGACAGAAAATGTACAAACTATACATATAACGACACACAAGTACACTTAATGTGGAAGAAAGTGCCTTCTCAATTACTTTCATTTTAATTTCAGAAAAATATAGATAAATCTTTGTTTCTGGCAACACCCAACTTGTCGCTCCAGCAGTCGCTGTTTTCCTTCATATTTTTAATATTGAATTTCACATTAACAGTACTTGTGCATCATTTTATATATAGTTTGTACATTTTCTGTCAATGTAAGTCTGATTTTGAATTAAAAGAAATGCTAAATAAAAAAACAAAAATTTTGATTCTTTTTTTCCTTAAAATTGAAAAAAAAAAACTTGACCTGATTGAGCGAAATGAGATACATGTCTAAATTCAGCATGCAAATAACATATAGGAACCGTTGAGAAAACCTAGACCTCTGAAATGACGCAGACCAGTGTTATCAATTTGCATCCGATTGACCTGAGTTTTGATTAAGGTTGTCAATTTTAATCTGAATGAAATTGACAATTTGATGTATCCACTGCAACCTTTGGAAAGGGGGTGGATTTTGCAAGTATCGTGCTCTGTATGACGTCTTGTTCTTGTTAGGCTGTTTGTCTGTCTGTCTGTCAATCGCCTCCAGGTCACAATTTTAAACCAATCTTCAAGAAACCTCATTGCATGGTACAGGTTGTCATAAGCAAGAAGGCTATTGATTTTGAGATCAAAAGGTCAACATAGGCCAAAGGTCAACAAATTTGTCAAACTTCTAAAATCCTCAATTTTCATCCGATTGACTAGAAATTTGAAAACGATTTTCAAATGAGCTTACTGAATTCAACCACCAATTATTTTTGAGGTCAACATCGGCCAAACAACAACAACAACAACAACAACAACATCGAATAAATGTTCTTGCAAATGATAGTACGGACAGGATGAAAAATAAAGTTTGGATGAAGAAATGTTTGGCTTTATCACATGCGTTGTTTTTCTATCATGCCTGTGGCGTGCACAACTGTAAAGGGTCACCTTGATAGCAGCACCTGGCTGCCACAAATATATCTTCTAATTCATTATCCCCTTCCTTCATCATTACCATTTTGTTCTGTTCTTTTTTTTTAATGTTCAATACATGTTCATCCTTTGTAAAAACTGCACTCTTTTAAAACTTAAATGCACAATTGATACAGAATTAACTTTTCATATTGTCAAGTTTTGGATATGTGAGAAAATTAGGCACTCAGACCATGAATCAAACTCAGGACATCTGGCAAACCATACCAGTTCTCTGCCAACTGAGCTTTCTGAGCAACAACCAGCGAACAATTAATTCTCCACACATATTGCCCCACTCTTTCAACCACTGTCGGGTGGCACATCCATGCCCTCTGCACCACAGTGATAGCCTGCCCAGGAAAAGGTCTTCACTCAGATAGCTCAGTTGGCAGAGCACTGGTACGTTTCGCCAGATGCCCGAGGTTTCATTCCCAGTCTGAGCACTTGATTAATCTCACATATCCAAACACTGATGACTTTCAATCCTGTCCACTCAAATATATTTATGATATTGTTGATCTTTATCTCAGATATTTTATTATTACAGTCCTTTCAGTTGAGGACATGTTCAAAATTGAAGACGTGAAATGGTTGAGGACGTGTTTAACAGTTTTTTTTTTTTACAGCTAAAATGACTGCCAGTCGGCCATGTTGGATCTGATCTTGAAAAAAATGACATGCATATGTAATCCATCATTCATCCTTCATTATTTTTTGTCCTTCATAAGGGAGAGACAACAGAAAAGTTCTAAAAACAAATGACAGTGCAGAATTACTTTACATTATAAGAGCCATTGAAAACGAGCAATTTTAATTGACGATGAGAATGCATCATCCACACCACAACTTTTTGCATGAAGGTATAGAGAGAGTGAAAGAGGTTTCATTAAAAGTCTGGGAGTTGTTGTCAGCACTTTGAATGAACTACAAATGTGTTCCACCTTCAGTCGAATGTCAAGCCTGACAAGCCAGTTCATGAAAGCCTTGGTCAAAAACCTCCTCCTGCTGACCCCACATGGTGGAAATTTGTCCTGTTTTTGCATATGGCAGCTTGGCTGCTAGGGTAGCTATCATTTCTTGGAAGCACAGCTGTGCCACTGATGCAGTGCCCCTATACCAGTACACTGGTACTCATTTCGCCGCACTGGAAGGTCGGCCGAGTCAACCCCACCTGGTGTTAATTCAGTAGCCAACGGGGCTCGAACTCGGGACCTTGCGATCCTGGGTCAGCCACCCTGACTGTTGAGCCATCACCAGGCTTACATGGTGGGAATATTTAGAGCTTTAAAGAAGCGGTCCAAACCCCTTAGTCTTTGGCGACAGGTGGCGAGGAGGTGTAAATCCAAATTTAAATCCTTGGTCCTCCAGGTTGGGATGATCAGCATGGCTGCAGCCACCAAAATGTAAAAGTCGAACAAAATGTAGTTATTATTTCTAAGGGGAGAGAGAGAGAGAGAGAGAGAGAGACAGAGACAGACAGAGACAGACAGAGACAGACAGAGACAGACAGAGACAGACAGAGACAGACAGACAGACAGAGACAGACAGACAGACAGACAGAGAGAGGGAGAGAGAGAGAGAGAGAGAGAGAGAGAGAGAGAGAGAGAGAGAGAGAGAGAGAGAGAGAGAGAGAGAGAGAGAGAGAGAGAGAGAGCTTGTGTGGTAAAATGTGGGATTAATTTGAGCTATTGAAGTAGCAGTTGGAAGTACAGTATAGGTAAATAAATAGTCTGAGACATGTATATGTCAACTATTTGTTCTCTCAAAATTTGAACTAATGAGAGCAACATATTAAAAATGCAACCCAACTTGTTTAAATTAATCTTACAGAGAGTCTCCTATATACAACAAGTAAAAAAGACATAAAATGTCATAGCTCCCGTTGTTTTAGTAATTATGCTGCCCGGAGTTAAAGGGCTATCCCAAATTTATGTACAACTAAAATGGCCGCCAGTCTACCAGTCGGCCATTTTTGATCAGATCGCAAAATAAATTGAGGGACACATGTATGCCATCATGTACTGTGCTTGTGCCACATTTGAACAAAATCGGACAATGCATGTCTAGTTGAGGACACATTCAAGTAACAAAATGGCCACCAGTCAGCCATATTGGATCTGATCACAAAAAAATTACATGCATCTATATGTAAGGCATCATTCATCATCTGTGAACCAAGTTTGAACAACGTCGGTAAATGCATGTCCGAGAAATGGTTGATAATGTGTTCGACACCGGAGTTTTTTTTACAACTAAAATGGCCACCAGTCGGCCATGTTGGATCTGATGTCAGAAAAAAAATGATGTGCTCATGCAAGCCATCATGCATTAATTATCTATGTGCCAAGTTTGAACAAGATCGGTAACTATATGTCCGAGAAAGGGTTGAGGACGTGTTCGACACCGTTTTTTTTAACAACTAAAATGGCCGCCAGTCGGCCATCTTGGATCTGATGTCAGAAAAAAAAATGACATGCATATGTATTCCATCATGTGTTGTCTTTGTGCCAAGTACAAATAAAATCGGTCCATACATGTCCGAGATATGGCTATGGATGCACGCACGCACACACACACACACACACACACACACACACACACACACACACACACACACACACACACACACACGGACGTGAAAATCGAGAGCAATTCCATGAGCTCCCATTTCAGACTGTCCAACGGGGGTGAAATAATCGGAGTACCCTTGCAAGGAACTTTGACACAGGAGAGGCCATGCACTATTATTACCATTTTTTTGCATCAGAGCCTGCACTATTATTACCAACCTATGGTTGTATGTCCATGTTCTATCCTTTTAAATGTTGAGCATCAAGCAAGGAAACAACACATACCATTTTAAAAATCTTTGGTACGACTCGGCCAGGGTTTGAATCACGAACCTCCCAGACTCAGAGCACACAAACCATTACACCACTGAGGCTGGTAAATATGAATTGTTTATGTTCCATATGTGTGAATTGCAAATATCAACTGGAACGGGCACTCATAGAGCACATACCTTCGCCGCCACTACTTTTTTTGTTCTTGCTATGAGTGTGGGGAACTGGTTTCATATGAATGGTCTTATGACAGAAACCACATATCTATAATGTCATGACCCCCCCCCCGACTTTCGGGGGCTACGGACTAAACATCAATCAACTCACGTCGTTTTGGCGAGTCTTCACTCGCAAGCTTGGTGAATACAACGTTTCAACAAGAGAAGGTAATCTCGTTTTCAAGGTCATGACCCCCCTGACCTTTGACCCCTAACCGGTAACAAGAGTATGGGCGTCATTGTGTCATATTGCATATCACAAGATGAGGCATTGAATTCTGAACATTTTGGCGTTAGTTGCATGCAAATTGAATAAAAATTGACCGTGTTATCGTAAAAAGACGATTTTGACCTTTTCGTGACCTTGACCTTGACCTTTGACCCGAACGATCCCAAAATATAATCCAATGCTTCCTGGCTAATAACCAATCATCCCACCAAATTTAATGCAATTCGGTTTAATACTTTTTGAGTTATACGAATCACAAGATTACAAATAAATAAATAAATAAATAAATACACGCCGACCAAAACATAACCTTTCGCAGAATGCGAAGGTAATGATACTTAAACACAGTATTTCTATCAAAGTTATGTTATTATTGTTCAGTTGTGTTTTCATGAAATATTCTCAGATTATAAATTTTTGTTGTTGTTTATAAAGCTCGTTATGCTCTGGTACAAGGCAGATATTGTTCGTAAGTTTAGTATGTATCATCAATGTGATTTTTCATTCTCATCCACCACAAAGGCTTTTTATAAAACCTCACCATAGAGCACAAGGGAAGGCTCATTGTTGTTGTAGGGTTTGGTTCTATAATTAACACCCACACTTAGCTCATCTGGAAGGTAGTCCTGGGGAGCTTATGAGATGGCGAATCATCCATCCACAAATACTTTTAACTTCTTCTCTCAAACTACACATACAATTTTCATGAAATATTTACCACAACATTCATCACCATGTATGCACCAAAGTTTGTTCATGGCATTAAGAAAATCGGGCCCTAAGGGGGTTTACAGGGGTTGCCCCCCCACCCCCCCCCCAAGTAGGTATTTGCTTTCCTCTCAGAATTACACATGCAATTCGGATGAAACTTGACCACAACCTTCATCACCCATGACATACCAAAGTTTGTTCATGGCATTAAAAAATTGGGGTCTGAAAGGATCTACAAATGGTGTTTATGGAGTTGGGAGGGGTTCCCCCCCCCCAAATCGTTATTTGCTTTCTTCTCAGAAACTACACACACAATTTCGATGAAACTTGACTACAACCTTCATCATCTGGGATGTGCCAAAGATTGTTCACACCGTTAAAAAAATTCGAGATCTTAGGAGTTCTATGGATGGAAGGGTTGTTGTTCCCCTAAAGAGGCATTTGCTTTCTTCTAAGAAACTACACACACAATGAAACTTGACCACAGCCTTCATCACCCATGATGTTCCAACGTTTGTTCATGGCATTAGAAAAGTGGGATCTAAGGGATTCTACATGGGGGATGCCCCCCAAAATAGGTATTTTCTCTCTTCTCTGAAACCACACACACAATTTTGATGAAACTTGACCACAACCTTTATCACCCATGATATACCAGTTTGTTCACTGCATTAAATAAAAATCCAGAGGTATTTACTTTCTTCTCTTTTACATATTTTGTGGGTTATCCATGCCGACTCATGGATCCCTGGTTTTCTTATCCAACCGCTACCAGGTGAGCACCCAGGGGTATTGCCCCTATGTTTAATGTACCACAGATTTTCTTAGACCCCCCCCCCATGAGTACTAAACCACCATTTAGAATTTTAAAAAAATATTTATTTTTCTTTTCTTCCTGCACTCTGAACACTCCAAATTTCCTAACTGTATCGATTTCCGAGCGGCTGGGACTTTGAGAATGAAATTTTGCAACTATAATGTGAATAGAAAGTACGTGGGGTTGACCCAACTTTTCAGAAATTTTTAGGTCATGATCTACAGTTAGTCATTTGAACATTTTTTACCATAACTCGACTGAAGTTTGTCCAGTGAGAACGAAATTACCTTCTCTAGATAGCTTAGGGCAAGTTGCATTTAAACATTATTTACATCATACCCCTCTGGATTATAGGTCAAGGTCTTAACCCTTGGAGTACTAAACCACCATTTATGATTTTCTTCCTTTGTTTCCTACCAATGTCCAAGGGCTTAGGCTTACCCTTGGCAATCGCTTTGTGATCACAGACATCTAGTTTAGGGTTGCTGATATAGTTGAACAATGCATCTATCTTTGTGTTTTGATTTTTCAGTGACGATAGCAAATGTTAGGGGCACACATTGTCCTTCTTTTGCAAATGCTATCTGTTTCACAATGCATAATGCAATTCATTATGTTCTTTGGTGAATGAATCGCACATAAATCGTACTTGTGTTTTGCAAACTCAAATAATTTGTGAGTCGTATTTTCAGACTCAAGTATTACATTTCCAGTGAGTCATTATGACACCATACTACTGAGTAGGATTAACACACACAGTTTAATAGAGACTCACCAGGAAGGCTTGATTTCAGAAAATAAGTATTCAATCATGGTGACAGATGAAACTGTCTTTCCCTGGGATGAAGCAATATCATATGGCAATGCAGGCAGGCTTGAAATATGAGAACACGTAAAATTGTGAGTTATTACAATACTATAAAGGGTTAGAGGTAAGGTTATGATTTAATCTTAATTATCAGCTTGCTCACCTTGTTTGAAAGCTTTATTTATGCAAATTTCCCTCAGTAATTTTGAGCATCCCTTGGAATATCATATTACATGGAAATTGCGAGGGAGGAAAAATCTTTTCACCAGTAACTTATTCATTTTATTTTTCGATGACATACACTTCCACAACATTAACTAAATAATAAAAAAGAGGCTGTCCTACGTTCGAACAAAATATTCCTCTCATTTTGACTCTTTATGGGGGCAAAAAAACCCCACAATTTTTCAATATATAATAAACAAACATTTATTTCAATGTTCATAACTTTGAGATCCGTCACATGCTGAGAAACATCAAGTAGTCAAAGAAAAAGAAGAAAAAAAATGGTCAAAGACCTGAGACTGATTGTAAATACTGTATGCTTTATTCGATCTATACCCGAGATGTCAGGATGTCGAGAGGTTGTCGAACCCGAGTTTGAATCCTGACTCAGCTACAAACTGTCATCCTTGTGTTTTATCTGTCGGACGATTTAGCCATCCCGTGGATCGATGTTAAAGTTGGTGACCCATCTGCCAGAATGATTGAACATGTTAAATATCACACGGTGCCTTTTGCGAAGAGTACATGGGTTATCGTCGGTACCCGAAACAAATTACAAATTCTTGCCATATCCTACAGGGGTCACTGCATCAATGGTACGACCAACATACCTCGGCGATTATACAACCAGCGGTCTGAATTCAGAATTGAATCCCAGTCTAACATGCATTCATTAACAACAATGCTACGTCTTACTCCCCTTGCTTTAATATGTGCCATAAAACAAATCCATAGGTGTTTAAATCAGCAGTCATCCTTCTCCAAGCTTTTCAGTCTGGGAATGC
This sequence comes from Eptatretus burgeri, assembly GCF_056783735.1. Lineage (NCBI taxonomy): Eukaryota > Metazoa > Chordata > Myxini > Myxiniformes > Myxinidae > Eptatretus > Eptatretus burgeri. The sequence goes on from NC_140968.1 coordinate 63,415,398, forward strand.
ATTATTTCACAGTTTGCCTTCACATAAATGCTTTATCAATGCTTATTGTTCCATGGAGAAAAACAATGCTTTCATTTTATATGACTCAATACCTCACATTAGGCCTTTAGGCTTGGTGTTTGAGGTTCATGAGATCTTGGTTTTTCTATATCCATTGTCATTGCAGCTCCAGGATTGGAACATCCAGCTTAAGTAGTTGTGAATATTAATCGAGACCATTTTTCTGATTAGGTTTTTAATAATGTCTTCTTGTAATGAATAAATAATTCAGGAGCTATCCGATGATTATGCTCTTCCCTAACACCATTCATGCAGTTCAAATTCTGAGCCACATCTGTTTCCCCACCAGGGTAGGAAAGGTCAGAAGGGACATCCGGCATTGACGGTGAGTCTGTTGTATATATTATAGCAATTTAAACACTGTGCTCCCTGCTGAGAGTTGTTGTTCAAATCTCATCCCCACATCTCTGTTTCAAAGCCACCTTCATAATGGTGTGGCTTGGTGTCAGTTCACCTGGAAGGGTGACATAAATTGCTTTTGGGAACTCTTGGGAGCCGAATGAGCACACATGGGGCAGAGGATAAAATGGTTCATCTCATTATGCTGGAATATATTGTTTGTTGTTGTAAATCTCTAAATCAAATGATCATTTTGCTGTTTTATTTATATATAACTTGAATTTTGAATTCCCTGGATTTGATGATTGTGGAAAAATAATATTTACTCGATTATAATCTTTGATGATTCAAAATGATTTTATGCAATACTTCCTCCAAAACAATACCAATAATCTTTACCAGACTTCTCGATTTAATCCTTTTCTCATATTTGTCTAAACGTTTATTAACTTGCACATAATCCTGTATTGACAAATTACTTGACCACTACATAGGACTCACTGCTGCTGTGAATTGTTTTGGAAATGATTGTTAAGCTTGGTAACTAAATCTCCAAAGTTTCACCATGACTATTAGTGTGTAACTTTTCAGTTAGTGTAAAGACCAAAAAAGAAAACTATATTCAATAAAATATAATTTTGTATCAAATAATAAGAATGTCTTAGCTCGACTTCTCTCTGCACACAATATTTTATTGCAATTTAAATTTGCTCTCTTTGCCTGTTATACTTGATTTCAATGCATTAAGTTTTATATCATTTGCACATGATAAACTATATAATAACACAATGCAAATTATTTCCCTGACCCCCATTCTTATCTCTCGCCCCTCCCCCACCTCCTCCCCTAAAAAAAAAATACAACGGAATGATCAACATTGCAGAGAATGCATTTTCTTTCAATCCATAACAGTCAATCTTTCCGACATTAGTTCATGGCTGTTGCACACATTGTACTAATTTGCACTAATTGTGTTTCAGCGTGATGACATAATTAGACTCATAAAGGAGATTTGTGGTGAGTCCCTTAATGAACAGTTCTTTATCCATATGCAAGTTGGTTAATCTGTGTTTTAAATAACCACGCTCGTACATTGTAAAACGTTCTCCACATTTCCGTTGTTTGTCTGTCATCCAGTAGTGGACAACCTAAGCTAATCAGAGAGCGGCAGGTCCAGCCCTCCATACAACTCCAAGAGCTGCGTGACAACCTTTACTGGAATCCCAAACAAAAATGATAGATTTTATTATTACCTGAGCTATTTGTTAAATTATATTAATATGAAGAATGTAATGAAGGATTCAACATCAATACACAAGAAAAAGCATTGGAGTCATCAATATACAACTTACTCGACTTCCGCGTGACCATATTTTCCTCTGTATTAAAAAAAAAGAAAATCAGGAGTTGGAGCAGGTGCAGGAACATTGCAACTCAGCGGTGAGGTTTCCATCTGTCAACCCATTGTGTTTCTTGTTTATGATGTTTACCATCACAGACAATGTCTCTTCATGTATACAGATTGAACCAAAAATTGATAACAGCTTTGCAGTGCAAAGGTAGAGAACAAGGCCTGAAAAGACTTCTTGTAGTTGGTGAATGTCCCGTTCCTTCAGCTGGTTGATGACATCTTCCTCAGTGCATGCACAGGTCCTGCCTTCCTTATAGCAAAGCGTTCTAGAGTTGGTGAAAGTCCAATTCACATCAACTGGTGATTCAGGATCTTTTGCAGAGATTTATTCACATAATCTGGTTACGGTAAAGTGTAAGATCATGGAGGGGCAGAAGATTCCACGGGCAAGTTGTCCACCACTACTTTCATCCAATGTTTTAATTGGTTGTTTTTGAGGGATTAGCAAAGCGAAAAGAGTTGTAGGTTCTAAATTGACCCCTGCAATACCGATTTGGTTTTTCTTCTGTTGACCTCAATTTTTTGTACATTGATCTAAGGCTCAGGTAGGGGGCTTATATTACACATATGATGACGCATTTGGCAGGGATTTAAATCGAATTTACTGCACTTTCAATTGAATTGCAAGGATATTAGATGACTGCACAAATCAACACAATTTGTACGACTTGAACCTGGGTGACTCACTGACTGACTGATATTAAAGTTTGATACCTTCCGGGTGACGTAGAAAGCTGAAATTTTACGAGCCGCTGAACATCGAACCCGATACACCGGGGGAAATAGCAGAATCACCAGAAAGCATCAGCAAGTGAAAAAATAATTAAATATAAAAATGCAGGTGAGCAACCTGAGACAATGGGGAAGCATGGCAAGTTTGCATGCCGATGGACATCGAAGCCTATCCACCAGGAAAAATCACAGAACCATCGGAAAGTGTCCATATATGAAAATATTAATAAATGAAAAAAAAAATGAAAAATAAGTAAATGAAAAATCAAATTCAGGTGAGCAACCCTAGAAAATGGGGAAACATGGTTAGTTATTACTTACAATGTGTAAGCATACCCTGCTAGTATTGGAATAAAGGATGTAGAGTATTCCAAGTCCTATTGTTGACTAGAACAGCAAAGAGAAAATTACTTTGACAATGATAGAGGTATCGGTGGTGTCAACAGCAAGGACAATGGAAATGATCAATTACAACGGCAACACAAACAAAACAAAGGCAACTTTGTGTGAAATCTATACAACATGGTTGACGTCATAGGAATAAGTGGAATAATAAGTGTTGGAGTGGAAAATGTGGATGCAAGAGACTGTTTCAGCACAAATATAGAGATGATAATATGCAAGGATTCCCCAGAGAAATGAGAATCAGATGTTGAGTGGAGCAGCAATTATAATGTAAATAATCATCAATGATTGCGGAACTTTTATCTCAACAAGAACATCTTGAAGATAATGAACGCATGAGACTTTGTCGCTGCATTCCCATTTGCAGTCACTTCCTTTCCTGCCAATATGAATTCTTATTAACTGGTGCAAATATCATTGTAATTGAACTGTCAGTATGGCGTGTGGTCACACGACTCACAATGCAGAATTGTTTTCAGGATATAAAGATGGATATTTGGTGACAAACCTTTGAAGACAAGGATAATCTTAATACAATTCTTTGCACATACTCGCTGTGCACATACCTGCTCCAGGGGGAACATTTTCCCAAAATGCTATGAGAATTTCCATTTCACTTTGATGGCAAATTTCACATCTTGAAAATACTAGCATTGTTGTAAGCCAAGTGAATCGCTTTATAGTCTGTTACTTCCCTCAAAGCTATGAATGCTTCGAAGTAAATATCATTTCATTGTGGTTCTTGATTGGTTTGGACAGCATGGCACAACTATCTAATATCTTCCTTGGATGCAATCTTTGTGTCACGCGGCTCATCCTATTGGGAGGGAAGCTGTGGTATAACTTACAAAGAATATGCTTGTGATGATTTCCTGGAAAATAGCAAATCAAAGGCACAATAAGCTAAGGCTGCCACCACGGCTGGTGCTGACCTAGCATGCTATTGGTTCAGGGTTTTAATTTTTTTCTTAGCTTGTAATACATACAAAATTGCAAAACAGATGAAAAAATGCACCATGTAATGGTATTTTATCACAAAATGTCTCTGAATCGAAAAGCAAAATGTATTATTTTATCATTGGTGCTGCAGGGTGTGGAGTAAAATGCAAAGAGCAGCCAATGGAGTTGGTGTTTGTGGTGGACAGCTCAGAAAGTGTGGGACCAGACAATTTTGAGATCATAAAAGACTTTATGAGCACACTGATTGAAAAGCTGCCTGTCGGACGCAATGCAACACGGGTGAGTGGCTGCCAGGGAGACAATGGGTGAGGAATAACTTGTATTCCCTCTGTTTAGTGTATCGTGTGATTCTGCTGTTCCAGTGGTTTTTTCAGGTATTTTGGGTTTCTTCAACATGGCTGAAATGTTTCAGAAATATCACAATAGTTTATCAACTATGCAGTGATCCTAAATTGTTTTTGTATTTTCCAATTTCTTTGAAGCACAATGCTTGGATTCATTTTTCAGTCGACTTGAATGGTGGTAATCATACACACATTTTAACACATGACATGACGGGATATCAAAAAGTGGTGCGCCTGCCTTTTTGCTACCAAGTCTACCAAGGTGCTACCAAGGACTTAGGAATGTTAAGCAAACTGTTGTACTTTGCTTGCATTTACTTACAGATTTGAAAGATGCCGCACTGGTACCTTTCAACATTGGTAAGCCATTGTGTGCCAATAATGGATGGAATCAACAGCACATTGATTGAGTTACCTTCACCACTGTGGGAAGCAAGGAGAAGCTGATGTTTCAGGTGTTACTCCTTCATCAGAGATGATAGCTTTTTTTCTCCGACGAAGGTTAAAACACCTGAAACGCCAACTTCCCCTTTCTTCCCATGGTGGTTAGCATAACACAATCAATGTGCTGTTGTTTCCATCCAATTTTATATCTGTCTGCCAATGCAGATTGATTCTAGTCTTGACAAGCAAAACTAGTTCTTCATTCTGCATTGTGTGCCAATAGCCTGGTCAATCATCTTTTGGGGGGCGTTGAGAGGGAATTGGGTACCCCACATCACCAACATCGGTACACCCCCAAACTGATGCAAGCCCACAACCAGGTGCTGCATACGTATCAATGAATATATGACATTAGCAAAAAAAATTCTGAATTCATGGCATAAAGCCTGGTTATACTATTACATAATTGATTTGAAAGGAAGTCATTGTGACAAAAACCAAAATAATGTTGGTTTTAACGAACCAGGAAATCTCATTTAGGAGGATTTGCATCATTTCCTTTGTTTGAGATGTCTTTTTAAGTAGGATCTGTTTCGTTGCATCTTTCCGAAATGTGTTTTCATAAATATGGAACTTTGCTGCATGTTTCTGGACTCACAGGTTGGCTTGGTGCTCTACAGCCTTGAGGTACGGCTTGAGTTTGGCCTGAGCCAGCACATCACGGCAGGAAATCTCCGGCGTGCCATTGCCCGTGTGCCTTATCTCGGTGAAGGCACATACACGGGCACTGCCATCAGACGAGCGGTGCAAGCAGGCTTTGCGGGTGCACGGCCTGTGGTACCCAAGGTGCTATTGGTGATTACAGATGGTGAGACGGACCGCCGCGAACCCACACCCCTGGAGCAGGCAGTGCGTGAGGCGCAGGCTGCTGGTGTTGAGACGTATGCAATTGGTGTTGTCAACCGCACCGATCCGGCTCAGGCAATCTTCTTACATGAGCTTGACCTCATTGCATCTGATCCAGATGAAGAACATGTTTACCTCATTGACGACTTCAATACATTATCAGGTCAGAAGTCACTTGAAAGAATCCAACTGTTTTAACTCACAGTTCATGAACATACAATTCATTGTTATCACTAATTACATTTATACTGAGTTGTTATTGTACCTGAGATTTATGAAAAATGAGCAGTGGGATTGAGTGGTATCAAACACGTGTAGAAAAATGCATACCTCATGAAAGGCAGTATTTCTACATCGATGGATTGAGACAGAATAATTTAAAACTGTTGGAAAACATCTGCAAAGCATTTATTTTGATAAATATGTAGGAGTCAGGTTAAGAGCGTTCGATGGTTACCAGGGAGTTTTCTGCGCTGCTCGAGGAATGTTACGAAGCTGCACATAATCTCGGCCCCTGACTTTGCCAAAGCCTCCTGTGAAGGGAAGATAGCTCCAATGCCTCTCATGGAGTGAATTCCAGTGCAATTATTCAGTTGTAAAGAGAGGAATAACTTTATAACCTGGCAAGGCAGGTGTTTAACCAATCTGGTTGCAAAAATAAGTTAATAACATCTTGGTCTTACGACCAGAAATTCCACCAATTCTCCTGCCTGCTGAAGATGACATTTTTGTGGCGTACACCTTACTAGATCTTGTGTCAGCTTGCTGCCTTGTTATTCTTGAGTATAGCAGCCTTTGCCTAAGCAGCTGTGTGAAATCGTTTGAAAAATGTGCTTATAGTTTTTCACCAGAACGCTCATTAAGAGATCCACAAGTATTATGTCTTCAGCTTTTTTCACACAGTTAATGCATAGGAACTAGTCCATGCCACTTTCCAAATAATTTTGCTCTGTAGTAAGGTTCTGGCATTCACATGGAATTATTTATTCCGAACTAGGTGGCAGGAAGCGAACTAGTTCATTTCATGAGAAGGCATGTGGGTGGATGACGTGAATGCTGTACGAGAGATAAATTGATGCACTTGGAGATCCGCGTTATTGCTGCATTCATTATTTTAATGTGCATGCTTTCAATGTACTCTCACCTTGCACTGAGATTTCAGGCTGCCCATCCACAGTAGCGAGAGGTAATAATGTCATGACTAGATTAGGTTCTGAGGAAGCGTGTTGACAATCACGCAATAATTGCTGCAGGCAGCATCCTCGGTGAGTTACTCCCTCGGATAGAGAGTCATGCCCTCAGATAATGAGCTACGCTGCAGCAAAAGCTTGTGCCATGTTCACGCAGACTCACTCCGTACTATTACTGCAGTGTTGGATGGATTAACTCTGAAGTTTCAACTTACAAAGTTGCATTCACACAGAGCTCAATTTTCGAAACTTTTCATTTACTCTGGACTAACCCTGATGCGTGAGTTCACCTTTCGGCTGAGTTTACTTTCACAAGCCCACATAAAAATAGCCTATATTTTGTAGAGACAGCCATTTATGATCTAGGTTCTTTCGATAGGATTAATCACCGATCGTTTCCGCTTCGGCTTTGAACCATCCGCCAAACGAAGTTAAAGTTTCTTTTACAAAAAACAGTAATCTATTCCACTGCAGAATTGTTAGTGGCTGAGCAAGATAATCCATTATGTGTGGGAGAGTTTGAAAATAGTTGAATATGTCAATAGGGGGTTGCCAGCAGCGAGCAGCCTGGAAACCATTCGATGATTTTATTAATTTTTGTCGATAAAATAGTCTTCTGAGAGAACGAGGAGACAGAGGGTAAAAATAGCAGCTTGTGGACACCGGGGGAACGGTTGCAAGCAACAAGCAAGGGAAATAAAGACATGAAAAGAGTAGAGATAGGAGGTGAGGAAACACAATAACCTGCAATCAAGAGGATTGGGTTAGGCAGGATTAATGGGATTAGAAAAGATTGTGAGTCGGGATAGGGGGTGCCATGAGTTGGTTGTGAACCACTTGCTTTTGAGACCCTGGAGAGAAGGGTGCAATTGAATGTGCTTCCACGTTGAGAGAAAAGGGGATCAAATGAGAAGAGATGTGGTGCAGAAAGCATGACTTTTGGTAGTTTAATGAGGCGGGGGTTACTGAATGAATGCATGCACATTGGAAAAGTTGGGGAGGGTTGGAGAGCTGAGAGAGCAGAGCGAGCGAGACCAGAGTAAAAGTGCTAAAAACAGATCACTGACCAGTCTGTGATATGAGAGCAACATACCTTGTGCTTGAGCCTCATTACAGGAGTTGCTAATAATGTTGAAAACATTAAATTTCACAAAATCCAGGAGAGATGGATATGATGGTGGGCTACAGGCCCATAGGGGAGAGCAGCACTCCATTGAACTATGGGTAAAGGCCTCGTACACTATGCAAGAGGAATTATAACATCATCATAACTTTAATTGCTAGCTTCAAAACCATCAGTTATGTTTCATATAAAGATTATTGTAATGCAAGGAATTAGCTTTGTATAACATTATGCATGTAAAGGCTGCCTCCCAACTTATTAATTATGTATGCAAGCATTTCACTCTACCAAGCTAATTTTTGTTGCCTCTAATGTTGATTTACTTTTCATAATATGTGAATTACATGTCCATCAGTTTGTTTATAAGCCTTGAATAAGCAAGAAGAGGACTTGAGGGAGAGAGGGGTAAGGAAGGTGAGTGAGAGGAGGGGAGGTTAACCTCTGACAGTTTCATTGACAGGGTAATTCATCAGCATTTGCCATCCTTCAGATGAATGTAAAACTGGACGTCCTGTCTGCCAGAATTGGTGCAGGATTGAACGAAATGACATGAATTCAAACAGCACGTTCAGACAGGTTCAAACAGCATGTATCATTTTTATCCCCCGCCGGATGGCGGAAGGGGGATATTGTTAAAGAGATTATAACATGGACTTCCCTTGAGGAATGAGACTTGTACTGTGACTGTCACCCTGTCTACTCTCCATCATGGAAATGGAACTCTTCGAGGTGGTAATAAAGGCACTTTATTAAATGAAGTTGTTATTAAATAAAGGCAATTTTTAGTTGTAATTAAAATATAGCCGTATTCTATGGTACTGCCTTCCCTTCCCCTCCCCTCACACTTACCTCCTCCCAAACTCTCTCCCCCCTCAACTTTCTGGCGTCCCTGGGCAGTATTCGTGCCTTTATTTAATTACAACTAATATGCGATAAGCTCTAAAATCTCTTAAACAGAGTCGAAGTTGAAATTTTAAACTGTGGAATTGAGCTTAGCAGCAGTTCTGGCTTCTTAAAAAGGGTTCATTTGCTAAAAAATTTAAAAAAAAAAATAGTGTCTCTGAACACATCTCCGTACATTGTTGTTTGGATTGACCAGTATTATCTTAAGTGCCATTTTAGCCACATGATTACTTAAAAAAACAGATGATATAAACACAACACTTACCTCAATCTTCTCAGGAAACACTCGTCTCTCTGACTGATGGAGGCAAAAGGTCCAAACCCAGCTGACGTTTCCTGTTCGTTTGCCAACAATCCAATGCTTGGCAAATCGATAATATATTTAAATTTTCACATTTTGCTCCAGATTTTGACATTTATTTAATCTGAGATCTGATTCTCAAAATCCGAAATACTATTTTGATTACACACTTTAATTAGTCTGTGAGAGTAGATTGTGTTTCCAAGGCAAAGCATGTTTGAATAGGCCGAATCAAAATGGTGGCTAAGACACCTGCGAGGCAAATTTGGGCTGACCAAGGATATAATTAAGACTTTCATGGAGGTGAGCTGATAACTATCTTCAAATGGGATGTTTAAATTTACTCTAACATCCAATTTTCATTCATGCATTACCTTGGAGTTCCTTTAAAGGCATGCAAAGTTTAGGGCTGATAGGCTTCATGGTTTTGAAGTAATGGAGGAGGCGCACGCATGCGCGCACACACACACACACACACATTTATTATTATAGAGTAGAGACTATCTCATTCCAGTTCAAACCTATCTACTCTTTGTCATGCTGCTAGCTTTCCCAGGACACCATCCTATTCATTAACTACTCAAAGCAGAATAAAAAGGAAAATATGCCAGAGAGACCGGAGCAAAAATGTGCAAATCCCAATATGTGATACAAGAGTTTGTTGAAGAATATATAGGATGGTAAGTCTGAAGTTCACAATGCCAATAGCACCCCCACTCACTTTCCTTCTGGGTTCTGGGAGGGAAGACATATGGACAGCCAATGACATAGCGATGACAAAGTAAAGAGTCTTTGCAGGGGGGGGGGAGCAGTAGAATGGAAGGCAGCGTAAAGTACTTCATGCCCTGAAGGGAAAAAAGGACAATCTGCCATGCACAACAGAGTCTACCACCATATGTGGAAAAGCCAAAGCAACAAGTGAGACAAAGGCAGCATCTCACTTACAGGAACTATTAGCCAGGTTTTGATCCACTTTAGTCGGCCAATAACTCTGTAAGGCCACTTGCTGGAAACTACATATTTGCATAGATGTCTTTCTCCAAGTTTTGTGCAATGTTACTCCAACCTAGTCCACTTCAATCTTTGTAATATAACTATAAAATAGTAACTCTTCACTAGAATGGTGACCATGAATCCTTGCAAGGGTTATGGACCAATAGGGGGTGCTTGCTATGCACCCTATTTAAGCATCCATTACACCGTTTACAAGGATTTTAGCATCCGAGAAATAATAATGCTATGCCATATGGTACAGTTTGCCAAGCTCAGCTATTGAGGGTGTGGTGTAGTCATGCCCACGGGGAGGGGCATGATGATGATGCATGATGGGCGTGATGGTGGAGGAGTGGCCGTGGGGTTCGGCGAGGGATATGAGGTGTGCACGCCGTCTGAGGCGTGGTAGTAATACTGGAGTCGGCCGGCTCGTGAGTGTACCGCGTACGGAATAAAGGAGAGCCGCGGGCACAGTACGCCCTGGCTCGCACTCGTGCAACACAGCCCGGCTCGACTGTTCCTCCGCTTCGTGTCTGCCTGCTAAGCATCTCCCAATTCAGTACAGTACAGTGGCGACGAGGATCGGCGGATCGACGTGTGTAAGGGCGGCAAATGACCCGTGCGGTTCCAGGCTACGGAGCCAAAGGTCTCGCCGGCGCGAACATGGCAAAGGGTCGGTGCATGGCAAACGTACGCGTGCCCGCCTTCGTCGGAATCTACTTCGGCCACGTCGAGTGGGCAACGTTCGTTCATTTGGTTCATTTTCTTGTTCGTTTTGTTGAGGATATGCGTTTCGGCTCGAACGCGGCGTTGGACGTCGCGCAAGCTCTGGAGAATATCCGAGGTCTCGATGGTCGGGACACAGCAGATGGTCTAGGGGTCATCGCGATGGGCCAGGCACGCACGGCCATGCACACGGTCTGCGGCGCGGGTCGTGGGCGAGCGTGGCAATGCAATCACTCGGACGGCGGTCTGGGCTCTCGAGGTCGTCTACGGTGTGTGGGCCGAGGGTCATCGCCCATTGTTACGGTCATAGATGGCGGTGTGCGAGGCGATCCTTCCGTCCCGCGTCGAACCCTGCTTGCGATTGATCCGGAAATGACAAGATCAGTGGCAGGGGGGGGGAAGTGAGCGAGGCACGGATCGGGTGTCGAGTTGAGTCCACCCGTGCTGGCCGCGCGCATCGCATTCGGCTGTGCCGTGCAAATTCCACGGCAGAGGAGCATCCGGCACGGTTCAGAGATCATTTTATTTCTGGTCTGCGAGCAGCCATTGACATTGTCTGCGAGCAGCCATTGACCGACATCACATTCGACTCGGCGATCGCGACTGTTTCATCTATCGAGCAGACACCGGTGACCGCGCAAGTCCGCGCGATGGCTCAAGTGCCGCAGGGTGCTCGCACGCCTAGCGGTGCGGGACGAGAGCGCGCACCGCAGCACGGTCGCACCGGGAGCGAAGGGGCACCGCAGCACGGTCGCACCGGGAGCGAAGGGGCACCGCAGCACGATCGCACCGGGAGCGAAGGGGCACCGCAGCACGATCGCACCGGGAGCGAAGGGGCACCGCAGCAGGACCCCAGTGACCTGGAGATCAGCCTGCAGCCGGGGCATGATGATGCCGGCGAGCCGGAGCAGGAGCCGGGCTCGGCGAGCCGGACCCTTTTGGGTCGGGCCGGGGTCGGGTTAGTCCCTCCAGATGTGCCAGTGCTCTCTTCGAGACCTTCGTCGAATACCGAGGGCGAGGCGCTGGCGGCGGGGGCCGCGTCGATGCAGCGGGAGCCACCGTTCGTTGCTGCCTGCGGCGATGAGGTGCGCTCCAGGAGCGGCGAGAGCCATATCAGCTTTCGCGATGAGTTCCCGCGCTTCGGTGAGGCAATGCGCATCGGTGTGGTTCAGGCAGCTTCAACAGGGGGCGGTGCGCCCGTGGCGTTAAAGGGAGTCGCGAGTCGCAGCATCAAGTCGACAACCAAGAAGCGGACTCGTGATGTGGGTTGTGGGTTGTTGTTCATGGCATATGTGTTTTTCCTTGCTCTAGTGATGCAGTTTAACGTTGTTGAAATAAATGCCAGCAGTTCTCATATAAAAGTGGATGTGGCGGAGATCAGTCAATGGGAGTTGGATTATGGTCAATGTGATGTGGGGGCGAATAAAGAAGGTTTGTTAGCCTCCAGTTGCTCCAGGCCGCAGGTAATTGCTTTGTCATGTGCTGGGATTTTATCAAAAAGCGCTGTATCTGGAAAAATGAATTTACGATGCTTCGAATGTTATTCGTAATGATTTATAACGAGCCTATGATTGCAGTGTGGTTTAAGTGGAATTGCTCCCGTCTAGCGGCCGTGTGGGTCTCGGAGATCGACTCGGAACCAAGACTGGTGCCCTGGTCTGCGTTACCTCCACCTCTGATTGCGAGCACAACTCGCTGTGTTCGCTCAAGGCCGTTGGGACGGGCGTTGGCGTCTCGACTGATGGTGGTGCGTGAGTTGTTTTGGCGCATTAAATGCATGCAGCCAGCAGCGCTGTTCAGCGCCCCGGCCAAGGTCTAAGGCTGGCGCCACGGCTTCCAGATAGCGGGCTGCCGGCCTCGGGATGTTTATCTACGCCGGGTCTGCCTGGGGGAGTGGGCCGGAGGCGTTTGATGGGGCCGGAGGAGGTTAGCTCGAGAGGTCGTTACGACCTTGGCCAGGGTCATGTCAGCATGGGACACCTGGGAGGGGCGTGTTTGCTGCATAATGCCGCTGTGCTTCTCATTTTGCTGCTTCATATCGGTAACGCGGTCAGACCTGACCTTTGCTGCTCCACTCGCTCGCATCGACACATTATATGATGTGGTGTGCTATTATACTTTGTTATTTTCATTTTATTTCCATGATTATTATACGAAATCCTTCGTGTTCTGCATGCTTCTTATAATACTGATCATTTAATAATCATACTTTTAGGAGGGAGGAGTGTGGTGTAGTCATGCCCACGGGGAGGGGCATGATGATGATGCATGATGGGCGTGATGGTGGAGGAGTGGCCGTGGGGTTCGGCGAGGGATATGAGGTGTGCACGCCGTCTGAGGCGTGGTAGTAATACTGGAGTCGGCCGGCTCGTGAGTGTACCGCGTACGGAATAAAGGAGAGCCGCGGGCACAGTACGCCCTGGCTCGCACTCGTGCAACACAGCCCGGCTCGACTGTTCCTCCGCTTCGTGTCTGCCTGCTAAGCATCTCCCAATTCAGTACAGTACAGAGGGTAATCCACTCCATGCTGATGAAGCCCAGTGAGCCAAAAACGCATCTACGGATTGATTGATTCCCAAGTGATGGGCTGGCATTGTGAGAAAAAGAAAGATGCGTGGTTGAGTTGCAGGACACAATATAGCAGCTGATGCTGCTTCTTTGTGGTGAGTGATTCTGTCTTTCACAGACTCCACCCACTGCAGATTGCAGTTGAAGCCGAAAGTACCTTTTTAATTGTGAAAATAACTTCTACACAAGGAAATTCAATACAGGAGGCAATTAAGCCATACAAGTCTGTGCAATAATGCAAATGTCTAAGTACCCCCCCATACCCACTAAAATATACATGTCTCACTCAATTTACAAAACATCTAAGTCTGTTTCTGCTATCACCACCTTTATAGGAAGACTTTTACATGCATTTACTATTCTCTGAGTGAAAGACCGCTGACTTAGTACCGTCCTAACTCTCCTCTTGTTTACTCTGAAACTGTGTCCCCTGGCCTTGTCAGTGACCATTCTGCTGAAAAACCCTTCTGCACATATTTTGTCGATACACTGCTCTTCATTATCTTAAACATCCTCATCTAATAATCCCCTCCTTTCTTATGAATAAAGTCCTGTTTCTTTCAGCCGCTCCTCATAACTTCATGTAGTTCAGCATGGCATCAATCCACATGTTCTATATTATTATTCTCATTTTGTATGCAGCATGAAGGCTGGATCATTGGCTGAGGGTGCCGCTGTGCCATTGATGCAGTGCCCTCTATAGGGCTAGGGAAGAAATTTGGAATCTGTCCATGATACCAGCGATAGCTCACCTACTCTTCATGAAGGAGACCGTGAGATTTTTATCGTCCACCAACTAATGCTGGCAGATGGGACACCCAGTTGAATGTCCATCCAAAGGATGGCACACATTGACGAATCATCGTGCCTTGAAAATATTGCGATGACTATTTATAGACGGTCCGAGATTCAAACCCAGGGTAGATAGCTTAGAGGAGAGTGTGCGTACCTCTGGGCCATTCAGCCAGGCTTACTTGCTCTATGCTGAACTCTCATTATGGCAGGTCCATCCTCAGATGTGGTGATCAAAACTGTACACTATTCTAGATGAGGCCTCACAAAATTCCTATACACAGTCAACCTAATATCGTGAGCTAATGGGAAGAGAGTGGTTTGGTTCCTGGACTTCTAGAAAATATCGAGGAAGATTGATGGCAGCCAGAAACAAACACATTACAATTAAAATAAACAAGTACATATGTATATAATGCATGTTAACATTGAAATAAACATTAAAAATACAATAAATGGTGTAAATTAAATAAAAACACACGACTTTTGCCTTTTTAATACATTACAAAATAGTGAGGTGGGTTAGGGAAAACATATTAATATACTCGCACTATATGCTACCATAAATAGAAAACACAAGACTTAACTCGGGATGATGCTGTTAGAGGGGGGAGGGTGGAGTGGAGCGGGGGAAGGGGAAAGGGTGAATCAGAATGGGGAAAGAGAAAGCAGGGGAAGGTGATTCAGCGAATGGAAAAGCAGCATGAGCTTTATGACGAAGGCACCTGCAGCATTGCCACAACCCACAATGGAGAAGGGTAACACGATCTTTAAATCACCTGACCTTGAACTACAATCTTCCCTGCTTGGAGAGCAAGGTAAGAACGAGATGGCATCATCTTCCAGAATAATCCCATCTCATCAGTGTTAAAAACCTGTTTGGTCATAAATCCCTTCACCTTGATTTGTTTCATGAGAATGTGTATTTGAGAACAGGGGTTCGAATCCAGGTGTCGGAAATTAAGGGTTTGGGAAGAAGGTTCGAATACAGAGTTGGAAAATGAAGGTTTGGGAATGAGGTTTGAAGAAAAATGAAGGTTTCAGAATGAGGAAGAGTACAATTGGGAAGGTTCTACCTACAATCATTGACCCCGTAATGGCGACTCGTACAGATGCCCCATTTTTACCTCGAGCCAATAGATCTAACAACTTGATCTTTTTGCCCAATGTCATAAACTTTCTCTGCCTTTTGGCACACTAACTTTGCCCATTGCTTTACATTTGGGCACATTAAAAACGGTGCATGAGAAACAACACAAGGCTCGTAATGGGAGGTAATCGTTCACGCATGGGACACAAACGATGACTCATCTTAGCTCAAAAAAACACAATTGTTTAAAATAAAATCCCGCAAAAACGAAATCGGCACACAATAGGTTGCCTGCAATTGGTCAACACGTGTAATATCAGAACACACAATATTCAATATTTGAGGGATTACTGTGCAGTGTTAACACTACCTCTTTTGATTTATAATTTATTATAATGGGCCTCCATCCATTGTTGAGTGAGCACAAGGAGCATGTCCATGGTGGATTGACCTGGTCTGAAATCAAATTGGTGATCTGAGATGAAGTAACTGGAAAAAAGGAAGGATTTCATTTCAGCTGTAACGATGGATTACATGACCTTTCTTATGATTGGAAGTAAGCTGACAGGTCTGGAGATTCCATGACGCTGACTTCCCCAAGCTCAGTGGCTGTGTTTGTTTCATCTGACGGTCCTGTGTGTTGTGTCTCATATATTTGTCTATATGTTCATGTGTGTATGATGTGTGTGGCTGCTCCACTGTAAGCCTGAGATCTGCCATTTTGTTTCAGCCTAATCAAAAATGCCTTGCCTTGGAACAGGTCACACAGGCCTATGGTGTGCATTTGGAGACTGAACAATGCATCTTCTCTCATTAAATGAAGGTGCCGTTTTGAGGAAACAAAGGTACATTTTGATTACAACTCATGAAAGGAAATGAGGAAATGCATGTTTTGTTCACAGCGATCGCAGCACCAGTCTAATATACCCCGCCCAATGAAGGTACGTTCTCATAATGTTGAGGAATGAAAACTGGTTTTTAATTTTAAAAATCATTTGGTTTTCACCTGACTTTTCAAGGCTTATAAACAAACGGATGGACGTAATTCACATGTTATGAGATAACTAAACATTAGAGGTGCCAAAAATCAGCTTGGTAGTGAAATTACAGCATACGTAATTAATTCGTTGGGAGGTCAGGGGAATTATCGAGACATATTTATTATGTACATGTACTCGTTAAATAAGTTTACGTACACATTATTATATTAATACACTGAGCCATATTTTGTGGATTAACTGCTGTGGACTAATTTATCAGCTCACTGCCATGCTGGATGGAAGTACGTTAGCAGCCTTAAGCTCGCGATATTTCCTGGAAATACCTTCTTATTTCAGCCATACTTGCATACGTGATAATTGGATGGCCTCTGAGCATGCAATGGATTTGGTAAATGTAATAGTGAAGCTTTTCCTCATCGTCGGTTATAATTTATTACTTACTAGCAGATTTATCCAGCGTTGTGTGGGAAGAAAAACGTGAAGTAACACTTTGTTGCCAAAGGAAATTTGTAAATTGTAATACCCTCTTCTACCATCACCAGGTGGTACTACATGGTACACAATTACAGAGAGATTTTATGCCCCCCCTCCACCCCTCACACCCCCATGTGAGATCACGGCCACATGCATGTTACCCCCCCCCCCCCATGCAAAGTTGTATTTGTACCCCGAGTTTGTAAATTAAAAGATGTGGCTGTGCGAGAGAGAGAGAGAGAGAGAGAGAGAGAGAGAGAGAGAGAGAGAGAGAGAGAGAGAGAGAGAGAGAGAGAGAGAGAGAGAGAGAGAGAGAGAGAGAGAGAGACAGACAGACAGACAGACAGACAGACAGACAGACAGACAGACAGACAGACAGACAGACAGACAGACAGACAGACAGACAGAGGACAAGAGAAGAGATTTTTTCCCTTTTATAGATATAGATGAGCATGGTGAATGTGGTGAAGGACTGAAGGTTCGTTCACAAAACAACTTCTTCTCTTCTCGTGATGCTCTCCCACTTCTGCTGTCTTCCCCAATCTCATGAGAGTTCCCTTGGTCCCACCCACTTTCCCCCATTTTCATTTTTCACTGATCCCGATTCCCTCACAATTCAGTCCTGTCTCCGGCTCTCAGTGATTGAATAGCAGTGTGCCACGATGCTTCTGGTGTGGGTAAAGTGCACATTCATGGTGAACAGCAGCCCTTATAATACAGGAAAGTTATAAATGTATGATAACCCAGCTAACACACAAATTTTGGGCAAACGTTGGGTCAACCAATTGCAATTTTCTTACAACTGTTTTTACAACCAGCTTTTATAAACGTTTACGTCGTCCAGATGTAATGTGTATATTTTGTCAATAAACAAGGATTTATTTATTTTAATATCTCTAACTTGACATTTCATCATGAATTATTCTTGTTTTATGATGTAATTATTTGCCAGTTTTCCAAATCCCAGAGAGGAAGTTTTTTTTAACTACAAGTAGATGAGTGGCTCACAGAAGGTAACACCTTCCTCATCCCAAAATCAGAAGAAACCCAACTACCTCTCAAATATAGTCCAATAACATGTCTACCAACAACATAAATCTTCTGAGAGTATTTATCACAGAAATTATGTCCCACCACCTGATGTAATCAGTGTTTCAATAAATTTGGCATTTATTTGAAATTAGGAATTTTTTTGTCAATTCAAGAAGTCGGGGGTCTTTACATCTGGCCGGTCCTGCTGCACGAGTCCTAAAGTCGGTGGGAGTTTCCATAAAATTTCTCAAAACATTTTGTATTTGAGATTTTGGGCAGTACCTCACTAGTACTGCAATTGAACAAACCAAAAAAGTATTTAAAAAAAAAAACACAAAATCATCGCATGAAAGTCTTGTGATTTTATACCATTATCTTGTGTCTCATTTGGAACTGAAATTGGTGTCATTGTATATGAAGAATTTCTGAATGATATAGTATCTAAACACACTTGCTCACATCCATAAGAGTATCAGGAACTGCCTTGCTGCCAGATGAATCTTTCACAGTAGCAAAGAACCCACCCTTACAGATGGGTTAATTCCCCCAAAATGGGCATACTTTAATAATAATCGTTGTGAATTGTAATACCCCTTCCCTTCAACTCCGGGAGCAGCGTGATACCATAAATATATTTACAGACAGAGGATTGGGGTCGTTTCCCCAACCTGAACCCCCGGGACTATGAATTTTATTATGTCCTAAAATATTTCCGCACACACGCCGACTACAACCACCACTTTTCATCGCATTCCGTCCAGCATTTCACGAGTGCGTATAAGTCAAAAATACAAGCACAAACAAACGAACGTACAAACACACAAAGAGACACTTCTTGAATTACATCGTATGATTGTTGCATTCTTGCCACTGGTTAAGCAAAGTGGTTTCCTTGTTGTGCTTTCATACAGCTCTCGAGGCGAAGCTGGTAAGCCAGTTCTGCGTGGATGAGCAAGGGCATGTCGACTCCTGGACTCACCGTATTGATGGTGTCCAGCCTCATGTGCCAACCCCAGCACAACACACTAGTCCCCATTATGAGACCTCAACATTGGCGGCCACTGCAGTCACCACAAAATTCCCAAGCAGAGATGTAGAGAGGATGAGAGAACGCGATGAACAACAAACACAGGTTATGACATGTTTCACACTCCTATCATGGTTTGCTTTCCATTGAACTCCTATTCACCTGGCCAAGCATACATCACCGTGATACCTCCAGAAATGTAATATATTTACAAGTGAACATCAAAATATAATAGAATTTTATTCTCAGCAGTGCCTGTTTTAATTTTATCACTTGGCGGGTGAAATGTCCCATTGCACCTTGCATCTATTATTTCTTTGCTCGTTTTAACTATTCTACACTTCACTGCAGATTCAGCCTCAACCCAACCCATGCTTTTCTTTCCTTTGTGCTCGAATTAATCATTGTAACCTTCCTTCCAAATTGCTTTCTTTTCCCCACCTCCCATGCCTTAACCTCTTTTTCTCATCTTTCCTGATATCCTCCCATCACCCGCTTTCCTTTGCACGTATATGTAGATGGCCTTTTCCCGTAGTGTGACTGTGCAAAACAAGCAGACCACAGTGAACGAACAATTTTTTTTCACACTTGTTAATACAGCTTTCTTGTTCTCTCAAACTACTTAATTAAAATAAATATGATTACAATATTTGTTTTCCTGGTTACGTAGGATAAATTTGCGTGGTGCACCTGACTCGTGAATTTATTTTTTCCTCCACACGTTGTTAATGCCTAGGAAGCAAGACTTCCAAGCTGGGAAATTTCTGTTGCCCCCACTGAGCCGATTACAAATATTCCAGAAAAACGTCCACAAGGTAAATTTTTACTTTCACATTTTGTTGTGATTTTATAGTTTTTAAAAGGATTTTTTTTTTTCAGATTGAAGTGTAAGGTTTGGTGCTTTGATTCCTCTACAGTAGGCTTCTAATATATAATTTGTTGAAGCTGGAATTTAGAAAATTTTGAAATCAGAAATTGTTGGTGAAATTCAGCCACATTCAAAAGTTGAAGCAATATCGAGTGACTTGCATTGTGGGTTGTACCAATGAACTGTAAAACTCTTCCTTTTAGAATGTAATACATACTGTACTTCAAAATATTAACTTTATATTCAGGTGTTTTAATAAATTTTTTTTTTTTTTTTTAAGATTCCTAAAATTGTAGGGAAGACAAATGATTGTAAATTCCTACACATGTGAATTCCTATTGGTAGGAAAGGATTGTTCCCTATGGATTGAACTGTTTCTCATTGCAAACAGATGGCTTCAAAGCAATTAATAAAACAGCATTTGGAGCTGCTTTTTAACGTTTTTGTGGATAAAGTGTGTTAATCATGACTGCATGATGCCTTCATGTTTCTGCGAGTTGTTTTTGTTGTTTGTCCATGTTGTGACTTGGATAATTCAATGCCCTTTATCCTTTTTGGTACCACTCTGGTATGGAAAATGTTCCTCCACTTGGAGACAACATATAATATTCCCTGGCGTCATCTCTCGTGCATTGTCTCAGGTCATATAATTTTTAATTCTCACATGCCAAACCTGAAAAAGATGTCACCCATCCTTTCAGATTTTCTCTGATGGTAATCTGTAACAATTTAATTTATTTTTTGGACACAGACATTTGTGAGCACGCACCTGACCGAACACAAACTTTGCCAGAGTTCATGCTTTCTCCATATTTTCACCTATATATGGTTACCCAGTAATTATGTCAAGTCGTGGCCAACTTCTGGTGACATTCATGATCAGATTTCTCGAAATGTCGCTATCCTGCACTGCTTCCTGAAGATCTGGCAGAGTCTGTTTGGTTGCAGCTTTTCCCCATAGATCCAGCACATACACTGTCTGCCTCTTTGTCTTCTTCCCTCAACCATACCCAGCATGGTTGATTTCTCCACTTTCGTTTTCTGCATACATGACTTGTCCAAAGTATGACAGTTTCTGTTTTAGCATCAGTGCTTCTAATGTACAAGTAGTGGACAACAAAAATTGTAAACACCAATGTAGAGTCAATAAATATGGCGTTGGACCACCGCGTATGGCCAGTATGGCCTCTATGTTCCATGGCATAGAGGCCACCAGTGTCTGGAATTCTGCAGGAGGGATGCAGCACCATTCTTCCATGAGAAAGTCAATCAACTCACACCTGTTTGATGGAGGTGGGAAATGGTGGCTCGGGCATCATTCCAGAATATCCCATAAATGTTCGATTGGGTTCAGATCTGGTGATTGAGAAGCCCATCACAAATGCATCAGTGTCATGCTCATCAAACCATTCGGCCACCACATGTGCTCTGTGGATGGGGGCACTGTCATCATGGAAGACACCCCTCCTGGCAGGAAAGAAATGCAGCAACATGGGGTGAAGATGATCACTCATTACCATAAGGTAGCGATTGGCACAGACCTTGCCGTATATGGGAATGACCCCACCCAAACCATGCCAGGAAAATGTGCCCAAAAACATTACAGAACCACCACCAGACCCCTTCACTATAAGAACCAAGCACTCAGGATTGTGGAGTTCTTTTGGTTGGCACCACGGTGCACTTGCCCATTTATCGAGAACTTGGTGAAGGATGATTCATCTGACCATATTACATTTCTCCACTGCTCAGTAGTCCATTGCCTGTGCTCTTTGCAACACCGGACTTGCAAACGTGCATTGCCAAGTGTGATGAGTGGTTTGTGCATTGCAACCCGACTATGGTATCCCACTCTGTCGAGTTCTCGGCAGACCGTTTTTGACAAAACTGGCTGCTCGCACCTTAGGTTTAAATTTACAGTTAATTGATCTGCAATTGCTTGCCTGCGTTGCCTTGCACTTAAAATTAATTCACGGATATCACGACCCTGGTGTATGTGCTTCCGCCCACTGTTGCCCTTTGCTGATGATGTTTTTCCCTCAGAGTTCCATGCAGACATCACCTTACATTGCTCGTGAAACATCAGCAAGTTGAGCTCTCTTTGTCACTGAAGCTCCTGCCAAACACACACCAACAATCACCCCTCTTTCAAAGTCAGAGGTCTCCTCTTGCAGCCATGGTTATAAGCAACCAAGCCTGTGCTGCATTTTTAGGCATGACCTCAAATATTTCTATTACAATTTCATCGGCACCTGGTGCTTTTCAATTTTCCAGCTCTTTCAAGATCTACGTACCTCACATTCTATCACTATTGATTCTTGCTCGTATTCTTTTCTTTTGAAGGTTGCCATCATATTTCGATGTCGTTTGTGTAGAGTTTCGGTATACCAGTAGCACATCCTTTCTTTCACCTGTATTTCTTCTGTCAGATCATTTCCTGTTCTACTCTTGAGGACCTCTGCATTTCTATGCATTACCTCTGAAATATTTCTGTCTTTCCTAGCTTGTCGTTGGAAGTCGGCATTTATAGCCACTCATTGTCCTCTCTTGCCTTTGGTTTTCATCTCTCCTTCATCTATTCTGTCTGCAATATGTATTGCTTCTTTTGAAGCCATTTCATCTTCTTTGTTCTGCTTGTTTTTAGGATGTTGTTTTTGGCCTCTTCCTTAACAATGCCTGTGACCTCTTGGCTGGCCAGGTGGAGATAATTAATTAGCCCATCCCCCATGCAGCAGAAGACAGGATTTTGCAAGTGTGTGTGTGTGTGTGTGTGTGTGTGTGTGTGTGTGTGTGTGTGTGTGTGTGTGTGTGTGTGTTTGTGTGTGTGTTTGTGTGTGTGTTTGTGTTTGTGTTTGTGTTTGTGTTTGTGTTTGTGTTTGTGTTTGTCCGGGCTGTAACTTTTTTACCATTTGAGCTTTTGTCATCAAATTTTCAACAAAGCTTGATTATGAGAACATGGAGAAGACAAATTAAGAATTTGGTCAAAAGGTCAAAGGTACCATTTAGCATACAGAAGAAGAAGAAGAAGTCCAAATACAAAGTGGACAGGCTTTGCATTTTCAGATGCTTTCTAGTTTAAAATGTAATTACTTTAAATATCACATACAATCTATCAGAAAGTCACTGGACTTCCTATGTAGGGATGACCCAGACAATCCATGATAGGTTTAACTCAAGACAAATCCTCAAAAAAAATAAACCAAGATACAAACTTTGACATCGATGAAGTACCTAGCAGTTGTCTGTGGAGGATTTCACATCCAATAACATTAATTAAACTTTTGGATAAAATCGATAAAATACAAAATTGACCAACCCAAAATAGCCATTAATTCTTCTTATTCTTCTCTTCTTTAGAAAGCCAAACTCAAAAATGGTTTGAACTCAAGACTTGTTTTAAACACGAATGTACTACATTTTATAGTGGGAAGATCCATGACTCGTCAAATGTTTTTTTAATACATTGTCGAGGCTCGTATAAGAGCAAACACAGAACGTGCAACAAGGGGAGCAGGAGATGAGAGGTGGGACAGAGAAGGACAAAACAGTGGGGAACAGAGACATTAGGAGATCTGTGGAAGTGAGAGTGATGGGGTGGGGAACAAAAGCTAAACAAGATGGACACTACAGGGACTTTCAGGAAGGAAAGCAGGGAATTTGAAGGAGATGGGCTTGGGGTGGATTAACGGGGGTAGAAAAGATTGTGGTTTTGGATGGAAGAAGATAAGAGATGGTGGTGAACAGCTGTTTTGAAGACCTGGATGGAAGAGTGGGATTTAAGAGAGTGTGGGAGTTTGTTCCAAAGGTGGGAAAAAACGAGAAATGAAAGAGTGAAGGTTAGCAGTGATTCTTGATTTTGGTAGTTTACCAAAAGGGGGTTGCTGGCGGACCTTGAGCGCCCTGCAGAAATATGAGGGGGTCATCTCACAGACAGCATGGGGGCAAGGCCGGAGAGGAGATGGTAGAAGACAGAAAGACCACTGACCTACCGGCGGTGAGAGAGTGAGAGACCCAAAGACTTAACCTCATCGCATTAGATACCAATGATTCTAAAGGCCTTGGTCTCCACAGCATGAATCCAAGAAAGGTGAGAGGCAGGAGCACCAGCCCTGGGGGGAGAGCAGTACTCCATTAAGGCTGCGGATGTAAGCTGTGTATGTGGTCAGGAGCTCAGGTATGCCAAGGAAGGACTTTTCACAATGGAGGATGCGCAGTCGGCATCCTGGCTTTGGAGCCAGGCTTTGGAGGCCAGCTTGGAGATGTGGCTTTCCCAGGAAAGATCACGGCAGACATCCATCCATCCATTGGGACCATACTCTGTGAAGAGCATTGGTGCTGCCTAAGCTGTCTCCTGGGCTATTGGGCAAAATCCTGGAAGGGACATCACTCCAACAATATATACATTCATACACTACCAGTCAAAAGTTTTAGAACACCCCCATTTTTCCAGTTTTTACTGAAATTTAAGCAGTTTAATGTTTCAATGTACTCTGAAATTAAAGCAGAGAACAAATAAACAATTGGAGATAAAAAAATAAATCATGGAATCCTTTTGTTGAACAAAATTTAATCTACATTTTTCACTCATCAAAGTCGCCACCTTTTGCAGATATAACAGCTGAACATACTCGTGGCATTCTTTCTACAAGGGATATCAAATATTGTTCGGAAAGGAGAGTGTCACAGGAGGCAATTACATTCTGGGCGAAATTATCCTAAATCCCTAGCAAATTAACACAGCACCACCCCCTGTGTGGTGACACATAACACTTAAGCTCACAGTTTCCCTATTTAATTTACATCGAGATGTCTCCTCCACATCCACGGACCAAGCAACTCTATACAATCCTAACTTTCCTATGAAATTCCTCCATTTACCCCATAAACATAATAACATATACTGTATTTGTATATGTTTGTGTGTATGTATGTATATATACATATATATATATATATATATATATATATATATATATATATATTATATGTGTGTTGGTGTGACATCACCTAAAAAATTTTTTTATTATTCACATATTGCATCAACGTTTATATTTCATTTCATCATGCGTGGAATTGTGTATGGAATGTTTGTCAACAAATTTCAAGGTGGCCTAGTTTTTACGTGGTTAACATGGCAGAATTTCCCTTGTCCATGTAAAAAGCAATTTCTGAAAGTGAATAAATATGTGACACATTGTACCACATTCACAAGAAGGTAATTATCCACCTGCACTGTTTTTTAGAGGACACTATACACTTATTATGTTCAGGTAGGTGGGGTGAGCTGATGTAAAATTGTTCCTCGTGTCATCTTCGGCTTTCTGCAGATGCAGGCTGTAATGAACCAATGGACACGGGCCCTTGTCGAAGCTACATCATCAAGTGGTTCTATGACCAAACAGCAAATGGTTGTGCACAGTTTTGGTATGGAGGTTGCCAGGGCAACAATAACCGCTTTGAGAGCAAAGAGCAGTGTCAAACTGAATGTGTACGATATTGGAAGTGAATGTTTACACAACCATCATGACATACTCCCCGAGTACAGGTAAAGTAACATTATCATTTTTGACTTTGATTGTTGCAATTGTGTTGCAAGCCGACTAGAATTTGTAAGTGTTCTTGTTAAAGTAACAAATTATTTTTCTCAACCAATTAATGAGAGTGGTATGCTAACCACTGTGGGAAAGAAGGTTCAACAACATTTTGGGCATACGCCCTTTTTCAAAGCAAGAGGACACTTAATGAACTCTCTATTTTTTTGCTGTGAAGAAGGGATTCATCACCTGAAACATCCTCTTACCCATGGTGGTAAGCATTCCTCTCAACATTTGGTTGAGAAAATTTATTGTCCTTATTTTTCCACATACACAGACAGACTCAAGTCATTATAAAGACTAGTTTTCCACTTTAGGTCGGATTGTTTGCCATTCACTTATGAACACAAAGCTCATAATTCTGGGGTCCCTGGTTCAAATTTCATTCTACAGCAAGATACTTTTCCATCAGTGTTATATAACCAATCCCAGTGGCATAATTCCATCTGATAATTCCACTCGGGTCAAGTCGTCCATTAAGGCCCTTATGTGGTGGCATCAGTTGCTCTTCTGTTCTCTTTCTCACTCCTTTACCCACTTCAATTGCTGGAGTATCTCGATTGTCAGAATAAATAAAGCTGGACAAATATTGCAGCCCAATGTAATGCCATTTTCAATATTTTGCAAGCTGTGCTTATTGTTGTGTGATAAAAAAAATCACATGATGATTTCACCAAAATGTTGCATTATAAGGCTTGCCGTGTCACCGGGAACCCAAATAATTCATGTGCAAACTCAATCAGAATCTGTGCAACTCATCAGTCAATTTTAGCCAAGTCCAGACACATTATTTAACAACTTTTATCATTTGTTTCCTCGTGAATGGTTTTGCTCATGATAGCCAAGTGTTCTCTAAAACCTGAAAATCTAGGAATTACAGTCTTCTGGACTGATGTGTGTTGATCATTGAGTTAATCATTTTGCAATTTGTTGACCAAGTAGCAATTTTGTATAAAATATAATACTGTATCACCTACATTATAAAGAGATATTGCTCTTAACAAAATGGTTTTATTTTATTTCTGTTATTTTGAGTTTTCAATATCATCTGGTTTGCACCATGAATAAGGCAGAAGTCTTATGAGAAATAGTCTGGATTAATTCCTCCACTCAATGTAAAACTCATGGATATTTCTTAAATACAGGGTGATTTAATAAAATGTGGCCTTTAGTATTTCAGAAAAATTAATTAAATACAAGAGAGATTGGTAATTGTGAGAGTTACGAATACCTAACAGATGGCGTTAGCATGTAATGTAATGATTGCACAGCATCAGTCAGCTGTTACTCACAATCCCATGCTGAATGACAAGATAGTATAGTTTTTGATGTATAAAGTCTATCTACATTTCATTGAGGCACCATGTATTTACAACTAACTCCATTAAGATCTGGAGATGACTTCACCAAACCCTTCTTTATTACGATCCGACCTTCTCATCCTTTGACACTGCCCATGTCAAAGTCTAGTGCTTTATCCTAAACCCAGCCACATGCAGAAATGATTCAACCATGTAAGTCCCAGGAGATGTGCCTCAATTTCTCTCTGACTTTGCCGAAGAGTCACCACCGCTCCACTTCATAATTGAGTGTATGTAATGAGATTCACCCACAAATAACCTATTTTGCCTGAATATCTCCCCGTATTCTGCATTATGAAGGATATGCTCTAAGAGCTAGCCCATGATTTCCAGAAGCCGTTGATGCCACATCTGCTTCCCACCATATCCACAAAGGATTGTGATACTTTTGACACCCCGTCGAGTCAATCAGAGTGAGTCAGACTGTTATGTGGAGTTGTCCCATCAAAAAGGAAGTAGCTTCGGTCTTTTTTTAAATTCATTTATGGATAATTGAATCTTATAAAGTCAGATATGATGTCGATGCATTTTAAATTTGTCTGGAAAACACCTGGTATTTGCAGCTTGTACCACCAGCGAATATCATGCAAATGCATGAATTGATCTTGAATTAATCACCTGAGATTCACATGGACAGATTGACTCAATTTATAGACAGGTTAGTTGTTTTGTACTTTTAGGTTCACAATCTAAATGCTGGCTTCTCACCCCGTCTGCATATATATGGGTATTCCTCGTTTAACGCAGTAGTTGCATTCCGAGAATTTCCTGCGTTAACTAAAAACACGTAAAACAAAAGTAATTTCCCCCAGAATAAACAGTATAATAAGTGGAGATTGTGTGTCAGGACATGGGTGGATGGATAAGACTGAGAGAGGGAAAATCACTCAAGCATTTAAAAAAAAATTAAATTAAAATAAAAACAAATTTCACTAACCTGATGTGTTCTTAATGGTGCTTGTGGTGATGTTGGAGGTGGAGGAGGAAATGGTATGAGGTTATTGAGGGGCTCCATTAAGCAAGCGTTCCATCTTCTCCATGATGCCCGATCGTCAACGACTCATTTTCATTGCAGTTAATGGTGTAACACTCCAAGCACTCGCTTTGACTTCATAAGAATTTACACAAATCGTTCGTAAAATGGATTCTATAAGTCCAAGCACTCGGCCAATACCATTTCACCATTGCTCGCTCATCTAAGCGCTTTTAATTTCACCCTTACCGGTCATGGTGTTGAAGGCTGCACAAGGTACTGCATTGCGCGATAAGTTAAAAAGATAAATTTGTGATAAATTAGATGCACACACACACTAAAATGGCTGCCACAAAACTGGAGGCTGAAAAGGAACCCTCAGGTTGCGGTGTGTTTGGTATTAGTCTGCACACGCCCAGCATCCTGCGCCCATCTCGGACCAGTTCAGTTGGCGCGGAGTGATGGCCGGATGATTTGCCCGCAGCCGTGTAACAACAAAAATGTATTTGTTGTATGATAAATGGTCCTAAATTCATTAGCAGCTTAATAAGAAAATATTGCAAAATGGCATTCTGTGCAAGGAACTACTGCACTTGTACTTGAGATGCCTCTCAACGTTTTACTTTGACATGTCAAACCAACCATTCCACCTTTCCTCAAAAATGGATTTCAATATTAACAAACACATGATAAAACCCTTCCCCAAGACTGACTCTTCTGCATGAGCTGCTCAGACTCTACACCCTGTTATTTATTTTTAGATCCTCCTGGAGGATTTCCAAGACTTACTCACGTTGTTGTTCTTCATCTTCTTGTGGACTTTTTGGTTTCACAGCCTACAGTTTTCATCGAAACTTCCTGAAACTTGGCATATATACGTAAAAAAATACCCTGCGCAGACAGTAACCATCTCCGATTTTGAAAATTCCTCCAAGAAAAAAAGTTATGATGTCAAAATATCCTCGCTAATGGAAATCGCCTAAAAAATTATCTCCGAAACTAGGCAAGCTTTTTGAATTCTGTTTGTGGGAATCGAACAGGGCATTAGCAGCAATGAATTACCGCACATATAATACATCACTATGACGTCATTCCTATTTTTTGACATTTTTTATTTCACAACCCAGAGTTTTCATCGGATCTTCGTGAAACTTGCCACGTATATGCAGAAAGCCCACGCGCAGGCAGTAACCATCTCCGATTTTGGAAATTCTTCCTAGAAAAAAAGTTGACACAATATCGCTGCTAATGGAAATCGCCTATACCATTATCTCAGAAACTAGGCAAGCTTTTTGAATTTTGTTTGCGGGAATCAAGCCGGGCATTAGCACAGATAATTTATCGCAAACCTGATACATCACAATTATGTCATATTCGTTTTTATGACGTCATCATTAAGAGGACGAAGATCTTAGCTCATTTGAGCTTGTTTTATTTGTGCTGCAAAGAAATTGTTTATTTTTTCCTATCCAGAACTTTAAAAAACTTTTTTTTTCTCTCTGCAGCATTCACCAATGATACAATATTTCCCTACTTTATGGGGAATACTATCTAATACTTTATGGGTCACATTCACTCATAATTCCTTTTACAATTGCAATTCTTTCCTTTCAAAATTGATAGACCAAATCACTCATCATGTCCACCTTGATCTTTGTATGGCCCTTTAGAATATACTCCAACAACTGGTCCCAGTCACTACAGAGTTGATTCCAAGCTCTCATATCTGCAATCACCAGTGATTTCATTCCAACCCTCCATTCTATCTCTGACTGCAAATTACTTTCCTTGCATCTCACTTTACTTTTCTTACATAATGGCAAATAGTATTGCTTTATTTATATCATTACATGTTACATTGATGCATCTTCATACGTCTCTGACATAAACATTACATTGTGTGGCCACACACAAATTGTTAATGTCTTTAAGTGTGTATAGAGACGTGACAGAAGTAAATAGACACCTTAAATTTCTTCATTTCATCTGTATAACTCGTTTTACTCAGTGATTTGTACTAATATTCAACGAATTCTTTGCAGAAACGAGTTCCTGGGTCATATATGACAATTAACTATGCCTCAAACCCAGGAGCACACGACAATCAAGCCGGTGATTGTGCAATTCACCAGCGAAGGCGAGGAATTCACAACTTCCCGTTCTAGTCGACCTGGGCCCTCAGAAAGGTGTCTTCAAGCTGTCAAGCGGTCCATTGAGAAAACTCCCCTTTGCAAGGCAGCAGATATTGCAGAGGAGGTCCAAGTTAGCTCAAGAACTGCGGTGCAGTACCTTCATTAACTGTGCTACTATGGGAGAGCAGCTCCGAAAAAAATCTTCATAGACCAGCCGACATTCAAAGGAGAAATAAGTGGGCTGACGAGATAGCCACCAGACCCTTGGAGTTTTGGCAAACTGTATTTTTTTTTTCAGATGAGTCCAAATTTGCTCAATTTTCTGAAAATGGACACGTATGGGTCCGGAGACTTCCTAGTCAAGAGTTTTCTTTGAACCAATTCCAGCCAACTGTCAAACACGATGGTTTTTTCAGTGATGGTGTGGGGAGCAATCTGGAGTGCTGGTTGGTCTGAGCTTGTGGAGTGTGTTGGCAACATCAACTCTCCGATATACATTTCTATCCTTGAGGATGGACTTCTCCTTGTCTTCTCCACTGGTCAGATGGTCAAAAACAACACTGTTTATGGAAGATAGAGCTCCATGCAACACTGCAATAGAGACCAAAGAATGGCAGGACAGAAATGGGATCAAGCCACTTCCATAGCCAAGTCAGTCTCTTGAGATGAATCCCATTGAACACCTCTGGGCCATGTTGGATCGAGCTGTGCATAAAAAAGTCCAGGAAACCAACATCATGGGCAGAATTGCTAACCCGTTTGCATGGAGCCTGGGTAGAAATCCCACAAGAGAAAATTTCGGAACTTGTTAGGTCTATGCCAGAAAGAGTAAAAGCGTTGATATCTGCAAATGGCAAGTCCACAAAATACTAGTGTATGTATTAAAATGGATCAAATATACTTCAAATGGTCTACAAATAAATTCTTTAAAAGTCATGGTGTCTATTTACTTCTGTCATATCTCTGTACAATGTATCAGAATGTGTGTATGTTTTCTCGATATACACATACACATGTTTATGTATGTGTAGATTGGGGAAACTGGTGTATGTTTTGACACATCCCCCATAGTAGCTATTCCTTGCATTTATGATACCAAGTGTCAAAGGTTGGTGCTTTATACCATTGGCAAAGAATATCTGCTATTGGGGATGTCCCAGTGCACCCTGTGTCCCAATGTATTCCACTAGTGGATATTTAACGTAAACAATTTTTTCCAAAGACATACAAATTGTGGTGCAGGGTAGTCTGATGGTGAGGAAGTGGATTTGTAACCAAGATTGTGGGTCTATAATTGAACTGAAGGCAACAATTTTACAGATTTGCAGTATAAACTTCTGGAAGCAAAATTGGTATTTAGACAATTATCATGTCAATACTGGTTTGTCTCATGAAAGACCTTCATCATGGAGTGGGGGGAGGGGTCTGCATGCGGGTAGGCTGTCTGCTCTATGATCTGGTCTACATTTGATGCCAATCCACTCATTGTGGTTGAATCTTAATTGACAGACAGATTTACCATTCCTTCGTCTTATCATGTGTCCTTCGCAAAGAGTAGGTGAGCTATTGCCAGCACCCTGGTCAAATTCCAAATTCTTATCCTGATTTCCTGTACCAGAGTGGCAACCCATCCAGGATTGTAACCCTAGCCAAGAAACTGCTTCGGCAGAACTGATGCTCTGCATAGAGCAGGGTTCATGAATGATTGATCTATCAATCATCACTTGTGATTACTAACCCTAGTAATCTGATGACCTTGGGGTTTATCGGAATTTTTATTTTCCACGCTTGCAGCCATGAATGTGAAAACCAATGCTTTTTTTTTTCTTCTTTTTTTGCAGGCAATGATGACGGATTAATGAACATCAAGATTTGTGTGACACTGTGATGACCGACCAATTTGTGTGACTGTCAGTACCAGATTCATTTCAAACAAACACTACTGAAGGAGCATCGCCTTGAACAAGACAGCATGTAATACAACGAAATGCGATTATTGAAATTATTAATGGTGCTTTGTTTCCCTCATGAAATTTTCTATTTGATAAACAAAGGTAAAGCTTTGCTCTGGGTGTTAATGTGCTTTACTAATCTGCAACTTTTATGCAATCATAGTCATCCTGATATTCACAGTGAAAGAATAATTGCTTCATGTTTTTCCAGCAGCATTCATTATGGATGTCCACTACATATGTGGAATCTTTAATCGAACAATTTAATGATTCTGATATATCATGTACATACTATACCAGACTGAAATACGAAGGCTGAATCGTCTTCATTTTTAAAATATTTCAAGCAGGTAAAGGCTCAAATAAATCTTTTATATTTATCTTACTATGTTGTGAAACATTGAATTTGTCACAATTGTCATGTGTGTTTTTTTTTTCCCACATAATTTTTTCGTTGAACGAAGAATACTGAATTTTAAAAATGATGAAGTCCCCAATTGCACGAGTCATCATCACCATCATCATTGATGTACCATACCCTTTACGAAGTGGCATTTCTGCCAAAACAGTTCATTTGGAAGGGGTACAATCCTGGAGGGTCGGCTTTCAGATGCAGGAATTTGGAATTTCGTCAGGGTGCTAGCAATCACTCACCTTCTCTTTGCAAAAGATCTTTACATCTGCGGGATCTCTATACCATCAACAACTAATGGTTGTAGACAGAAAAAACGATTTAACATCTATCCCATGGACAGCACACACATTGATGTATCACCCTGCCTGTGTAACTTCATTATGATAGTTTATAGCTGGGCAGAGATTCAAACACAGGTTACACAGCTCAGAGGTGAGTGTGTGTACCTCCAGGCTATCCTACCAGCCCAATTAGCTTGCAGTCAGGAGAAATTAAGGTTGTTTCTTTTTCCTTCATTTGTTCAAGCTTTGATGTTGTAAAATTATCTCACCTTATAGTTCATCCCTCCCACCTTCCTCCATCCCAACAAACAATCCGCCATGGGTTGCCAACAATTGTACAGTCTGGATGGGCCAAATGGCCTCCTCCTGTGTTGAAATTCCT
>NC_140968.1:63463116-63583116 GCF_056783735.1 Eptatretus burgeri
CTCCTACCCTCAACCCTCCCTTTCCTCTCCCCATCTATCTCTCTGTCCCCACCTCTAGCCTCTTCCCCCTGCTCCCCCACACCTCCCCTGCTCCCCCACCCCTCCCCCTGCTCCCCCACACCTCCCCCTTCCCCCCACACCACCCCCCCCTTAAAAACACCGAAGCGACGGGTTAATATACAAACGGGGTTGACAGCAATGTGTCGTGTATAGTAAGTTGTCCTCACACACACAATGGAAGACGTTGCGTACATAATAAATGCATAGTCCCTTTAACAGTCATTTCTGAAGTCACACGTCTCAAATTTTCTTTCCTTTATTTCTCCGAAAAGATGTTCCTGAATTTTTACATTTCGAAAAAAACCTGAAGTACTCCATTGCTCTGTATATGTCAGAGTCAAATTTCCGTGACTGCGTCGTGGTGTGCAAGTGCAATGATGACGAGTTGAAAGGTGTATACTCATACGTGAATATAGTAAAGCTGGCTTCCAACTTTTCATATTTACTGTACTGCACAATAACTACTCACCATTTACATATATCATTTCCTGAGGGCAATGGCATGCATAAATCTAATAATTTAAATAATTCATATCGGAATGAATAAAACAAACAGGAACTGTACGTGATTTGTAGACGAAGTATATCGTGCTCACGTTTTTGGAGCCAATCGTCACTGAACAACATGATCAAAATGTGGATATCGGCGTCGCCTTGTTCAAAATGAAATAGAGAATTAAAAACTTTAAGATATAAAACATGCCTCTGAGGCATGTATGCTCGTTCTGTTTTCACACTATATCCTCCAATCTCGACCCTAGAGGCGTTTACACGATGTTTAATTGTAGAACTTGCTTGTTGAAACTCATTCACGGAAACGAATGATAACTATCATTACTTCCTCGGTAAGTCTCTGTGTCTCTGTGTCTCTGTGTCTCTGTGTCTCTGTGTCTCTGTGTCTCTGTGTCTCTGTGTCTCTGTGTCTCTGTGTCTCTGTGTCTCTGTGTCTCTGTGTCTCTGTGTCTCTCGCGCTCTCTCTCGCGCTCTCTCTCGCGCTCTCTGTCTCTCTCTCCCCCCTGTCGCTCTCTCTGTCTCTCTGTCTCTGTCTCTGTCTCTGTCTCTGTCTCTGTCTCTGTCTCTCTCTCTCTCTCTCTCTCTCTCTCTCTCTCTCTCTCTCTCTCTCTCTCTCTCTCTCTCTCTCTCTCTCTCTCTCTCTGTGTCTCTGTCCCTGTCTCTGTCTCTGTCTCTGTCTCTGTCTAATACCTTGTGTGGTATTTGACATCTTCACCTGGTTATTGATATCTTTACACTTCCAAATCCATAAACTTCGAAAATATTTAATTTTCATTCACTGTTTTGCGTGAATTATATAAGATCGGTGTGTATGTTCCTCTGGAGTATCTGGAGTACCATTAGTTGAAATGCATTTTATATAATTTAAATTCATTTAATGTAAATCAACAGACTTCCAATGAAACTTAAAACAACAAATTTGGAAAAATTAGAATCATTGATGCTAACCTCTACTCATTTGCTCACCTCCACTCATTTGGTCCTCTTTTTCCTGCCTGACTCATTGCCCGACCAACTTCCACATTCTCTTCAATCTCATTCATTAAGACAGCAGTCCACCACCATCTCTGATCACAACCCCACCCACCCAAAACCATGAGCTTTTCTACCCAGTGATGTATTTAGTATTTTCATTTGCAGGTCTAAATGAAAGATCACCTGTCTCGGGTCCTTCCACTACAGGCCGGGGGTCAGGAGACCTGCGGCGGGTCCTAGACGACGGAGGGTCTTTGAGTGCCTCTCCTGCATTCTCAACCATTTCTAACCATAAAAATGGCTTGTAATCATGGCAATATTTTGTACTTTTTAAGCATAAATGTAATTTTTTAATCTAAAGTAGTTTGACCAACAATTTAATTACCAGTAATAACATATCTTGGAATACTACATGGGGAAAAAAGGAAAAGAATGCAAAAAAGTCTCAAATTCCAGAAACTGCAGGGTTTTTTTGGATGGACACAGTGCAGGGTTGACAAAGTCAAGGCTCGTGGAAGAGCTAGAACACAGAATGGATCAGGACATAATAGAACAAAAGGAATAGTAGAAGAAATGAAGAAAAACGCCAATAGTAGGGCTCAGGGAAAAAACAGGCAAAGATGGACAAACAAGGGATGTGAAGAAGAATGAGGGGAGGGAATGACATATGTGGTGGACAAGATGGATACAGACGCGAACGCTGAGGAAGGAAAAACTGGAAATTTGTGGGTGGGGTGGTTTAACAGAGGTAGAAAAGATCATGTTTGTGGATGGGGTGTGATCTGAGATGGTGGTGGTGGTGGTGGTGGTGGTGGTGGTGAACAGCTGTCTTGAAAGGGAAGTGAAGGAAGAATGTGATGGTGTGCTGGAGGGAAGAATGTGATTGAAGAGAATGTGGAAGTTGGTTCCATACTTGAATTTTAAAAAAACGAACATAACGGCATGAGCTCATCATCCAGATAAACCATGGAGGAATGAAGAGAAGGAGATTAAAGGAACTGAGCTCAAACGTAGAGGGTTTCGTAGCATGGTTGTAAAATCAGCAGCTGGTAAACACCCACAGGTATTGTGTAAATAGTGCCTGACAGGCTGTCTGTTGAGTTCACACACGTGCACTGAGTATTACCCAGCATACACCTGCATGTAGCAAGCGCTCGGCGTGATTGAAAGTTGCGTCTTACAGGAAAGAAGACATGGCTATGGCTCAGATTTAAGCAATCCAAGTGATTTGTCCAAATAATATTTGAACACACATTAATTATATCACTGGGAACAAAGTTTTTGTTGCATTGATACCAGCACTTGATCTTACCTAATTTGAGTGTGCTGCATTCATATCTGAAGTTAGTTTCTCTCTGTAAGCTCTAGATTTTTTGCAATCCACCATTATCAACATTTATTTGTTAAGTTACAATTTGAATTAAAAGCAAATTTAAATTAACATATATTTTGACGTAAAGATGATAGGTGATTCAGAACAATTGATAAGGATGGAATGCAAAGTTCAAATCGGTCCTATTCAGGCAATAATTTGCGCTTGTAGCTCTTGCGTTTGTGGACTTCCACAGGGCAATCTTGTTTGATGCTCCAGCAGTAGTCTGCCATCATATTTTTGTCCCATCGCCCTTGGTAGCGCTCTTCCATCGTCATGAGGTCCTGATGGAAGCACTCTCCCTGTTGCTCACTTACAGCCCCCCAAGGTTCTCAGGGAATTGATAAAGGTGACGATTCAGGAAATGGAGCTTGATACTCATGTTGCACCGAAGATCGCGAAAAGCCAACAGCATTCTAGTAACCAGAAACTCATAGTTATCTGCCTTTTTGTTACCAAGAAAGTTTTGTATAACTGCAATGAAAGACAGCCATGCTGTCTTCTCCTTGTCATTCATCTTCCTTACAAATTCCTCATCACGTACAAGGGCACGCATTTGAGGTCCATTGAACACACCTGCTTTGATCTTCTCGTAAGACTATATGTTCTATAGAACTATAGCAGAAACTATATGGTGAAAACATTCACCATCAGTACTCCATGCTTTCACGAACTGTTTCATCAAGCCGAGCTTGATTTGGAGTGAGGGAAAAATGATCTTCTCTCGGCTGACGATTGGGCCATTCACAATGTTTGGCATGCCTGCTTCCAGAGTTTCACGGATGGGCCACTCCTTCTGGATCCAGTGTTTCTCTCGAGCTCGGCTGTCCCACATGCAGAGATGGCATGGAAACTTTGTGAAGCATTTCTGTTGACCAAGGAGAACGTTGACCATTTTCAGGTCCACACAAATGATCCAGTTGTGCTCGTGATATTTGAGTAAGTCAACGACCATTTTTATGTCATTGTTCTTCTCGCAAATGCACTGAGTGACCAACTGGAACCGCTCCATAAACATTGCCATTGTGCAAGAGAATACACTTGAGGCTGCGCTTAGAGGTCTCCAGAAATAATCGCCATTCTGTTGGATTAGACGAAGTAACACCTAATTGCCTGAGAAGACCTGGGATATCGTGGCAGTAAACAAACTGCTTGGCTTCTGAGAAAAAAGGCGACAAAGATCTGGTCCTGATTTCGGAAATATGAAACATTTGCAGAGTGGTGAAGTACATTTTTTTCTTGCAGCCTGGAGGCAAATACCTCAGCTGCTTTCTTGGAGAGCCCCAAATCACGCACCAAGTCATTCAATTCCGGTTGGCTAAACTGCTGAGGGGCTGATGACTGTTTGGTATCAGATGAGGAGGCTTCAGATTCTGAAACCATTTCTTGAAGCCCATCGTCACGACCCTCGTGCTCTTGCTGATCATGTTCACTGCCTTCATCTTCAGATAAAACAAAACCATTTGAGATTGGAACGGGGAGTTCCTCAGAGTGCGGAGTAGGTCGAATTGCTGAGGGAATACAGGGATAGGAGATCTTTTGCCAGTTTTTCTTGCCGACACCCTTTGTGTTGACCAGGCAAAAATAGCAGTCAGTTATGTGGTCCTTGGGTTCTCACCAAACCATGGGAACTCCAAAAGGCAGACCCTTTGTTTTCCTTTTGTCCAGTCATGAAGCATTTCCTCACAATTATGACATACAATATGAGGAACCCATTTCTTGTCTTGGTCGCCAAGGGGAACATCAAAATAGGCTTTATAGGTACGCCTTACAAACGATGTTATATTGCGCTTTTGACGAAGTAGTGTGTAGCAGCCACATACATAACAGAATGCATCATGATTATTTACACATTTATGTCTTATTGAAGAAACCATGGTCAGATCTGAAACAAATAAAAACATTAAGTTAAAGAATATATATCAATAAAGATAAAAAAATTGATGTCAAATAAATCGTTAGCAGCAAAACGAATACGGTCTGTAGTTATTTAGCAGTTTAGGTATCGTATATTTCCACTAAAGTCCGAAATCGCACCCCTAGTTCTCAAGTTATCCCGAGTGCAAATAGCAATGGGTGTCCTTTTTTGCGAAAATCGCAAGTTTCAAATTGCATGAAAACTAGAGCATGTAGAGGAAAACCGATTTCAGATTTGAAATCGGCATTGAAAAAATACATAGAATAAGTTGAAAAATCTCATGCAACAGATAATAATAAAAAATTTGTTCCCCAGTGTAATCAGATTATTGTAGTGGTACGGAATATGATGCTTGTCATCTGCTGTGTGTGGCAAGCCAACTGTCACGGAAATGATATTTTCCGATGGTGATCAATTTTATTTGTCCGCTAATATTTTTGGACCAGTTGTGACCACATCATTAAACTAAGTGACTAAGGTGTAAACAAAGGCAACTTTCATCTGCAAAACCTCAAACTTTGAACCATAGGAAGTTGTCACAATAAACAAAAGTAGATTTATCTTGCCTTGTGAAAGTTGGATTTTGACGTAAAAAGAAAAAAAAAACATCAAATGTTTCAGAATTTCAATTCACACACGAAGAAAAACATGGCACATTAATCTCTTCTAGAACACTGCTGCACATGTGAAACGTGCTCCATTAGGTTTTTTTGTTAATACACACGTGATTTTCTCCAATTCTATACTCAGTGCAATTTATAGGTACCATGAGGATCCACACAGGAAATTGTGGAGGTGCAGGTAGTGGTGATGGTGCAGCAGGTGCAGACAGTGGTGGAGGTGCAGTGGGGGCAGGCAGTGGTGGTGCAGAGGGTGGAGGGAGTGGTGAAGGTGCAACAATATAAATTGGTAGACATGAGGTATGGGAGACAGTTTTTGTGGGTGATGAGACGATTAAATATGTAGATTCTTCATTCTGCAGGAAGGATTGCAGACAAAGAATTCTGTGTAGTTTTGAAGGAGCAGGAGTTAGGGACATTGAAGGAAGGGTGAACGATATTGTATCGGGTCATGGTAGGAAGAAGTTGGTTGTGGTACACCTAGGTGCGAATGATGAAGGGAAAGTTTACTCAGAGGTTTTGAAAAATAGATACAGGATATTGGGTAAGCGGCTGAAAGCAAAGGGTTGTGAGGTCATGCTTTCTGGGATTCCCCCAAAATTAGGAAACAATATAGAAATTATGAGCAGAGCAATAGACGTCAACCAATGGCTGGAAGAATGGTGTAGGGGTTGGGAAAAAGCTTTTACATTTAAGAAGTAGTGGGAATCATTGAGAGGAGAAAGGGAGTGTTTCCAGAATGATGGCCGTATATTGAATAGAAAGGGGGCAGCAAGGTTTGCAGTGGGAATTGAGGAAGGAATCCAGGCTTGTTTCAGGCCCTGTCGCACCTTGACGTTTTAGCCAGCGTATGGCAAGGTATCAAAATGTATGTAGAATTCTGGCGTACGCTGAACTATTGATGTTTTTTTCCAGTTTTGGACGTATTCATAACGAGTTGGACATATGCATAATGTATTGGTAACGTGCACAGAACGTTTCGATAACATATAGATAACTTGTATCAACGAATGCTGAGCGTGTTGTCGGCGTTCACAACCTATGCCCAACGATAGTCCAACTTATGCATAGCGCGGCAGCGTATCGCTGACGATCACGTGGCGTAGCCTATTAATAGGCTGCCGCTCGACAATTCAAATCATAACCGCACTAGACATCGAAGTGTCAAGCCGCTGTCGCACCTTGACGTTTTAGCCAGCGTATGCCAACGTATGAAAAATTTTCCGAATATGCTGGCACACGTCGAAGACGTTATAGGTAAGTTTTGTATACGTTAAGAGCACGCTGGCATACGTCGTAGTACGCCAAGTACGTCGACAAATTTTCAGCATGTTGAAAATTTTTCCACTTATGCCAGCGTATGACACACGTTCCGCATACGCTGGCCATAAGTTGTAGGCATGTTACGCGATCGTTGACACACGTCGACACGCATTACTTATAAGTTACTCATAAGTCGAAACACGTCGAGGTAAAGGCCCGGTCACACCTTGACGTTTTAGCCAACGTATGCCGATTTTTGAATTATTTTTCTAAAACGCTGGCACACGTTGAATACGTTATGGGTAAGTTTTGATAACATTGAGAGCACGCTGAAAAACACTGCCATACGTCGTTGTACTTTTTGGTTGTCCTCAAATTTTTTCATGCTTGAAATTTCACGACGTATGCCGGCGTATGACTCACACATTCCACTACGCTGGCCACAGGTTGTATGCACGGTCTGCGATCGTTGACAGACGTCAACACATGCTACTTGTAAGTTAATCATAAGTTGAGACACGCCGAGGTAATGTTTAGCGTACCCGAAACTTATTTCTAACCTATGATTAACGTGTTGTTGGCACGTTACGCGATCGTTGCTACACATCGACAGACGTTACTTTTAAGTTACTCATAGGCTGAATGACGTCGGTATTGTTGTGGTTACCAAATTCGCAAACCACCATTCAGGTCCCTTAGGTGAGGTATCTCGGTAAGTGCATGTGTAGTTAGGCCCAAACCCGTTGTCTAGTGGGAATACATGTCATTTATACGTGCTGCGACTCTTCAGGATAGCCGTTTTTCTTTTACTATCTTTATTTTGGACCAACCGCCATGATTACCACCACAACCACAACATCAACCACCAACCACAACACCGCTTCACCACAACCGCCACGACCTTCCCGTCACACCTCGCAACCGTAGCATCGCCACCGTTCTTGCCCCGCTGTGGGTACCGGTGTTGGATTCGTGCAGAGCGCGCGTCGAACAGCGTGTACAAAATCACGGATTTTGTGCTTCAAAAACGGATCAAAAACGACACACGCCCACTTTTTGCCGTCCAATCGGTGAGCGAGGGGCGATTTGGCCCCGCCTCCAGAACGATCGATATATGCAAATTTGTGGATCAAAAAGCCTTCACGCCCACTTTTTCTCGGGCCAATGGGGAGCGAGGTGAAAGGTCAAAGGGAGGGGGTCAAAGGCGAAGCTACGGGGGGATAAAAAGGACGGTGTTCGTCAGTCAGGAGAACGAGAAAGGAGAAGGAGAACGAGAAAGGAGAAGGAGAACGAGAACGAAAAGGAGAACGAGAAAGGAAAAGGAGAACGAGAACGAAGAAGGAAAACGAGAACGAAAGGAGAACGAGAACGAGAAGGAGTCGGAACGGAGGGGACGAGTGTGGAAGTCTGGAGCCCGAAGCCTGCAGTGGCTGGAGAAGCTGAAGAGAGTCGGACGAGGGGGTGCTCGCGTCGGTGCCGGGAGCTGCACGCCCGAGGGAGGCCGGCAGCGCGACCTGGCCGAGGTGGAGACGCACACCAGGGATAATAAAGATCCTCTATACCCCGAGCATCAGCAACCCCCTCCTGTTTCCCCCGCGCTGAGATAGTGCGACCAAGGGGGCCCCGTTCCCACCCCCTACCAGACACCGTCCACGAGGCCCGCGGGTTGCGGGGCCATCGCCGCTCCGCGTCTCATCACCAGACGGGTAGGCCCGACCCGGTCTCGGCCTCAGGCCCGCCTCATTCTTGAGGATATTTCTTTTCCTTGGTTTTGGGTATGTGTTGTCGGCGCCGTCTGTGAAGTAGAATTGTATAAGTGTTGCCGTGTGCTCGGTAGTCGGTATTAGCTCTGCACTGTGTTTTCACTTTTATATTTGCTTTTTGTGTAAATGGAATTGTGTTTTCTTTTTTTTGTGTGCATTTGGTGGAATTGTATTTGTGTGCTTCCCGTGTTCCGCGAATAAATGTGCTTTTATTGTTGAACTGTTCTCCCGCTTCGCTTCGTCTTTCCCCCCATTGAATCCTCATCTTGCTTCACGTAAAGGGTTGGTAGTGGGCTGAATACGCCCGATAATTAATCGAACCGTCGAGGTCGACGATAACACCGCTCGGTTATTCTGATAGTACGGAACGGGTCGCTTAAGTGGCCCGTGTCCGAAGTCGACCTGCGGCGAGGTGCGATCGCCCGGTCTACCCTCCGCGTGGGTACTTAGGTAGTTCGAATTTGGCGAGCAACCCTATCCCACGCGGGGGCTGATTGGCTCGATCGCGGTGAGACCGAAAGGTCCACCCGTGACTGGTTCCCGGCGTTAGTCCGAGAGGGTCACGACTGGATTGTCCGTCCGGTGGGCGACATGCCGCGATTCGAGTTACGTGGCCGTCAGCACGCCGGCGGGCGCGAAATCCACAACAGTATAATGGATCATACTTGCGTCAGCGTCCACGGCCACAGCCAGGACACTTATTTGCAGCATTCTTCAAACTTTTCTTCGGCATGACGAGGATGTTCACACTTCGATGTCTAGCTTGGCTATGATTCCAATTGTCCATCGGCAGCGTCTATTTAAAATAGTCGAGTTTGAGCGTTTTAACACGTTCAGAAGAAACGCTTCAAATTTCAAAACCCCAGCGTCAAAAAACTAAGGCGAGTGACAGCAATTTAAATCGTTCATTGTAAACAATGAAAATAGCTGAGTGGTACCGTTTAAAAGTCGTTGAGTGTAAAAAAAATCCACTTGTTGAGCGCAAGCGTCTACTTTCAATAGTGGAGATGCAGCCATTTAAATCGTTGAGTGGCAGCCTATGAATAGCAAACCCTACGTCACCGGCAAAGATAAACTGCCGCACGATATGGATAAGTTAGGCTATCGTTGGGCATAGTTTGTGAACGCGGCTACATGATAATTATTCGTTGGTATATCGTATCTATAAGTAATCAAAGCGCTCTATGCACATTATTAGTTCATTGTGCATTTGTCCAACCCGTTATGAATAGA
Organism: Eptatretus burgeri; assembly: GCF_056783735.1. NCBI lineage: Eukaryota > Metazoa > Chordata > Myxini > Myxiniformes > Myxinidae > Eptatretus > Eptatretus burgeri. Next base: position 63,472,834 of record NC_140968.1, read on the forward strand.
CCTAAATCGTATAAACAAGCTGTAGCTCATTGTTGAAAAGGCCCCATAAAAATTAGCCGCGAAGAACTTCGAACAACGGTGAAAAGATGTCTCCTACCCGTGGACACGGGGACGCAAGGACGATTCATCATAACCCACACCCTCCCCCTCACACTCACCTACTACTGCCAACATGAACAAACTACTGCTAATACTAATACAAATACTGATACTGATACTGTTACTGCTGACATGGACATCGACTCAAAAAGGACTCGAAAACACTGTTGGGTTCCCCTTTTATGAGCAGCATTTTTATATACCAATTCCCAAAACCGCTGGGAACACGTCTTTATATGGCAGTTGTAAGCTAGAAACACATTAATTTATTTTTTTTTGTCGACCGGAAGACGTCATTGGAATACGTCTACATACGTCGATGTGTGTTGGGACTACGTAAAGAATTGGTTCAAAGCACGTCAAACATAAGTTAGAAATAAGTTTCGCGTAAAAAAGACATTACCGCGACGTGTTTCGACTTATGAGTAGCTTATAAGTATCCTTTGTGGACATGTGTAAGCGTCCACATATCGTGTGTAAAACTTATCCCCATCGCATGCGGAACGTGTGTCATTCGCCGAGTACGTCCAAAAATTTTGAACATGTTTAAAATTTCTTGACGTACTCTACTTACTACGACGTATGATAGCGTACTTTAGCGTTCTACTCACGTATACCAAACTTACTCATACCGTATTTGACGTGCCCCCAACGTTTTAGACACATTTTTCTTAGGTCGGCATACGCTGGCAAGATCGCCAAGGTGTGACCGCGATGTTGTCACTTCCATTTCTACGGCAGTTATGATTCGAATCGTTGTGCGTCAGCCTTTTAATAGGCTACGTCACGACATCGTCGGCGATGCGTGCAACGCGCTATTCCTAAGTTAGACTACCGTTGGGCATCGGTTGTGTAGGCCGACAACAGGTTCAGCATTCGTTGGTATAAGTTATCTATAACACAACGAAACGTTCTGTGTCCGTTACCAATGCGTTATACATAAGACCAAGTCGCTATGAATACGTCCGAATCTTTAAAAAAAAAACATCAAAAGTTCAACGTAAGCCAGCGTTTTACATACATTTTAATACGTTGCCATCGCTGGCTAAAACGTCAAGGTGTGACCGGGCCTTAATGTTTAGTGTACCCGAAACTTATTTCTAATCTATGAGTAACGTGCTTTGAACCTATAAGTGCTTTGAACTTATGTGTAACATATCTCCAATGCATATTGACGTATGTAGATGTATTTGACGTCTTCCGGACGACCACAGAACTTATTGAACGTGTTACTAACTTACAGCTACCGTATAATGGCGTATTGGCAGCGTTTAGGGGAATTGGTATATAAAAATGGGGTTCTCACAGGAGGAACCCATCAGTGTTCTAGACTACATGTTTTTTTTTTTTTTTAAATATATTTTACTCTGTGTGTCAGTGTGTCAACGATTGCGTAACGTGCCTACAACACGTTACTCATAGGTTAGAAATAAGTTTCGGGTATGCTAAACATTACCTCGACGTGTTTCGACTTATGAGTAACTTAAAAGTAACGTGTGTCGACGTGTCAACGATCGCGTAACGTGCCTACAACTTATGCCAGCGTATGCGGAATGTGTGAGTTATACGCTGGCATACGTCGAAAAATTTCAAGCATGTTAAAATTTGTCGACGAGCTCGGCATACTACGACGTATGCCAGCCTGCTCTTAACGTATACAAAACTTACCCATAACGTATTCGACGTGTGCCAGCGTTTTAGACAAATTTTTCATACGTTGGCATACGCTGGCTAAATCGTCAAGGTGTGACAGGGCCTTTCGGTCGGTGGAGGGTAGGGAAGGTATTAAGGAAGGAACGGATGATGTAATTATGATGAGTAAGGCCAGGCAGAAAAATCGAATTTCAGGAAGGGAAAAGTTAAATATATTCTTTACCAATCCCAGAAGTTTAAATAATAAGATGGAAGAGCTTGGATCCAAAGTAGATAGTGAGGAGTATGATATAGTTGCAGTGAGTGAGACATGGTAACTGGAGGACAGGATTAGAAAGCTACAAGGTGTATCGATGTGATCCAAAGGAGAGAATAGAAGGAGTAGCAATCTGGGTAAAGGACAGAATTGTATCAAGGAGAAAGGGGTGATTTCTATCCAGAAAGCATTAAGGAGAAGAGAAAGGGGTGATTTCAGGTGGGAATTAATGTGGAGGATTTTGTACGGGTGGAGATTAGAGATTGTAAAAACGGGAAGATACTGGTCGTATGCTTTTATAGGGCTCTGTCTTCTGGTTTTTTGAAGTTAGTATATGAATACGTTATTTTCATCGCTTGGTGGGAAGAAAGAGGAGGAAGGAGGAGTACATGAATAATTCAAAAAGGCATGTGGTAAGGGAAGTGTATTGATTATGAGGGATTTTAACTTGCCAGGGATAGATTGGGTAGAGGAACAGGGAAAGGGCAGAGCAGATGAGGATTTCCTAGATTTAGTCCAGGATTGGTTTTTAGCCCAGTTTGTAGATAAGCCCATGAGGGGGAGTGCAGTGTAAGACCTCCTTTTAAGTAACAATCCCAATATGGTGGAGGAGGTGGAGGTCGGGGAGCATTTCAGAGCAAGTGGCCATAACATTGTGTGTGCAAAGATTCTGTTAAGGGTTGGAGTTCAGGATAGTAGGGTAAGGCGAGTAAACCTTGAGGGTATGAGGAGAGAGCTGAGTGATGTAGATTGGGAGAAGCTAACAACAGGACAATCAGCATCAGAGAAAATCAGCATCGAATCCTTTAAGGACCAAATGTGAAGAGTGCAGAGTAAGTACATCCAATGAGGTGCAAAACTAGAAACAGAAAGACACCAGGGTGGTTGAGCAGTGAGATAAGGAATGCTTTTAAGGAGAAGCAGAAGGAATTTATTAGGTTTCAAATAACAGGACTGGAGATAGATTTATATCACTATCGGAGTAAACAGAGGCAAGTTTGTAAAATAACTCAGCAAGTCAAAAGAGAGTAAGAGAAGGACATGGCTAAGAATATTAAACATAATAGCAAGGCTTTCTTTAAGTATATGAGGGGAAAAGAACAGGTTAGGACCAGGGTGGGTCCATTGGGGAATAGCACTGGCAGAGTGGTTAGTGATGAAAGTGAGATAGCAGGCTTATTAATCAGGTATTTTTTCTTCAAGTTTTACACAAGAATGGTCAGGAGAATTGCCAATAGCTGAGAGTATCTATCAAGGAGATGAGGAAGGGCTTTTACAGAAGATCCAGGTTGGAGTGGAGGAAGTAAAGGAACAGCAAGGTAATCTCAGAGTACATTAGGCTCCGGGTCCAGATAATATGCACCTGGGAGTATTGAGGGAAGTGGCCGGGCAGGTAAGCGAGATGTTAAGAGATATTTTCAATAGTTCACTGGAGTCAGGACAGGTACCGGAGGAAGAATTGGGAAACTATAGACCTGTTAGTTTGACTTCAGTTGTGAGGAAGGTGTTGGAGACATTAATTAAGAACCAGATGAGGAACCATTTAAACAAATACAAACTAATTAAAGGTAGTCATCCTGGGTTTACCAAAGGTAGTTCCTGTTTTACAAATCTTTTCGAGTTCTATGAAGCAGTGTCTGATTGGGTGGATGAGGGAAAGGCAGTGGACATAGTATATGTAGACTAAAAGAAGGCATTTGATGAGGTTCCACATTGGAGGTTGGTAGCCAAAGTGAGGGCTTGTGGAGTGGCTGGTCAGGTAGCTAATTGGATTGTAAGCTGGTTTAGTAATAGGAAGCAAAGTGTGGCTGTCAGTGGGAGGATGTCTTGCTGGGAGGTTGTAAGTAGTGGGGTACCTTAGGGATCAGTACTCAGACCATTATTATTCATTATTTACATCAACGATTTGGATCGTGGGGTGAAGAGTAGGCTTTCCAAATTTGCAGGTGACACAAAGCTTGGAGGTAAGGTGGATAGCAGTAGGGGTGGTGAACAGATACAGTAAAGTATTGGTACTTGCATATATTGGGCAAAAGATTGGCAGATGCAATTTAATCTGAGCAAGTGTAAGGTGTTGGGGATGGGAAAGAACAATGAAAATAGAGATTTCAGGATGCAAGGGGTAATTTTGGAGTGTGTCACACAGGAGAAGGATCTGGGGGTGGTAATAGATATGGGGGGTAAGCAGGCATCACAGTTCCAGGCAGCTATAGGTAAAGCAAATCGGATTTTAGGTTGTATTCAGAGGGGGGTCAATTATAAATCAAAAGAGGTGGTGTTAACATTGTACAGGAATTTGGTGAGGCCACATCTCGTATATTGTGTGAAGTTTTGGTCACCACAACTTATGAAGGACATAGATGCCATGGAGAGGGTTCAGTGCAGGGTTACTAGATTGGTTCCAGGCCAAGCTCGACTCAGCTACGAGGAGCGGCTGAAGGAGACAGGGCTTTATTCACTAGAAAGGAGGCGGTTACGAGGATATATGATAGAGATGTTTAAGATAATGAAAGTTATCAATAAAATAAGTACAGATTAATTATTCAACAGAGTAGACAGTGATAGCATCAGGGGCCATAGCCTGTAGTATAGTAGATTAAAGAAAAATCGTTCAGATTGTGAAAAAAGTGTGAAAATTGGTATACATGTCCATTTTTATATGTTCTTTCATACAAGAGCAGGACATACTGATCAGAATACATTTACGGCCACCATCTGAATTTCAAAATGGCCGCCACCGAAAATAATATTTTACGATATCTCGGTCACTAACAGACCTAGAAAAATGAATAAAGAGTCGAATCCAATGTTTTCACACACAAGGAATCCAATAAACACACTTAAAATGCTCTATTGTCAGTCTTTCTGCTTTAAAATGACATATGCACTGTCCCAAGTATAGTTCATCTGGTCTAGATACAGTTCTGACTTCAATCTGTCTGATAACATGTTCTGCACAATGGAAAAGTTCAGTGCACGGGATAGATGCACAGAAACATTTGCATGGTGGTCTGCATGCCTTTTTGCAGCCGCATTTGGTCAGCTCTGTGCTGGATTTGGTCGCATCGGCAAGTGCTGTCCAGAAAGGTATCCACTGTTCAATGGCGTTCTTCATCCATCCCCAGTCGCATGGGCTTGGTATCTGCTGCTTAGATATCAGCGCTTGGCCCCAGATGTGTCTTGCCTGGTATGTCGACCTCTTGATATGTTCCGTGAGGGCTGCCTTTGTGGGGGGTAGGCGATCTATTTGTCTTCCTTTCGCGAACAGAAGCTTCCTTGCCTGATTCACCTCGGTGCATTCACTGGTTCTATCATAAAGACGTATGACGAACCTTTCCAGTTGACACACATTCTCATCTGAGACTGATGAAGGCTCTTGGGATAAACTCAAGAAAGTGTCCGTTATATCAGGGAAATTGGTCCAGGTGTCCCAAGCGGTTTTCTTCCCAATACCACTGAATGATGATGTGTCACAGCCAGTGAAGGCATGGAAGAACAGAAGAGCTTTGGCCTTATTTTCACCAAGACCATTTGCAATCGCGTGAGCCGGTATTAACCTGTAGTGTTTCTTGACTCCATATGCAACCCATAGTTTGTCAAGGGATAAAGCGTGAAATATGGCAATTGCAAGGACAACAACGTCGGTGTCAACTGACCTGATCAGGATTCTGTGATGGCCATTTTGTGCACAATAGAAAGCATTCAAGAATAACCTCGTATTGACTTCTTCATGGTTGCATGGAGCTAGAGAACATTCTATGTTGCACTCTTGGGAAGAGATGACATTGGTATCTTGTGTGCTATATCGCTCCTTCTCTTGTGTGGATAACTTAGCGACGCACTGTGACGGGTAATGATACAGCTCACTCTTATTTTGAACCACACGAAGAAAGCTCTGCCAGTTCTGCGGAATTAGCATAGAATTTGTGACAATAATGCGGCTCCCCGTTCCCCTCCTCTTTCTCGTTGAACTCTTCAAACTGTTGTCAATATACCGATCCCATATAACATCCAGACGTTTTGTGTTTTGCAGATTTCTCAGTACATAAGGCAAGAACACATTTCCAGCATAATCTCCGAATGTTGAGCAGGACTTAAGAAACAGCATATTGACTATAACAGATCCATCGAGAATTTTGGCATCTACCTCTGGTGTACCGTACTCAGAAGCCGTACTAGTAGCCAGCTTGTCAAAACATCAAATAAGGTCTGATTTAGTACACTGCCTCAGTTCTCCCATGTCTGATGGAGAAGGTGGTGATCCCTGGTTTTCATGACTGAAGAATTCATCCATGTCCCCTTCTCGGGACTGGCAAGATATGTACATTCTGCCAAACAACTCACAGTTGCTTTTCAGAGTCCTAATTTGGTGTGATGTTCTGGAGTGTTTTGAGGGTGAAGTCTTGTGGAAGGGAGCCATGTTGTTCTTTAGTATGATGTCTGAAATTGGTTTTACTCGCTGCTCCAAGCGTTCAGCAGCATATGTCATATTTTGACTGCCCATTTGCTTCCACATTCCTCAGCCTAAAGATTGCATCTTCTGTCATCACCTCCTTTGTGTCCAACACGATCAGATCATTTGTATCTTCTGTGAAGAGATTACCTAATTATTCAAATGTTGCAACCACAGCTTTGATGTGTTGAGCAAATTTCAACTGAGTGACTTGTCCCTGATCATGGTGTTCTGTTGATTTTGTGGAAGTAATTTCAAATTAATTCTCAAACTCGTCGATGAATCGACCCACTTTAGGACCAGCTGTAATCCAGGGACGTTCTCTGGAACGCATGGATCGATTGACAGCTGGAACGACCGCTGACCATAGTTTCAGAGCGAATGACAGACAGACTCTTAGAATTATAACACCTTTCAAAACATTATATTTAAAACTAAATTGGATAAAGCCATTTCTACATGCTCATAGCATTTCGATATCAAACATCGAGCAAACACTTTTAAGTATTTAGTTGTTTATGAAAGGGTCTCATTTCGATTTTGAAGCAGAAAGACTGAAATGGAGCATTATAAGTGTGTTTATTGGATTCCTTGTGTGTGAAAACATTGGATTAGACTCTTTATTCAAGTGCTTAGGCCTCTTGGTGACCAATATATCGTAAAAATAGTTTTCGGTGGTGGCCATTTTGAAATTCAAGATGGCGGCCGTAATTGTAGTCTGATCATGTGTGTCCTGCTCTTGTATGAAGGAGCATATAAAAGTAATCATGTGTACCAGTTTTCACACTTTTTCACATTTTGAACGATTCTGGTGAAATGTTGACTTCATCTACTGGACTACTGAGAGTAAAGAAGAGGAGAGTTAAGACGGTTGCAAGGCAGGGGTCTTTCACTCGGAGAGTAATTAATGCATGGAATGGTCTACCTGGAAAGGTAGTGACAGCAGAAACAGCAGATAAGTTGAAACTAGAATTCGATAGGTACCTGGAAGTTATGGAGATAGGGGGTCAGGGGATATTGGCAGGACTTTTTACGTAGTTTGAGCATTGATGGGTGATTGTGTGCATGTGTACGGAGTGCTGTTGGTGGGGGTCTCATCAAGGGGTGTTGTGTGGTTGTTGATGTGTGTTTTTTAGCCACGCCTATGCCTACTTCCCTTGGGAAAAAAATTATAATAATAAAATACAAAAACCTCAAAAAACAAGCAAACACAAAAACACTTAAAAAAACAAAAAACATTTTGCATTATCTTTGGATCTTGTGTTGATAAATTAGTGCGGTGTTGATTTGGCACAGGCATGATGAGCTGAATGGCCTCCACCTGTTTCTCATATCCTTGGATTTATTGGTTGCTTTATGCAGCTTTTTTTGGCTGGAGTAGCATGGGGGTTAATTTATGGAAATCCAAGCCACCTCAGGTAATTGATTCGGTGAGATGATTGGTTACTCCCTCCAATTATGGATGAAAGCTATGATCGGGTCTTAATACTTGTATGTATGTTTGTACGTATGTGTGTATATATGCATGTGTGTGTATATTTGTATGTTTATGTGTATATATATATATATATATATATATATATATATATATATATATATATATATATATATATATATATATATATATATATATGTATATGTATATATATATATATATATATATATATATATATATATATATATATATATATATATATGTATATATATATATATATATATATATATATGTATATATATATATATATATATATATATATGTATATATATATATATATATATATATATATGTATATATATATATATATATATATGTATATATATATATATATATATATATATATGTATATATATATATATATATATATATATATATGTATATATATATATATATATATATATATGTATATATATATATATATATATATATATGTATATATATATATATATATATATATATATATATATATATATATATAATCAAAACATGAGGAGTGTGACGAGCACTCCGCTGATCCCCATTGGACAACAGTCCACACCAAAGCGTTGCCTCCGATACAGAGGCTTCGGCCCGGTGACTTTGCCAAAGAGACAAAAACTATATGGTCATCATCAGTTAACCATCAAATGAAACCACAGATCCCGATTTCGGGCTTATTTGACCTCATCAGGATGGTATACCGATAAATATCTAACCAATGTTATACATCACTTCCTGACTGTTATGGTGAGCATCGCAGCAGATTATATCTCTCATGGTAAAACAATATAATCCGCACAGAACAACCATCCGTCTGCCACCCAGACAATTGTTCCTACTAATTCAAACCATTCAACCAGAAGGCACGTGACGTGAACAGCAGGAAAATCGAAACGTGAGGAGTGTGACGAGCACTCCGCTGATCCCCATTGGACAACAGTGCACAAGTGGATGCAATGAAATAGGAGGGCACACAATAGGAGCATGCTTATGATACACAAGTCCATAAGCGTGCCAAGTGCACATTCGTGAAAGGTAGACCAACAAAAACGGTCAACATAAAAATTGACCAAAATACAATGAAATAGGAGCTTGACAATGAAGCATCTTCTTACGAATACCTTGGAGCAGAAAAGGGCTACAAAATATATCAGAAGAAAATGCACAAAACAATCATCAAACAATACCTATGTTGAATTAAGTAAATTTTGAAACCATTCCTCCCCAAGGAACAAAAGGAACAAAATCAAAGCCATGGATCAGCTTGCAGTTCCAGTGTTCAAAAATACAGCTGCGGAATAATAAACTGGCCACAATCATAAATCACTAAACTAGATATCAAAACAATGAAACTCCTCACTATTCATGTTCTATGAAAACCATGCATCTCGAGATCTTCGGGTCCTGAGTTTGAGCCCCTGCCGGCTGTTGAATTAACACCAGATGGGGTTGACTCAGCCTGTCATCGTTCCGAGGTCGACGAAATGAGTACCAGTGTACTGGTAATTATAGGGCCTTGCATCAGCGGCACAGCCGCGCCTTCAGCCAATGATGCCACTACCCGCAGCCTTGTGCTGCATATGAAGGAGGACGAGGAGGAGGAATTGATAAATAAAGTTCCACTGGAATGGCTATGAAGAGGTCAGCTCAATTGTGACTGAGAACAAATCATAGTAACTGCTCAAGACCAAGGACAATACACCAAGGGCTTGAAAAAAATGGCATGACTGAGCCAATCAGACAAGTGTAGATTTTGCAAGGTAGAAACATAAAACATGTCACCTCTCAGGATATAAAAAAAACACATGTCTGAACAAATGTACACACAAAGGCACAACAATGTAGGAAGTAATCCACTGGCACATCTGCAGAAATTTCAATATCCCAATCCCAGAAAACTCATGGAAACATGAAACAAAAGCAATCATTGAGAGCAATGAAGTTACGCTCACAACGGACCTGATGATCCCATCGAGCGTGAACATAGAAAACAAAGCACTGCCACCAGACAGATGATTCAGATCCAAAAACGAAAGCAAGGCATTGCTAATTGAGGTTTCAGTACCCAGTGATTTTCGGTCTAAAATACATGGAAATCAAGAAATGACCAAATATCAAGATCTCAAGAATTAAGTCAAAGATCTTGGAAGCTGAAGAGTGCCAAAATTCGACCAGTTATAATTGGAGCAGCAGGAATGATAAAGAAGAACCTTACAAAGATTCAAACAAACTATACCTGGGAATATTACAATTTGGCATTGTCGTATTACAAACTATCCACAAACGAACAAGTTTGAGGCTGCTGACCATCCTGAAAAGAGCCCTCAGAACAAAACTTTGAGAACTTCACAACTTGGTCCATGAATTGTGAACCCTTACCGAAACGGAGGTGGACAATTCAAGCCCTGGGAGGACTCCGTTACACCTTGTGAAACTCGAATTGTGGAGATAACAATCACACACACACACACACACACACACACACACACACACACACACACACACACACACACACACACACACACACACACACACACTTGAAAGGAAGCTTAAATCTTAAGACACTGTGGGGAAGAGAGAGAGACAGAGACTGTAAGAGTGATTTGGGCTCGTTTTATTTCTATATGAGTCATATCTCCAAGTCTGTTCTCGGCAGGGGAACATAAGGTTCTGTAGATGATGTGGGAGAGGACAAAAAGGTTAATTCTCAGTTGCAGAAGAATGAACAGAGCCAAACTTTCAGAACTACAAGGGAGCATTGGAACCATATCCTGTAGCTACATCCCCGAAAGGTTTTGTTAGCATGCTGTGGGCCTTGTAATCCATCACTTGGCTCCTTATCCACATCTCTTCGAGATAATGTCTCCCAGCCCCCCATTTCCTTTGTATTATACAGTCTTTACACTAACTGTTATCGGGCTGATAGCAGATGGGACAACTCCATATTGCTCTACCTACCCACATATCCTGCACAACAGTAATTGTTTCCATTCCCGGGGTCATGTCCTCCAACCAGTTGTTCTGCGTGGAAGCCTCACCAGACTGAATTTGTGCCCATGCATGCTGCACCCATGCTATTCCATGTCATGGTCTCTTTAACCGGTGTTCACTCTCAAGGCCCTCACATTGTTTGTGGGAAGAAGAGATGAAAGACAGGCGTAGAAACATGGTTCAGTGGATCCAGACAAAATGACATAACATTCCATTTTAAAATGAAAGTACATTTCCCCATTCAAACCTTAAAGAAAATGCAGTACATTCTCCATAATGCTTCACCCCCTGCTCATAACAAAGCTTGTTGCATTAAGAAAAGCTGTATAGTAATAAAATTTGGTTTAAGCAATTTAAATTGTCATCTGCCACATAATACTTATAAATTGTAGTTTAAACGGCATTGCCACACTACCCAACAAATAAGTGACCGCCTGCAGTCTCCAGTATTAGAAGTGGAAAGCATTTTAACTGCTTGTACATTGAATGTTCAAACTGCTCTAATAACCAAATACAATATAGTACCTCAAGAAATGTCATCGTGTTTTTAACAATATGTGAATAAATATGTGATTTATAAAAAATATTTCCTTTCAAATTGTATATCTGTGACAGAATTGTGATTTGTCCAGGATTGGTTCTATCCTCGAATTGATCTTTTCATGAACGACCCAAAGCTCTGCTAAGAGTATGGGCCTTCATTATTAGTCATTGTATATATAATGCAAAAATATGGAGAAATAAAAAAAGCGACATCTTCGGACGATTGTGATCGTGTTGTGACAACACCTTTTTGAATGGCCCTTATTTGTCTTATTCAGCAGCTATGACTCTGACAGCTTCAATTTGAAATTTTGATTCCACATTTATGCATAAAGTTTTGAAGTGAAGCATTCCAACCTGAAGATGAGCAAGGCAAACGAGGGAGGAAGAAAACGTTTTGTGTATCAAGAGTAAACCATCTGCAACCTTTCGAGGTTAAAAAAGAAGTGTCCAAAGCAATCGGTGAAAATTCAATGCACTGCATCTATCAAATCACTAACAGTATACTCGATACATGTTACGGTCACCTATCAACCGTCTCTCGCACCGCTGGTGGTCAACACGTAGACTCTTGACTTTTTAAAACTCCCTTTGTCCCCGTGTTCAAAATATTCTTTGGAAGACATTGAAAACCTAGTTTTATAACTTATATGCTCTCATGCCTGCAAGGCTCAAGTTCACCTTGCATTCTTTTGATTGGTCAAAATGTTTGTGAATGCTGAAGTGTATCGGACATTTGTGCAAATCGATTTCCTTCTGAAGTTATTGCTTGCCTATAAGCACCTGATTTACTTCCTTCTTCAGATAAACAACACCAATACACCCTCATTGTTTTTTTTAATCTTGGTGTAGAATATTAAAGTCGATGCATGGTTGTAGTGGAGGACCAGCATTGAAAAAAATGCACGACATCAAATGAATGCTTAAAGGTCTGGTGCAATGAAAATTGTGTAAAAACCTTTTTGTGGTATCCTTACTATGGTGTCTGTGTGTGTGTGTGTCACACTATTCCTACAGTTCTGGGCCAATTACATCCAAACTTTCTGCAGAGGATCAGCATGACCAAATTAATGGATAGAGGTGTTTTGTTTTTGTAGTTTTATCTTTGCCGGTGAGGTGGTGGCGGGGGGTGGGGGGGGGAGGGGAGGGAATGCAAATTCTCCGTGTAAATGTGTATCATGTAGCACCACCTCTAGGTGGGGGAGGATATTGCAAGTCTCCACCATTTACAGTGCAATATTCCTGTCCCCAGGTTTTTCAGTGCAGCTAGGTGTTTCGAATTACACAGCGAGAGGTATTTTGAATTGCACGTTTGAATAAGGATAATTACATAACCTTTCGGCATACAAAACACATTTGAAACATAATATAATTTTTGTTTCAAAGTTTTTATTCAATAAATTACAGCGATGAATATGTGTTTAGAGAACCCTAACCATATTCATTAAACTCCAAATACTAAACTATTGCACTGGACCTTTAAGCCATCACCGAACAGAGATGTTGTGCTGCACTAATGAAACTCGGGTAAACTTTGCCCCCAGCTGAATACATTAATTCAAAAACCATTTGTGTTATCTTTATTTGTGAATCTTTCTTCTATTTGTACATGCAGGAAACATAAAATGAGTGTTTGGGAGCTGTTGGGGTTTAAGAAGAGCAAGGTTTCAGGGTTTCCTCTGGCACCTCCAGAAGAGATGGGAGAAGGTGGATTTGTTATTGTTGATAAAGATGGTAAGTACAAATTGCATACTTCATGTTACATTTTCAAGTTTGTGTGGCAGTTTTATAAGCAAAGTGCTTTAAGGGAGCCAATTTATACTCAAAACTCTTCGATAATATAATAAATGTATATAAAATCATTTTCATGTTGAGTTTGTAGTCATTGTGTGCCCCCCACTCCCCCAACTCCCCATACCAATTATTTTTTTCAGTTGATAAATGCTTCCTTGGGGTTTTTTTTAAATATAACTTAATATTTTGACTTTCCAAAAACTTGGAATATCCAGCTCAAATTTTAAGACTTTTCTTGTGTTTAAGTGGACAAGAATAATCACACCTAATTTTGACAATATCTGATCATTGAAGTTTGGACTTCATATTATTATTTCAGGAAAAATGTTATTTTAGCTGTGAAATTTCAATAAATTTTACAATACATTTCCTGGTGCATGTCTGCCTGTTAACAACACATGTTACAGTTTTATAAGTGAAGTGCTTTACAGTATTAAGATGGTAACTTTTGTTGCTTCAAATCCAATATTCTATTTGACATGAACGATTCAGTTTTTTTTTAATATTATTAGTTTATCAGTATTGAACGCTTACGGTTTATCAATATTTGTAATACACTGCGAATATATTTTGCAGTTAGGCTTATCGGCTTTCTCATTTTTAATATATGATTCCGGTAGATGATGCGAGTGTAGGCCTACCTTGAAATTCAGTTTCATCAATGACATCCCGACTTCGTCTCGTTTTTACAAGTTTTTTATTTTGAGAGAAAGCTTCAGCTAAATTCATTTGGCTGAATGGTTTATATTACTGCCATTCACTTGGAGCAAGTATTGCATCCGCGATAATCAGGAAAAAATAAAACACCATCGCAGAAAGTTGTGCAGCCCAGTCTGATTAATGACATTAAAAATTTTTTTTAAGCAGACACTTCAATTGGTGTGTAAGCAGTATATTAATCATAACAAAGTAGGAAATATCCGTTTTAAAACTAATAGGATTCAAATGTTTGGTTTGCTAGTTCGTAATAAACTCTTCACGAATGGAGATAAAAGTTTTAACGTGGAAAAAGAAAAACATGCTTCACTAAACCGAATTCATGTTTCATTAAAATGTTTTTGCAAACAAAGGTAAGTGATGTCTTCTGTTTTTCATGCCTCTGCCAATTAAGTCACCGGAGGCATGATGTTTTTGGGTTGTCCGTCCGGCTGTCCATCCGTCCGCATCTGTCCATCTGTGATAGCTTTTAGTCACCACAATAACTCAAGACCAGCTGAAGGGATTAAAGTCAAACTTGGTACAAGTCTTTACAATGATGCAAAGATGAACTGATTAGATTGTAGTGGCAAGAGGTCATTGGTCCCATTCGGGAAAAATTATCATTCTGTTACCACGCTAACTTGTGAACCAGTGATGGGATTTTGACAAACTTGGTATGAATTTATATTCTGATGCAAAGATGAGCTGATTAGATTTTGGCATTAAGAGGTCAAAGGTCAGAGGTCATGTCAGGTAAAAATGTGATACTTGGGAACAGCTGAAGGGATTTAAATAAAACTTGGTACAATGTAATAATGTGGGCAGAGGCATATCGATTCACATCGTGACGTCAGAGTGCCATTCTCGGGTCTTCTTTTTTAACTTGGGAAAAATCCAAAGCAGTCGGCAATTTCCTGTTCAGTAATTATATGTAAACCACCAGCCGCTGGCTTTTATATTCCAAATACTGTTTTCATCAGAGGAAAAGAGTTGGGTAAATATAAGAATGTGTCTTAAATGTTGTGGTTTCAAATAGAATAACTTCGGAGCAAATTATGTAAGCCTATATGTGTTCCTAAGATGAGCAACTGTTCTTAATTTGAGAGAGACCTACAAAAGTGGAAACACAGATCAGCGAGTGCGGTCTCACCAGTGCGATCATCCAGCTAATTTAAGGTGACCACCTCACTTGTTTTCTATTTAGAAACGACACTGAGAATAGCTTCCAATGTTTCACCAAGGATAAAAACAACTATCATTCAGTAGTTCAGAATCTATAAGTGTGTTGTGTGTTGTGTGTCCCTTCCATAACTCCATAACCATGAAACCGAGTGGCCCCAAACTTTGCATGTATGCTAAGCGAACTCCAAGGGAGTGCAGGAATGTGCGTTGTGCTTCAGCACTCAGGGAGCGGACATGCTGTGGTGCTGAAGCCATGCAGGACATGTCATGCAGTGTGGGTGTGGGGAAAGTTGAGTGTGCCAGTGAGAATTTGTGCACGTGTGCGAGTGAAAGGAGTATATCGCCGGTGTGTGTATGCAGTTAGCATTGAATGTGAGGAGGTTGGAGGATCACATATGGGGGGCTGTTAAGGACTGACATCTTGGTTTTGAATTTAAAACTGCTTCCCCAGAGTGTAGCATGGACAAATCCAATTCGGAATGAGCCGACCGGAGGGGTGCAAATGTCGCTGCATGTGCGAGCATGCATGCTTGCATGCAGGCTTTTGCCAGGTTGGTAGTATGGGTTTTAAATGCTCCCTCCTGGTTTTATATAGGACCCAATGGTTTACAAGAAAACATTGCTGTTTGGGTGCGTTTTATCACCTCGGTGACACCCAGGTACACTGCCTTCCCATTACCTCCCCTCACACTGCTTTCCATTCACCTCCCTTCACACTGCCTTCCATTCACCTCCACTCGTGCTGCCTTCCCTTCACCTCCTCTCACGCTGCCTTCCATTCACCTCCCCTCACGCTGCCTTCCATTCACCTCCCCTCACGCTGCCTTCCATTCACCTCCCCTCACGCTGCCTTCCATTCACCTCCCCTCACGCTGACTTCCATTCACCTCTCCTCATGCTGCCTTCCATTCACCTCTCCTCATGCTGTCTTCCATTCACCTCTCCTCATGCTGTCTTCCATTCACCTCTCCTCATGCTGCCTTCCATTCACCTCTCCTCATGCTGCCTTCCATTCACCTCTTCTCATGCTGCCTTCCCTTCCCCTCCCCTCATGCTGCCTTCCCTTCCCCTCCCCTCACACTACCTTCGCTTCCCCTCCCCTAGCACTAACCTCCTCCCAAACACCCTCCACCACCAATCAACTCTTCAGAGGTCGAGGAGAATGTGCGAATTGGACAAAATAACACTTTTTTACCCTCGCCATAGGAGAGGATATTGTATTTGGGTCCATTTGTTTGTCTTGTTTGTTTGTCTGTCTGTTTGTCCGCACAGAACTTTCGTGTTTTTCTCCATAACCGGTTGTCGGATTGAGACAAAATTTTCACCATTGGTGCGATTACTCATGGAGAATGTTTTAACGATAATTATGACATCATAGGCCACGTGGTGTGGCAGTCATGTTGTAAAAATGGAAAAAATTTGGACCGCTGTATCTCTGAAATCTTATGAAGGAAAAAATTGAAACTTGGCATGTGGCAAGTACTCCTCATGGGGAATGATTGTGATTTTTTTTAATGATGTCATAGGTGCCCTCGTTATGGCATCATAATTGTATATGTAGAACGCCACATCCGATCAGTATGAAATTGTTTTAGGGTCATCTAGGCATAAATGGTCCACAGAAAAAAATAATTAATGACGTCATTGGTCACGTGATTCGGCAGCCATATTATTCTTTTCAAAAAATCCTTCAAAAATCTTCTCTTAAGTGGCTGAACAAATCGAGGCAAAATGTATGACCGCCTGTCCAAGAGGAATATAAGGTTCACACATATGATGTCATAGGTCACATAGTTTGGAAGCCATATTGGATTCACCCAAAAACCTATAAAATGCACCACTCAAAATAAGTCCTGGTGAGAGTTTGCAATCTCTGATTGCTCTTTTTCTTGTTGTTTTTTTTTTTTTGAAGTTGGAACTTCTGCAAGGATTATTCCAGAGTTTAAATTTTAAAAGTTGGCTTGGGTTAAGACATTGTAGACTCTAGAGCTTATCGCATTTTAGTTGTAAAATGTGTGTGGAAATTAAATAGACACGAACGCTGGCGCGGATTTCTCGACGCTTGAAGGAAAGCACCCTTCCTGCCCTTCCCCTCCCCTCATGCTTCCCACTTCCCAAAGCCTATCCACCCCCATGAATGTCGCTGGGCAGTGCTTGGGCGGTGTTTTGTATGACACATTTGAACGTGTTGTTTTTAATTACCCCATTCGGTTCAATCCTGTTGCCAGCCGACAGGACCATCCCCACCCGAACCCCCATCCCCCCCCACCGCCCCCATCCCCACTTCCCCACAAGTGCACCAATTTCACACGCAAATCCAGAACACTCCATTCCCCTCCCCACTTCCCCCTCCCCTCTCTCATCTCTCTCCCCCATCCTTCTCGCTCCCACCCCCCTCCCGGAGTGTATAGCGATGTGTAGTGAGGCATCGCTCTCACCCCCTTCTTCGCTCTCCCCCCTCCCTTCCCAGCTCACCCCCTCCTCTCTCTCTCCCCCTCCCCTTCCCAGCTCACCCCTTCCTCTCTCTCTCTCTCTCTCTCTCTCTCTCTCTCTCTCTCTCTCTCTCTCTCTCTCTCTCTCTCACACTCCGCTCCATCCTCCCTCTCCTTCCCCTCCTCTCTCACCCCCTGTTTCTTCCCCCCACCCCTAATCTTCCCATCAACGAAGCCACAGGTTGTATTTGCGAGTAATATACTATGTGAAGGCAAGTGCCAGTTTCTGTTGTCAGACAAGATTTACAATGGATTATGTTAACTAAAAGTTGATGGGAGCACAAGTGGGGGAACCTTTGTGGAAAATGAGGTGCAGCAGACGTCATTGGCTATTCATCAGCAAGGGGGGGGGGAGGTGCTGGAATAACATAATGCCAGCCACACCTCATTTCCTATGGTGCGTTTCATTTCTGGACATCAATATGAACCTTTTGAGAATAAAATCTACAATCATGCTGTATATAATTTGAGAAGTCTTGACAGACTTGGAATCCTGATAAAATTTGGAATCACAACATATTGTTGCAGTTATGTAAAACCACATGCTTCCGAGGCAATGGCACACAACATACAGAGATCCCAAGGTAGTTATTTCAATTGTACGTGTTTAGTTAGCCCTTTCCATATGTCTCGTGGGTAAATGGGAAAGATGCGATGTGTAGGGCTCTTTTAGTTAGGTCTCCAATCTTTGCACTTCTTCCACTTTTGCCCCTCTTTGTCTCTCTCGCAAGAAACACACAAGCAAGCATGCACGCAAACCAAAAGGACCCAAGTAAATGAGCACATCGAGGTTCATTTGCATATGCGTGCATTTCCATTCAAAACTGCGCATCAATTTGCAATTGCCATCTCACCTCAGACCTTCATTCTGTTCATTACGCTGCTTCCAGGCTCACCACAACCACGTCACACGACTACCAAAAATACCCACAACAACTTACGTTTACATTTTCATTACAAACATGACCATGAGGGACATACCTCTCTCTCCCCACCGGGATGACATTGTTACAAGCAACTTCCACCTCTTCGCCACAATGTCACATTACGAACTCTTCAGTACAAAACGCCACAACCTTCTTTTACTTCTCTACAACTGCCGCAACTGCCCCATTTTCGTCGAACACTCACTGCAGCCTCGAAGGACACTGAGGAGATGAGGGTCAGGTCATTATGGGGTATAACTCGCAGCACGAGCGTGCGCTGGAGCTCGTTTGAGGCCAACTGAGTAGCGCAGGGATTTCTCTAAAATACCATGTTTTGAATGGAGGCCAGCGCACATTCAGGGCCAGAGAGCACTTCCGAGAACCGTGGCCCCATGTTAATGTCATAGCTCCGACGCTTGGGCATGTCGGAGATCAAATGAGGCCATTTTCGTGTTCGAGGCCTGGCGGGGCGTGACTTCGACCACTATGGGCCAATGGGAAGGCTAGAATTTACCAACAGCTCCATTTGATCCGACTCTTGGCTCCTCCCCCACCCGGGGCTCATAAAAAGAGCAAACAACTCAGTTCAGACAGATATAGCTGAACTCGCCAGATGCCGGACACGCCAGGAGAGAGATATCTCCGAACTCGCCAGACGTCAGACACGCCAGGAGAGATAAAACTCTCCAGAAGCCAGACCTCACCAAGGAAGCAGGCAGCAGAAGACGGCGCAAGGAGGGCAAGCATCGGTGCTGAGCGAAGGGTGTTGCGAGTCAGCGTGGTCAAGCGCGGAACCACGAGTTACTTCTACGAACTGGGGACTCCTCTCATTTCATCAATGCTCATTTCGGCTGCATCCCGCAGCAACACTTGCACGTTCTGATTCTTACACTATTGTGATAAGGTCTTTTCTCTTATGCATCTTTCTCTCGTCTACTGTGGATGCACAAGAGCAATCGGCATGGGCAAGCCCCACCAAAACGTTCTTTTCAAAGCGAACCCTGAGTGAAACCACCGTTCTCTCCAGAGTGAACCGTACTGACTTGCACTTCCCATCTTCCTCTTTCACCACGCTGCACCCGACGTTGCACTACACTTGCACCTCCCATTCCCCACACGATAGACATCTTCAGTATTTCTCCCTCGTTCCCCTTTCCTAAGCGTTTTGTGTTGCGCAGGTCTGCTGACGTGCCAGGTATTGAGATGTCACAAATCCTCAACTGCTTCTTATCTCTCTGGGCTATCTCTAACTTTCCGTGAGCTTGTGTGTGTGTGTGTGTGTGTGTGTGTGTGTGTGTGTGTGTGTGTGTGTGTGTGTGTGTGTGTGTGTGTGTGTGTGTGTGTGTGTGTGTGTGTGTGTGTGATGGTGCCTGTCGTAGCATAAGTTAAGATTGTCTAAGGATATTCGAGATAATTGCACTGTCTTCTTCTTTTGTGAATATTGTATGTCTTTTGCTGCACCCCACAAATTCCTTGCTTTCCCTGCTGTAAATTTGCAATAAATCCCATACTGTGCCACATAATTTTCCTTGCTCTGTTAAATAAATGTGCCTGTTAGAAATGTACCCAGCTCGTTTTTGTATTTTCCTCTATTGGTCAAGCATGGTCTGCACATTAGCTTAGCCAGGACGTTATACCCCAAAATCTGCTATTTGGCAGCTCCGCTTGGCTGCACCTGATAGGTAAGTAATGCAAGTACAAATCGTGGATGCAATTCCCTGATAAGTTGATCACGTGTTCAGAGGTAAATGGTTGACAGGGAGGACCCTGGATCATGTGGTCAAGTTATTTGCATTCGCGGTCGATTAGCGACCCGTCACGACACAAAGTTATTCGTGTGCGACAACTTGCGATTCCCCGTGAGTCTGCAGAGGAACCAGGGCCAGCCCCTCCCACGTGGTTCCCCTGCAACGCTGGGGTCGCATTCTGGAGATATATATATATATATATATATATATATATATATATATATATATATATATATATATATATATACTAATGCTCTTGTGGCTGAATGGAAGCAAATCCCTGCAGCAATGTTCCAAGATCCAGTGGAAAGCCTTCTCAGAAGAGTGGAGGCTGTTATTGCAGCAAAAAGGGGGGGGGGGATGTGAGGGCAACTCCATATTAATGCCCATGATCTTGGAATGAGATGTTGGATGAGCAGGTGTCCACATACTTCTGGCCATGTCGTGTACATAATATTACATATACTGTATATATGTATATATATATATTTATATATATATATATATATATATATATATATATATATATATATATATATATATATATATATATATATATATATATATATATATATATATATATATATATATATATATATATATATATATATATATATATATATATATATATATATATATATATGTACACACACGTCAAAAGATTTGCAGCTCAGGATTCGTATTGGAAAAAGAAAGAAGTAGCACACTGAGCAATAAAATAATTGAAATTTAATTATTTCCTGAAAGCCTGACGTTTTAAGAATAAACTAGTTATCTTCCTTAGAGGCGTTCAGAGTGCTGTGGTGGAAATACTGTTAAGTTCCATTGGGGACAGTTCGCATCATGTATTGTTCGAAGTTCTAGCCAATCACAAGGCTTCCTTGCAATTGAATGACTCTGCTGTTTGTGTTGACGTTGTAATCAATTGCGTCGCGCTTTGTATGTGGGAAGCAAGTCATTGTGTCCATTGATGGAGTTTTCACAAG
Source organism: Eptatretus burgeri (assembly GCF_056783735.1). Lineage (NCBI taxonomy): Eukaryota > Metazoa > Chordata > Myxini > Myxiniformes > Myxinidae > Eptatretus > Eptatretus burgeri. Next base: position 63,494,133 of record NC_140968.1, read on the forward strand.
TCATGGATTGGTCGATGCCGCCGTGCAGAACATCCCGTCTCCATGTGCTGCACAGCGGCATCGCCAGGTGCCGAAGGCGCCCCAGCAATGTCGCATGCTGGAGGATTTGTTATTTATTTATTTTGTATGGAGGTGGTGTACTTTGAATGTACCTCTACCTGTTCACATATGATGTAAAGGAAATAAATAGTGTTTGTTATATAATTTGTGGATCTGACGAATTGCCAGTCCCAAATTTGTAAAACTCGATGTGCAGCATCGAGAGTAACTCGAGATGTCTAAATGTCATACGTCGATGCCCATAGGTTCCCCCCAGGTGTTCCCCTTGTCATACTGTACATATATTTATTGTGAACCGTGGTGTCTGTCCATGCGTTCGCCTGTCTCCCGTTTATGGCGGCCACTTCCCGCACTGCATTTTAAAAGCTGCTTATTGGTTATTTTGCATTTCCATTTCACTTTTCTTGATGCATTACAGTCAGTCACTTTATTGTCCCTTCCAATAATGTTTAAAATCTACATGAACATCTGGATTAAAGTAGGATTAATACAGATCTTCATGGGGTAACACAATTTTAAAAAAGTTATATTTTACCCTCTTTCTAGACGAATCCAACCTCTGCTACCCGATTTTTGCACCACCATTTTGCGGTGGCCGTATTTCTCCCTCCTTCCCCTTTCCTACGACGCACAGACGCACACACTGACACAAGCCTTGCTCTTGTACAAAAAAAGAAGTGTGTGTGTTTTTGGTGTTTGACTTAACATGCACTCCTAAACCACTGGAATGAATGAGTTGAAATCTGGTGGCTGTATTTGGGGTGTGCATGAAAAGGTTTTGAGCAAAAACCCATAGTTAAAGGGTGTTGGGGTGGGGGGGGATTCTTTCTCTGTAAATTGTACCATATAGCAGCGCCACCTGGGTCATGCTGGTATTACAAGTCATAACAACAAAAAACGATTTGAAGTGGAGGCATTGTCAATTGTGTGCTTGTTTGACTTCTATGCACTCCTGAACTGCTGGAAGGAATGAGGTGAAAACTTTGTGGTTTGCATGGGAAATAAAATTCACACTCCCAAGCACCAATCATCTTTTAATATTAACTTTATAAGAGAACACAACAAAACAGAGATGCTGAGCAAAACAAAAATCGTGAAGATTGACTTCCCCAAAATAAAATAAAAAAAAATTAAATACACCATAGACATCATTAACCTGTATGTAAGGACGAGTTATTTTATAGTTTGCGTGATTATCGCAATGTTGCATTTAATGATAGTTAAGATATGTAACATATAGTGGAAGTTTGGAGACTGTTAAAATAATGTAATATCTTGACCTGTGGTATTGTTGCATTGGTATGAACAAGGGTTTGTTTTATTTATTTTAACTTTATTCAATTCTCTTGTAGAAATTGCTTTGCTTGGACTGTTGATTTTGCTGTGATGGAAAAGAATGGCAAGTAATTGTGTTAAAATAGTGTCATTTAGATAAGGAATGAGGACATCAAACATGTTTTTCCCCCCTAATAACAGATGCATTTTTACTGCCTTTTCTGGTGCTGTTTGATTCTGCATTGTGGTTGAATGATTTTTTTGTTTTTTTTTCACATTGATGTCGATAAGTTATTGATTTTGATATCAGTTATTTTAACCACCGAGTATACGTTTTCAAACACAAAACATTTGCTGTTTTGTTGAGGTTCAGATTGAACTTATTTGTTATTCTTTTTAATTTTTTCTCCATTCTTGAAACACTTTTACAAACTATGAATCTGTTTTGGACATTTCATTACAACTTATCGAAATAATACAAAAATACTCCAATGTTTTTAAACAGGAGAAGCTGCTAAGATGGACATGTTACAACCACATGGCTTAACTACACCATACCCAGCAAAGGTGAGAGTGTGTTCACAACATGTTTGTAATTTTAATTTATGGATTCATTTATTACACTTCACTGGTCAAGAATATCTGCCACAATCTTTCTTCAACTGGAGAATTCATAGATTAGAGTTCTGAAACCCGAATCCTATCCAGGTTCCTCCTGATGACTCAATCTTTGCTGTTTACTTCTTCCAGTTCCTTCTTGGTCTTCCGTTTGATTATGTTTGTACCATATTCTGATGCTGTGTGGACTGTGCTTCCCCACTGACAGACCTTTGGTAGCTTGTGCAAGTTGCTGCGTTTGAGCCGGGGAGTAACTGCTGAAATCTACCTGTCCGGATTCGTGCTGACATCTTTGTTGCTTTAACATTTCTTTCTAATTTTATTTATTTTTATTTTTATTTTTTTACAATTCTCTTTATTCATTCTAATTCTTGCTTTTTCTTTTGTTTGGTCTCTTTTACTCTCTATTCCTCTCTTTATTATATTATATCTGTCATTATCTGTCTCTCTCAGGAGAAGTTAATTCTTGCAGAAATTTTTCTGTAAGGCTCACTTGGCTGCACCTGGATGGGTTTGAGGGTTGTGGAGTAGTGGCTGAAACCCGAATCCTATCCAGATTCCTCTTGATGACTCCATATTTGCTCTTGGTCTTCCATTCGATTACCCTATGCAGTCTTAAGAAAAATGATATAGGAAGGGACTTTTCAACTCTTGCTTTGCGTTTCCACGCATGATTTATATTTCCTAACAGCCGCAAATTTGTCTGAATCTCTATATTCCCCAATGCTGAGAATGCAAGCTGCAAATTTGATTGGTCAAAATGGTGTAATATTTTGTCCAAGTACTGGTAAACTGGAAGTTTTGGAAGTGCCAACAGGGGGATTTGTGTTGTACAGTGTTCAAATATATAATTAAAATAAAACATGTAACACAGACATAAAATGTCATAGCTCCCGTTGTTTTAGTAATTTTGCTGTATGGAGTTAAAGGGCGAGCCCATATTTATGTACAACTAAAATGGCCACCGGACTACCAGTCGGCCATCTTTGATCAGATCACAAAATAAAGTGAGGTGCATGTGTATGCCATCATGTATGCTACTGTGCTTGTGCTAAGTTTGAACAAAATCTGACCATTCATGTCTGAGAAATGGTTGTGGACACATTTAAGTCACACAATGGCCACCAGTCGGCCATCTTGGATTCAATCTCGAGAAAAAAAAATGACGTGAATAATATGTAAGCCATTATTCTTTATTTGGGTGCCAAGTTTGAACAACATCGGTAAATGCATTTCTGAGAAATGGTTGAGGACGTGTTCGATACCGGGGGGGGGGGGGGGTTACAACTAAAATGGTCACCAGTCTACTAGTCAGCCATCCTTGATCAGATAGCAAAAAAATGAGGTGCACTTGTATGCCATCATGTACTGTGCTCATGCCAAGTTTGAATAAAATTGTACATTGCATGTTTGAGAAATGGTTGGGGACACATTTACGTGACAAATTGGCCGCCAATCGCCATCTTGGATGTGATCTCGAAAAAAAAGGGATGCACATATGTAAGCCCTCATTCCTTATCTGTGTGCCAAGTTTGAAGATCATTAAATACATGTCCGAGATATGATTGAGGACGTGTTCCACATCAGGTTATTTTTTTACAACTAAAATGGCCACCAGTCGGCCATCATTTATCATATCTCAAAACCAAATGATGTGCATATCTATTGGTTCACGAAAAAATATTTTCACGAAAAAAATAAGTGACCACAATATTCGTTATTGTTGTGTGTCTGTACGTCTGTCTGTCTGTCTGTCTGTCCCGAGCATAGCTCCGTGGGTTTAGATCCGATCCTGATAAAATTTTGGTGGGAGATTTATATCATGATCTAGTTGTGTTTTCCTGAAAATGGGCGTGGTCCGCCCATTATGGGCGGAGCCACGCCCAAAAAACGTGTTTTTAGGGGGTAGCCGATTTCAATTTGCATCTTCTCCGAGGGGGTTTGTCGAATCTGACGGGTTTCGGTATTTGGTTAGCCCAATGGCACCTGCATAGCCCCATGGAGCTCGATTTTTCATTTTCGTCCCAAGGTCAAGGTCACAAGGTCACAAACTTAGAAAATTGCGAATTTTGACGTAAAAAATTATCTTCTCCGAGGGGTTTGTCGAATCTGGCTAGGGTTTTGGTATTTGGTTCGCCCAATGGCACCTGCATTGCCCCACAGAGCTCGATTTTTCATTTTCGTCCCAAGGTCAAGGCCACAAGGTCACGAACTTAGAAAATTGCGAATTTTGACATAAAAATCATATGACCATCCAAACTTTGAAAGCTAGGATGACAATATTTTTTATGCATAATCTTGAGGTCATTCCCCACCTAAAGTCTTGAAACCATCTTGCTCTATCTCGAACACCTTGCCCGTGGCACTCCCTTCAAGTTTGTTTTTACGCTGATTTCATCAAAGTATGGATAATCCGAGGAGTGCGAAATGCCATATAGCCTAAATGACGTTATATTGTCTAAAGTCTTGAAACCATCTTGCTCTATCTCGAACACCTTGCCCGTGGCACTCCCTTCAAGTTTGTTTTTACACTGATTTCATCAAAGTATGGATAATCCGAGGAGTGCGAAATGCCATATAGCCTAAATGACGTTATATTGTTCCTGGAATGTTCCAGAGGATGTTTTGCACCAAAGGTCATAATCCTTGACCTTTGACCTTTAAAGTTCACAAAGGTCAAATTTTCAAAGTTGTGGGAATCGAACCGGGTTTTCGACCTTCTTCGACGAACTAACTCCAATAAGCTATAGCACGTATCCTGTTTCCTTATTTTAATGTCCACAACATTGTTTTGTGACCTTTCAAGGTTATGCAAAGGTCAAATTTTTAAAGTTGTTGAATGAAACCGGGTTTTCGACATTTTGCAGCAAATAACCTGCCACTCGTACCACATCATGTTGATCATTTTTATAACTTGGTCAAAACATTATCACATTGTCTCATCCTTGACTTCTGAAACAATCTACATCGTCAAATACCACTCGTGAACCATCGTCGTCTTCAGACTTGTACCATCATATGTTGTCTTTGTGCCCTGTAAAATTGGTTCATACATGTCCGACATATGGTTGCGGATACACGCATGGACACGAAAATTGAGACCGAATCCATAAGCCCCCGTTTCGGACTAAGTCCAACGGCGGCTAATAAAGGTTTTAAAAGCTGAACAAAAAACTTTTTTTGGAAGTTTATAGCCATTGATGCACCATCTTTTACACCACCTTATTAAACACATTAAATTAATTTTTCATGCCTGTTGTTTTTGTCCTTTATGACAGCCCTAAAAACAGCAAGTATCCTGTTTTGAATGATTTTCAATATTACTTTACTGCCAGACGGGCAGACAAACTTATATAATTACCTCACTCATCTGTGCGCATATGTGCTCAGGACGAGATTCAGTACAATTTGTCAAATCCAGAGCCAAGGTACTGCTTAACTGCAGGTTTGTGTTCCGATTCATGTTCTACCATGTTCAAAATGTAAAATTCAATTGAAATTAAGTTGTCCCTCGATCATGGACTGGCATCTGTAGACAGACAAACGGAGTGAACCAATCGCTGGCTGGCACCTTGAACAAAGTGTGTCGAGGCATTCATTCAGTCACCACATCGTCTCAGTAAGTGATGCACCTCGGGGCTGAATTCAGAATAGAATTGCAGTTCAAGCGGCATTCGCGAACATCTCATCTTGTGCACGAAAGCTTATTTCAATATATATATATATATATATATATATATATATATATATATATATATATATATATATATATATATATATATATATATATATATATATATATATATTTTAAGCTTGAAACTATGATCTGAAATAGTAATTTAATCCCAAGACATAAAAAAAAACATAATTTATATATCATGATCACAAGTAAACAAATTAAAAGCAATTTAAATACCTGGGTGGAAGTACTCACAAGTTTCTTATACACACTGCTGAATTTAATATTTTCCTGTATTTGCAAATGGTTGTCAAACACATGACTTTTACTTTTGTATTCTGGCAAGAATAATATCATCCATTTATGGTGTTACGTAGACCATTAGAAAGTGACATTTTCTACAAATTTGCTTTGATAGTTATCACATTTTATTCAGAATTTATTTTTTAAATCATCATTATTCTTTGGTGACATTCATTTAATATTTGTCATGATTTTATCCAATCAGATCTGTTTTAGGTGTTGTCCTTTTTTCATACTAACTCTTATGTTTCATGAATATTGCCAGGTTTTCACATTCCCCATGCATTGGTTGTCCAGCTGACAAAGCCAACAACTCAAAGTTCTATCACATTTAACAAATTGCCAAAAATGTGACAACAAATTAAACTTAATTTGTTCATTAACTCATTCATCTAGGGCTCTCAGCATATATGCAACTTATCTGGGATTGCATCATTTCTGAAGGTTCGGCTGTGCTTCGAAGGCATTTCCCTCCCAAGCGCGCTCCCTACATCAGGGCAATCATTTAGAATTTGGTTATAGTATAGCAGACAACAACTGACTTTTTGAAAAGGTATCCTTGGAAATTTACCATCCACCAGCGAATGCTGGCAAACGGTACAGCTAACTTTACATGACCCCTAAGAAGAAAGGCACACTCCTTGATTGCAACATCCTGTGTGTTAAATACCAGGTCACAGTTTATCGTCCAGCTTGGAATCAAACCCAGATGAGACAGCTCAATGATGAGTAAGCCAACCTCTGAGCAATCCCATCACCACAAACTTGAGATTTTTCATTACGTCTTTGTTCATCTATGTAGTTGATGACCAGTTCACCTTTATTTAATCAGCAATTGTGGCTTTAAATTACTGTGACATATAACACATGATGGCATTTTGTAATTGCAATCAACATAAACTCCAAATAACTAGAGTTTACCACGTCCAGTCTTGAGACAAAGGACATGGCAAGGGTCTTTTTAACTCTTGCTTTGCATTTCCGAACACCATATGTATTTCCGAGCATGACCTGCCATTTTTATCTGAATTTCACTGTTACTCCGTTGTCAGTGTGCAGCAAATGGTATTGGTCGAGACAGCAGAAAGCTTTGCTCAAGTACTACAGCAGACCTTCTCTGTTTGCAGAGGTTACATTCTTGAAAAACCCCCCATTGGGCAAACTGTGATGTGCAAAGTTAAGACCTCATGGGATAAATAGTGTTAGGGGAACCAACTCTAAAATTTATTGACTTTTTTGCCTAAACTATTGTAAAAGTGAAAAACCCTTAAAATTGTACTTACTTTTGATGATGATGATTGAAGACATTAGAGGTTATTGAGATGATGTCGACGTCCCTGGCTTCGGGTCGTCAGGGTCATCATCAGACTTTGTGAAGAAAGAGGTGATCTTAGTCTGCCTTGCTTTGTTCTGCATGTCCTTATAGACCTCCGTAGAAGGTGCTATAACAGTGGCCATCTCATGCTTGAATTTCAAGCTCCTCTCCATGAAGACTTCTTCTTCTTCTTCTTCTTCTTCTTCTTCGTCTTCTTTTGGTTTTAATGGCATTTTCTGAGCCGTGAGGCTCTACGCACCTAAATACTTCGGCTGGAGAAGACAAGTATGGGGGACTTTATATTTTTAGACCCGTTTTTAAAATAAATTTTTACAATTATTTGCAGAGTCGAGGGTGCTCCCGGCTCAATTGGCACAATGTGTCCGGTTCACCAGACCAGCTGATCCCCATCTCTCAGGCAGAGTGGAAGAGGTGCGATATTGTGCGGAGGGTATTGTGTGAAGATGTGATCCAAATCTTTGGGAACCTTACACTGCTCGCAGAACCCCATAGGGTGACACCCTATCAAATGCAAATAGTAGATTAGAGCACAATGTCCGAGTCTGAGCCTGTAGAGGATTGCCTGGTCTCTTCGGGAGAATCGGGGAACTCCATGAAGACGAGCGAAAACCTCTCAAGATATGTTCCTCATTCTGCTTTATCCCAAATGTTCTCTTTCAATCTCCTCGTCTTTATCTTATTTCCCCCTCTTCGCTTCAAAATAAATAAACAAATATTTTTGCTTGAAAAAATATCACAAACTCATTCTGCCTCCTATTTCCTTCCTTGGTTCATTCTTTATTTCTTCCTTTCCCATTACCTCCCACAATTGAACCAACATTCCTCATAATTGAATTAATTTGCTTCTTACTTTGAAAAACTTTTCATAACATTCTGTAATGTTTAATTTGCGTTATTTCATGAAAACCCCACATTTTCTTCTTCTTCATAACACCCCACGTGTTTTTCTGCTTTATAAATATTTACTGTCACGAGCATCCCGCAATGTCAGATTAAATCACGCGATATCACATGATCACAAACTAAATCATGTGATATCAAACATAATCATGTGATGACAGTCCGTGTGGCACAATATCGAAAGAGCAACTTGGTCTGCGTTGGAGGGCAGGATGGGGTTGTGAAGTGAGACGGAGATGTGGGGTTGTGTATTCCTCTGTACCAGACCACGATATAACGAGGGACCCATCCTGCGATCGGAATATTTTACCACAATAATTCAGCCACGATAGAGCAAAACCGTGATGCAGAAACACGTGTCCGGGGCAGGCCAGCTGTACTAAACTGAAGGGTTTTGGAAGTGCAAACAAGGCAATAAACAAAACATATATTCAGAAGTTTACCACCGCTGATGTACCCTATTTTTACACCACATTGTTTAACACGTTACATTAGTTCTTCGTGCCCGCTGTATATGTGTTTTATGACGTCCTTAAAAACAGGAAGTTTCCTGTTTGGAATGATTTTCAATTTTGACTGCCAGACAGATTGAAACAAGTGACTCACTACTCTGTGCGCATGTGCACTCAGTACGAGACGCCATCCAATTTACCAAATTCAGATCCAAAGTATTGCTTAACTGCAGATTCGTGTCCCAATTCATGTTCCAATTAGTATTCTACAATAGTGTTCAAAATATAAAGTTCAATTGAAATTAAGTAACCCCTCGATCACAGACTGACATCTGTCAGACAGACAGACAGACAGAGTGAATCAATTGCTTAATCCCGCTTTGTACTGTGCACGTAGGGTAAGAATAATATAAACGTTCCAGGAGAAACCTGCAACGAAAACCTGATGGAGAGGTTGTTGGAGTTTTGACGGGATTTATACCTGGAGTCTTGAGATTGTTATCGGAGTATGTGTACACAGTGCATTATTTTGTGGGCTTCCTGGTGCAAAAAGTGCAACAAATTTGAATACAATGTCCACAAAAAGCATGAACTACATTAACAGATTTGTGTGAATTCCTTGTGTTTTCTCTCATGCTTTGGTTTCCTTGGGCACTTCGAAATATCCCCTTTTAATTACTTTATATTCTTACTCAAATGTTTTACAGCGGAGGCAACGTTTGTGAAAATATTATGCCATCTATGCTTACACTAGACCAGTGAGAGGTTTTGGCACAGCAACCAATGACCACAAAGTTTTTTTTTTTATTTTTTTTTTATTTTTTTTTCCACATCACAAAACCACAGGTTTTTGCACATTATTGAGCATTAAATATTTGCTTAGGATTGAAAATCTCACATTTTCTAATGAATAAAACTAGAATTGCGAGACTCTCAACTCTAATTTATTGACTCAAAGATTAAAGAGAAAACACTTATTTAAAACTAGGGAGTTCATAGAATACGATACCCTGTGCAGTGTTACTTCAATTTTACTTCAGTTTTAATAAAATAATGATGTTTATGATCACTAAAAAAAAAAAAATCCAAAACTTTAGTGCTGTTGAAGTAGTTCAGAAGCAGTCCCAAGTACCACCCTTCTACATCACACCATTGAATCCTTATTAACCTCCGCCATCGAATATCGGAGGTTACTGTTTTCACCCCTTTCTGTTTGTTTGTTTGTGAACATTATGATGGAAAAACTCCTCGACGGATTTCGACGAAACTTGGTGGGGGGGATTAGGTATGGTCCAAGGATCATGCCATTAGATTTTGCACTTGGTCCAAAATCCAATATGGCCGCTATGGCGGCCATTTAAAAAAATATTTTAATTTTTTTTTGCATTTCTACATGTTATAAGTGATTTCCAACTCCCCCCAAAAAAAAAAATTGTTAGAGAAAAAAAATTTTTGCACTTTTTTTTTCAACAAAATTTCGATTTTTTTTTTTTTTTGCATTTCTACATGTTATAAGTGATTCCCAACAAAAAACATCCCAAAATTATTATTGCGGCTGATTTTGGAACTTCAGGTGGACATACCCACGTAAAATCAATTTCTGTCTCAAGGAATCTAGTTATGACGAATGAATTGAGTATGTAAAAGTTAAAAGTAAAAGGGAAAGTTGCAAACTATAACTCTGTGAGCACTGTTGACGTCAAATTGAATGAATAGGATATCAGGTTCACTTGAGTGACCTAGCAGTATTGGCGGCTGAGGTTTTGCACTCTACCGAGTGCTCCCCCTCTAGTTTAAATTGAAGTACTGTAAAACTGTAGGTTTTTGGAATTATTGTGACAGATGATTTGTGAACTACAGTGTTCAGGTATATACATGTTGTTGCATTAGTAATAAAATTTAAATAAAATAAACATTGTAAAAGTCATATAAATAAATAAATTCCGGTTTTACCGCCATTTTCCGCAGTGTGAATGATATCAACCTATCCAACAAACGCATTGCATTAGTTATTCATGCCTGTTGTACGCGTCCTTTATGATGTCCTTAAAAACAGAAAGTTTCCTGTTTGGAATGAGTTTGAATTTTGTTTGACGGCCAGACAGGCAGACAGAATAAAAGGATTATTCTACTCCTCTCTGCGCATGTGCAATTGGGACAAATCTTGAGCCAAGGTACAGTAAAACGAAACACTTGTCTTCCGATTCATGTTTCGATTCAAGTTCAAAATACTGCTGGACCCCACTATTCGTGGGGGATATGTTCCTGGAAAATGTCACGAATGTCAGGGCATTGTTTCAATGGTAAAAGGGGGGATAGGTTCCCGGCGGTTCGTGATTCATAAACTAAAATAAAAAAATCCCATGAAAAACCGTGAATACGCCCATGAAAAAAAAACGCAAAACACAGGGCCGCAAATGTCGAAGTTGGTCGCATTTTATCAACTGCAAATACGCGGAGTCCGCAAATAGCGAATCCGCGAATAGCGGGGTCCGACAGTATACCATTCGATTTAAATAAGTTGTTCCTTGATCATAAACTGATAGGTCAGACAGACAGACGGGCATAAACCAATTGCTGAACCATGCTTTTCGCTTCACATGTGCAGGGTAACAAAGAATACATGTGTACCACATCATGTTTTGACTTCGATCAGACTGAATTGTTGGTTATGAGACATGCAAAAATATTAAAATGATGTGCAAAACATCCTGGGATTGATCAACCTCACTTTAGCTTTAGGTTAATTGTTTGATAATATTGTTTTGAAAATGGTGGGGGGTCTCTGATATGCTGAATATCACATTGTTGTAAAGTAGAATTTAAGATGTCTGTGTAAATAAATTTGCTGGATCTTAACCCCTTTACATATTTGAGGCCCGGCGAGGAGTGATGTAAGCGACATTTTTTAAATGATATGATGATGATAGGCTCAGATGATAGGGGAAGGGTTAAAATAGTGCTATATGGCATTAACTCCAAAATGGCCGATGTGGCCCTTCCATCACTCCTCCTCGCGGCGCCTCATTTATAAAGTAGCAAATACCACCTGTCACTTCACTGATGGGAATACTGAGAGAGGTGGGCAGAAAGATGTGGGGGGGGGAGAATGAGATGAGATGAGAGGGAGAGAGAGGGAGAGGGAGAGTGAGGGGAGAGGGAGAGGGAGAGAGAGGGAGAGGGAGAGGGAGAGAGAGAGAGGGAGAGGGAGAGAGACCGTGAGACACACAGAGACGGAGACAGACAGGTGGGAGACAGCAAATAAGACTAAGGCTTACTTTGCCGTGTTTAACCCCCCCCAGGGATCTTTCACTGGTCGAGGGTTAAACATGACCATCGCTGCCGCGCCTCAATACAAAGCACCATTTCCTGTGTGTTTTGTATTTTACGTTGATGGCCCCGCTTCACACAGCGGCTACAAAGGTTTCATAAGCTTGAACTGTGTCCTCCTGAACCAGATAGTACGGACAACCCTCTGAAGTACAACACTGACTGGGAGATTGCAGGTACGGGAGGGCAGAATGCAGTCATTTTTGTTGTGTTAGCTTCTAAACTTGCTTTTTGCTGTTGAGAAGTTTCAGTTGCTCTGGAAGTAGTTATTGCTACTGTGTTCGCTTCTTGTCTTGCTTCTTGATGTTGTGGAGTTTCTGCTGGTCTGGATTTTTGTTATTCCTTGTTTTTTGTCATCTTTGTGTACTTGTATCTTATTGTCCTTCTGCCTTTTTTTTCTTCTTGTATCTTTCTTCTTCTATCTGCCTCTCCTTTCTTTGTTCTTTGTTTTCATATTTTCATTGTTCTTGTCTTGCTCCTCATTCTGTGTTTCTCTATCTGCCTTTCTTCTCTTTCTGCCTTTCTTCTCTTTCCTCTTTTTGCCTTTTTTCTCCAGAATTGTTTCTTATTCTTCAGCACTGAGGATTTCGCATCACATTTTATCAGTGTTTGACATTGTGTTTTTTATCGTTGTAGAGTTTCAGGATAGACCATGTTACATGGTTTTAAATGTGGAGCCAAGATAAAAACGTTTTTGCCATTGTCAACTCTGGAGCAACCAACATAGAGTTCGCCGTGAGAAAAGCATGGGCTTTGCAGGTTGAGGCCAACAACTTTGAGCAATTTTCCTTGTGCCTTGTTGATGCTCATGGAAAAACTGAGGTAGACAGGGAACTGGAGCCTTCTAAATTGAAATGGAAAGTCAGAGGGGATGATTGGAATGCGTGGAATGAAGACATCCTGTCCTGCTGCACGGCCAGTCATGATTGTGGCTTCAATGACATGTGGCATAAGCTTCTTGACAGTCAAATGTGTTTCATTGCAGTGTTGTTGGGTCCAGATTCCTGAGAACCACTCTTGAGCTCCATATTATGAGGAGGCACACCTGGTGGTTCCAGAGAGTAAAGAAATTATGTGGGGTAGTGGACTGCTTCATTTGTGTCTGGAACGGTCAACCAACTTGTACATTTGGATAATGCCAGGTAACTGTGCAAGAAGGCCTCTGTTTGTGGAATTGGCAGCATCATTTTTCAGTGTCAAGATGGTTCTTTGGCATAGCCACTTGGGGTCATGGAAGTTGTGTGCAACATTTGGAAATACTGCATCTTGTAGTTGTCGAAGTGTTGCAACTGTTTTCCCAATGTTGTTCATCAAGATAGTTCCATCTTCATTGTCAGATATGATGGGTCCATTTGCCAGTTTTAGCAGGCTTGCAGCAGACTCCACAGCAAATGAATCACCTGTCAGAAGCACTCGCACGTTGGTCATTAGGTTGAGTCACTAAATGTTGTTCCAAATTTATGAAGTTTTGAAGCAGGCCTGCAGTTCATCAGCTTTGGTTCCATGTGGAATGACGGACAGTATCTGTTGAAAATTCCCAGCCAACACTAGTCACTCCACCCATTATTCATTCATTATGTCGAAGACCTTGCATGGTGCAATCAAGAGCCTCTAAGGCAGCTTTGTGAGACATTGTACACTCATCCCAGACAATGAGCCGGGACTCCAGCAGGAGCTTTGCTTTGCTGGTGCCCCTGCCAATGCTGCAGGTTGGTGCCTCCATACTTGCCAGATTTAAGGGTAACTTGAAGACTGAATGAGCTGTTCTTCCTCCTGTCAGCAGTGTGGCAGCAATGCCTGATGATGCCACTGCAAGGGCAATCATGTTTCTTTGCTGGATTTTTGCCAAAAGAAGATTAGTGAGAAAAGATTTGCCAATTCCACCAGGAGCATCCAGAAAGAAAGTGCTACCACTTCCATTGAAAACTGCTTGTGTAATCTTATGGAAGGCTTCTCTTTGGTCTGGAACCAGACATGGCTCATTCTCCTGTATGTATTCAACAAGCTGTTCCACGTTGTAGTTGGTCTCTCTCAAAATTTCATTTGTGAGCTCATTGTCATTGTGTCGTTGAGGGTTGGGAAGGCCAAAAGTTTTGAGGTCAGTCACCCAAAGCCTTGATCTTGTCTTCAATGATAATGAGAGCTTGATTGAAGATGGCATCACTGCAGTCCAGTTCCAGGTTAGGATTTTGCACTTGTGTGTGATGCAAAATGTCCTCTGCCAGATGCTCCTTGTGGTTGTCCCATTGGTGTTGAGGATTTGACATGGCACATGTCTGCATCATGATGGCAAACAGGTTTCGCAGCATCCATGGTGATTGAGTTGCAGCTGCCTCCTCCAATGTCCTGTTCCAATGTGTATCATCCTCCAGGAGTCCTCTCAGCTGACAAGCCTGTTTGTAAGTTTCACAGATTGTGGCTTCCACTGTTGGGAAGTCCTCAAATGATGATGGACATTTGACCTCATACAGAAGCAGTCTCAGGTAAAATAATTCAAAATTTTGAGGATGGACAGTGTACACAAGGCCAAGTGCATTACTGGCTTTGATGCCTGGCTGGTCTTGTACACTTTGGCCTGCTTTGCGGTGAGCCCATTTCTTGCTGCCAACATTCCATGTGTAGTCCTTGGGTATCTGATGATACAACAGTGTCTTCGCAAACTCATCATCCTGGCAGAGATTGAAGAAAGCAGTGAGAGTTGTGTCTTGTGGGACTTGGGCATGCTCACGTACATTCTCCTCAGTGAAGTACACTCTCTGGCCATTCGCAAGGTGCACACTGAAATGAACCACAGTGGGATGTCGCTCATGAATTGGGAAGTTCAGGATCCTCCAGATGGCTTCATTGCTGCTGATATATCTTCCCATTTCATATTTCCAAACCTAATCATGCACAGTCCCATCCATTGTCAGGCCAAATACAGCCATGTCAGATCCTTTGTTGACATACTTGCACACATATTTGATGGTTTTCACAGAGTGGCATTACTCAATATTGATGTGTGCATTGAGTAGCTGTGTGAGGAGTGAACAGTGTGGAACAATTCATCTGTTGTCAACTTCAACCTCACAACCACGAACTCTGATGGTTGTTGTGAATCCACCATCTTCTGGTTTTCTCCGACGATACAATGGGTATCCATCTTGTCCAGTCTGTGTCTCTTTCAGAAGATATCATGGGAACCTTTTTGTGCATTTGTTATCTTTCATGCAGAGTGAGTTTGGATTGATGCTTCCACAGGGACCATGCACCATCTGTGTTTTGACAGTGCTGAACAGAAGTGGATCAATTCTGGGTCTGGAAGTTCAGCACTGATGAAATCATCCACTCTGTGCACATGAAGTTCATCTTGAAGCCGTCAGAATGTGGGCATGTGGCAGGCCATGCTTTTGCCACTCAATTGTGTACATGTAGCACATAATGGCTCCAAAAATCTTTACCTTGGTGATGACATTCATCAATGCCTTCATTTTTTTGTTGGAGGCAAATCAGAGTGATGCTGTGGTTTTTGGCCTGGCATCAATTCATCAACCACTTCCTCCCAAGCTGGATGCCAGGTGAAGGTGATGATGAGATCAGGATGGCGATAGTTTCACACACTGTCATGGCATCCTGAGTGTGCTCATGCATGTAGCAGGGACCTGTAAAACTGGAAGGCAAGGTGACCAATTGGCCAACATTGGCAGCATTTCCATCATTGTTCATGACATCCCTGAGGTGAACATAGTTTTCAACTTGGAGTTTCTTTTGGTTCATTTGAATGAATCTCAGCCTTTCTGCCTCAATTTTGGCATACGTGTCCACAACAAATTGGTGGAAGAGATCTTTGCAACGCAAAATGTGATTGAAATTACCAGCTCTCAGCATAATCGGGAAGGCATAAAAGTCCATGGTAGAAATGTTCTTTTCACTTGGCAGTCCTGTTGCTGGGTCTGTTTGTTGCAGTTTCATAGCATATCCATCATCTTCCTGCCAGAAATTAGTGGATACTGAAGTGCATCATATGATGGGTGTGTCTCAGCAATTCTCTGGAGGGAGGTGTTTCTGAGTTGCAGCACAATGTCTCGATCACCATGTTGTTCACCAGCGAGGATGACAGCCAGTTCTGATGTGGAAGGGTGCATTGAAGCGCCGCTTATGCTCCCCAGCTGGAGTTTTGTTTGAATGAATGACAATTTTGTACTCGGGCGTCATCTTCTCCACGGCACACTTGAGACTCCGAACATAGTGGTTTTCCTTGTGGAGCATATCTTGCAACTGCAACACCACTTCCAGCTTGGTTTGAATGACATTGTTGCAGCGCTGTTCGGCCTGCTTTGTATTGCCACCAATGAAGTAGATCTGCAGGAATTTTGGCTCTTCATTTGGTCATGGCTGCAGACTGCCAATCTGATGACAAACCTGTCCCTGCACTTTAAATGTGGGTATGTTGCCAGATTCTCTGATCTCTTTTGTGGTGCCGAAAGATATCATGTTGAAGCACGAGTTGTATCTTCTGATGTTGCTTTGGAAATAATTTGCATTTGGAGTGTTGACTCAACAATGTTCAACGAGGTTCAGGAGGAGCATTCATTTGGGTGAGCCGAACCTTGCCACTATTGCAACATATCCTTGGAGCTTCTCCTGTCCATTTCATCACATCACAGTGCCTGCAAGTAATTGACATTGAACCAATAGCAACTATTGGATCAGAAGCATAATTATCCAAGGCTGGATTGAAGGAGAATGCAGACTTTTATTTTTCCCTCCAGGGCTGGTTCCCGGATTCAGCCATTCTTGTTGCATTTGCCTCTTGTCTTCTTTCTTGCTCTTGAGGAGTTTCAGTTGCTCTGGATGCAGCTTTTGTTGCGGTATTTTCCTCTTGTCTTCTTTCCTGCTGTTGAGGAATTAAGGCTGCTCCGGATGCAGCCATTGCTGCCTCGTTTGCTTCTTGCTCTTGAGGAGTTAAGGCTGCTCTGGATGCAGCTTTTGTCGTGGTATTTTCCTCTCATCTTCTTTCCTGCTGTTGAGGATGTTTCAGCTGCTCTGGATGCAGCCATTGCTGCTGCATTTGCTTCTCTTCTTGTTTCTTGCTGTTGAGTTATAGCTGCTCTGGATGCAGCTTTCTCAAGTCGTTTTCTGTCACGTTTGCTTCTTGTAAATTTCCTTCTTTTGGTAGGAGCCATCTTCCTGCAAATTAAAGGAGGGAGATGGGGAAGGGGAAAGCGAGGATGGGGGGGAGGAGAACGACGCCTTAAACTCCTGGAGGGAGGGGCACGAGGGTGGGAGAGTGAGAGTGAGAGGATATATATATATAGTGCTGTACTGTATTTGGAGGGGGTGGAGCGAGGATAGGACAGAGAGGGGTGAGGTGGGGGGGGGGAGAGTTAGCAGAGAGAAAATGTTATGCTTTATGAACACACACACACACACACACACACACACACACACACACACACACACACACACACACACACACACACACCACACACACACACACACACACACACACACACACACACACACACACACACACACACACACACACACACACACACACCACACACACACACACACACACACACACACACACACACACACACACACACACACACACACACACACACACACACACACACACACACGCGCGCACTGGAGTCAGTGTGATTACCGAGTGCAGTACATACTGTATACAACCCCAAAACCTTGTGTAGCTTTCACCCTTGTTTTGGGGGAATTTCAACAAATGATTGAAAAAAAAATCAACATTGCATTATAGACATTCAAGATATGCATAAACAGTATTATTTATAAGCAGCTGCCAATCGTCATGTGATGGCACACATGGCAAGTTGGGGTGACAAAAAACGGGTTGGTGGGAAACAAAACTTGGTTATTTATTTATTAGACGTGATCGGAAGTGATACGACGTGGAATCCTGGAGGATGGTGACATACCTTTCGGTGAGTCAAAGCTCATGACGTCACACAGCCAATTGACTCGAGGGATACATTGCATATCGGCTGCAGGTCACTCCAGGGGTGTGTGTGTGTGTTCCATTACCAATCAGCTTGTATAGCGCTTGTCAAGTGGCTTCAGCAATCAAGCAAGCACCCCAAAGAAACGCTGGCTGCTTGGTAACTGAACAGACCCCAGGTGTGTTCCATTGGCAATTGGCTTGCTATCGCTGGCCCAGCCAGCCATTACTTATCAACAGTGTCGAATGGTGGAATGCTTGCTTGAGTGCTTAAGCCACTTGGCGAGCGCTCTACAAGAAACTTGGTAACTGAACACATCCCAGGTCGAACAGTCTGAGTGTCAATCCTTGTGAGTGGAATGGAAGCGAAACATTGCGTTTGAAAAATGGATCGAACTTTCCATCCAACAAGGGTTTTGACGATACTAAAACAGGTCTGCGGGTTTTCACAAACAAAATGGGTCAAACGCGTGAAATCTGGGTCACTTGCCATCTTTGGGTTAAAAAAAAATGCCTCTGCAATTTAGAAAACATGTTAATGCGGCAAACTGCTTGGAAATCGTGTGTTATCAGCCTTGAAGGTCACAAAGAGAAACTCCTAAGGATTCTGAAGCAAACCCGGTTCATATAAAGATGACCAACTGCTTTAGAAACGGCCACGAGGGCAAAGGAAAACGTGATCACTCCTACGCTGCTGAGGTTAGAAGTTAAAACTTACTGTACCCTGGATGTCTGTACCTCCATCCTGGCTGTACCAAGGTAGTGTTACCCGAGCATTAATTCTTGACATCTTATGTTCCAGGTGTACCCAACTCCATTAAAACATCAGTGTTTGTTTCCCGCTAAGCTTGTTAAATCACCAGGTGAGGGCAAACACAGCCTGTTCTAAGTTCCTTATGAAGTTGCGCATGGATAAAGTACACAACAAGGCGAACCATAAAGGCTTACCTTTTAAATACAATTCTTTAAATATGGAATTCAAGTGAAGAATCAACAAACTTCAATTCAAAGATATAACAATCCAAAGAGAGCACAAAATGATGGCCAATGCTTTTCACAGCTCAAAACAACATGAAGGAACTGTGAACAGGAACTCCAAACACAAGGTCGATGGAGGTTGTTTGTTTTTTTTAATGCCTGAATGTCGAATGAAGAGTAGATAATGAAAACACATCGCACAAAAAGTTAAATAAATAAAAATGCAATTGCACAACATTTTCAGTAGGTGAGGCACCACCCAATAGAATGCCCGCCATCATGTAGCTCGATCGATGTGAGATCTATACGTTATTGTTGTTGTTTTTTAATATGTATCGATGTCGAAGTGAGGGGTCGTATAATGGAAGAATGTATAAAAAAGGGGAACGTCGTGGAAAATAAAATATCACATTTTTAGCAAGCCAGCTACCGCTTGTTGCACCGCAGAACAACACGTGGCCAGCGCAGGCGAGTGACCCCTGTCGATCGATATACAGTATTCAGTGACAGTGCGAATATTTTAGAGCACTCGCCATGTGGCTTAAGCACTCCAATGAAACGGTTGATAAGAAACGGCTCCCTTGACACCCACCTCCTGGAAACGCCCAAAATGTCAAATATGTCTGAATTGGACAAATGAACACTTTTCTAAGAGTCGGAACTGCTTGTAAAGTCGATTCTGGAGCTTACATTTTGTAATTCTCCTTTGTTTAAGAGATACTCGTGGTGATTGTATGTGCGGAAATGAAATAAAGCAACGAACGCTGACATCTCCGGGTGTTTTAAGCATTGCAATGTACCCAGCAATTCGTAGCTATGATGAACAGGCATTCAATAATATGAGTGAGGAAAGTGGGAAAAAAATCCCGAAACTTTATCATTAAGAAATCGTTGCGGCCTGTTCCAAGTCAAGGCCTGGTTGAGCAGGCCAAAAAACATGGCGGCTTCAGACCCCAGCGAGGTTACCCAGGAAACGTCTTCAGACCCCATAGAGAGGGGTGACCGAGGTTGTGCCTGATTAAAGGATATAATTAAACATGGCCGTTAATTATCTTCAAAAGGAGTGTTTTAATTAACTGGCAAACACCAAATTTTCACTCTTGCACTTCCTTGGAGTTTTCTTACTTTGCATGCAAAGTTTCAGGCTGATCGGTTTTTTGGTTTTGGAGTTATGAAGGACACACACACACTACGAAAGATGTATTAAATAAAGGAGGTATTTAGATATCAAATAAATAAATAAAATAAGTAGATCAATGTATTAATAAATATTATTTATAAAATACATTATAAATAAGCATTAAAATAATTTATTGGTGGTTGCTAGGATACACAGTGCAGCATGTTAAAATCGGTTGTTAATGACAGTTTGAATATTTGAATGACAGTTTGAGTCGATGGGTAGATAGATGGAGGTGCTGTGTCATGGACATATCTACAAGGTAAAGTGTTTATCGCTTAATATATTATCATATAAGGTGATGTATGATTAAAGTTATTCATATGTAGTAATAGTTTAAATAAAAGTAATAATTAAACAAGCCGGTAGGCGACGAGGGATTCGCTAGGATCAAAGCACTGGATACGATGCTTTTCATTCTGACCGATCCACCGCCGAAGATTCATCGCCAAGACATATTGGTTCACATACAATTGTTCCTCTGCCTGGTAAGATTTTTCCGATTGCGTATTTTGCCAACTGGCACTCCTCATAAAAAAATGACGGAAAATAGACACCCTATTTTTGAAGGTAAATAGACACCCTATACTACCATTTGAAAAATAATCGGTTTGCTGGTTTGTGCTGTGGAGCCTCTCGTTGCAAACACACACACACACACACACACACACACACACACACACACACACACACACACACACACACACACACACACACACACACACACACACACGGAAAACCTGAAAATAAGGGATATCTAGCATATATAGCGAATCCAATAAGTTTAAATAAACATATTGTATTGCTGTGTTGACTGACTGTGTGGACAACTTTGATATTGTGGGTCCATTGATGTTGAGTAATCTACTGATGTGGACCTGCGACCGGGGTTGTGGATCGGCTGTTTGGAGAGGTTCTGGGCTGAAAGGATCGAAACCTCGATGAAAAACGGTGCCCAGCTGATGATCCGCGCAGTTCGGAAATCAGGAAATTGCTTGTGAGTTGAGGTTATAACTTCAAATAAAATAATTGTTGTAAGTACTTAACAGTACTGTGTGTGCACGTGTGCGTGTGCGTGTGTGTGCGTGTGTGTGCGTGCGTGTTGTTATGTCTGGCTTCCTTCTTGGGACTACGGTGCAGTCAGTAATCGGTCTTTATTTCGATTTAGCAGACCAGGAGCCCCCAAATGACTTCTACAGGCAGCTGTTTTCCCCTTTTGCCACCTTTTATTATTAACCTCTCACTCCCCTTTCAATAACCGTTATTTACCAGCACTACCATCTTATGTCATTAAATGCCTGGCATGCCAGTCCTGCCCGGGTGGTTTTAGTGAACAATTTGTAGGCATGGTATGCCCCAGAAAGGACATGGCAGATAGTGAGGCCAAAGGTTTCAAGGGATTCAACTTCTTCCAGTGGTTCATTTTTGAGGTAGATAGTTGTGTTTGCCTGACGGTGCTTTTCGAGAGAAACTGTTAGGTAGTGGGACTTGGATTAAGAGTCATGATATTGGAATAGCAGCATTTTTATTTTTATTTTTGATGTCTGATTTGATGAATGTAACTACTGTCACTCACTGTGCTGGCATACTGTTCAACATGATGTTGAGCCATCTGCAAAAGATAAAGAAAATTTTCCAAGGAAACGAGTTAGCAAGGAAATGCTCAAAGAATCGGGGCCCAAGACGCTGCCTTGGGGAATGCTACCCTCCATTGTGGCAGCAGTTAATAAGGAGCCATCAAGAGCTGCGATCTGTTTACACGCATAAAGGAAATCGTACAGCCAGGCATGAAGACAGCCATAAATGGCATAATCAGAGAGCTCATGGCAAGCAGAGCTGGGTGGAAATCTCTGTTTGAGGCACAGGATGTGTCGAAATGCATGCACAGCCCTGTCCTGTTTTCATCAGAGCTGCTAGATTTTGCTGGTGTGAGGAGAAGCAGCATATCAAAAGTTGAATGCAGCTCAGAGTGGAATAAAACTGGAAATCCATAATTGTATTGTTCAAGAAAAGGAATGACAATGTCATCAACTTAATGTCCTTTTTGTTTTTGTTTTTTTCATTTTTTTCATTCGTGACTCAGGTTACCCATTTGTGGAAATCTGATTTGGAAAATGAACAGTTTTATTTCGGCCTGATACCTTTGCATGAGGCATTGGCAGCAATCCCATTCAGTTGACTTCTGACATCCAGCCAGCTATCATGATGGTGACTTGGGAACTAAAATAGAATTTGGGTTGGTGGCTCCCAACTGGCCCGTTTTAGAAAGCAAAGAGAATATAAAGTCATCATGAGTGGCAACCCCATCCAGGATTGTGCCCAATAGCCCAGAAAGCTGCTTCAGAAGCACCGATGCTCTGTATAGAGTATGATCCCAATGAATGGATAATAGGGGGTGAGAAAGGGATCCATGGCATGGAGGTTTCTCCTTTGACCTTACCCATCATTTCCAGGATGCACAGAGTGAAATACATTCATGCAGTAATTCCTTCCTGGGTAAATTCCCTAAATCCAGGCTGACTACACACCACAACTCTTTTATTCGTTGCTTCTCCCATCTAAGAACCAGCATCCAGGGACTGTTCCGTCTTGCTGTTTCCTCTGTGGCTTCAGGTAAGCAGTGCACCACCATGTATTGTCATCCCAAATTCTATGTCATGATCTTTATGACCCCCATTAACCTTTCGTAACAACTATCTTACTATTTAGTTTCAGAATTTCCTCCCCTTCTCCATCTCCTCTTTCCCTGTTTGCTCATTTCCTTGGTGTTTGCCCCATTGTCAGTTCCATCTTACTCTTCCATTAGCGTCGCAGAGCAGGATTTTCAAATTGATGGAATTGTTTAATCTGACACAAGACCAAGCATCGCAATACTTGCTCATGCTCCAGGGCTTGACTAGGAAACAGGAGTGGGTTGGAAAGGAAGAAAGAAAATAAGCATGGAGGGCAAAGGTACCATGCCAACAACAACAAAAAATCACTCAGGACCATATGTTAGAGCAGTAGTGTGGACACAGGTGGCTATGCCAAAGCGAGCAATAAAACAGGTGCACATAGAAAATTATAGGCACTCGCACTGTAATTAAAGTTGAGACTCAACGGACCAACAGTGGAGACCTGTAGAACCTGCAATGGAAGCGCCCCCTATTGACGGCAAATGGCCGTACCAATGCAAACAATAAAACACACACATGACTAAACTATTGTATTATTATTGTATTGCATTATATTCAAGTTGCTTTTTTAAGGGTATATTGCATTTGAATTAAATTTGCTTTCATAAGAGTATTGTTCACAGTGTTGTTTGTCGCTTGAATTTTTGTGGGGACCAGATGGCACCTAGCATTTGAGTAATATCTGTATTGTTTTCCTGATCAGCCTTCATCTTTTATTGTGCATACTATTATAATGCTCTTTACTTGTCCTTTTTGGGTTTGGTCAAGTTTCGTAGTTTATAGTAACCAGTTTAATCTTATTGCTCTTTACAGTGTCCTGTTTGGCTGACTGGATTTATGGAAATGGTTTGTTTTCATTTCAAGTGATTTAATCGTAAAACTTCAGATCAAATGGCATATGCACAGAATGAAATATATTGAAATTTCCCATGTGTAGGATGGTTGAGAGAGAAGAGGTGATTTCATGTTTGTTACAAAAAGGATTTTTTTTCCTTGTGGCGATGAAATAAATAGAACAATAATCCCGAGGAAAGAATATAATAGAAAGAAAGGTTTTGCTTCTGTTCAATTTAGAAAAAAATGGTCAAACCATTCTGGCTTCTGAGCAAGGTTTATCTTTGGAGTCTTCCCGAGGTTGTCTCCCAAAACAAAATTTACTATGACCTTGCATAAATAGGTCAAAAAACACCTCCTTACTCAAGCAGGTGAAAAATAGGTGTGCTGGTATCCGTGTCCTTTTGTAAACATTTCGGTCCAATTCCTAAGCCAGCTGAGGCAGCCATATCCCCTCCACCTTCACAATGTACATTCTTCACAAATCTCACGCTGATGCTGAAAAGCCTTGTTTAAGTGATGGAATACTCTTGCACATTTCATTGCTTGTATTTCCATTGTGAGCCTTTTATGCTGAAGCAGTGGATATCCGTTTTTTTTTTACCCTTCACCTTGCCAACTTCCTTCACTGTGAAGTTACGCAAATATGAGAAAATGTAAACAATATTAAGAGGCTTGAAACATGTAGCTTTTCTTTCTCTATTTTTTTTGTTTGCCAATAACCATAGGGAGGATGTCATCCCACAGTGGACTAAATAGGGTGGTCAAGTCAAGTCAATAAAAGCAAATCTGAAGCTATAAAATCACCATAAAAGTAATTGTATCGGTAACTGAGTAACTGCACATTTGTGGTTCCACCGGTACGGTAGCGGAGACTGTTGTAATTGGATTGTCGGTACACACTGTTTCTTAATCGATTTCAAGCTGAAGGAAATTCCTGCTCTGTACACGACTGATAAACAGTTGTTTCACATTATTATAGTTTTACTCGTTTTATTATCGATCATAAATTGTCTAAATATTACGAACACAAAAGTCAAAGTGTTCTGGCAGATGAGGCTGTGCTTCACTGCTAAACGGCTGTGCTAATCAATTTATGAAGCCATCCAGAAACCAAATCATTATGGTCAAATGTCTATGTGCACCGATAGATAATAATCCAACCTACTTATCGACTTATCTCACTTTCTAATATGTTTACCTCAACTTAGCCCATTCCTTCTTCTCACTTATTCCTTTCTTGGCAAACTTATTCATATTAACCACTCATAAGTTAAATTTAAAATTCAGTGTTCTTCTTCTTACTCTCTTTTCTTAACCTTTACTAAAATAACTAATTTTTTTTGTTCTCTCATGAAATCTCATAAACTGTACCCAGCCAACTCTCTCAGTTATTGGTATTTGTTCTATCCTAAATCTATTGCAGCTTTGTTTTTTTTCTATAATGAGGCAATCAAAAAACCAGTGTCTTCCAGATGTGGCCTTACCAGGCCAGAATTGTAAATGGTTCCACATAATGTTGCTGATCATATCCACACTGGAATCAGTCCTGAAAAACACGATACTGATTTTTTTTTTTTAATTTAACTCCTTCGCATGTATTCGCTTTGGCTCAGAGAAAATGTTTCGGCTGTTATGTTGGCCGTGCCTCAAGACGCACACTATTGGAGTGATTACATGAAGCAGTGCAAATGCTGAAATTAAATTCACTCGACGTGACCGAGTTGATGCCGGTCTTCTAAAAGTTGTGAACGATTGTTTTCAATGGTGACACAACGTTTGCTTGATTTATCTTGTTAATAAAGTGATTTTTCTTCTCACAAGCCATTGTGATCCTACCCCAATGGCTCAGCCCGCATGCCTTGCACCTGTCATGCTGGCAATACATTCATCGACTTACAATGCCTGACATTCCAGACACGCCTCATACTGTAGTGATGTATGGTCTCCCTTGGGCTCTGGTGAAGGCGCATCTCAAAGATTTTCACTATTATTAATTGTGATATGTGACAGAAACTACATATTCTTTCATTTGCATTGAGGTTGCAAAATGGGTTAGTTAAATTGCACACTGATATTTCTCATGCACACTAATAAATCACTGCTATAAATTATATTTAATCTCCCTTTTCATTTAGGACGGTAAATTCTAAAATTTAGTGGGAGAAAGAAAATTAAAGACTTGAAACCTGGCTCTCCAGTCTGCTAACATGTGATTAAAGATTTCATGCTATCATAAACAATTATCAGATGGTACATATAATTGGCATTGTAATGAAGTTCCCATAGCTAATGCATAGATGATTAACTGAGGATTTTCTTCTTCATAACAACTGACATTTGGCCAAGCCACAAGTAAAGCATCTGGTTCGTGGGCTTTAATGTTTATGATGTTTTCTACAAATCACATTAATAAAGGGTGTGTGTGTGTGTGTGTGTGTGTGTGTGTGTGTGTGTGTGTGTGTGTGTGTGTGTGTGTGTGTGTGTGTGTGTGTGTGTGACAATAATATGCTTGTTAGTCCATCTGTCTGTGTATAACACTCAGTTCCACCAATTAGTTGGACAGTTCGCATGACTCCATCCTCAATGTCGATATGACAGACGCCATGTTGGTGCATACTGCTATGCGAAGTCAAAGACTTCTTCGGAGATATTATATTCAGTCGCCATGCCCTCCGTACAAGTTTTCCCTTCAGTGTAAAATGACTCGAGTGACAGTTAAAAGGATTTTGAGTCTATAGGAATCACAGGCCTTGTGAGGATAGGCCTCAATGGTTCGAGGCAGCGGTCTGTCGTCTCTCCATCACCCAAATAATTATGTGGCAATCTCTCAAGCAGGGCTTTAACTGTGGAGGTTACGCAGATCTTGGCTATTATTTCCGACCATTTTCTCTGAAACAACTCGACCAGGGACCATAAAACCCACTTCATTATAAAAGTCTTTGTCCGAGATGAAAGACAGTAAAATCTAACGACATTGTGAAAAAAACATCCATCATTGTTTACTTTTAATGACGTGTCATATGCATCCGCAAGATAATTGGTTTCAGGTGTCATGGTCACTTGTGAGTTGCAATTCCATGGGGTTTCCGCATATCCTGTGGAATTGTGAGTTGGACAGGCAACCGTGACGGGCCATGACGTGCAGGAGCTGTTTCGATCATGGTTTCTGTGAAGTTGGTGATAGCTTGAGGGGAGGGAAAAGCGTTAAATATTCCGCTGTTTTGATGTGGGAATGCCCGTTTGCTTTTATGAGCGGGAGGAGGGTGAGGAGGGGAGAACAGAGTATGGTTTTGAAGTTGAGTTGAGTTGTGGTGGTGATGAGTTCAACGGCCTGGAGTGGGGAGGGGATTTGTGCCTTAGGGTTAGAAGAGGGGGGGGGGGGGGGGGTGTGAGAATTTGGGGTTGGGAGGCAGAGGAAAATGTTGAGGACTTGGTTTTTGAGGTGGTGGAGGGTTAAGGCATGGAAATCACATTTTGTATTGCATTGATGTTCCGTGGATGCCTGCACGCGCGTGCGTGCGTGCGTGTGTGTGTGTGTGTGTGTGTGTGTGTGTGTGTGTGTGTGTGTGTGTGTGTGTGTGTGTGTGTGTGTGTGCGTGCGTGCGTGCGTGGCGCGTGCGCCACAGCCCTGAGACTGGGTCTGCTCTCGCCTTTTTGCTAAAATTAGCGAAGTCGATTGAGTTTTTTACTTTTGGTTGGAAGCGCCTTCTTTGAAAATGTGTAATCCCAACCGCCACAATCTTATTCAATATACTATAAATATATATATATATATATATATAAATATATATATATATATATATATATATACATATATATATATATATATATATATATATTTATATATCTCACAACATTGAGATGGGCCAAACAGCATAAACTCCACAGGCAATAAACATATCGTTTTTGTGAGATGAAGTCTTGTTAAAATTATGGACATTTTTAATCGTCATGTCCACTCGGTAAAGAACGACCTGGATGGATCGCCGAGCCATTTCCCTTGGAGGTGAACACATGATCCTTGGAGATTATGAGCGCGTGCGGGATGGAGGGCGGCAAAGGTGTTTACCAGACGGAAGCACAACGGTTTATACTCGAACCCACAACGAATAGACAGACATGAGCAAATTTAATAAATAATGGTTTAATGACATAAATCAAAAATTTATATTTGAAGTAATTTAAAGCATGATGCAATAAAAATAAATAAAAGCATGAGGTAATGAAACATAAGGTAATTTAAAGCCTAAAGTTGAGACGTCTCCACACAGTTACAAGAATAGACAAGGGGAAAGATAAAAAAACAGAAAATTACTCCCTTTATTCTGGCACTTAGCTGGGTGTCCAGAGATGATCTTTTATCATCTTGGCAATCGAACCACGTCATCCTGCTTGAGAAACCGCACCCGAAAATGGTGCCAAGCCACTCTCTCAGTGGGAAACGTGTGAGGTATTCATGTGCTGGTGTTCAACACCAAGGCTCACCAACCACTGTGCAGCTTCTTCTCACGAACAAACCTGCCGATCCCGCTCCTCTCTTAACACCAGGTCCACTCGCAACAATGGCCCGCCTTCCTCCTCGAATGCACAAGGGGATAATGCCTAGTTATTGCTGAGGGACGCACTCCTCTTCTTCTTTCTCTCTCATAGGCGTACAACTTTGCTACTCAGCCAAAAAGCAATGGCCAGCATCTGGCTCCAGAACACGGGAAAATTCACACAACATGAGCAAGAAGAATCGTGCTACCATTCCATCGTGTCGCGAAGAAGCCAGCCAGCGAGACCCTCCATCTTCACTGCGTACCTCACCAAACTATCTCCTTACCGATCGTGCCCTCTTGTCGGTCTTGCACGTTCTCACGTTACCCCGACAAATCATCAGCCTCGGGGGTGTGGCTTGCCGGTACCAAGTCGAGAAGGCGGGGTTTCTTTCCTGCTCAGAACGCTCTGCTCTGTTGTTGTTGTTGTTGTTGTTGTTGTTGTTGAAAACGTGGTTATTTTATTACCGGTTTTGTAAATTCAGAAGCATCAGAAAAGGTCATGGGAGCAATCATATAGTGGGAGGAATTATCCTTAAACCTTACTGAATTAACATAGCACCGCCCCTCATGCGGTGACGTAACGATCTTAAGCTGACAAGTTTCCCCTACTTGATTTACATCGCTATGTCTCCTGCTTGTCCATGGCCATGCTACCCTCTAAAATCCTACCGTTGCTATGAAGTTCTTCCATCGACCCCACAAACATAATATTTAATAGAAATACAGTGCCTTCAAAAGGTATTCACACCCCTCGACTTTCGTCACATTATGTTGTGTTCCAGCCTGAATTAAAAATGGATTAAATTTAAATTATTTTGTCACCAATCTACACAAAATACCCCAAAATGACAAAGTGTAAACATGTTTTCTAAAATCTTCCAATCAATTTAAAATGAAAAGCTGAAATGTCTTGTGTCAATAAATATTAAGCCCCTGAGTCAACACTTCGTTAAAGCACCTTTGACACAAATTACAGCTTTGAGCCTTCTTGGGTATGTCTGTGTCAGCTTTTCACATCCACATTTGTGGATTTTCTCCCATTATTCCTTACAGATTTTTTGAAGCTCTGTCAAGTTGGATGGGGAGCACCAATGAAAAGCAATCTTCAAGTCTTTCTACAGATTCTCAATGGGATTCAAGTCTGTGCTTTGGCTGTTTGCTTGGGGTCATTATCCTGTTGCAACGTAAATCTTTTCTGCAGTCCAAGGTCTTTTGCACTCTGAAGCAGGTTCTCCTCAAGGATTTGCCTGCATTTGGCTCCATGCATTGTTCCCTCTGTCTTTACAAGTCTCCCAGTCACTGCTGCTGAAAAACATCCCCATAGCGTTATTCTGCCACCACGATGCTTCACAGTAGGGATGGTGTTAGATGGGTCATGAGTTGTGCATGGTTTTCACGAGACATAGTGCTTTTCATTCAGGCCAAAGAGTTCAATTTTCATCTCATCAGACCAAATAATCTTTTGCCTCATGCTCTCAGAGTTTTTCACGTGCCTTTTTGCAAATTCCAGGCATGCTGTCATGTGCCTTTTCTCAGGCATGGCTTCCATCTGGACAGGTCAGGTCAGGTATGGGAGCATGCGCCAGAGCAGCACGTCGCTGCATCTACTTTCTGCCAGTACTCGAGGGGCCTCCGTCTAGCCATCCCCTAGGCAGATGCCTGGCCCATCCCCATCTCCTTGAGACGCTGATCAACCTGCTGCAACCACGAGGCACGTGGTCGGCCCATTGGGCTCTTCCACTCACGAGACTCCCTTGCTGAGAGAATCTGGTGAGCAGGATCAGCGTTAGGAAAACGAGCCACATGTCCATACAGCTGCAGCTGACACTCACAGACTATGCAGGTAACAAATCTCATTTGAATCTCTCTCAGCAACCGCTCGTTGGACACAAAGTTCGACCAGCGATAGCCAAGGATTATCTGAAGAGACCTGGTACCAAAGGAATTAATTCTCCATCTCAGATCTCTGGTCAGAGTCCAAGTCTCACATCCATAGAGCAAGACTGGAAACACCAAGGACCTGAAGAATCGGACTATCATCCTCCCGCACAGGTACCGACAGCGCCACACCCCATGATCCAGTGAATCCATGACTCCCCAGGCCCGGCCCAGATGTCTGTTGACCTCTGGCTCACAGCCAGCAGAGACATGAATATCAATGCCAAGGTAAGTGAATCTCTCTAAGACCTCAACATTCTCACCACAAACAGGCACAGACAGGACAGCAGCATCCAAGATCTCATTGAAAGCCTGCATCTTAGTTTTGACCCAGGAAACCCGTAATCCCAGTGGCTCCGACTCCTCATTCAGCACCTCGAGGGCCCCCAAAAGGATATCTAGAGTCTCTGCAAAGATGACTGCATCATCTGCGAAACCAAGGTCAGAGATCTTGACATTCCCAAACGATGCACTGCAGCTTGATCTCTCTGACGTCCTCCTGAGAATCCAGTCCATACAAGTGCTGAAAAGTGTGGGGGCCAGTACACACCCCTGACGAACTCCAGTAACAACTGGAAATAAGTCAGAAATTGTCAAATATATAAGTCGAAATAAGTCGTTTGGGAATTTCAAGATCTCTGACCTTGATTTTAGCTCTCATACGAGCCTCGACAAGGTATACAAGAAAAGAAAAAAAAGAGATGGTACCACCACATCTCACAGCACTCGCAGTGCCAGAGTATAGTTCAGACATCAGATCGATCAGTTTTGGTGGTACCCCACGAAGATCAAGACTCCTCCAGAGGGCATCCCGATTCACAGAATCAAATGCTTTACAGAGATCAACATATAATGCAAGCAGCCCCTGCCAAAACTCTTAACTGCGTTCAGTGAGGACCCGAAGAGCAAGGATACGGTCAATCGTTAACCTCTTTGGTGAAAAGCCTGACTGCTCTGGACGCTGGTGCTCAAGCAGATGGTGGTGAACCCGATCAATAATTATCTGAGCAAAGACCTTGCCCGGCACTGACAGCAGCATCACCCCTTGGTAGATGTTGCAGTCTTGGCGATCACCTTTCCCTTTCCAGAGAGGGACAACAAGGCCACTGTTCCAGTCAGTTGGGATGATGCCTGTGTTCCAGGCAGAGCACAGAACTGCACGCAGCGATATGAGTGCAGCATTTCCACCAGCCTTGAGAAGTTCGGCATGGATGCCACAGATCTCTGGAGCTTTAGCCATTTCAACCGGTTCACTGCAGCCTGTGTTTCCACAAACGAATGTGGTCCACATTTGATTGGAGGGTCAGCAACAGGGATTGTTGATGTCCAACTCGACAGCTCGTGGATCAGCCTGGTACAGCCGCTCAAAGTAACCGGCCGAGCGGGTCCTCACTTTGGGCTCCTCTGTCAAGAGCCTACCAGCCTCTGCTCTAACTGCAGTACACCGTGGCACGGGCTTGGATGAACGCAATGCGCGAATTCCCCTGTAAGCAGGATGAAAATAACTTGACCACAGATGATGCTCTACCCCCTCACAGATTCCTCGCACATCGGTCTCCTTGTCCACCCTTAGCACACGTACAGTTTTACGCCTCAGCTCCCTAAACAACTTAGCTCTGCCATTCAGCCTGGCCCTGCGACTCTGGTCAATGGTATCCAGTTTCCCTTGAGAGACAAAATTCTTCTTCGCCCAACGGTGAATTCCAAGACATCCACCAGCAACATCAAGGACGGTGGTCTTGAAGGCACTCCACAACTCTTCAGGATCCCCCAAAGCACCCAGACCCCCCAAATCTCCACTCAGCCTGCTTGCAAACTTCTCAGCTACCCTCTCATCCTTGATCCTGCCAACATCCAGCCGAGGCTGGGATGGTACCATTCTCCTGGATTTAAGGTGAAACTTAAGCGTTGCTAGAACAAGCCGGTGGTCAGTATTGAGGAACTGAGCACTCCAATAGACCCTGTAGTTCTGGATCATCCTCCAGCAGCCATCAATGAACACATGGTCAATCTCCTTTGCCACACTGCCAGTGTTGGAATACCAAGTCCAGCGATGAGCTTGTGGGCACTAAAATCATGAACCAGCCACCCTCAGTCTATGACTTCTTGCAAAGTCAAGGAACTTCGTGCTATTCAGGTTCACAGTTCCAGACCAACGGGGACCAACACATGTCTCATAACCATCCCTATCAGTTCCAGTCGATGCAATGAAATCCCCCAAGACAAGAAGTGTATCTCGCCTGGGGCACTGATCAACCACAGACTCGAGCGTGGTATAGAATGCATCCTTCACGGTGAGATCACTCGCCTCAGTCAGAGCATAAACAGAGACCAGGGAAATGACACCCAAGGAGTGACGAATCCTGAGTCTCATAATACGCTCGTTGAGCAGTGTTGCCTCAATTATCATTGGAGTTAGCTTATTGGACACAGCTACAGCAACTTCTTGGGCATGGTAACCATCAGAGCGACCACACCAATAGTAGGTGTAACCACCCACCATGAACTCGCCGCAATCCGGTCTCCGAACCTGAGAGTGCTGCAATACCAATGTTCAAACGCTTGAGCTCAGATGATAACAGAGACAGGTGATCATCCTCTCTTAGGGACAGGACATTCCAGTCACCCATCCGAAGGAACTGCCTCAGGTTAACCCAAGGAGACCGCCGTCTGGTGGACAACACATCAGCACCATCCTGACACACTCTCCTGCAATCTGACCCGGGAATGTTACCTCGTGGTTTCCCTCCTATCATCAAAGATTGGGGTTCCCGAAGGCTTTGCCCCAATCCCGTCATCCAGTGAGCTGCCCTGCGAAGGGAAGCTGCACAGGAGGTACTCCCACAGAGTGGGTTTTCAGATATTTTTATGCTTCTGCAATGTTTTGCTGAATGAAGGGTTTTACGGTGGCCAGAGTGCAAATTCTGCCACCAAAGTCCTTAAAAAAGTAACCAAACTGCAGGAGGACGTCCGCATACACAGTTGGGTACTAGATATGGATGGCTGTTGGCTCACAAGGAGCTCCTCCTCTCTTTGACAGGTTTTGGTTTTAATCATGCTGGGTGTCCATATTATACACCCTCCTCACCAGGAAACCTGGTGGGGGAGACGGTTTAGTCGCCGACAACCCGACCATGGAACAGGTTAGTACAGGTTTACATGATACCTGTAGCATATCACAGATACCCCCAGATCACAGATCTGATCTCGCCTGACCTGACAATAGTCTGGACACCCTGACGTCTGGACACCCTCCCATAAAGCCGAGATTTGAGAAGTACTGCAGAAACTGTTTGTCCTTCTGGCAGGTTCTCGATTCTCAGCCAAGGAACTCTGTAATTCTGTGAATGGTCAGTGGGTTTTTGGTCACCTCTCTGACCAATTTGTTCTTGCCCGGTTGCTCATTTCGGTCGTATAGCCAGCTCTCGGAAGAGTCTGGGTAGTTCTATATTCTTTCCATTTCCTAATGATGGAGCTCACTGTGCTCTTGGACACTTGAACTTTCAACACTTGAAATTGTTTTATACCCTTCCCAAGATCTATGCCTCTTCACAATTCTATCTCTGAGTTCTATGGACAATTCCTTGGACTTCATGGTAGAGTTTCTGCTCTGACATGTGCTGTCAACTGTGGGACCTTATATAGAAAGGTGTTTCTTTCTAAATCATGTCAATCACTTGAATTGACCACAGGTGGATGCCGATCAAGTTGTTGAGACATCTCATGGATGATCAAAGGAAATTGGATGCACCTGAGCTCAACTTGGAGTGTCAGAGTAAAGGTGTTGAATACTTATTGTCGCAAGACCTTTCAGATTTCAATTTTTAATTAATTTGTAAAAAATTCTCAAAACATGTTTACACTTATGTCATTTTGGGGCATTTTGTGGAGATCGGTGACATATTTTTCATTAAATCCATTTTAAGTTCAAGCTACAACACAACAAAATATGACAAAAGTCAAGGGGTGTGAATATTTTCTGAAGGCACTGCAGCAGATTATTCGGGCTCGAAAGACATGTGATAACTTCCTGAATACCAGAATCGACGTTAAATTGAAATCGGTGCTAAAACTACTGCAAAACAACTGGAGGATAAAGCAACACATAATCATCATATGTTCGTAAATAGGCTATCTATACAAATGAGATTTGCAAATACCCACTCCCTACCTACCTCCCTGCAGCCCCTCCTCCTTTCTACCAATTACCCCATGTCTACCACATATGCACATGCCCCACCCCTCCCCCTAACACACATACACACTATACAGAGTATATATATATATATATATATATATATATATATATATATATATATATATATATATATATATATATATATATGTATACACACGAGCATATAACCTGGTTCCACCAAGCTGTTGAAAGGGAATTTGTTCCCATAAGAGTGTGCAATATTTCGGAAATTTGCTCGGAATGTCCTATGCCAGAATAATATCAGGGACCCATGGAAATTCTGCTTAATGTAAAATGTCACTCCAAGTCCTCAAACCCAACCCTCCCTGCCCCAAGTCCTG
Source organism: Eptatretus burgeri (assembly GCF_056783735.1). Classification (NCBI taxonomy): domain Eukaryota; kingdom Metazoa; phylum Chordata; class Myxini; order Myxiniformes; family Myxinidae; genus Eptatretus; species Eptatretus burgeri. The sequence continues at coordinate 63,528,730 of NC_140968.1, forward strand.
AAACCCCCTGACCCAGCTCTCTGTGCCCTCTCTGCCCCACCCCACCCCAACTCAACTCTCTGTCCTTTCCTCTCCCGTCCTTCTTCAAGTCCTCAACTCCCCTCCTCCCAACCCCACGTCTATAACCCCTCCCCCCCTCAAGCCTCAACCCCCCTTCCCAACTCAGTCCATTCTCTGCACCCTCCTCCACTCACTCAACCTCTCTGTTCTCAACCTCTTTATTCTTCAAGTCCTCACACCCCCACCCCCCAACTCCCAGCCCCAAGTCCTTAACCCCAAGTCTTCAAATCCTCCCCCTACCCCAAATCCTCAAACCTGCTCTCGCAGCTCTCTGTCATCTCTCTGCCCCCCCCCACCCACCACAACTCTGTCCTCCACTCACCCTTTCTTCTTCAAGTCCTCATCCCCCCTCCCAACCCCATGTCCACGTAAATCACTCACAGGCAGAGCTGGATTAAGGTGGGAAAACAGGGGGAACATGCCCCCCTGGTTGCCATGGGAAAAAATACATGTTTAAATGATCAATATAAACCATTGTTGTGTTCTTTCAGACCTGACTCGTTAATATTTTCTTTTAGAAAAACACAAGTTGAAATACATGTGCATTTCTAAATGGTATACATCACACTCACCTGCGATGTTATTTAAATTTACAATAATTTTTTATAATAGAATACTGTTTTATCATTTGTAATTATTTTATACGGAAGAATGCACAACAGCCCCCTATGTTAAGTGTTGCGACCCCCGCAAAGCCGTAACCCGGCACTGCACTGCTCACAAGTGCATGAAAATAAAGTGGAAGCATTAGTAAGGAGTTCCGTTGGTAAGAGAATATGTTCCCAGTGGAGTGTGTAATATTTATGAAGTTTGCAAGGAATGTTACCTTTGCCACACCTACCAGCATATACAGTACATCTACCAGTGTCACATCTACCAGCATACAAATGTGAACAGTAAAGATGTCATGCCCTATGACAGCATTAATAGTCACTAACTGAAGCTGCTAAAGTTTCTCGGTGAAGTTAATTGACAAAATTGCAATTGTACGTTGGACAGAATTGACTGCATAGTTTGTAGTTACATTCGTTTTTTTCTTCCACTCGGTGTGTTAACTAGCGACTTTGAGCTTATACCCCCACCCGTGAAATGTCATACTTCTGTTCACACAAGGCATTGCCACCATGTGAGCACATTCTTTTGTACGCCTCACATGTTCATGAAAAGAAAGTGGAAGCATTAGTAAGGAGTCGTATGTTCCGTTTATCCGGGAATTTGTTTCCAATTGAGTGTACAATATGTATGAAGTTTGCTAAATAGTTATCGTGTGCAGCCTGTGGCTGCTGGTTGCATCATTACCTGTGCCGCTGATGCAGGGCCCTCCAATTACCAGTCACCTGGTACTCATTTTGCAGACCTCGGAAGGATGACAAGCTGAGTCAACCCCAACTGGTGTTGATTCAAATGGCAGACAGGGGCTTAAACTCTAAACACGAAGATCTTAAGCCAGGTACCTTAACTGACTGATAAGCCAACACCAGGCTGATGGAGTTTGCTTGGAATGCCATATGATGGCAAAATAGTCACTGACTGTTAAGACTGCTAAGCTTTCTCGGTGAAGTAAATCGATGAAAAGGCAATTATATGTTGGATGTAATTGATTGAATTGGTTATGTATATATATATATATATATATATATATATATATATATATATATATATATATATATATATATATATATTTTATATATATATATATATATATTTTATATATATAATTTATGTATATAGTTATGTATATATATTCACTTACGGTAGGTGTGTGAACCAGCGACTCTGAGCCTATACACTACCTGTGTGCAACAGAAATGCACATAACTAGACATTGCATGAATGTTGATATGTGTAGACCTCTCCATTCACAATCCGGACGCAAAAGCTCTTGAATGAGGTATCAACCGGCACCATGTGTGCCGTGGTTACTACGTTCCGTTCAGACGCAACCAGTGTGTGCATGCGTGCGTGCATGTGTGCGCCTTTGTAACTAGACCCAATCACATCTCTCACTCGTAAATAGAGGAAATCGCCAATCAGATTTCACCAAATCAATTATCCAAGGTGGCTAGGATTATTTACAATTTAACCCGCATGCTCTTCTGGCCAAAGGAATGAAAGTGCATAAAGCAACCATGAAAAGCTGCACAAGGCAAGCTCTTTGCTGTTTCAAACCCAAGCCGGGTTCCTCAACAGAGCTCTGCAGACCATTCACAAGTAGCACGTACATGAGAATCCAAATGTTTCACGCCCCCATATATACATGCACACCCTGTGTGCAATACATGGATGTCCCCATGTCCATCTGCAAAGGCTACTTGATTACTTTCTATGACATTATGCAGCCAAAACGTTATTCACATAACAGCTTAAAGCCATAAAGCACCTTTCCAGAAAGTAATTTTACTTGAATCAACGATAAACATTGTTCTAGATACATAGCTTATTTATTGTGAGAAAGTGAAGGAAAAAAATAGATTTTATCGAAGTAGGATAATGGTAATTTGAGATAACAATCAATGGAAAACATAATTCTTTTCGATGTTATTGAACTTCAAAGAACAGTGTAAACAAGCCCATGTGAAGGAGTTTGGTCAATACACACCAGACTGGACCCACTTTTTTTTTTGCTCTGATATGGTCTCAATTAGTAAGCTATTCACCAGTGAGAGATACTTGCTGCCTGTGTGAATAAAGGCTGTTTTAAAGGCCTGTGCCCTCGTGTTCACTGGCCCTTCCCGTGGCCTGTGTTCGAAACACAATGCCACACACTGGAGAAAAACGCACATGTTAATGATCAGAATAATTATTCACCGTCTGTTGGTCACACAAAAAAAGCCCCGTGATGTGGAAAGCTTCCATTGCCATTTTGGCAGCACAAGATGTACAATTTGCCGGGATCATTTATGGATTTTATGCTGTTCTCAGTCCATTCCTTAATCATTAGTCTTGGAGTTGCCATGGAATCCATTTCATTATTGGTTGTATCTTTCAGATTTGGGAAATCGTTTTTCCCCTTCCTCCTGACTGCAGAAGTTTTTTTTTTTTTTTTTTTTCTCTCTCTCTCTCTCTCTCTCTCTCTCTCTCTCTCTCTCTCTCTCTCTCTCTCTCTCTCTCTCTCTTTCTCTCTCTCTCTCTCTCTCTCTCTCTCTCTCTCTCTCTCTCTCTCTCTCTCTCTCTCTCTCTCTCTCTCTCTCTCTCTCTCTCTCTCTCTCTCTCTCTCTCTCTCTCTCTCTCTCTCTCTCTCTCTCTCTCTCTCTCTCTCTCTCTCTCTCCCATATCCTGAAGAGCACACTGCCCATGCACTCTTAGCAGCTCCCTTTTGTGAATGGAGGCACAGACGGAATTTGTTAGCATGCCTGGAGACTGGTTTTAATGAACAGCCTTTCGGGAGTGGTACGATCGGCTGCAAATTTTGACTTGTTTACATTTTGTTCGTGTTCAGACATGTTAAAATATAAGGAGGCATTGTTTATGTGAACATTGTGCCAGCTAGGTGATTAGCTTCCTTGCATGACTAAAATATTGATGGGTTAAGGCTGGTCGATCATTTTGCTGAAAATCACCTGCTCAAGGCAATGAGGCCCTTTGTGACCGCTTCTAATCGGCACATGAGTGTGACAGGATAGCTCGGAGGTATTGAACTCGCCTTTGAGCTGTCTCGTCTGCGTTCGATTCCTGGCCTTTGTTCAGTTTGAGTTTGATTCCCAGCTTGATTATGAATCACCCTGGTGCTTCGTAGGCAGGATATGGTGTCAAAGAGTACATTGTCTTTCAAAGTGGACATTGAGTCGGTGTCACATCTACCAGCATACAAATGTGAACAGTAAAGATGTCATTGTATATTTTTGAAAAGTTGGCCATTCCATACTGGTACCCTCGTGGAATTCTACATTCCTGCCATAATGTACTGCATGTGGAAACTAACAGCAGTGTATCTGCAGTTCTTCAATAACAATGTAACTCATTATTGAGTCCTAACGAATCATCATCATCATCATCATCATCATCATCATCATCATCATCATCATCATCATCATCATCTCCTTCTCCTTCTCCTTCTCCTCCTCCTCCTCCTCCTCCTCCTCCTCTTCCCTTTATAAGGGGTGAGGTCCAATGGCACCAAGCTTCTGCCTTGCCTTGAACATGATACTCCTCCACCTCCCTCTGTCCTCAGCCAACTCAATCCACTCTCGAACCACCCTTACCTTACTGATATCCCTCCTCACACAATCCTCAAATGTCAACCGCAGTCTTCCTCTTTTCCTTCTTCCTTGCTCCCTCAACCTATCCGCTCTCTTTGCCATTCTCTCTTCCCCCCATCCACACCAAAAGTCCAGCCCATCTCAGCCGGAATTTCAACAATCTCCCCATCAAACTCATCTGCATACCAATCTCCTCCCTCAGATCATCCATCCTCCTTCTATCCACCCTCTTCACTTACGCAATCCTCCCTTGTACATCCCCTCCACCAACCCTAACTTATGCTTCTGCCACTCCCATCCATCTCAGTGTCACCATCACCATCTCTCTCAGGACAGTGTCGTAGGCCTTCTCCAGGTCCATAAATCCTCATGCCATCTCACCTTGCACCTCCAACCTCTTATTTACCAGCTCTCTCAGCGAGAACATCCCATCCGTCATCCCCCTCCCCTTTCTAAATTCCTGATGCTCTTCTCTGATCTCCATCTCCACACTCTTCCTTATTCTCCCATCCAGAATCCTGTCCAGCACCTTCATGACATGACTAAGGAGCACAATGCCCCTGTATTTCCCCAGACCTTGAACATCTTCTTTCACCATCTATATCGACACAATAACCCTGTCCTCCAATCCTCCGGAATTGAACCCTCTCTCATGCATACATTCAACAGCTTCTTCGTCCAACTGACTCGGACTCCTTCCACTGCAATTCTAATTTCTTCCACACCTCATCAATGGCTGGCACTCTTCCCTTCTTCATCCTCTTCAATGCCATCCACACTACCTCCTCTGTGATCTCCACCAAATCGACTTTCCCCTCTCTGTAACACGGTAGCTCCAGCTCGCCGTTGCTTCCTTCCCAGTTCAACAGCTCTTTGAAATATCCTTCCCACACCTTCAATGCTGCCCCCCCTCTCTGTCACTAGCCTCCCACCACCATCCTTAATCACCCCCCCCCAATCCCTCCATGTCCTTAACATCGTTATCCCTGTCACGAGCCAATTTACATATCATCATCCTCCCACCATCCTCCTCCAACTTGTTGTACACCTCCTCTTTCATATCACTCCTCACCTATCCACAGCTCTCCTTGCTGCTTTCTTCTTCAACCCATACAGGTGAAGCAATCCTGAATTTGGCTGCCGCCCTCTAACCTTGATCTTCTCTATCCTCTTCCAAGCTGTCTTCACTACCTCCTCTGTCTACCCTTCCTGCTTTCTATCCCTTGACGATGCACCCTTTCCTGACGTCCTTCCACACAAAACTTCTGCAATTCACCTAAACACCTCTTCATACTTCTTCCACTCCTCCAAACTTTCCACTTCTTCGTTAAGTTGATCATACCCGGCCCTCGTCTTTTCCTTGTACTCTATCATAGCGTTTTCCCCACACTTCCCCTTCCTAATAATCTTCCGACCCCACCTCTTAACCTCCCTCCTTTACGCCATCCATACCACAAACACCACAGATTTGTGCTTGTTGGTAACATTCTCTCCTGCCATTGCCTTACAATCCTTAACCCTTCACAACAATCACTTCTTTACCACTACCAAATCCAGTTCTGTTCTACCCTGTCCACTCCTATAGGTAATCTTGTCACTTTCCCACTTTTGAAAGAATTAACCAGCTATGGCCATCCCATTCCTTGACACTAACTCTACCAACTCTTAACCCTCTCTATTTATCGTTCCCCAACCAAATATACCAAAACATTCCTCTTCACCCAGCTCTGCTAATCCCACATGTGCGTTAAAGTCCCCTGAAATCCACAGTGTCATGTCGAACTCAACCATTCCCATCATCCTCTCTCGTGCGTCTGAATTCCTGCCTCTCCGCTCCACTCCTTCCTGTTTGTGGCCCATATACCGACGTAACACACACCATTTGCTTCTGTACCACCAACCATGCCATAACTATCCCCCCTCCCATCTTTATACTCTGACCACCTGCTTGCTGATATTATTATTCCCACGCCATTACTCCTTCCATCCCTACTCACGTGCAACATATTGTATCCTCCTACCAACCTCCTCGCCCTGTCTCCGATCCATCTGGTCTCCTGCACACACAACACTTACATCATCCTTCTCGGCATCATCTCCACCACTTCGACTCCTCTCCCCCAGATTGATCCCACCTAGCCTGATCTCACTTTTGAACCGTTGCCCACCTGGCAGAGCAAGTACCATCTTGATCAGTTTGGGACGCTCAGGTCATCAATCAGCAGTGCTGCCCTGGCTGATAAATCGATAAAATTTGATAAATAGATAAATACAATTTGGTCAATTTCACAACTACTATTCAGGAAAATGTTCTTTATCTTTACAAACTTGACTTGATGGCACTGAGTCATCATGCATACGGCTCGGCTTACTGACATTTTTCATATCAAGTGGTGTTCTTTACAAAACTATTTTGTCTGCAATGCATATGTTGTGATTGAGACATGTTTTTACTGATCTGAGAAATGCCACATATCCTTCAATAATGGAAAATCTGAAAGTCTCACCCTACTTCTCTGGAAGTATCCTCAAATGACCTCACTTATCAACTCCCTTGATCATGCACTGGATGAGCTTCAGTCTCTTGAACTTATAGGCCCAACCATCAGCCATGACTTTTCCTGGGCCAACTACATCACAAAGCTTGCCTCCAAAGCCAGTTGCAGAGTGGGCGTCCTGCATCAATGCAAATCTTTCCTTGGAAAATCACAGCCACTCACAGTCTACAAGGCCTTTTTGTTTTTAGCTCAATGGAGTACTGCTCTCTACGATGGGCTTGCGCCCCAGAATCGCATCTGTCTCTTGGATTCTGTGGACTACGAAGCTCTCAAAATTATTGGACTCTCCCATGATGAGGCCGAAGCTCAAGGTCTGCTTTCACGTTGCAGACAGGTTGGCGGTCTCTGTTTTTTACCGCCTCTTTGCCAATATTGCTCCCTCTTCTCTCTCAGTCCCGATCTATTCCAGGATGCTTGTGTTCTTCCAGTAACCACCTCCTGGTTATACTTCCACCATCCAGGCTGACTGCACATTTCAACTATTCTGTCCCTTGCTTCTCACATCTGTGGGACTACCTTCCAGTGGCTGTGTCGCACTCTTCCCTTCAATTCTGTCCCATTATCTTTATTACCCCCATTAACCTTTCATAACTCAACCATCTTACTCACTAGTTTCAGAGTTTCCTTACCTCCTCCTTATCCTCTTTTTTCCTGTTTGTTCATTACCTTGATATTTGTTGTACTGTCAGTTCTACATTGCACTTCCATGAACCTCAGTCCTGTAAAGAATGAATAACATGTCTAAGTGAGGTATCCAATTTCAGTGACTTTTTGAAAAACTAGTTTGAAATGTCAAAGGTTCTGAGCTTGATCTTTAAAAATCAGCATTAAAAAAAAGATGATAAACCTGGATATGTTTGTACATTAAAGGCTGTTACATTTACCTCAAAACTGAAATACTGCAGTGATTCACCTGATGACCACCTGTCTGTTAAAAACAACAACAAAAAACAACCTACCACCTGCCTGGAACTCTCCTGGAGGCATAATTTCCACTATTGCAAACAATGCACAAGTTTCAATATTGCAAGTCAAAAGATTAAACTCTAAATATAGATTTATTTATGTTTTTTTTAATCCATCTTCTAACTCCATTCGTACACGAGCTTGCAAGGCTATTTTTAAACAATGATTACTTTAATAGTGGAGATATTCACTCTTTAAAATGTAGCTGATGTAACTACATTGGTTGCTGATCCACCTAAGTTCCACTTTTTAAAGCTTTTTCCAACTACTGTACTCCTGATTCCATTAGTACTCATGTTATTTTATTAAAAACAGACTACTTTTATAGTTTACCAGATCTTTCCGCTCAGAAATTGAACTTTGGTTGGCTTTTCTTCAGTTGTTGCAAAAAATTATTTTAAAAGTCAAAAATAAAATATCAAATAGCCTCAATAGTAGCTTAAGGCCCTGCCACACCTTGACGATTTAGCCAACGTATGCCTGACGTCTGCAAAATTGGGCTAAAACGCCGGCACATCGTATACGTTATGGGTAAGTTTGTATACGTTAAGAGCACGCTGGCATACGTCGTAGAATGCTGGCATACGTTGTAGTACGCTGGCAAACGTCGTAGTTCGCCGAGCTGTTAGACAAATTTTCCATGCTTGAAATTTCCCGACGTATGCCAGCGTATGACTCACACGTTCCGCATAATGCTGGCCATAAGTTGTAGGCACGTTACGCGATCGTTGACACACGTTACTTGTAAGGTACTCATAAGTCGAAACACGTCAATGTAATGGTTAGCGTCAGTGTTCCAGACTCCCTGTTTTTTTTTTTTTCTTCGGTATGACGGTCATGTTGACACTTCGATTTCTAGTGCGGTTATAATATAATATAATTAAATGGCTGCCGCTCAACGATTTCAATCATAACCGTCATTCCGGAAAAAAAAAAGCCAGGGAGTCTGGAATACTGACGCTAACCATTACATTGACGTGTTTCGACTTATGAGTAACGTACAAGTAAGGTATGTCGACGTGTGTCAACGATCGTGTAGCGTGCCTACAACTTATGCCAGCGTATGCGGAATGTGTGTCATAAGCGTGTGTCAACATGCTGAAAATTTCTCGACGTACTCGGCGTACAATGACGTATGCCAGCGTACTGCGACGTATGCCAGCGTGCTCTTAACGTATACAAAACTTACCCATAACGTATTCGACGTGTGCCAGCTTGGTTCGGCAAATTTTTCATACGTCGGCATACGCTGGCTAAAACGTCAAGCTGTGACAGCGGCTTCACACTTCCATGTCTAGTGCGGTTATGATTTGAATCGTCGAGCTGCAGCCTATTAATAGCCTACGCCATATGATCGTCGGTGATACGCTGCCACGCTATGCATTAGTTAGACTATCATTGGGCATAGGTTGTGAACGCCGACAACACGCTCAGCATTCGTTGGTTTAAGTTATCTATTTGTGATTAAAACATTCTGTGTACATTACTAATATGTTATGCATACGTCCAACACGTTATTATACGCCCAAAAATTTAAAAAAACCTCAATAGTTCAGCGTACGCCAACGTTTTACATACATTTTGATACGTTGCCATACACTGGCTAAAACGTCAAGGTGTGACAGCGGCTTTAATAATGGATTTTGTCACCCAAAAATCCACTATCTTGAATAATATTGTTACATTTGTGGGGGTCGGTCAAACGACTTTTGTTGAGATTTGAATGTATATCTTAGCATGGGCAGTGCGAAGCTGTATTTTTGTTCTCCCCACACAGGGGGTGGGGTGTCGTGATAATTAGCGTCATGATTATGGGTAAGATCCCCGATTCGGAACAACCCCTTGTAGCCATCCCTGTGTTTGGGAAATGATGACTGGGCTTTTGCGGTGTTGTGGCAGGCCATGATGGAAATGGAGGCTGGAGTGAGTGCAGGTATAACACAAGAAAAATGCACCAGGTAAGGAGGAGGGGAGCTTTGGTGCTGAGAGTATCAGGCTGGAAGAACAACATTGGAGAATTTCGGGCCCATGGAGATCATGGTGACAAACTAAAAAGAAGGTTCGAGAACGTCACTTGATCTGGGGTGATAAGAGGCGAGTCCGTGCTGGTTCTTGTTTTTTCTTCTTTTTTTCCTGTCTCGCTTGGCTCCCTCTCTCGACTCTGCCGCCATGCTCTACCTGGCATCATCGTCTCTCCTCACTGGTTTCACTTGGCATCTATCTCCTGGTCGTGCGCCCCTCTTCAGCCTGTCCCCTGGTTCCATCGACTCGTGTTTGCTATCTTCGGTGCAGAAGGAGGTCGGCGTTGGACGTGGAGTGTGTCTGAGTGTGGGAGCGCCCCATTTAGGCCTTTATTTATTTGTTTTTTGGTACCTTCTATTTGCTTTTGCTTGATTCCTTTCGTTGTACATATAATTGTTGAACATTTGATTATTGTATTTTGTATTTATTGTTGCATTTCCTGTATTATTGTGCGTTTTCTTGGCTCAGGTGATTAAACTGCAAAATCCCCAGTCAAGTCTCCCGTTGCTTTGCATTTCCCACGCACCCGAAAGGTTCCCGCCAAAAACTTGGAACGCCTCGGCTGTAACCGTTTGACCATCCGTGCACGGTCGGTTTGAACCGGCCCTACACGTGACAATACGCAGGGCACCTTTCAGATAAAATTCTCAGGAAAATACCTATTTCTATGTATAACCCGTACCCCAAAAATAACTCCAACAAAAATGAACTCCAGCTCAGGAGTGGAAGTATAGGAAACTCAAAAGCAGTTTTTTTCAATCAATGGAGAGAGCCATTTTATATGGTGTTTAATTCAGTGAAACGGATGACTTCTAACTTGTATGAAACAATACTGTATGATGAACGACATGGCATGTTGAATCTACCCAACAACTCTTAATGAGTGATTTGTGACATCTGTTAGATTAGCACAGTAAGAGCTCGTTCGTAACTTTCAAGTCATTTGCTTAGTAATTCTCAAACAGTCTATTGTGTTACAATTCATGTGTCAATCCACAAGCTTATTTTGCTTGCTGCTCTGGTGGTGTGTATTGAAAAAAAAAAAAAGGTTTAGATGTAGGTATTAAAAGCAAAGTAATATATTTCAACAAAAACAATTTTAATTCTTCTATCAAAATAATTGTTGATCAGAACAAAAAAATATATATACGTTCAATGTTGCATAAGATATACCACGATGCATTGCACTTTAAAGATGCTTGAACCCAGTAATAAAAGTTGGTCTTGTCTCGGTGCTAGAAATGTGGAGAAATAGAGCTTTCCCTTTCATGGCTCTCATGGATAAAATGCTCCCCAAATTTTGATCAGATATTTCTGGGGAAAAAAGTCTGGCATTGCCTTCACAAAGACTATTATTCCATTATTACTGGTGTGATAGACGACAACAACCACTACGACTACTACTACTACTACTACTACGACTACGACTACCTTTGGCCAGGGTGCCAGCAATAACTCGCCTACTCTGCGATAAACACTGTGGGATCGTTAATGTCCACCAATGACCAGTGCTGGCAGACAGGTCCTCCAGATTATCATCCCTCTGATAGATGGCACGCATGCACTGATGCATCGTCCTGCATGACAAACACATGGTGACAGTTTATAGCGGGTTCAAACCCAGACTGGAGTGCTTGAAGGCGAGTGCACATACGAGAGTGCACATACTACCTGCCCTTGGCTTCATAGCTAACTCTTGTAAAATATACCAATGGATCTTTAATATTCATTTGCGTGTGAAAACCGGAGACGGTTGGCTTAATACTCGTATATCCCATTTGATAGATGAGAAAGCCGTTTTAATGGAATATGTATTTTGTTGAGTCATCACGTCAAGACTGAAACTGAACATCTCAGTCATTTGCGCATTATTTCTGACCCATCTTTCCTGTCTTGTGAGATGCATCCAGCATACATGATTATATTTAAATAAACTTAAATGTTTGAACCTGGAACTCTCTCATGTGGCATCTTATTGGATACTTGTTGACATGTCTATGCCTTCACCATTCGACGATTGTGACTGTCCAATTATGGTATTTATTTGTGTTGACACGGCTGCACAAATTGTGCGTCCGATCATTTGGTTCGCGCACTAGTTACCCAGTCAGCATGCCACGAAACCCATTTGTCGTTCTTACAAAATGAAGTGGTTAAAAAAAAAAAATTCGGCCCAGGCAATCAGATTAAAAAAATATATGTATTACACAAGGAAAATATTTCTTATGCCATGAAGTTTACAAGAAATTGTTATGTGGTTGATGTTGAGTGTTTCTTTTTATGCCATCAACTGGCTTCACCCATGCACCCTCCCCTGGAAAGAATTTTTTTTTTTACAAAAACTACAATAAAGCCCCACAAAAAAACTTGCAATAAAAACATGTTGCATTTTCCTTTTTTTGATCTCGTCTTCATAAATTGGTGCGGTGTTGATGCGGCGCAGGCATGATGGGCCGAATGGGCACCACCTGCATCGAATTTCCTTGTGTGTATCATGGTCACTAGAAACCCATTTTTTTTTGCAAGCTGTTGTTACGGCCTTACCGAAATTAGATATTCTGTGGAACTGTTTGGATGGGCTATGTATGCTAAGCCGATGCAACACCAAGCTTGTTTTGTGTGCCACAGTATTTAGCAGCCATGATATCGAGAGAACGGAGGGATAACTTCTTCTTGTTTTTTTAACGTTTAAGAAATGCCCATTTAGTGAACATTTTTTTCTATCAATTACAACGATAATTACAAACTTACAAAATTGGTTGACTGAGAGAATGATTCTGAAGATAATCATTCATTCATATTCTCTCCACAAACAATTTTCATCCATTCATTCTTCTCGTCATCCTTGTGTGTGTAACCTACAGGCATTAACAAAGAAGTATGAAGGACATATTTTTCTGTTTTATCGAAAATGATTAAAAAAATTTTGGTGGTTATGCAAATGGGTTACCTGAAAACCTTTTGGTGGAACCCACTTTTAGGTTATGCAAGGTTTTCAATTTGTGCAGTACCCTGATGTATTTTTTCCCCAAAGCCCTCTGTAGAGAGTGCCATGGCATTGCAAGAAAGAGCAGCATCTCACCAGAGCTCTCTCGGAGATGTGCCATTCACACTGGCACCACACTTGCAGCTGAGACGGCTGTGCAACGATGAAACGCTCACAGCGGTGTTCCTTCAACTGGAGCAGATTGATGAGAAGCTTGCGAGTTATGCTTATGACTTCCAACTGGAACTCTCAGTCCTTTGTGACCCTTGAATGGGGCGTAATCTATCCCCATCACCTCTCTCCCCGGGCTTCTTATTTTCCTGGCCGTTGTGTCCAACATGTCATTCTTAATGGCACTCCGCCCATCCCTTGCTGGTTGTGACCATTGTTTTGGTCATTAGATCTTTTTTGATTACCAGCATGCTTGTGCACATCCATTTTGTTTATTCTGCATTAAATAGAGATGACTAATATTTTAGATTTGCCAAAGAGACGATGTGTAAGATGCCTATAAATGAATGCATTATTGAAGTTCTGAGATATTTTTTGCCTCAAAGGTTAAATTGCAAATCTTTTTTTTCCTCCACGGAAAAGCAAAAACTACTTGTGGTTTTGTCATTGTTCTCTTACTTTTAATGAAACGTTATAACTGAGAATCCATGACCATTTGGGTCCTTCAGTGGTTCATATGAACAGTGTTTGTTTGAAAGAATGTTGTGAATCAGAAATCATCATCTTTTGATTAACTTTATAGACTTCTGAAATGGTAATTTTGTTTCTTCATGAACTCTCACTAAACTCATTACTGTCCCCATAGCCTCCCTTTCACAATGCTCTTTTTTTACTGCCATTCTTCCACAAGTCCAGTTTATCATTTCCTGCACTTTAAGAGAATCCGGTTGAGTCTAGTTAGTAGTTACCCATCCATATCTGGGTTCTTTTGCAACCAAATATAGATAAGTGTTCTCTTATCAACATTGCTGTAGAATGTATTTTAACTTTTATGTTATCGTCTATGGACTAATCCGCAGAACCAAACAAGATCTCATTAAAAAGACAACCTCAGTCCGTTTAGCCACAGGAGTGCCTTCATCGGAGGTTATTTTCAAATCGTTTATTAATGCATTGTTTTTTTTTGGTGTTTTGGTATTGACAGCAAAAATTGAATAACCCGCAATGAAAGATATTATTTAAACCCTCTATGACTGACTTTTCAACTTTTTTTCCCCCCTCAAGTGCTGAGATTAAATCCTCGATGACCTCTGTGCATGAAGTATTTACCACCACGATATGGTATGGTTGTAAACGAGCTTATAATTGGCACACTACTTTACGTGGTGTATACACCGTTCAGGATGAGAAAAATGGTCCGTTTTGTTTTTCTACTTGAGATATGGTTTGCCAAATTTCCATCATAACCAAAACGCCCTGATTCTCTTGCTAGACACAGCTTTGGTTTGGAAAAGTAATCTTTTTTGTGGTCTCACGCTCATTCGCATACAAATATGTTCAACTATTCACCGTACATTGTCTTGTGTTGTTGGGCAGAATACTCATAAAATATGAATATTGCATTTCACTCGGGCCAAACTTCATATCCCGTAAAATGTTTGCTGCTAGAATTGTCTGCGAAGAGGAAAAGGAATTGCACGTTTTACTGCAAAACACAAAATCCCAATGCACTAGGCTTACCACGTTTAGCCACTATGTGGTTGTAACATTTCACTCGGAAATATCGTTATTTTGCTTACAAGTGCATTTGCTTTCTTCTTGGCACGAATTCATTACTTTTTGTTCTTTGTACCATTTTTAATAGCCAGGTGTTTTGTGGGTCAAACTTCAGTTATTGTTATTGGGAGTTCTTGGCACAAAAGCTTGTCTGATGCTGTTTGTAATTTGCTTTGTGGAGTGCATATGTTGTTTGCCAGTTTTCGATGCTCCAAGATTACTTGATAAGTAAATGGCATTTCCTGTTGTATTTTCTTGTCTGCCAAAGACATTCTTTTTCTTTTTTTTTTTCCTTGCATTATTTAATTTGATTGGGTGTGGTGCACACAAATACATTGTTTTCATTCTCCAAAATCCGATATATATATATATATATATATATATATTATAATAATATATATATATATAAAATATATTATTATAATAATATATATTATATAATATATGTGATATATTTAAATTATAAAAACATCATAAAATTATATATATATATATATATATATATATATATATATATATATATATATATATATATATATATAATGATGTAGTAGTTTTGTTAAACCTCTCATAAAGCCAAATTCTTATTTGAGAAGTAACCCTGTAAGCTATGAAACTATGTTAACATGTATGCATCAAACTCATGTAATGCTCGTTTGTTTGCATGTTTGAATGAAATAGCAGATTATGATATGACATTGTTTGTCATGGTCTTTAAGCATTCTTTTTGTGAAGTGCAATATTGCGTGCGTCTTCAGAAAATGTAGCTGTAATCAGTTTTCTTGTCTTGCTACGATGTGCTGTGAATGAAATACATTTCCTTTGCAAGTTCTATTTGAAAATGTTATTTTCTGTGAACATTGTTTTTATTTTTTATAATACGCTCACCTCTATTACCTTTTTATTTATATTTTTCAACTATTGTGTTGGACAGTATGTGCAATAATCTTCTCCACATTTTGGAAGTTGGTACCTTTTAAGAGAAGGAGCACGTTCATGACAACCTGCAACACAATAAGTAGTGTCTGATGTGGCACACCTAAAGTTTTGCCCTTGAATGGTTTGGACTCTTCATAGTACAAAATATCCCTGTACAATCACCAAGGAATTGCTTTTGCTTCCAACCAAACTGTCGATAGATGATGAATTATGAAAGCCACGGGCGATGTACTTTCCCATTGTATCTGCTAACTTTTTCAATGTCCATACACAGGAACAATGTTTTGGTGCAAATTATTTAGTAAAACTTACTTTTTTTATCTAAATCCCCCAAATCTCTTCCTTCCCCTACCCACCATTTCTTCCAAAACAGAATGCTCTCTGCAGCATGTAGATGTCCCCCACCCCCACGAAGGGTGAGAAGTTCTGTTCTGAGTCAATCTTGACACATTCTCTGCTACTGGTCCCAATGGCATTTGCTCTGCAATCCTCAAGAATTCCGCTTTAATCGTATCCTCTCATCTTTCTTGGTGAGTCTCCTGCCTTCATCTTAAGTTGTAAACGGCACCTATATTTCCAACAAGAGTTACCGCTCTTATCCACTGAACCACAGACCAGTCAACCTTCCCCCCATTATAAGTAAAGTAATGGAATCTATCATTTCTGCAGACCGACAACATTGTCTCTTTTCCAAGCCTCTAATCTCTGATCATCAGATGGAGTTCTACCCTAGATATCCTTCCCTATACAGGGTGTTTGAAGACCCTCGTAAGACCCCCTCCCCACCCAAAGACCCTGACAAACCTTAAGATTCTGAAGAGCCCTAAGATCCCTAAGACCTTGAAGACCCTTCAGAACCTTAAGACCATTTAGAATCTTTCGAACACTAAGACCATTTAGACCTTTTTGAACACGAAGACCCTTTAAGACCCCTCAAACCCTTAAGACCCCTCAGACCCTCCTTATCACCTTATGTAGACCGACTGCAACCGCCGTCCATCAGGAGATGAGCGTCTGTCCCACTTGGGACTATTCATTAGCTCATCTACGATGAAGTAGAGACGACCTGTTGCAGCCATAATGATGTCCTTCAGTCACTTAGTCAGTCAGTCAGTTAGTCCTTCAATCTGGTGATGGGTCCCATTAACATTATTTTTTCCTTCTCCTCCGAGGCCGCACAACGGATTGTTTTTTTGTTTTGAAGCTCGGCATGGTGATTTATGATGTCGATGCACAAAAAACAATGCAGCCCTTGAAAAAAATATTCCATCCAGGTGGTGAGTTCATTAGGTAATTAACTCAAAATGTGATCGAGGTTTGTATTTTGATCACCTGTTGCAAGACTCCATCATCTCAAAAGATGTTTCATTGTTGTTTAATTTAAATTTCTTAATTTAACCTCTAATTTCATTGGATGTTAATCACAAATTAGATTTGAACCTCTTAATGTCGTTAATGTCCTCTTGTTCTGAAGAACGGGAATGAAAGGGAGAGGAGAAGACAGAGAGTTGAAGCGGGGTGGTGGTGGCACAGAGGGGGGCAGTCCTTTCAGTGCTTTTTAGTCCCATTTCGTTATTTTAACCTTTTAAGACACTTTATATCCTTTAGGCCCCCGAAGAGCCTGTGGACCCCTTCAGACTATTAAGACCCCTTTCGGCTGTTTCAACATTTTAGACCCTCTGGACCAGTTAGACTGCTTAGACCCTTTAGACTTTTAGACCCTATAACCCCCCAGACCTGTTAAGACCTTTTAACACCCTTGAGACATTTACATTCTTTATACCCCAACAAACCATTTTAGACTCAGACCATATAGAACCATTATAGACCCTTCAGAACCATTAGACCATAACTAATTTAGGAATGTATCCTTTAGACCTTCAGATCCCTAAGACCCTGTAGACCCCTTACACCTGAAGACCTTTAAAGGCTTTCAACACGTTAGACTCCTTTAGACCCCTCCACCATTTAGACCACTTTAAACCCAAACTACGACTGGAACATACCCTTTAGACCCCACCAACCTTTAAACCCCTTATAACTCTTTAAAGCCCGATTTACACTACCAGTCAAAAGTTTTAGAACACCCCCATTTTTTCAGTTTTTACTGAAATTTAAGCAGTTCAAGTCCAGTGAATAACCTGAAATGGTACAAAGCTAAGCGGTAAACTGCCAGAGGTTAAAAAAAAACAAGTTTAGGTCATCAAAAACTGAAAAATAATGTAAATTTCAGAGTTGTTAAAAAAGGCCCTTTTCAGGGAATAAGTAATGGGTTAGCAACTGCAGTTGTTCTGCAGCAATGGAAGTAAATTAAGCCTTGAAAGTTGATGCAAACAATTCCTACAGGTGTCCCAACTTTTGTTGATGAGTTACAAACCCTCTGTCTGTATAAAAGCAGTGTTGGAACAGACTGTGTTGTTACACCCTCTGAAGCATATTGCTATCATAATGGTGAGAAAAAGACAATTAACAAAGGAAGACAGACAGACCATTATAACCATTAAAAGTGTCGGTCTTTCCTTTAGAGAAATTGCAAAGCAGCCAAGGTGTTGGTGAGTACAGTTTCCTACACCATCAAAAGGCACTTGGAAACTGGAGGAAACTCTGACAGGAAGAGGTCTGACAGACCCAAAGCCACAACACAATCAGAAGACAAGTTTCTGAGAGTCAACAGCTTGCGTGATAGGTGGCTCACAGGACAGCAGCTTCAAGCACAGCTCAACACTGGTCGAAGTTAGGAAGTCTCAGTTTCAATTGTGAAGAGAAGACTTCGAGCTGCATGTTTGACAGGTTGAGTGGCAGTAAGAAAGCCATTGCTAAGATGGCAAAATAAGAAAAAGAGGCTTGCCTGGGCCATGAAGCACCACCTGTGGACTACTGAAAACTGAAAGAAAGTCTCATGGACCGATGAATCAAAATTTGAAATCTTCAGTTCATCACACAGGGTTTTTGTACACTGTCGAGCAGGCGAAAGGATGGTTCCTCAGTGTGTGACACCAACTGTCAAACATGGAGGAGGAAGCGTGATGATCTGGGACTCTTTTGCTCGATCCAGAGTCGGTGACTTGCACAGAGTGACTGGCACCCTGAACCAAAAGGGCTACCACAGCATTTTGCAGCACCATGCAATACCCTCTGTTCTATGCCGAGTTAGTCAGGGGTTCATCCTACAGCAAGATAACAACCCAAAACATACCTCCAGGCTATGTCAGAACTATCTTAGAAGAAAAGAACAAGACGGAAGGCTTTAAATCATTGAATGGTCAGCACAGTCTCCAGACTTAAACCCATCGAGCTGATTTGGGATGAACTGGGCAGAATTGTGAAAGCAAAGCAACCTACATGTGCAACACATTTGTGGGAACTTCTGCAACAGTGTTGGGAAGAACTTTGTGAACAATATTTGATTTCCATTGTGGAAAGAATGTCACGAGTATGTTCGGCTGTTATATTTGCAAAAGGTGGCTACTTTGATGAATCAAAAATTTCGATTTAATTTTGTTCAACAAAACGATTCCATGATTTCGTTTTTATCTACAATTGTTTATTTGTTCTGTGCTTTAATTTCAGAGTACGTTGAAACATGAAACTGCTTAAATTTCAGTAAAAACTGGAAAATGGGGGTGTTCGAAAACTTTTGACAGGTAGTGTATCCTTATTCCTCATCCATCTGAAGACCCTTTTGACCTTGAGATTGTTTTGACTCTTTCGACCCCTTTTTAAGGACTTTTCAACACTTTAGACCCCTTTAAACCATTACATCTTTTTTGACCGTTTCGACCCTAACTACTATTGGAATGTACTCTTTCGACCCATTAGATCCCATAGACCCTTTAAACACCTCTCAACCCTTTAGACATTCACACCCTTTAGATCATTTTGACCTGAAGACCATTTCGACCTGTTTAGACCTAAGACCCCTTGAGTTGTTTTATTACCCTTATAGTTCTTTTAAGACCCTTCCAACACTTCAGATCTCTTTAGACCCTTCCACCCTTTAGACCTCTTAGACCGTTTATACCCTTTGCACTCCTTTAGGGTGTAAAAGGGTTCAAGGGATCTTTCACTGGACAAACCGAATGGGACATTTTTCATCAACTCAAGATCAGCTCATCCTTCAAGGCCCCCACGGGCCTATCATTTTCCATCAAATCAAACTGAAAATCAACTTTATCACCTTATGCACTCCCATCAACGACCGCCCGCCATCAGGTGAAGACCATCTGTTCCACTTGGGAGTATTAATTATTTTTTATTATTATTATTGAATGCACCATCTCGCGAGATGATGGGATCTTGGCGACGTGTGATGGACCATAGATTACATTCTGAGTTAATTAGCTAATTATCTCACCACTTGGATGGAAATTAAAGAAAATTCATTTTTGGTTCGTTTTTGCGCATCAACGTCATGAGTCATCATGAGGAGTAGAAGAGGAATGGACTCCACTGCCTGGACCCACCACTGCGTGCCTGGA
Organism: Eptatretus burgeri; assembly: GCF_056783735.1. Classification (NCBI taxonomy): domain Eukaryota; kingdom Metazoa; phylum Chordata; class Myxini; order Myxiniformes; family Myxinidae; genus Eptatretus; species Eptatretus burgeri. The sequence continues at coordinate 63,548,666 of NC_140968.1, forward strand.
GGACATCGTGACGGTTTGAAAGGCTCACGTCAACTTCGTCGCAGACCAGCAACAAAGAAGCCAACACAGTTTGTGTCCCTCCCTCGGCCAATGGCTGAACATGCTCTGTATTTCTCATCTCGAAGCTTGTCCCATCCAAGCCATGCCCCTCCGCATGGCCAAAGTCCTGCAGGATGGAGCGTGGCATTTGAAAAACACCTGAACACCTAAAAAACAACTCGGTCCCGAAAACCATTTAACTATGATCACGATTATTAATAATCCGTAACCTATACACAGTTACTTTCGACTCCTGTTCCCATACGGAACATGTACACCCACCCACGCCATATCCGCCGGTATTGAAGAGCGAGCACACACACACACACACACACACACACACACACACACACACACACACACACACACACACACACACACACACACACACACACACACACACACACACACACACACACACACACATATCCGCCGGTATTGAAGAGCGAGCACACACACGCACACACACACGCACATGCACACACACACACACACACGCCCATACATACACACACACACGCGCACACGCACGTGCACACACACGCGCACACGCACATGCACACACACACACGCACACACACACACACACACGCGCACACACACACACACACGCGCACACACACACACACACACGCACACACACGCGCGCGCACACACACACACACACACACACACACACACACACACACACACACACACACACACACACACACACGCATGCACACGCGCACACACACACACACACGCATGCACACGCACACACACACACGCACACACATGCACGCACACACACATGCACACACACAGACACACACACAGCACGTGAAGAATGACGAACTCCGAGTCCACCTGATGAAAAACGACCGTGCTAAACGGGGCGCTTGTTTCACGCGTTCATTGCTATTGTACACGTCACACACCTCGCGCTCCTTCTCCAGAGTGAACGAACGCGCGCGCGTCTGGGCGGGCCAGTGATTCCCGCAGCCAATGAGGACCCGATTAGCTTTCTGTACGCGGGAGGGGGCGGAGCTTGGAGCTGCGAGGCGTGCGTGCCGGAGCGACGGCGGGAGACGCGCTGCCGAGAGGTGCGGGCGCCGCGATTGCACCGCACACTCTGAAACACCACCATGCCTCATCGGGCAAGCGGCGTCGGCACGTCTTCGCCGGGCCGGCCACAGCCCCTGCGTGCTACCGTGCCTTTTCAAGGGACTTCTGAAAGCGGTGCGACCACGTTTCTTCGGACACACGGTCGTACGGGCTGCGGTTCGGTGGGAAATCGCGCTGGAACGGCGACGGGAGTCTTACCCGGTGCCGCGGGCTCGAGGTCGCCCTTGAGCGGCCCGTTACTCGGACCGTGCACCCAAGACCACGGTCGACGTTTCGTGTCGCCCCACGACTCCCCGGAGTGGCACAGGGACGACTCGCCGGTCTGCAGAGGTAGGTTCCATCATTATACGAGCGGTCGAGGGTCGGGCGGGACGGTCGGCTTCATTTGTTGAGGCCGTGAGTGCGGGAAGGATCTGGTTCGTGGTGGGGGGGGGGGGTTGGCTCACTTGGTCCTCCCAGCGGCGGGTGCCTGTCGTGCCTGCCGTGCCTGCCGTGCTTTTTTTGCCCCCTCCGACCCCCCGTTCGCGGGTTCTGTGCTGAGTTTCAGCGCTTGTGCCGAATGAACGTGCCGTGCAGTTGGACGTGCACCGTGTAATCAAAGCCGTGCCGATTTCCCCGCTCGTGTTTACCCTTGTCGTGGAAACACCCTTTGGCGAGCGGTGCACGGAGCGCGGGACCCGGTCCGCTTCACAGCTCGTGAGGTAAACACGGAAACCCAGCGCCGTGTCACACACAAACGCACGCAGCGCGGCACGGCTTCATCGAAACGCCTCCGATCGATGACGTCACACGTCACGCATCGATATAATTAATGTCATCGAATTCAAATTGGAAAAAGGAATTTTGGAATTTCACCTCAAAATCACGAAGGACTCGAATCGTGTGTTTGTGTGTTTGAAACGGTCCGAATGGCGCGCGCGCCGATTAATTTACCTCAGGGGTTTATTATAAACGACCTTTTCGAGGTCGAGGCGCGTTTTACGGATTCTGCCGAGTTTGTCGTGTGGGAGACGTCCGGCAGGGATGGCGTTTCTCTCGGGCACATGTTTATCCGCGCTGTGGAAATACGCGGCCGCGCTCTTCATGTCGCGTCGCCGAACGAGGATGACGTCACACAGTTAGCCCCTCCCACCGCGGACAGCGCGGTCAATGGCATCCCCCTCGACCTGCCGCTCAAGAGTCCACCTGGTGCGGGGTCGTGAATCGGCAATTCGTGCTTTATCCAAAGATTCTAATAAATACTCCAAGCACCAGAGCTTGTTCAAGATGTTCCTGCAGCGAGATGTACATTGTACAACATCCCAAGAAACGGATTCACCAAAAAAACAATGTTATTAATTCATTTTTATTTATTTATTTTTTTAACGAAAATACAAGACGTGACGTCATTTTATATATTTTTTTTCAAGTTGCAAAATGCAATTCTCATTGAGTCATGAATAATACACCGCCATAAAGGTGAAGCCTCACACGCGACATGTAACGCCGTATTACTTACTACACCACCATGTTACGAAACCCATTATCCTGACACCTCGTGTCTATCGTTTAGTCCGTCGCAGATGGACGTCAGATAGTGAGATCTACATGTTTGGTGTAATATTGCTGTCAGCAAAGTGACGGGACGGGTTAAGTGCTGGACACCAGGATGCTGTGCACGTCTGTGGAGGTCGAGCCTCGTGTTGGACGTAACGCCGCAAATATATCACGGACTTAATGCCGTAATGAAGTCCCAACGAAAATAGCATGACGGAGGGATGGACGGACGGAGCAATCCGGATACTTAAATACACACTACACAGTATAGATAAGTACAGTTCAAATAGCTTATGTGTGTTTATATATACTAGTGCGTGCCCGTACGTGCGTGGCCGTACGTGGAAAGAAAAAAAAAAAAAAAAAAGAAGAAGAATTGTGACATCAATTGTGAGGTCATAGCACCGTGTCCTGTCATTGGTTTGGTAAATAAATGGCCATAACTTGGGAAGCACTTGTCCAATTAATATCAAACCTTGAAAAGGCACATCCTCAGGTCCCCAGCATCAATTGTGACGTCACATCAAACGAAGAAGAAGAATTGTGACGTCAATATGATGTCATAGCACCATGTCCCGTCATTGGTTGGCAAATAAATGGCCATACCTTGGGAAGCACTTGTCCGATTAATATCAAACCTTGAAAAGGCACATCCTCAGGTCCCCAGCGTCAATTGTGACGTCACATCAAACGAAGAAGAAGAATTGTGACGTCAATATAATGTCATAGCACCATGTCCTGTCATTGGTTGGCAAATAAATGGCCATAACTTGAGAACCACTTGTCCGATTAATATCAAACCTTAAAAAGGCACATCTACAGGTCCCCAGCAATATTCCTGGCAAGTTTCAATTAGATTGGACCAGTCGAGTGGTTGTCGAGAAACAGCGGTCACAGACTCAGACAGACAGACACACACACAGACAGACACACACACAGAGATTATATATATATATATATATATATATATATATATATATATATATATATATATATATATACATACATATACCATATTTCCTCCAATAAACACCCTGGGCATTTTTTTTAAACTCCTCCTTTGTGCGAGGAAGGCACTCGTTGGAAGGAACATTCTTTGTGTGGTGGTTTATAAGTTTTTGCATCTCTCGCGAACTTCCATTTTTCTTCATACAATGAAGTCATTTATCACATTCATATTCTTATGCATACCACATTACATGATCTCAATGGAGTCATAGCTATTATACGTTGGCTCATCAGTCACGGCACTTACAATGGACTCTTCCTGCACATCGACCTCTTCTACTTCCACATTTTATGTGCCACTAGCTGTGCCTACCCATTGCTTTGCTGATTGGTTCAATAAAAAGACAAGTTTCACTTCATAACATGATTGCATGTCTATCTGTGAGTCTTAATGAAAATATAAAATGAATTTTAACAAATGAAAAATAGTTTTTATTACACACAATTGTTGTATTGTTTTACTTTTGTTGTTCTCCTAAGTAAATCGATTATTAGCTTTCAATGGTACCATTTTTATTATCCCATGGCAGCAGGAACCCTTCAGGATAAAATGTGACGGACGGACACTGTTCCTTTTAGTAATAGATACACGTACTACGAAGGCATAAATTGTTTGGCAGTGATTTTTTTTCTTTACCCCCAACAACTGCCCTGTGGTGCTAATTGTAGGGGTTGGGGGGGGATTTTTTGGAAGTTATGGAGTGGACCGTAAAGTAGACCCCAGGTTCCCCCCCCCATACAATTTAGCCCTTGGTGACCCTAAAAAAGTTTCATACTGATTGGATAAAGCGTTTCGACATGTGCAGTGACGTCATCATGAAGCTACCCATGACATCATCAAAATTTCCCCTCACAGGACTCAAAGTTTCCCTTGGGGAGTACTTCAAATTTGCCAAGTTTCAATTTTTTCCATGGAGCGGTTTCGGAGATGCAGGGGTCCAAAGTTTTTCCTTTTTTCTAACATGTCTGCCACACCACGTGACCTATGACGTCATCACAATTATCATTAAAACATTCCACATGAGTGGTGACCCATATGGTGAAAATTTTCATGTCAATTGGATAAGCGGTTGCAGAGAAAATAGAGAATATTGGCATGGATTTACGGACAGGCGTATGGATGGATGGACGGACGGACAACCCATAAACATAATGCCACCAGCGACTTAATCAGCGGAGGCACAAAAATGGCAGCACTGAGTCGATGGAACAATTGTAGGTTCTGCAAGGTAGAAACAGGAAGTATGAGCCACCTCCTATCAGGATGTAAAAAAAAAAAAACAACTCATTCAGAACAGCTGTACACTCAGAGGCACAGTAAAGTTTGTGGAGTAATCCACTGGCACGTCTGCAAAAGTCTCAATATCTCAATTCCAGAAAACTCATGGAAACATTAACCAGAAGCAAGAATTGAAAACGAGAAAGTGCCGCTCACGTACGACCTGATGATCTGATCGAGCTTGAATACAGAAAACAAAGCACTGTGACCGGATATCATACCAAAGTACAAAAAAGAGAAGGCATTGCTAAGTGAGGTGTTCATACCAGTGATTTTGGACTAAACGATGCAGAAATCAATAAAATGACCAAATACCAAGACCTCAAGAATGAAGTGAAAAGATCTTGGAAACTGAAGAATGCCAAAGTTGTACCAGTGATAGTTGGAGCTTCGGGAATGATGACAAAGAATGTCACAGAGATCTTAAAAGCCATCCCTGGGAATATTAGTACAAATGAATTGCAGTTGGAAGCTGTCCGCGGCTCGGTGACGATCCTCAATAGAGTCCTCAGAACAAAACTTTGAGAACAGAAAACTTCACAACTTGGTGCATGAATCGTGATCTGTTGCTGAAATGGAGGTGGATACTCCGAGACCTGGAAAGACTCTGTTCTACCTCTGAAACCTGCATATGTAGAACGTGCGAAGCCTAAAGTAAGAACCTTCGTAACTTGTAAGCAATTGTCCGATTTTCCGACGACCTGCATGATCAGCTGGGCTCTGTTCTTCAGAGGTTTCAACCCTTTCAGCCGAGAACCTCTCCAAATGCTGGGTCCATAACCTCGACATTTGTCCACAGCATTATATTCATGGCCTCAGTCAATACAGTCACTCCAAACAGTCAGTCAATCCACAAACGAGTACACACGCATCGGTATACCTTTCTGGGTCTTGGGATAGTCTTCGTATCTCTTTCTGATAACGTTTTGAACCGCCCATCGATATTGTCTCGTTCTCTTAGGTGTATCCAAGGAAAATGGTGCAGAAGGAAGGAGGATGGGGTTTGGATCCCCATCCTCATTTTGAAAGGGAAAATGACAGAAATGACTAATTTAATCGAACAATTTTACCTAATTGAGCAATTTTGTTGTTTTATCATTTTGATGTCAAGGCCTGGTGCATCAGATAATCAAGAAGCACCTATGATGTTGGCCATGTATTGTGACCAGTTTTTGAGACAAGTGGAACGCCTCCCCTTTTCTAAAGCTTGGATTCAGTCTGCTCTTAATGAAGCTTGGATTGAGGGGAGTCGGGAGCTAACATTTGGTGGTTAATCCCTTGATTTTCTCTCCACCCCACCCCCCTCCCTCCCTCAAGCCCTAACTCTCTTCTTGCCTTGTTTTAAGCATTGAGCAATAACGTCACCCTTTCTCCCATAAAACATTCTTTGCAAAATGGCATCTGCACGACATTAATTTGTAAAAAGACAACCGTGTACTGTATACACAAAAGGCGCGATTGGTTCTGAGGCTCAAGGAACCAGTTTATGGAGAGGAAATGATGAAAGTACCAATTGTGTTCATCTGTATTAGATGATCTTTTTGATCAAACGGCGTATGTTTTATTTGCTGCTGTTAATCAGTTTTACTTTGGTGCTTGGTGCCTTGCGACCGCCAACAGTGCGTATGGTATTAATTGGGCGAGCAATTATTGCACAGGGTATAGCTTAAGGCAACGAAGGCTGGACGCGCAAAAACGCACTGCAATCCCAGCTGTGACAACCTAACCATTGTGCATTGTATTTAAACATGACCTTCTCTCGATCCTTTCAATGTTCTTGTCCCACTGTTTCCCTTTCGCTCCACTTTCTGTTCATTGACCCATTGCCCCCGTATTTCCGCTCTTCCATGAGCCTCAATACCTGTACTTAAAGAGCAAACCTTGATACCATCTATGACTGCGATAAACATGGCAATGTTTTCGTGAATTGAAACTTGTGCTGTATTTTCATTTTTCTTGCGACTGTCGTATGCATATAACCTATAATTTGAATTTTTTTTTCATCTGCATAGTGCACTGTCAGTCATTATACAAACAACCCCTTCTTACAAATGCTGCAACCCGATGGGCTAGTTTTGGTGACCTCTTTGACGTCTCGAGTTAAACGTATCTCAACCCACATCGCATCCCCGGCAACTGTGGTAATTCAAGCTGTTTTACACTGAGTCTTTGCATTGCCTGCTTGAGGATGGTTTGCATCATATGGTTGAGCAGTTTTGTGATGGTCTCTCGTCATGCCTGAAACAACCTAAGACCACAGCTGGAAATGATTTCAATGCCACGTTTTCCAAAAATCCAATTATCCTGGCTCCAAATTCTAAAGATGTTGGCCTTTTGTGTAACTGTTTGTAACTAAAACATCGGTTGTAACCCACGCTAAATTGTTCCCCCTTTATTTGTTTTGACGAAGGGTTAATGTCTGCTTGCTTCCCATGGTGGGTAGCATACCTCGATCAACTTTCTGTTCATCCCATCCGTTGTTCTCCCTGTCCACCGACACAGAATGACACTATCTTTAAGTGTTAAGACTTTTTTTCCATTCTTCTTCAAACATACTAGTTTTCTTCCTTTGTTTTGGACAAAAACTTTCCTCTTTACAATTCCTTCCCTGGGCCTGTTTGATGTTTTCCTTTTTAATAATAATCGTTTAATCTTGCTTTTCTCTCATAAGTCACGAGAAGCACCCACTCCCTCTGGGAGGGGGGGGGGAGCTCATGTTATTATCGTTATGATTATTAATACCATCACAGAGTAGCCACTCCACAGGCGATCTTGTTTCAAGCATGCAGCACGTTCTTCTGACACATCCTGTTATTTTGGCAGTGTATCGGCAACAGATCGCTGCCTCGATCGCTCCCGAAAACAAAATTAACCCGGATTACACACATATATATATATATATATATATATATATATATATATATATGTATATGTATATACACACACACATCATGGTTATAGAGCTCAGATGATTACACTTGCACCCTCCCTCCTTCCACCAAAGGAAGAGAATGCCAAGATGGGCAATTTTTTTTTTTTTTGAAAACTTGATGGAATCAAATGAAACTTGTACACACACAGCTTCAGGGTGCCCTCATGAATCCCTGAAAGTTTCAGCTTCTGAGGTCAAATCCTGTCGGGAGAGTAGATGAAACATACAACATACATTTCCTCCATTATACTGTATATAGCGGTTCATAGAATTGTGCAAAACAACTACTGGTATTTGAGTTACTGACCAGCTGTTGGCAAGAGTGATGAGTTTGCTCATTTGATTCCACTTGACTCTGCTCCCAGAGTATTGGCAAGAGTACAACCTGTCACTTTCATCTGTTACAAGTTGGTTCTCTGGAGCAGTGGTTCCATACCCCACTTGGGTAATTAATGAAGGAAAAGTGAGAGGAGCGGGAGGCTGGGATATGGGAAGCAGTTTCTAACCACCAAGTGATGATAAATCACAAAAAAGAGATATTGTTGTTGGTTTTTTTTTTTTGGAGGGGGGGGGTGTTTGTTTTTAACTACTAGCTTTTCGTTTGGTGTCAGGAGCAGGCTTGGAGCTGAGAAAGGGAGCAGAGTTGAAAACGTTTTCTGATAGCAGGAGTTTGAAGTACAAAATTGAGAGCAAAATAATGTTTTCAGCGCCCGGTAAAGCGCATACCTCCACCAGGCTGAACAGTTTACATTTCGTTTTGTTTTGTTTACAACAGTTTACTGATAGGCCGGATCTAGTTCCAGACCTGAACCAAAATCGAATCGGCTTTTTCTTGTCACCTCACCAACTCATCCACCAAGTTTGTTCATTACTCGTCCACAATTTTTTGAAATATCGTGCTATATCATCGTTTTTGGCCCCATCACCCAATGGTGAAGAATCGCTTTAAAAATTGTGTTATCTGGATCCGGATCCGAACGAAAATCTAATAAGGTAGATTTTGATTACACACCATCATCGTCGATCTTGCACATGTGTTATTGACAACCAGAGGTGGTTGCACAAGGATGGTTGATAGTTCAAAAAGGGGTTGGGGGAGGAGGTTGCACAGTATGTGGGGCATTTCGGTTTAAGTTCTCAGAATAATACACAATCACTCAAGAAAGGCCAATGTTTATTCGCCTTTTTCCAGTATACAGTATAAGTACGTATAATCAATAATAGAATGGAGGCCCATTCTCTTCACTCAGCTTTGGGACTTTCATGACGAGTCGAGAAACCTTTCAAATTTAGAATCAATCCTGGACCGATCGACACTCCATCGCAGGAAACTCCACTGAAGGCGACAGGAATTTGTAATTTGTTCAGGTTCCCGGCGATAACTCACCTTCTCTTCCTGAAGGACACCATGGGATCTTTAACGACCACCAACAACCGGTGCTTGTAGATCGGTTTTCTGACTTAATGTCCACCGGATGAATGGCGCACACACCCTGTAAAAGCGAAACACCACGGTGACAGTTTAATTTTGGCCCAAAATTCGAACCCAGGCAAGCTTGACAGCTCAAAAGGATGCCTCAGCTATCCCGTCAGTCATTTACTTGGTTCAGAAAAAAATATTTCCTTACAAATTACCTTCAGATTGAAAAGATATGTACTGTATTGCCGTTTCTTGGGCTATTGTGAAACATTTTGAATGCTTATCGTATTTTGCTCTGCCATAGGATGGTGGTTTTGGATCACGCAAAAAGATTCTCATTTGACTCGACTGACACCAACATGCAATTCAAGTGCATTATTACCTCCACCGCTGAAGGTGAATGAGGTTATGTTTTCACCCCTCTCTGTCTGTTTGTTAGTTGCAAAATCGAAGATTTTTCGAGTATATTAGTCAGTCAATTTTGTTATTCTATCTGTTTGTCTGTCTCTCTCTGTCTGTCTGTCTGTCTGTCTGTCTGGTTTGTCACCTACAGGTCACAATTTTTAACCGATCTTCATGAAACTTCACCCTAAGGTAGAGTTTGTCATAAGGAAGAAGCCTATTGTTTTTGAGGTCAAACTAGTCCAAAAGGTCAACATAGGCCAAAGGTCAACAACTTAGAGGAGATTTCTAAAATCCTCAATTTTCAACCCATTGACTTGAAATTTGAAGAGGATTTGCTATCACTAGTGCATGCCTGTACGTGCATGCCCGTATGTGCGTGGCCGTATGTGGAAAAAAAAAATACAACTTTCAAACCGTGCGCCAGAAACAGCCACACAGGCCGTTCCTTCGCTCTCGTGTGCCCATACGTGCATGGCCGTACATGCAAACCAAAAAAAAAACATTTCAAACAACCACACAGGCCGTTCCTTCGCTCTCATAAACGACGATTGGATTGGGGCATTGTGTTTATCTATAAATGCGCATAAGAAATCGAGAAATTATTGGAATACAGTGAGTCATCACTATCCGGAAGTGGTGCGTGCCCGTACGGAATGTTCAGATGCATTCCACGAATTATCGCTTTCATTGAAGTAACAACTGCTGTGATATTTACAGACACAGAGTTAATTAAAATCAAGTTTACCTCCCTGTCTTTGCTTGCCATGACATTCGCTGCCATTGACTATTGCCACTCCTATGTCACGGTAACTAAGGCGTCCTTTCCCCATTGGCCATGCCTACGCAGGAACGTGTCTTGTCATTGGTTTGGTAAATAAATGGCCGCAGCAACGTGTCTTGTCATTCGTTTGGTAAATAAATGTCCATAACTTGGGAAGCACTTGTCCGATTAATATCAAACCTTGAAAAGGCACATTCTCAGGTCCCCAGCAATATAGCTGGAAAGTTTAAATTCGATCGGACTAGTGGTTGTCAAGAAACAGCGGTCACAGACACACACACAGACACACACATAGATTGCTGGAAATATAGATAGATGTCACTGAATTCAACCACCAATCATTTTGGAGGTCTACATCGGCCAAAAGGTCAACATAGGCAGAATTGCTAAAATTGTCAATTTTCATCCGATTCACTTGAAATTTGAAGAGGAATTGCATATTTGGTCATTGAATTCTACCACCAATTATTTTTGAGGTCAAATTTGTTTTATGGATTTTACAAGTGTCGTGCTTGGCACGATTTCTTGTTTGTTTGTCTGTTTGTTTGTTTGTGTGCAGGATATGTCAAAAAGTGGTGGACAGATCCAGATGAAATTTTGTGGATGGGTTCGGTGTGTGACAAGGACGAACTGATTAGATTTTGGTGAAGATCCGGATCCGGATCTGACTACTAGAATTTTTTAAGTGATTCGTCACCAGATAAATCGGGCCAAAAATTATATACAGCACGATATCTCAAAAAGTTGTGGACGGATTCGGACAAAACTTGGTGGACAGGTTTGGTGTGTGACAAGAACGAATTATTTAATTTTTAGTGAAGCTATCCGATTCCGGATCTGGATACGATAATTGTTTGTTTTTAAGTGATTCTTCACCATTGAGAGGAGGAGAGGAGAGGCGATTGGGACCATACTCTGTGCAGAGCGTTGGTGCTGCTTAAGCAGTCTCCTTGGCTATTGGACACAATCCTGGATGGGTCGCCATTCCGGCACAGACCATTGTGAGATAGGGTCAAAAAAGGATATAGGACTGCACAGCATGATATTTCAAAAATGTATTGGGCCCGATATATTCTCTTGGATCAGGAATTATGTGACGGAGGTATGCGCTCTACTGAGTGCCCTTCCAGTTACAGTAGTTTCTACCCACAATGTGTTGAGTACATATTTCTTCTGCACACACGCACACGCACACGCACACGCACACGCACACGCACACGCACACGCACACACGCACACACGCACACACACACGTCTGACAATTCTATTTATTAATTGTATAATATACATTATAATTTAAAGGATTCCTGTTCAAATGATGTTAATTTCACAATATCCTCTATTCCATTTTATTGAAATTGTAAAACTCAGAACATAGTTCCCTTACCTAAACTAAGAACCTTTCCCTATAAAGAATTCGCTGATATTAACATGCAAAAGAAGAACATCATTTGTAATGGCTACACCTGCTGCCTCACCATAAAAGCCACATCTCTGAGTCGTGTTTCACTTCTTTATAACATACAAAGTGCTCTCTTCCAAAGAGAATACTGTCTATAACTGTACAAAACGGTTGAAAATTATATTTTATGGGTGAGCGCTAAAATATTTCCTCCTGAAAATCCATTTGATATTGTGCATGTCCAACAATTTTACATTACCTGCTACTGTGGTTTTGGAGTGGAATGACAGATTTCCTCAATTTCCCCCCTTCCCTGGTCATGTGTTGTTCATAATTGCACCTTTTGGGAAATTGCCGGTGAATGCGTTTCTGAGGTATCCTGGCTCTTTCAAATTTGTCAGAGTTATTTGGTCAGTCGCAGCAGAGGACAAGTGGAGATTACAATTTGAACTTGGGGTTCAGGGTTTTGCAAAATTGCTTGATCCATGGGAGATAATCCACAACCTTGTTTTATTTGCCTTATTGAGATGTACTGTTGAGGCTTTGACTCTGGATGGTATCTCCTTGAGATTTTGTTTTGCGTAAACAGCGTTTGCGTCAACTGAAACGTTATTGTGCAAAAAAAGGGGGGGGGGGGGAAATCCCACCAAAAACTCAGTTAATTGCACCTCTCACGATATGATAATATGCAAAAAAAAACGCTTGGGCAGAGAATATTGTTTGCTTTAACTTTGCTTCCTTCATTTGCTTGCAAGGAATCTGGAATGGAAACTCTGTTCCTGATTAATTTTTCAACAGCCAGCAGCAGGGCAAGCCTGGACTGTGTATGGTAATGATACCAGTGTGTATAGGGAATGATGTAGATGACAAAGCTTTTGTTCATTTTTGGTTCAAGAAAAATGTAAATATGTTTTCGGTCGAACATTGACATTTGTTCAATTTGATTAGAAATCCACCGGTGTGTGAAGACCAGTTTAGTACGTGCAATATTGTCACTCTTTCTACGAAAAGCCCTTTCTGTGCTCTTAATGAAATGTTAAAAAAATGAGAATCTCCTCTTTCATAAAAGAATAAATATAACTGCAACAAGGAAGTCTACAGAAGATTAAACACAAACTCGTTCAGCTGTTTTTTTATTTTTATTTTTATAGGGTTTTACAACAATTTGCTGCTGGGTATAAGTGCACTGGGTGTGGATGACATTGATGTTATGTATTGAAGGTTAAAGAAGAGGTCACTGGTGGAAGAAATCTGTGCGTATATTGCACCATCATTGCACATTATATCTCAGTTGTTTACATTTATTTATAATTAATGAGAGGTTTCAGATTCTTACTGAAGCTTATTGGGCAGTTAGGTAAGTGATCCTTCAAGTGGCAATGCAATTTCACAATGCAGGTAAATATCTACGATTGAGCTTTTGGGTTTTAAATTTATTTCCTGATTCCAAGGGCCATTTACATATTAATTAAGCAAAAATTACTGAATTCCGAGATGCCCCCCACCACCCCCCCCCGCCATTCCCATTCTCTATCCCTTTCCATGTATACATATCATGAATGTGGGGTCTTGCCTGCCTCATGAAGATGTGTGTATATATATATATATATATATATATATATATATATATATATATATATATATATATATATATATATGTATATATATATATATATATATATGTATGTATATATATATATATATATATGTATGTATATATATATATATATATATATGTATGTATATATATATATATATATATATGTATGTATATATATATATATATATATGTATGTATATATATATATATATATATATATATATATATATATATATATATATATATATATTGTTGCGGATTCGCGCCCGCCGGCGTGCTGACGGCCACGTAACTCGAATCGCGGCACGTCGCCCACCGGACGGACAATCCAGTCGTGACCCTCTCGGACTAACGCCGGGAACCAGTCACGGGTGGACCTTTCGGTCTCACCGCGATCGAGCCAATCAGCCCCCGCGTGGGATAGGGTTGCTCGCCAAATTCGACCTACCTAAGTACCCACGCGGAGGGTAGACCGGGCGATCGCACCTCGCCGCAGGTCGACTTCGGACATGGGCCACTTAAGCGACCCGTTCCGTACTATCAGAATAACCGAGCGGTGTTATCGTCGACCTCGACGGTTCGATTAATTATCGGGCGTATTCAGCCCACTACCAACCCTTTACGTGAAGCAAGATGAGGATTCAATGGGAGAAATGACGAAGCGAAGCGGGAGAACAGTTCAACACAAAGCACATTTATTCGCGATGAACGGAAAGCGCACATATACAATTCCACCAAAAGCACACAGAAAAGAAAAACACAATTCAATTTACACCAAAAAGCAAATGTAAAAGCGAAGACACAATGCAGAGCTAATACCGACTACCGAGCACACGGCAACACTTATACAATTCTACTTCACAGACGGCGCCGACAACACATACCCAAAACCAAGGAAAAGAAATACCCTCAAGGATGAGGCGGGCCTGAGGCCGAGACCGGGTCGCGCCTACCCGTCTGGTGATGAGACGCGGAGCGGCGATGGCGCCTCAACTCCGCGGGCCTCGCGGAGGGTGTCTGGTAGGGGGTGGGAAAGGGGCCCCCTTGGTCGCACTATCTCAGCGCGGGGGGAAACAGGAGGGGGTTGCTGATGCTCGGGGTATAGAGGATCTTTATTATCCCGCGACGAGCGTCTCCACCTCGGCCAGGTCGCGCTGTCGGCCTCCCTCGGGTGCAGCTCCCTGCACGACGCGAGCACCCCCTCGTCTGGTGTCGCCGCCTTTCCACCGCTCCGTCCCCTCCGTTCCGACTCCAACGCACACGACGAGCAGCTCCACCGCCCGCGAAGTCTTGACTCTCTGTTTCCGACTCTCCTACTCTCCTACTCTCCGCCTCTGGACTCTCCTCGTCTACTGACGAACACGGTCCTTTTATCCGCCCTGCAGCTTCGCCCTCTCATCTTTGACCCCCTCCCTTCGACCTTTCACCTCGCTCCCCATTGGCCCGAGAAAAAGTGGGCGTGAAGGCTTTTTGATCCATAAATTTGCATATATCGATCGCCCTGGGTGCGGGGCCACCCGCCCCTCGCTCACCGATTGGACGGCAAAAAGTGGGCGTGTGTCGTTTTTGATCCGTTTTTGAAGCACAAAATCCGTGATTTTGTACACGCTGTTCGACGCGCGCCCTGCACGAGTCCAACACCGGTACCCACAGCGGGGCAAGAACGGTGGCGATGCTACGGTTGCGAGGTGTGACGGGAAGGTCGTGGCGGTTGTGGTGAAGCGGCGTTGTGGTTGGTGGTTGATGTTGTGATTGTGGTGGTAATCATGGCGGTTGGTCCAAATTAAAGATAGTAAAAGAAAAACGGCTATCCTGAAGAGTCGCAGCACGCATAAATGACATGTATTCCCACTAGACAACGGGTTTGGGCCTAACTACACATGTACTTACCGAGATACCTCACCTAAGGGACCTGAATGGTGGTTTGCGAATCTGGTAACCACAACACTACCCCCTTCCCTTTTTCAGACTCGTCCCGAGTCGTCAAATTTTCGTGTGCCATCATGTGTAGTTTTCCCCTAGTACATTTTACCTACGGATCCCTGAGTGCGACATTCATGGTATTCGTGTCCCCAAAATAAATAACCTGAGGGCTGCGTAACTATCTAAACAAACTCACTCACACGGACGACTTAAATAAAATTGCCGGCGCTAAGACATACATGCCGGGGGCGCACTCATATTTACAGTACATCTTAACCTTAACTTACAAATTTTACACTAAACCATGGCCCAGGATCATTGAACTCTGCAAAAGAAAGCAGTTAGCAGGGAGCCAGGCTGCCCGCATGCAGTCTCTGGCTCAAACAATGCAGGTGACAGGGAACGTGGCTGGCTGCTCACACGCAGTCCAAGGCCTTCCCTTTTGAACTGAACGCAGTGAACCACAACGGTGCATGGGCTGCACAAACGCAGTCTCCGTGCCAGCTCAAGTGGCACACGCAATGAGCACAACGAATGGATGCATGAACACAAACACGGTGCACGGGCCGCCACTGCAGGCCCGTGTTGTAGCTGCCAACAGGGCAGTTCTTGCAGCTTGCAAACTGTTGCCTTGCGGATCCTGGCGCACATGGAAATGAACAGGGGGGGGCAAAGCAAAAATTGAACGGGGCTGGTGAACGTGGGCAGTGGGCATGGCATGGCAAAGGCAAGCAGGCAAACACAGCCCGCAGAAGAAGGCCGCTGCAGGCAAACTCAGCCCACAGAACCAGGCCGTTGCAGGCAAACACAGCCGGCAGATGAACTGGCCGGCACAGGCCTTGAAGAAAAACAGCCAGCAGATGAACTGGCCGGCACAGGCCTTGCAGCACAGCAGCTGCAGACGATCCAGCCGGCACAGGCCTTGCAGCACAGCAGCTGCAGACGAAGTTGGCCGGCCTCCGCCTTGAAGCAAAACACGGCCAGCCGATGAAGTTGGCCAGCTCTTGCCGTTCAGTGGAGGTTGGTGGAGGGAGTGCGGTGGTGCTGGCCACTTGGAAGGCGGGCTCGGACCTACCTACCTGTCTCCCTCCCACCTATCGCCTTTGCCTGTCACTGTACATACCCACTCCCTTAATTTGTCAAACCCCAATTTAGCCCCAACTTATTTTTTTGTTGTTTTTATTTTTACTTCCCCTTTATAAATCGTCCCCTAACCCCCTTTATCGTCTTTGTTCGGCTAACCTATCCTGTCACCTAGCCTACTCCCAACCCCTACGTTCCCTTCCCGGAGGGGAACAAGGGAGAGCTAGCGTCCTGTGTCGAGGCCCAACTCAAGCCTCAGAATGGCCTCCCCAGAGTTCGGCGATCTAACCCAAAGTGGGTCCAGCGGCCCACAACGAGAGCGAGGGGATGGATGGTGCGGAGGGGTACATCTCCTAATCTACCCTAACCATTTAACTGTTAAACTACCCCGGGGCTTTCAACAAGCGCCTCTCGCTTAAACTATTGGTTCTAACAACCCAGATTCCCGTCGCCTGTGTTGGTGTCCTCACAATTTCGGGCCTCGCCCCCCAATTTTCTCTCCGTGCCCTCACACGGTCTCATGGCTGGGACACGTGGCTCCCTTTGGCAGGCACGACCCTCTGCCGAATCTCCCGCTATGGCACCCCGGGCACTACACTGCCTCCGAGCCTACCAGCTCCCTAACACCGGGAGTGCCCCCATGGCACCTCCCCTGAAACGCACACGTGGCAGGCCGGCCTCCCGGGCCCCTTTCCGAGGGTCACCCGTGCCCACAACACTGCCCACGCGGCTAATGGTGCCCCGGGCCCCCGCACCAAGCAGGCGCACCCGTGCCCACTACTCTATCCCGGCCCCCCATGGGCCCATGGCCTACCGCGGCCGACTAGCCTGGTGCCCGGGGTACCCACTCAGCGATACTCACCTTTCGCAGCCACGCCCCCAAGCCCGTCAACAGGGCTCCTGCACCCCTCCAAATGGGTCTCGAGCCTACTTTCCCACCAACAACAAAACGACCTCCATATTTCAATTTGACTAACCCAGCTAACTCACTTTACTCTGACCCCGGGGGTCCCTTGGGCGGGAGTCACTCCTCCCCCCAATCACTCATCGCACCATGCATTCCCCATTCACTCCACACACACAGACCCGCTGGCCTCACTCACTCAACGAGTACTCACCTCATGCTTCCACTTCACTCACCAACTCTTAAACACACACACCACTGAACTCTGCCATCCTTCTAACTACATCCCCTAACTAACTCGTGCTCCCACGTCGTCCCTTAAACTATAGCACGCTCCATTTAACACTACGTAGCTAAACTACGTCCCCACTACACATCCAAAGTCTGTTTCTGTCTCCAAAATAATCCCATTTTATTTCCCAACCTAAATCTGGCTACAATCCCTCTAACTAATCCATTCCACGGACTCCATGAGGACTTACCCCTGCCCCATGAAGTCGGTCTAACTAAGCTAACCCTTCCCCCTAACTAGTTTCCATCCTGTGCCCTGGTTAAGGGGGTCTTTCACCCCTTGCCCAGGAATCCTGTGCACCCGAAAGTGAGGCTTGCTTTTTCCTTTTTTTTTTTTTTTCCCCATGCGCAGCACCTGCGCGGCAACTCGCGCTCTTTGCACTTTGCAACTGCCCGTGACGTCATGCAGCTGCACGTGTTCCTCGTCCCTCCTTGGACGGGACCATCCGGCAGAGATACCCCTCCTGCCGGATTCCAACCCCACATGCAGCCATGGCGTCACCGTGCACATAAAAAAAAAACACAAGCCACACGTCTCGAGGGGTTCCCCACGCGAACACGTGCTTTGCCCGTTGGAGCTTAACACACACGATCGCGTGGAGAACCCGTCCGGTCCAAATCCGTTTACCTGCCTAAACTTTGTCCGTCCGCGGGATCGGCAAATCCACCGCGTGCGTTTCCGGACCGGGACTTCACTCTCGCAAGCGAGCACGTGGTGGTCTCGTGCGTTGCACAGCACAAACCGCGTGCTCACTGCTGGGTGAACCCGGCACGGTCCGCGAAACAACGACAGCCGCTACCCGGCTTTCTCTCCTCTGTCGCCGTCTCCGTCTCCATTCCACACACGCATACCTGCGTGTTACGACGCACACAGTCCACTCCATCACATTCACACCGGGAGACGCGGCTGCGTGCTCCCGCATGCCAACCGACATCTCCCTCTCGTACCGCTCTCTCACACACACGGTCTCCCTTGCACACAGCGACCTTGCACACGGCCGTTCACTCACGCGTGCCTCACTACTCACACAAACCATACTACTCACACACGCGGGGGCACTCAACCGCTGTGCCTCATCCACACACCGTGCCTCACTCATACACGCGGGGGCACTCAACCGCGGTGCCTCATCCACACACGGTGCCTCACCCACACACGCGGGGGCACTAACCCGCGGTGCCTCACTCACATTGGCCGTTTCACTCACACACACGGCCTCACTCACACACGGTGCCTCACCCACGCACGGCGTGCTGGGACGCACGTACTCTGGCTCCATCGCCACCACACCACTCACACACGGGGTCGCTTCCACACACTGCACCACACACACAGGGACAACCACACTGGGGATTTGTGTCCCCACAAGGGTCTCCGGGGCCTCTATACCCCCCAAGCTCTCCGTGCACCCGTCCACAGCACTCCTCCCCTCAACCTCGCAAAGCACGACCGAACTCACCTGGTCGTGACTCACCTCAAGGGGGCATACTCCCTCCCCTCGTTCCTGGAGGAGGCCATCCAGGTGCTCGCACCGGGTCCCAACACGCTCCGCGAGCTCACCCCCATTATCCTCCACTACCTCTGTGTGTGTGTGTGCGTCACTTACCCCGTCTTCCTCGTATAGTCTTTCCTCTATTTTTTCTATCTCCCGTGTCTCTGCCAACTCTTCACCCTTTACCTCCCTTGTCTCAACTATTATTTCCTTTGTCACGGCCTTCATGCCCGCCTGCAGGCATCGGCCCATGTTCTGCGTCTCACCCCGTAGCTTTTTCATTTCTTCCTTCATGTGCTGTGTATTCGCATCCATCGTCGTTTTCACTTCATTTGTATTTGTATCCATCTTTTCGTTCATGCCTTTCATTTCGTTTTTCATTTCATTTGTGTTTGTATCCATCTTTTCATCCATTTTTTGTGTATTCGCATCCATTTTTTGTGCATTCGCATCCATCTTTTCGTTCATTGCCGCCAGCATGGCGCATAGCTGGGCCATGTCGGATGCACTCAGCTGAGCCGTTTCGGCAAGGGTTGGGGAGGGGTTTTGGTGGAGAGGGGGGGGGGAAGGTGTCATACACTGCGGCCGCTGCCGCACCCATTTCGGGCTCTGGGTTCAGTTGGGCGAGTTCGTGTTCTTGCACAATCAACATTTCCTGCACGGGGATTCCATCCTGGACCATGGATCCTACACATTCTACATCCATTTCTAATACCCCCGGCTCCCGCTCGCCTTGAGACGCCATCTTGCTTCTCGTGAAGGGTTAATTTCGCTCGCTCGTAATTTGGAGGGAATCGGGGGTCGCTTCTCTCACCCCTGGACCGATTCCCGTGAATTTAGCTGGAGACAGGAGAGCCCGTTTTCCTGTTCTCCGTTACCAGTGCCGTGAGGAGGGCGATGAATTTGTATCGCACGACCTGACACCAGTGTTGCGGAATCGCGCCCGCCGGCGTGCTGACGGCCACGTAACTCGAATCGCGGCACGTCGCCCACCGGACGGACAATCCAGTCGTGACCCTCTCGGACTAACGCCGGGAACCAGTCACGGGTGGACCTTTCGGTCTCACCGCGATCGAGCCAATCAGCCCCCGCGTGGGATAGGGTTGCTCGCCAAATTCGACCTACCTAAGTACCCACGCGGAGGGTAGACCGGGCGATCGCACCTCGCCGCAGGTCGACTTCGGACATGGGCCACTTAAGCGACCCGTTCCGTACTATCAGAATAACCGAGCGGTGTTATCGTCGACCTCGACGGTTCGATTAATTATCGGGCGTATTCAGCCCACTACCAACCCTTTACGTGAAGCAAGATGAGGATTCAATGGGAGAAATGACGAAGCGAAGCGGGAGAACAGTTCAACACAAAGCACATTTATTCGCGATGAACGGAAAGCGCACATATACAATTCCACCAAAAGCACACAGAAAAGAAAAACACAATTCAATTTACACCAAAAAGCAAATGTAAAAGCGAAGACACAATGCAGAGCTAATACCGACTACCGAGCACACGGCAACACTTATACAATTCTACTTCACAGACGGCGCCGACAACACATACCCAAAACCAAGGAAAAGAAATACCCTCAAGGATGAGGCGGGCCTGAGGCCGAGACCGGGTCGCGCCTACCCGTCTGGTGATGAGACGCGGAGCGGCGATGGCGCCTCAACTCCGCGGGCCTCGCGGAGGGTGTCTGGTAGGGGGTGGGAAAGGGGCCCCCTTGGTCGCACTATCTCAGCGCGGGGGGAAACAGGAGGGGGTTGCTGATGCTCGGGGTATAGAGGATCTTTATTATCCCGCGATGAGCGTCTCCACCTCGGCCAGGTCGCGCTGTCGGCCTCCCTCGGGTGCAGCTCCCTGCACGACGCGAGCACCCCCTCGTCTGGTGTCGCCGCCTTTCCACCGCTCCGTCCCCTCCGTTCCGACTCCAACGCACACGACGAGCAGCTCCACCGCCCGCGAAGTCTTGACTCTCTGTTTCCGACTCTCCTACTCTCCTACTCTCCGCCTCTGGACTCTCCTCGTCTACTGACGAACACGGTCCTTTTATCCGCCCTGCAGCTTCGCCCTCTCATCTTTGACCCCCTCCCTTCGACCTTTCACCTCGCTCCCCATTGGCCC
Source organism: Eptatretus burgeri (assembly GCF_056783735.1). NCBI lineage: Eukaryota > Metazoa > Chordata > Myxini > Myxiniformes > Myxinidae > Eptatretus > Eptatretus burgeri. The sequence continues at coordinate 63,569,991 of NC_140968.1, forward strand.
GAGAAAAAGTGGGCGTGAAGGCTTTTTGATCCATAAATTTGCATATATCGATCGCCCTGGGGGCGGGGCCAATTCGCCCCTCGCTCACCGATTGGACGGCAAAAAGTGGGCGTGTGTCGTTTTTGATCCGTTTTTGAAGCACAAAATCCGTGATTTTGTACACGCTGTTCGACGCGCGCCCTGCACGAGTCCAACACCGGTACCCACAGCGGGGCAAGAACGGTGGCGATGCTACGGTTGCGAGGTGTGACGGGAAGGTCGTGGCGGTTGTGGTGAAGCGGCGTTGTGGTTGGTGGTTGATGTTGTGATTGTGGTGGTAATCATGGCGGTTGGTCCAAATTAAAGATAGTAAAAGAAAAACGGCTATCCTGAAGAGTCGCAGCACGCATAAATGACATGTATTCCCACTAGACAACGGGTTTGGGCCTAACTACACATGTACTTACCGAGATACCTCACCTAAGGGACCTGAATGGTGGTTTGCGAATCTGGTAACCACAACAATATATATGTGTATATATATATATATATATATATATATATATATATATATATATATATATATATATATATATATATATATATATATATATAGTTGCGGGCTGGGGACCGGTGGTGAGAACGACTGCTAGGTGGGGGAAGTTATGTCGTCTCCCACCAGACTCCTGGAATTGTAGACCGTCGCTCACGGATAACTCCGTGAGGCGGCGGGTCACTTAACTGACCGTGGATGCCAATACCTCCACCACGTAGCATAGGGTCTTTTTGTCTAGAACAAATTTACCTCATCAACCATGCGGAGTCGTCTACCGGGGAACCACGCTCTCGGCACGTCTTGCTCAAACCGGGTCACTCTACTGACTATGGTAAAGTTCCAACTACTGACTCCCAACTCTGGTTCGCGTGCAGTCGAGTGGAACTGCCAAAGTCGTACCGGCTGGAATGAACGGAATTTCGGGTATAAAAACCCGCCTAAGCTCAGATTCGAGCCATGCTGGACCAATGGAGGAAAAGACAAAAACGAACTGGGAACATTTCTACAATAATTGATTTACAATCACTTGCAAAAGGACTCAGAGCAGACTTATCATGGGAATACAGGCAAGATTTGCAATAACCAAACACTTAAACAGTTCTACTTAAAGATGGTGCCACAGACTCAGACGCGCACTCAGACAAAAATAAACCCAGGTGAATTCCAAGGAACCTCGCAGCCAGGGAGAGAGACGAGCTGGGGTCGCAGCTCGGCTGGGTACCTGCACGTTGGAGGGAGGGGTGCTGCGTGGTGTGGCACCTGCCAATGGTCGTGGAGCTCGGCCCGCAGTCACACGCGTGGGGCTCGTGTCCGTGGAGGAACCGGAGTGGAGCAGAATGGAGTCCCAGGGTGGGGATCAGGGTCGCGGACAGGACCCAGCGAGAGACCCAGTCGAGGTCGGATGTCCTCGGTCGTTATCGGGATCGACCAGACGGATCGCTCCACCAACGAAGAACGGCCATGCACCACCACCCACAGACTCGTGAAAAAGCTCTCAGTCTGTAAATCCTCCTCGTACACCGAACTCAAGACTCTAGCAAAACTCCAACGAATGCCCCAGCGGATGCAGAACTGAACTGAGCCTTTTGACTGAACTCCCACGAATGTGCGTCACAGAGGGTCCCTTCATAGTCCATCGACCTCCCTCAGCGGGGTGGGGCCTTGGTCAAAACTGACGTCACTGTCCGCCCTGATTGGACGGGGCTCCCATGGATCCGCCCTTTCTGGGCGGGGCCTCTGCCAGGCACCGGCGAGGCCTGCCCACTCCACGCGTGTTTGGGGAAGGTGAATGACGGTGCAGCCACACTGCGTACGTTTGGGGAAGCGGAGAAGGAACTGGAACAGTGAACGTGGAGATTTTTCCTCAGAAAAACGAGTCTCTGTAGACAGCGGGTGAACAGTGGTACTCTGTTGCCAGCGAACCGAGGGCTGCAAGCGCTAGGAAGGTACCGTGGTTCCATAAGAGGGGAAATAAAATGTTTTATTAACCTAACTAAAAAAACATCGCAACGCACCCCTTCCCCTTCGATTTCCCACTAAACATGAGGAGTGGTTCTGTCTACACATATACTTAACGGCATAACTAACTTCGGGGCACCTGTATGTTTGAATGCATACGGTTCCAAGAACCTTAACATATATATATATATATATATATATATATATATATATATATATATATATATATATATATATATATATACATATATTAATTATACATTTGCGGTTCCAACAATCACGGTTCCGTGTATTCGCGGTGACAATTTGCGCCGTGCTCCTACATTAATGGGAAATTGCCCCGTGTATTTCCCGTTTTCCTGGCAATTTTGTTCACAATACTAAAGCATCTTCCATGAGCCAAGCACAAAGCAGCTGGATATAGTACAATACTGTACATATGCCAAAAACGTATCTTCCATGAGAGAGGGGAAATAAAATGTTTTATTAACCTAACTAAAAAACATCACAACGCACCCCTTCCCCTTCGATTTCCCACTAAACACGAGGAGGGGTTCTGTCTACACATATACTTAACGGCATAACTAACTTCAGGGCACCTGTATGTTTGAATGCATATGGTTCTGAGAATCATAACTATATATATATATATATATATATATATATATATATATATATATATATATATATATATATATATATATATATATATATATATATATATATACATACATTCGTGGTTCCGCGTATTCGCAGTGATAATTTGTGCCGTGCTCCTACATTCATGGGAAATTGCTCCATGTATTTGCCGTTTTCGTGGCAATTTTTTTTACAGTACTAAAACATATCTTCCATGAGCCACGCACAAAGCAGCTGGATGTCATACAATACTGTACGTACGCCAAAAACGTATCTTCCATGAGCCGCGGACATGACCAATCCTATCAAGTGCCATTCCTTTCAATCGCCAATCTGCCATAGCGTCTTTCACAAAGAGTAAGTGAGTCATCCAAAAGTGAGACATTCCAAATTCTTGCATTGATTCCTGGGAAGGCAGTCCACCCAGCATAAGCGTTTATAAGAGCTCTTTGGCAACACCGACATTATGTCAAGAGTATGGTACAATGATGTTGATATCAATTTTAAATTTGTTTGTCAACGGGGAATTGCCCACCAAAAGTGCCATATTTGTTTTAACATCGTTTGTTAAGATGAAAATGAGTAATTAAAATTTTCAATTCTAAATTGTAAAGTTTAATAAAACACTTTATTATGGGACTCTATTGTACAACTGAATCTCCTTAATTTATTTGTCCTTTCAATTTTATCATGACCTAGCTTTGTAACTGAAGAAAAAGACAGACTGTTTCACCCTTTCATAAGTATGAAGGTACAATATGGTGCTGTTGATGGCACAAGTTGGCTCAGGTAATCAATCAATTGTTTATACAAATCTGCGGGTATATTAAGTTTAGTTTTGACCATAAACAGAATAATTATGTCACGGAGCGGGGGTGGAAGTGATTACAACAGCACTTGGTAGAGTGCATACCTCCGCCATACTGAACAGTTTATGTTTTGTATCCTACTGATCGGCCGAATCTGCATCCACACCTGAACCAAATCTAAATATATCATCTTTGTCACACACCCAACCTCTTCCCCAAATGTTCCAATCCATCCACAACTTTTTTAGACATCCTGTTCACAGACAGACACGAGCAAAAACATCACCTCTGTCCACCTCTAGTCACGGAAATAAAAATACAAAGGAGAAAGGAGACAGTGACGACACCAAAAAGACTTGCAAAACTTCAATTTCTCAACAGTCATGGTCATTCTGGTGACCGGTAATATCCTGCTATTAAAAGTAGATTCGAAGCTTTAATGCTTGCTACTTTGCTTGCAGCTGACCCCATTTTCATCAAGGCTGTTACAGTACAACATGCAACATTAGTACATAATCTTAACAAAGCCAAGAAAAGATATGAGAATGCAATTCCCACTTGTTCTGTAAGCACATTAGAAGGCTGACATGGACATCCGTCCAGTAATGTTGCTCAAATTTCCAACAATGATGAAACTCAGTGTCAGAATCTGTCCGAGATCTGGCATCAATCCATTTTTAAATTCAGGTGCAGAGCTCAATGAGATTACAACATTTAATTCTGGTGAAAACTCATAAGAGATGTGGATGAAAATTCAAATGATACATAGAAAGTCCAATTGAGCACAGTTATAGACAGCAGCAACACCAATGCAATGAAGGTCGAGTATCATTTACCTTGCTGGGAAGAAAATGTACAGAGCCAGACTTGCACAAGTGTAGGTGAATCGGCTCGTCCTTCAGTTCCAGTCAACTTGAGAGCAGTGTCAGATTCTATGAAAGCAATTGCTGCAAATATCGAATTTATATCACTTGTGAAAACTTTGCTGCTGGATGTGTCTGTGCTGCCAATGTCAGAGCTTCACACTACCTACATGGACATTCTACATGCCAATGGAATTGACATTTTCTCATGTGATCACAGACACTCTATAGAAATATCGAAACCTTTATCGGGGTGGAATTTGCCAAGGCGATGAGTCTGAGGGAGTGTTTCTAAAAGCAACCAGAGGTGAATATGGAAGAAGCTCTGCTTAAAACTGCAGAACACTTCCGTGCTTTTCAGGTTTGCTGAAATATTGCAGAAAACAAGATCACAAAACATACCCTGGGAATTCAAAGTGACCTTGTCAAATGGTGATGCTCAAGAGCATATGTCCCTCACAATCTTTATACTTTCTTGTGATGGCTTTTGCAAGGACCAACTCATCACTTCATGCAGCTCTTCATACCTCAAGTCCATCAGAGTACTTTGACTATTATGCGAAATATTCTTTATGCACATTAATCTGAAAAGCAAGTAAAGTATAAACCCAAATCACAAGAGATTCCATTCCGTGCTCATTGTGAATTGCCATAAGTCCTGCCATTTGGCATTGCTATGGCCGTATCAACCACTAGACAAACTGCATACATATGTACATACATAGGCATGCGCTAAAGCACGTCGCTGCGTCAACTTTCCATCGGTATTCCAGTGGCCTCTTTGTGGCCGTCCCCCAGGTGAATTGCCTGGCCCATCCCCATCTCTTCGGGATTGGACAGTCCAGGCACCCAACCAAAGGGACCGCCTCAGGTTTACCCGATGAGACCGCTGGGGCGGTTGCCTATTGCAGCAAAATTTGGGGGGTGGCAAAAAATGAATGAAAAAACTACTCATGAAATTTCATAATTGAACAAGAAGATTTTCTACATGTTTTTCTTTTTATACAAACTCTCAACAAAGTTCCACAAGTCAAGTGAAACATTATAATGTGCATTTCTTCGAGCACTGTCCGACTTCGACATTTGCGGTTTTGCTATTCACATACTCTGCTTATTTCTTCTTCTTCTTTCGGCTGCTCCTGTTAGGGGTCGCCACAGCGGATCATCCGTTATGATCTGCAGACTGCTTTGGCATAGGTTTTACGCCGGATGCCCTTCCCGACGCAACCCTGGTTGCCTCTTACGACACAGGGATAAGGGTTGGGTTTCGCCATGATTCTGGGCTGCCCTACACCCTCTCATAGCGTGGCCCAGCGCAGAGCAGAGCGTCCGTCCTCAAGCGATCCTCCAACCCAAGCCTCTGAGTAGCCGGATTACAGGCGCACGCCACCACGCCTGGTACATACCCTGCTTATTTGTGGTTCATAAAATGTTACCTGCTTCTACATTCGCGACCCTGTGCTTAACGTATTCGCGGTTTTTCTGACCTGCTTCTACATTCACGTCTGTGCTTCACGTTTTGGTGGTATTTTTGATTTTCCCTGATTATTCACGAACCCCTGGGAACCTACCCCCATTTTTCCCATTGAAACAATGCCTTGACATTCACGGTTCTGTTATTCGTGGATCCCTCATATTTGCGGTTCATAAAATGTGACCTGCTTCTAAATTTGTGGCCGGGTGCTTCGATTTTTCGGGGGAGTTTTTGATTTTCCCTTATGAATCACAAACAAAAAGGGGGAAACTATCTTTACACATATGACTGCCTGTCCATGAGGAACAAAAGGTTCACACAGATGATGTCATTGATCACATGGTTTGGCAGCCATATTGGATTTACCCTAAACCAATAAATAATCTTCTCCAGAACAGCTGACAAATCGAGGGGAAACTTCCCATCAGTGTTCTACGAGCCATGGGTGTACAAGTGGCACATAGCAAGCACTCCTCATGGGGAATGATTGTGGTATTTTTATGATGACATAGGTGCCGTCGTTATTACGTCATAATTGCATATGTAGAATGCTACATCCGATCAGTATAAAAAAAATTGAGGGTCATCTATGAATATAATGGTCCACAATTTTTTTTTGCTGATGTCATCAGTCACATGATTTGGCAGCCATATATATATATATATATATATATATATATATATATATATATATATATATATATATATATATATATATATATATATATATATATATATATATATATATATATATTTTATACCTTCAAAAATCTTCTTTGAAATGGCTGAAAAGATCGAGGTGAAACTTTACACATATGACCGCCTATCCATGAGGGACAAAAGGGTCACACATAACGTCATAGGTACATGGTTTTGCAGCCATATTGGATTTACCCTAAACCTATAAAAAAAATACACCACTCAAAAGAAGTCCTGGCGAGGGTTTGCTATCTCTGATTGCTCTTTTTCTTGTTATAAATGCAGAAGTTTTATTCATACAGATTCACAATATGAATTTTCATTAGTTAATTGGGTGGGAAGGGGAGCACAAAACCCGAAGGTTAGCCGAGGGTACCTAATACCCTTGCACCGACCCTGGGCATTGCAGTTAATCATGCAACCCATAGCTAGAAAGCTCTCGTGTTGCTTCATACATTTGAGTGATCTGCCGATTACAGTAGAATTCAATGTGTAGAAGCCTAGTTGGCAAATGCCATTTTGGACAAAGGTCAAGATGATGGAATCTCCATACCTCCAAATTTTGTAAATAGGACAGATTATTTACTTTGCCATTGATAACATAGACCTACCTCAGTGAGGGCATGCCAGTGGAAAGCGAATATTACATTGGACAGTAATTGCCGTCGATCAAAGACAGCATGACAACATTGTTACAAGCGGCATTACAATTTAAGTCATTGGGAAAGCAAGAGTGAAACTCAGTCACCAATCGAACTGCTCTAACATCTCATACCTGCAACGCACAAGCCCAACTCAACAGTATACAAGGCATTCAAACCCACTGAGAACAACCGAGTTCAGGTTCCATATGGTCTGAAAGAAACTGCTGGATGGTTGCTTGTTCAGCATTAACTGTGTGTTGCATATCGTCGAGCACAATGGAATAGTTGAGCACAGAATAACCCACCGTAGAGGAATGAATGATTGCTGCAGATGACAATCAGCATACTGAGGTGCTGACTGATCTGAAGCTGACAGATAAATTTATGGCTTCAGCAAAGGACGTGCTAAATCTTAGTCAGCAAAGCACACCACCATGGTCAGCTAGCTTGCAATCTGACTACTGGTTCCTCAAACCCTGTCACTGGTTAGTACACTTCCACTATTAGCTGAACCAGTCCATGAATGGCAGCCACTTTTGACTGTTTTTAAAGCAGGCACGGAACATTATTGCTGTTGTGGTTGGCCTAGAAAGGAAGACGGTAATCACACTTTACATGCAGCTATAGGAAAAGGCTAAAAAAGCTTGTGATGTCAAATTACTTCAAGAATCAGTAGATACTTCGACCAGAAGAAATGCACACAGGGATGGTAGCTCTCCGAGCCACTGGTGCAGCACTCAAAGACAGTAGTATCCAAGAAAGTCGGATTGATGATAACAGATATCTAACAACAACATGGTAAATCTTGGAGGCCAAACATTTCAAAAGATCACTGACTGCTCACATGACAAAAATTCAAGCTATGAACTATACTGGGAAGAGCTACTGAGGAGGCACCCATATTTTAGCACCAATGCTCATCGGCAGCCAACATCATCACCACTGAATGCTGCCAAGTAAAGATTGACAATGCTAGATGAGTACACAATCTTATGGAGAGCACCAGACTTGGTGTGCAATGGTTAAAGTGTCTTCAGATTTTGGGAGGTTGGTGGTTCAAACCCTGGCTGAGTCATACCAAAGACTTAAAAATGGTATGTCCTGCTTCCTTGCTTGACGCTCATCATTTGAAAGGATAATAACATGGGCAATCCCCATAGGTTGGCATCAATAGGGAGGAGGAAATTCCACCGAAGGAAGTGCTGTGATGAGAACGGTGGTGCCATTGTTGTGGTGTCGCTGATACCCAGAGTGCTCTGAGAAGTGACGGCACTTCCCCGAAGCTGTGTTTATCTCACCTAACAGTCCTTTCTTATGTCGTGTGTATTCACTTGTATATCCATTTGTATGAGAGGTGTACGTGGCGCAGCTCCACTCTGAGTCTTAGGTCTTGTTAAAATTAAAAAATCGAAGACTTGGGCATCCCCAAAGCCATGGAGGATGTTGACAGTGAAATTAAAGTAACCACCCTCTGTTCAACTTTGTGAGAATGTACATGCTTCAGACCATACAAAGAATCTTCATTTTCATGTGTGCAAAAAATGGGGTCTCCGTGGGATTTGCATCTCGACACTGTATGATTTGTGTAAAAATAATTGTGCACATGACAAGCAGAAATATGCAAGACTTGTGCTTCTGTGTCTTTCAGAGATGAGACGTTGAGTAGAATACCCCAAGTGTCTGGCACGAGTTACCAAACAAAAAAATTGTTTTCAACAAAAGTGTAAGCCCATTTTGTGCAAATGGAGCTGATCACATTGTGTGGAACATGTAAATCGCTGGATGAAGGTAACTGGCGAACTAATTGGTCTCGCACTGAATCCAGCTGCATGGGATCTCTTTTTCCTCATTGCACTGTTGCGAGCAACACTTGCTGCACGAGCACATATAATGGTAGGCACGCCAAGTGTAGCCAAAGAGTGACGTCGTGAGCTTTGAACAAGTGTTCAAACTAGACATGACCAAAATATTGTTGAACCGAAAGATACTGTTACGGATCTGGAAACCATTTGCATTCAACATACAGATGTCCCAAAAGTCAGTTATCCCGTTAAGTACATGTGTAGTCAGATCCCTTTCCTTTTGTCCAGTGGGAGAATCAAAAACAGTGCGTTGTGACTTTTTAGTTAGGTTATTAAATCTTTACCATCTAAGACCATCCAACAAACAAACCGACAACACCACTGAACAAGCGCTTCACCCGCCCAACCGGCGACTTGCTGTTTCGAGGCAAAATCTTTGTGCAGTACTTTTTTGGGCGAGTCCGCACGTGTGGAGTGGGCGGGCTTCCCGAGATGGCCGAAACCCCACCCAGAAAGGACATACCCATGGAAGCCCCATCCAATCGGGGCGAACAGTGATGTCAGTTTCACCAAGGCACCTCCCCGCTGAGGGAGGTCCATAAAAGTTACGACGCCATCCTCAGCGGGGAGTTCTGTAGAGAGGAGTATCGAGAGTTCTGAGGGGGTTCGGTCGTGAGTTCTGAACAGTTCGGTCTAGAGGAGTTTCCACGGTGGTTGGACCAGGAGTTTTCACAGTGGCTGTGAGCGGTCTGGTTCTTGTTCACGGTGTCTGTGAGCAGTCTGGTTCGTTCTTTACGGTGGCTGTTACGGGGAGAGGAGTTTTGTGGACCCCCACTATTCGCCACGCAAGCTCTGCCATGCGCCACGAGTCCCACACATGCGACTGGGACCAAACCAACGACCTTTGGCAGGTGCCGCACTACAGAGCACACTTTCCCTCCGACGACCAGGTACCCACCGAACTCTGACTCCCAGCTTGTCTCTCTTCATGGATGTGAGGGTCAAATATAGACTCTGGGGTTTCTTTTCTTTGTGTGTGTGTGGGCCTGTCTTTAAGTAGAACTGAGTAAGTGTTTTGTGCTTATTGTAAATATTTCCCTGCTTGCATATTCACACCAAGTCTTGCCTTTGTCTTTATTTTACTGTTAATAAATTTATTAGAAATGTTCCCAGTCCGTTTCTGTCCCTTCTTACATTGGTCCAGCATGGTCCGGGTCTGAGTATAAGCGGGGTTTCATCCCCGATAATCCGTTCATCATAGCCGGCACGGCTTTGGCAGTTTCCGCTCGGCTGCACCTGAACCGGAGTCTGTCGTCAGTAGTTGGAACTCTACCGCAATTGGTAGAGTGACCCGGTTCGAGTAAGACTTGCTGAGGGCGTGGTTTCCCCGGTAGTCGAAATTGCGTCGCTAATTAGGTAAATTGGTTTTAGACAAAAAGACCCTAAGCTACGCGGTTGAGATATTGGCGTCCACGGTCGGTTCAGCGACCCGCCTGCTCGCGGAGTTATCGGAGCGATGGCCTACAATTCTGGGGAGCCTAGTGGGAGACGGCGTAACCTCCCCCACCTAGCGGTCGTTCTCGCCACCCGACCCCCGGCCCACAACAATACCGTACAGTCATTTATAAACCCAGATGTCCTATGATGGCGATAACCTTGTAAACATAAATGTACTCATTAAAGTCTTAAACTTTGATATTGTCCTTTAAGTATGTCCATAAATAACTTTATGAGCCACCAAACATCCGTTTTGATCCCATAATTGACCTTTACATCGCCTTTACAGGCAAGACTATATTTTGCATTTACAGGCAAAAAATTATGTTTGCACACTAACTTGTGAACCAGCAATGGAATTTTGACCAAACTTGGAATAAGTATATATTATGATGCAAAGATGAACTCATTATATTTTGGCATCAAGAGGTCAAAGGTCATAGGTAATGTCAGGTAAAAATGTGATACTGAACAACAGCTGAAGGGATTTTAATCAAACTTGGTACAAGTATGTATATACCTCTGTCAGTGCATCCATCCATGATGTATTATTTGTTACTAAAAGGTCAAGGGTCAGAGGTCACATTAAAATTCCTGTTAATGTGATGCCATTGCCTTTGGATTTGAACTAAACTAAGTACATGTACCATGATACATATGTTGAGATTAGATATTGAGTTCAAATGGTCTTGAGTTCAAAGTTGGAATCATTAAGGTAAAATTTAATGTGGGTGGAGGTATATCGGTTAACGTCACGACGTCAAATGACGATTAGTTTGTTTATTTGTTTGATTACTGCAGTCTCCATTTGGTTCATGGAGTTGATTTGATTTTGAACTGAAAGCCATTTTACACATGTAGATAGATACGCAGAAACGTCATTTGTTCCATAACTCCTGAGCACTAACATAATTTAGCTGTGACAAGATGGAAAAGGGAGTAAAGCCTGGGGGTTGGGAGGTGTGAGGTTGGTTCGGCTCACTGATACATTTCCTGCTGACTTCCCTGTGTTGTTTGTTTTTTCGATTTTGTTTACATTAACTTGGGAATATAATTAATTTTTACCTGCCACAATAGGTATATCCCAGCATCGAGGCAGTGGTTCCCAAAGTTCACATGGCCAGTCACCCTCCAAGACTCTTTCAAGGAGCTGTGGACCCCCTCATCAAACAATGCATAGGACACCTGTAAAAATTGAGGGAAGATGAACAATTTTATTAATTTTTCTTGCTTAATTCAAATTGAATGCCACATAGGAAATATTACAACTGCCGCAAAGGACACATTACTACAGATTCTTCAATTTAATGGAAAAAATGATGCATTGGAGGAAACGAAACAGCATAGTCAATGGGAATGGCAATTCTTTATGCGAGCTATCCATCCATCCATCCATCCATCCATCCATTGGGACCATACTCTGCAGAGCGTTGGTGCTGCCTAAGCAGTCTCCTTGGCTCTTGGGCACAATCCTGGACAGGTCGCCACTCCGACACAGTATACCAGCATGCTGGCACTCATTTTGCCGACCTCGGAAGGATGACAGGCACAGTCAACCCCACCTGGTATTAATTCAACAGAAAAGTGGGATTTGAATTCAGAATCTTAGGATCCCAAGCCCACCACCCTTACCATTAAGCCAACACCAGGCAAATGTGTGCTATGATGCTCTCAAAATGTGGCACCATCTTTGCCAGAGCATATCAGAGATCGTCTTGCACTGCCAACTTGTTGCAACTCTTCAATTTGATGCAATGCAGATAATCCGCTCTCACGGAGATACGTAGACCCAAAGGGCAACAGGAGGCAAATCTCTATATCGCTCATTTTTAGGTAATCAACAACTTCACCCGTTGTGTTCAAATCTGTATTCAGCAAAGAGGTCAACATTTGGAGGATGTGATCAACCGAGAGCCAAACTAAAGTCTTTCAAGTTATGGTTCTGATATTTGGTACACCTGTGTCCCACAAAATGTAGCACATATTTCTGAATTATGTAGTTAAAAATGAATGGATTGCAGATTTTTTATGGGTTTTCTTTTTGGCAAACTGTTATATATTTATATATATATATATTTATATATATATATATATATATATATATATATATATATATATATATATATATATATATATATATATATATTTATATATATATTTATATATATATATATATATATATTTTATATATATATATATATTTTTATATATATATATATATATATATATATATATATATATATATATATATATATATATATATATATATTTTTTTTATATATATATATATATATATATATATATATATATATATATTTTTATATATATATACTAGCAAATACCACACATCACTTCACTGACGGGAATACGAAAGGGGGAGGAGGGAGAGGGGGGTAGAAAAAGGGGGAGGAGGGAGAGGGGGTAGAAAAAGAGGGAGAGGGAGGGGGGGAGAAAAAGAGGGAGAGGGAGGGGGGGAGAAAAAGAGGGAGAGAGGGGTGGGGGAGAGAGAGGGAGAGATAGTGAGGAGGGGTGGAGGACAGGAAGACAGTGTGAGGTGAGAGGAAGTGAAGGCAGACATGCGGTGGAGCATTAATTATGATTCATACTGCCTCATCAAAATGATTCAGCATGGAATAACAGTGAAGATGGAAACAAATAAGATCCGAAATCCATTTTTTCCCGTCATACTATAAATACCGCCTGGAG
>NC_140968.1:63603116-63610616 GCF_056783735.1 Eptatretus burgeri
TTTTGGCCATATCTTTCAATGGTGAAGAATCACTTAAAAAAATTCTCAGATCCGGATCCGGATTTGGATGTTCACCAAAATTAAGTGTTGCTGTCCTTGGATGGTCAACTACACAGGAAAAAAAATTCAGAACGATTGCTTGAAAACTGTGGTCTAGAATTGTGTGACAGACAGACAAACAGACAGACAGACAGACAAGCCGGCAGGCGGCGATGGGTCACCGAGCATGGAAACTATAAGATATAGAGCAAAATGGATGTCATATAGCAGATAGGGAATCACCTTAAGATTATGCATATCAAATCTCATCCAGTTCCATCTCCTGATAACTATTCTGTATCCATTCGAATGAAAAGTACCGAAAATGCGGTTTGAAATCGGAAATCCCCAAAGTTCGAGGGGGTGCTGTGGGTGAACGAAGATCTAAATCGAAAATCCGGATCGATTGTTTGTGCACAATGTATTCCAGACGATTAGTGTGAATTTTCATGACCATCCGACCATAACCCGAGAAGGAGTAGCATTTGGCGCGAAGGCACCTCCAGCTCTCGCATATTATCGATTTTTGCACTAATTGACCTTTGACCCCTGACCGAAGCGAAATCGGTCAACATGTCCTGAGGCAAAGTTGTAGTACTCATTGAGTACCATGAACCTGCAAAGTTTCATTCGTATCGATGCACTCACCTGGTCGCGAGGGGGCCTTCAATTTTCGCCAATTTTTGTGCATACCCTAATTGTAGGGGGCACTGTGGGTAAAGTATTCCATATATCACAAAAACCGGAATATATTTGATAGAGCATCACCTGTAGATCATTCGTGCCAAATTTCATAACCCTACGTGGGATAATGGCTTTCGGAATTGATGTCGCGTGAACGGTACCGATTTTGAAGGTTTTTCGGTTGTTGCTAGGGAACCAAAGCGTCCCTAGCAACCATCACAATTTCCAAAGCACTAGGTCATAAGATGTACCTACCACCCGAGTTTGGTAAAAATCCGCCCACGTTTACTACCAATTATGCTGATGACAAACGAACAAACATACAAACAAACAGAATTACTGACAATAAGGGTTACCTATTTCGGCGACCCAACACCTATTTAGGCGACCCAACAAATGCTACAGACCAACATACTTGGCAAAAAACATTTTTTGCCAAGTAACAAACAGACAGAAAGGGGTGAAAACGTAACCTCCTTCCACCTTCTGTGGCAGAGGTAAAAAGCAAAACCTCCATAATACATCTTTCATTGTAAGAGGTACAGAGCGTGGTGCTTGGACTTTGATGGCACGAAGGAAGAAAACCTGAACAAGGAAAAATCCATCATATTTGACCCAAAATAAACATACAATAGAAATAAATAAATAAATGACCCTGTGAATGTAATGATTTTAAGCTCACCTGGAACATAGACAAAACGAGGTGGATGAGTTGGTTAGGTGATGAGAACAAGTCGATTCGATTTTGGGTAAGGTCCGGATTCAGATCTGACCTATCAGTAGCATACAAAATGTAAACTATTCAGGTATATGCTCTACCGAGTGCCATTCCATTTCACCAAGTGTCACTCTGAGTGATTTTTCATTTGTCTGTTTGTTTGTCTGTCTGTTTCTGTGCAGGATATCTCAAAAAGTTGTGGACTGATTTGGATGAAATTTGCAAGACAGGTTGGGTGTGCAACAAGGGTGAACTGATTAGATTTTGGTGAAGATCTTGATCCAACTGCGAGAATTTTTAAGTGATTCTTCACCATTGAGAGATAGGGCGAATCTAATATATAGCACGATATCTCAAAAAGTTGAGGACAGATTTAGACAAAACTTAGTGGACAGGTTGGGTGCGTTACAAGAACGAATTGATTCGATTTTGGTGAAGATCCGAATCCGGATCTGGATACGAGAATTATTTCATTTTTTAAGGGATTCTTCACCATTGAGAGATCGGGCCAAAAACTATATAAAGCATGATATTTCAAAAATGTATTGGGCCCCATATGATCTCGTGGATCAGACATTGTGTGGCGGACGTATGCGCTCTACCGAGTGCCCTTCAAGTTCTGCTTGTTTGCTCGACATATTCTTCTTCTTCGTCTTCTTCTTTCGGCTGCTCCCATTGGGGGTCACCACAGCGGATCATCCGTATGATCCGCATAGCGATTTGGCACAGATTTTACGCCGGATGCCCTTCCTGACACAACCCTGGTCACCGTTTTCTAGACATATTGTGAAATAAAAAAAACACTTCCTAAATGGATGCAGCAATCACACAGTCAGGCGTTTTTGAGGAACAAGCATGGATGTCCTCTGTCATATCACATACACCTTGTGAAATTGCGCATAATGCATTTCCATTATTGAATGCCAAGCTGTACGAAGACAATAAATTTGACTAATGGATGATATATACTGAATAAAGGCCTTTTTTACATTACTTTTGGTTTACAATTTCCAAGCAGAGTATAGAGGAAAAAATTGACAACACGCTGCCGTAGTAGGTAGAGATATTTGGCAAGTATACTTCTCAAAGGAGCGTAGTAAAGGTCTGTGAAAGGATTGATCCAATGAAGTATTAGATGGGCCACAACAACACAAGTAAAAGTCTCAATTTGAAAACTGAAAATGTTGATATTCATTTATGGAGGAAATAAAATATATACATGAAGATGTGTGTGTCACTATTCCTTGTTCACTATACTGTAGTTAAATTGACATCTGTAACTATTTTGATCTTGCATTCTGAAGCACTCTTGTGCATGTCCATCTAACTTGATCTACTAAACTGTTAAAACATGTTTTTATCAAAACCATCTGTCCTTACTGCTGTCGATTATTGTAAAAGCCCGTTTTGAGTACATTTCCACTAAATATACTCATGTGATGGATCAGATGATCTAATATGCCAATTTTGTTTGCAGAGGAAATCAACACATGGTGGCAACAGTATTTATCTCACTTTTGCAGTATAACATGAGCAAAGTGTGGAAAGAAATAGTTTTTTTTTTTTTTTTGTATACCTTGGTCGAGGCTCGTATAAGAGCTAACACACAACTCACAGCAAGGAGGCACGAGACGAGGGGCGGGAGTGGAAGGGACAAAACAGTGGGGAACAGACACATTAGGTGAACTGTGGAAGGGAGAGGGATGGGGATGGGACGGGGAACATGGCGAAGAGAAGATGGACATTACAGGGACTTTCTGGAAGGAAAGCAGGAGAATTGAAGGAAGTGGGCTTGGGTGGATTATCGGGGGTAGAAAAGATTGAGGATTTGGATGGGGGAAGATAAGAGGTGGTGGTGAACAGCTGTTTTGAAAGCCTGGAGGGAAGAATGGGAAAGAATAGAGTGAGGAAGTTTATTCCAAAGGCGGGAAAAAAGAGGAATGAAAGAGTGAAGATGGGCAGTGATTCGTGATTTTGGTAGTTTTACCAGAAGGGGGTTGTTGGCGGACCTTGAGCGCCCTGTGGAAATGTGGTGGGGACAAATCGCAGAGAGAGCAGGGGGGGCAAGGCTGGAGAGGAGTCGGTAGAAGACAGAAAGACCACCGACCAACCTGCGGTGATTGAGTGAGAGGCCCAAAGACTCAGCTTCATTGCGGGAGATGCCGATGATCTTAAATGCCCTGGTTTCGACAGCGTGAAGCCGAGAAAGGTGGGAGGCAGGAGCACCAGCCCAGAGGGGAGAGCAGTACTCCATCAGGCTACGGACAAAAGCTTTGTAAGTGGTCAGGAGCTCAAGAGGGCCGAGGAAGGACTTAGCACGGCGGAGGATTCCCAGTCGGAGACTGGCTTTTGAGGCGAGGTTGGAAATGTGACTTTCCCAGGAAAGGTCATGGCAGATAGTGAGACCCAGAAGCTTGAAAGAAAAGACTTCTTCCAGAGGATTGTTGAGGAAGTGGATGGGGGGGGGGGGTTTGTAAACGGTCCTTTCGAAGAGACATAGTGAGAGTGTGAGATTTGTCTGGATTGAAAGACATGTTCCACGTGTTGGACCAGTTTGTGATTTTATCCAGATCTGTAGTGAGTGAAGAAGCTGCTGCTTGCTGGTCTGAGGGATGACAGATGGTACGGCAGAGGGTGGAGTCGTCGGCAAAGAGAAATAGAGGATTTTCCAGAGAGTCCGAGAGATCATTGATGAAAACCAGAAAAAGAACAGGGCCTAGAACGCTACCTTGAGGAACTCCAGCCTGCACAGGAAGAGGGGATGAAAGAACTCCATTTAGGGCCACACGTTGACTGCGACAGGAGAGGAAGTCTGCAAGCCATGAGTGGAGATGGCCTTGAATACCATGGGAAGAGAGTTTGGTGAGTAGGGCAGGGTGCCAGACTGTGTCAAAAGCACGTGATATGTCCAGGGATACGGCTCGGATTTCCTGTCTGGCATTGAGGACCTCCATCCATTGATGGGAGAGCAGAAGCAGCATATCCAGGGTAGAGTGACCTGGTCTGAAACCAAATTGATGAGTGGAAATCAAGCCATTGGAGAAGAGGAAGGATTTCATGTCTGAAGCGATGATGGATTCCATAACCTTGCTGATGATTGGGAGAAGGCTGATTGGTCTGTAGTTACAGGGATCTGTTTTTGCACCTTTTTATGCAGGGCAGTGATGTTAGCAGATTTCCAAGCAGATGGCAGATGACCTTGGGCAAATGAGAGGGTGAATAGAACAGAGAGAGGGTGAGCAAGAGCAGAAGAGCAGGCTTTGAGGACACGTGGGCTCATGCCGTCTGGACCGGTTGCAGAATCTGACTCGAGGTTTGAAAGCAAGCTCTCCACCTTGTCAGGAGAAAAGGATACAGAGTCCAGGGACAGTTGGGTGCGACTGGGTAAAGTGGGTAGAGATAGTGATGGGTTTAGGACACAAGATTTAGCTGCAAACACCGAGTTTAGACATTCAGCTTTATCACGTGTGGAATCAGCAGTGCGGCCATTTGAGGTAAGGGAGGGGATGGAGGGGGAACATACACCAGAAACAGATTTGATTAAACGCCACCAGGATTTTGAGGAGGGAGAGAGGTTTGAGAGTTCAGACTTGAGATGAGAAAGATGTTGTTTTCTGGCTCTCCTGAGGGTAGATACACACTTGTTCTGAGCTTTGTGGAAAGAACTGAGATTGCCCTCAGTTGGGTTTGCTTTCCATGAGGCAAAGGCAAGTTGTTTCAGGACAACTGCCTCGCCACAAGCTTCAGTAAACCAAGGGCGGGAGGAAGGGTAAGACAACTGAACACGAGAGGGGATAAATCTGTGCATGAGGGAGAGCAAGTTTCTTTGAAAGAATTCCCAGGATGAGTTGATGTTTGAGAAAGTAGTGATAGGAGACCAGTCTGTAAGTTTGATGGCTGCTCGGAGACCCTGCTAGTCGGCTTGAGTGAAATGCCAGACTCGACGGCGGTGAGGTGGTTCTCTGATAACAGCCAGAGAGATGTCCACTTTAACAAGGACGTGGTCAGAAGAACCAATTGGAGCGAAGGAAGAGCAGCAGATATTGTCAGGGAAATTTGTCAAAATCAGATCCAGAAGAGATGGAGTACCATTGGTTGAGATCCGGGTCGGGAAGTTGACCGATTGAGTCAGTCCCAATGAGTCGCAGAAAGCTTTTGCTGAGGTGCCATGGCAGGTGAGAGAGGTACCCACACCTAGCCAACTGGCGTGATGACAATTGAAGTCACCACATAAGAGGAAGAGAGAGTTTGGATGAGAAGATAGAAGATGGTCCATGTTTTCGGATAGTGAGGTGTAGATGGAGTCATCACTGTTCGGTGGACGGTACAGTACACATATAAACATGAGGTGGGAGTGCAGGGGAAGCCGAAGCCAGAGGTATTCCTGGGGGTGTGGGGGAGTGAGAGCAGTGCATGGAGAGTGAGGAATAGAGTCTTTGATGAAGAGAGCAACACCTCCACCAGGACGAGGCTCAGGTCTGTCATACCGTAAGAGGGAGTAACCAGGGAGAGATACTTGGGAGTCAGACACGTCTTGGGAGAGGAAGGTTTCTGTTAGGCAGATAATGTCTGGTTTGTCAGTGGCAACCTGTATGGAAAGATCTGAAAGGTTTGAGTGAAGGCCCCGGATATTTGAGGTCCACACTTTTAATGAAGAGGTAGAGGAGGAGGCTTTGGGTGCAGGAGGTGGAGGGGGAGGGGGAGGGTAGGACAAGGGACGAGGGGGGGGGGAGGTAAGGAGGGTTGCTGAAAGAGTGTGGGGTATTGCAGAATAGCGATGGGAGGGGCCGAATGAGGAGGAGAAAAGGCTCTGTGGTGCTGGGGGAGAGGGGGGACAAGAGACAAGGAAGAAGGCAGTTGAGGATTTGAGGAGGTGGAGTGAAGAGATGGAGGTGAGAGGGCAGTGGAGGGAGGCAGGTTGGTGGATGAGAGGGGGGGCAACTTAGAGAAGGAAGAGTGAGGGGGATGAAAGGTCCGAGAAAGGTGAGGGGAGAATTTTTGAGAGAGGTGAGAGGGAGGCTTGGAGGGAGAAGAGTGGGATGGTTGCTTTGAGAGTGAGAGTGAGGGGTGAGGGGGGTGAGTTGGCACTGAATTTGGAAAAAAAGAATGGTTTATGGAAAGCGAGCATCCATGGCAAACTGTGGTTTTTAAAAGTTTTAGGTCAGAGATGCGATTTAACACAATTCTTGATGGATGCAATGAAGGCGAATTCAGATTATGGAGAGAAGAAGCGCTGTAATAGTTGGATTTTTTTGGCAAGGAATGAAGGAGAGGTCGAAATGAGAGCAGTCTGTTGAAATAGCAGAAGAGTAGTGCATTGTGAAACAGTAAAGAGTACCACATGTGTGAGAGAGGAAGATGAAGCATTATAAGATCGTTTTTGTTGTTAATATTAATGTATGAGAGAGTTCAACAGATTAGGTCATGGAAGTGTAAAAAAAAAAAAAATCGAGGAAGAAGACGAGGAGGAAGTTAAGAGGAAGAAGAAGAAGCAGAATCGGGAGAAAGTGAGCGTGTTGTTGTTGTTGTTGGGTATATATATTTTTTTATTTTTTTTTGAGATAAGAAAGAGATTAGTTGGGAGAATGGGGAATGTTTGGAAAGTGGGGAGGATGAAAATTGAAGGTAATGGGGAGGATAGAAATTGAAGGTAATGGCGAGAAAAAACAAACAAACAAACAAAAAAACGATCGAACACCGAGTGGAACCAGTAGGCCTCAAGCCTAGGCCTAGGCCTCAAACACCAGGTAAGAACGTCGACAAATATACTCACAAAATAGCACGATTGTTGAAACAAAACCAAACTAGGAACACACAGTAACATGTAGGTGAGAAAATTAAACAGTTAAAACGGGACAAATAACAACCGGAAACTTAACTTTGAGAACGTCAGCAGGGAGCCCCGAAGGAGACCTCTCGCCACTCCAAAACCGGAACCGGAAGCGATTGAGATTGAGACAGTTGATTGAGAAACAAACGAGGGCCTTGGTGTGTAGAGGGTTTTGTGGTTAAAACAGCACGAAGACTAGAAGGGCACTCGGTAGAACACATACCTCCAC
>NC_140968.1:63615616-63625616 GCF_056783735.1 Eptatretus burgeri
AAGGGTGTGTTGAAAAGGAATGCCTCCTATATTTTTACTCGAAAACGGATAAGGATATTTGAATGAAACAAAGACAGATACATCAATCTTTATTCTACCATGGTGCATATTTACTTCTCCCCATAATCACAACTGTGGTCCACACATTTCTTCATGACGTTTTAGCACACCCTTATTTGCATAGTTAAGGATGGGTTTAAGGTCATTTTGGTAAAGTGGGTAAATTTTCATCGAGTTCGTTTTGTATCACCAAGACACCAACATTGTGACAAGAGTCCTGTTCTACTAGTATTTTGTTAAATGATCCGTTCACTCCCATCACTCGGAGGGTGTCCAAACACGTGGCAGTATTTTCTACGATGCCGACTTATATTCAAGTACATTTATTGCACGATGATGAAATGTGCCATTGCTCTGTTTTACTGTATATGAACGTGATCTTGTAGCAAAATCAATGGGAATTTCAGAAGAAAAAAATTCTTACTGATGTTTTTTTTTTTAACCTCCATCCATTCCACCCACTCCCTTTCATTTTCTCACTCCAGTGATATGAGCCCCAGAAGAGGAGATTGTACTTCTGTAAACTGAAAACAAGGCTATTTGGAGATATTGTTGTACTTTTACATGAAATACCGAGGCAGCAGTTGACAATGGACAAATTAACAATTGCAATTTGACTGCAACATTGTACACACTACTGGTGCTCCCAAGACTCCACTGCCTGAATCTGAGAGCATACTTCCATTCCTGCTCTCAACCATTCCTGCTCTCCAGCCATTCGTGCAAGGGACATGGCATATCGGACCTGGAAAAAGTCTTCTTCTGACTCGCATTCAGCCTTCGTCTCTGCTCAAAATCATTGCAAAATTGTTATTTTAATATGGACATAAACAGAGACATTTTGAAGGACATTATCATAAAAAGAAAACCACGTGGGTGTTTATTAATGATGATGTTCTTCAAAATGTCTCTGTTTATGTCTATATTAAAGTTTTGCAATACCAAGCATCTTTTTAAAAGTGTTATTAGTGAAACGAAGCATCCCTTTATCCAAAGGAAGTCTCCTCTTCTTTTACAAACAGGTCTTTCTGGTTTTTCGCCAAAAGTATCTCCATCAACTTCCGTCACATCACCTTTCCTTCTCTTTTCCATTCTTATGATACTAAAGCTGTCTATCCAACTGATAAAGCAGCTCCTTTCGGTTTTCTTTTCTCCTCTAGTTCCACCTTGGATGACTAAACATTGCAACACCACCAAGTGCACCCCTTACCAATTATATGGCCCTCCCTATAATCTCTTCATCTAGTCAAAAAGTACTCCTCTCTCTCTCTGGACACAAACAAGATGTATGGACGAGATGGCATTCCTCCTTGTATCGTGAAGGAGTGTACTTCAGAGCTTGAACCTGTGCCTGCTCGTTTGTTTCGCTTCCGTTTAAAAGACAAAACTTTTCCTCTTTCCTGGAAACCGTATTTTAAAAAAGGGTAATCGTTCAAACTCTTCCAACGACCATCCTACTACCCTGACTTCAACTATTTCCAATGTCTTTGAAGGTCTTCTCAATTCTCATTTCCTCAAGCATCATGAATCTCACAATTTTCTCTCCGGCCATCAGTTTGGCTTTTGCTTGGCGAGATCTACCGGTGATATCCTTTCCTATATTACGAATGTCTGGTCCTCTTCTCTGAGAGACTTTGGGGAATCCTTTGTTGTAGCCTCTGATATCTCAAAGGCTTCTGACAGAGTTTGGTGTTGGGATCTGATTTCCAATCTCCCCTCTTTCAGCTTTCCTCCTTCACTCTGCTCTCTTATAGTGAGCTTTCTCTCCGACCGTTCTATCTCTGTAATTGTTGATGGTTCGATCTCTTCTAACTTACCTACCAATAGCGGTATCCCTCAGGGTTCTGTCCTTTCTCCTACACTCTTCCTCCTTTTTATCAATGATCTTTCTTTTGCAATAACCAAATGCATTATTTTACTGATGACTCAACATTACATTCCTCTCCGTTTTTCACATGTGTTCCATCTTCTCTTGCTCAATCTACATCTCCTTTTTTTAAAAATCAAAGTTCAGATTTGGACAAGATTTTTCAGTGGAGCAAATGCTAGTTCAATCAAGTTAGTTTTAATGTTTCTAAAACTCATTTTCTTCCTTTTTCTTGTTCTAAAACTCTTCTCAACTTTTCCATCTACTTTGAAGGCTCAACATTTTAAAAACTCGATACAGTAAACATACTTGCTATTACGATAACATGAAATCAATATGGGGGACCTCACACTGTACAAATAGCAAAGTCTGCCTGTAATAATCTGGGAATCCTGTTCAGATGTTGAAGATTCTTCTCATCTGAACAGTTGCTCTGATGAGTAAAGGATTGATTCGTCCTTCTGAAGAGTATTGCTCTCAATGAGGATGATACAGTCCATCACAAGAGTTTTTAATGTAAACAACTTAAACTTGGGAAGCCCAGATTGGCACACTGAACTGATTAACCCAAAAATGTCATTTAAATAGAGTATTGAGTGAGGTACCAGAGCAGATATGCGTGGTGTTAGCCGATATCTTCAACAGCTCATTGGAGTCAGGACAGGTGCCGGAGGATTGGAGAGTAGCAAATGTAACACCATTATTTAAGAATGGATCCAGAGAAGAATTGGGGAAACTATAGACCTGATAGTTTGACTTCAGTTGTGAGGAAGGTTTTGGAGATGTTAATTAACGAATGGATAATGAACCATTTGAATAATTTCAAACGGATTGAAGGTAGTCAGCACAGATTTACTGTTCTGTTCTTGCATACGGCAGCTTGGCTGCCAGGTAGCTATCATTTATTGGAAGCACGGCTATGCCGCTGATGCTGTGCCCCTCTACCAGTGTACTGGTACTCATTTCGCCAACCTCGGAAGGATTACGGGCTGAGTCAACCCCACCTGGTGTTAATTCAGCAGCCAACAGGGCTCAAATTCAGGACCCTAAGATCCTAAGCCAGTCACCTTAGCCACTAAGCCAACACCAGGCTTACGGATTTACAAATGGTAGGTCATGTTTAACGAATTTATTCGACTTCTATGAAGTAGTTTATGATTTGGTGTGTGAGGGAAGTGCAGTAGACATAGTATATCAAGACTTTCAGAAAGCATTTGATAAGGTACCACATCAGAGGTTGTTAGTTAAGGTGAGCACTTATGGAGTGGCTGGGAGAGCAGCTAAATGGATTGGAAACTAGCTCAGTGGTAAGAAACAAAGAGTGGCTGTGTGTGGGAGGATGTCTTATTGGGAAGAAGTAGGTTATGGGATACCTCAGGGATCAGAACTCAGACGATTACTATTCATTATTTACATCAACGATTTGGATAGTGGGGTGAAGACTCTGCTTTCCAAATTTGCAAATGAAACAAAGTTTGAAGGCAAGGTAGAGATATAGCATAGAGGGTGGTGATCAGATTCAGCAAGGTTGAGATCCTCTTATAGATTGGGCAGAAGATTGGCAGATGCAGTTCAACATAAGGAAATGTATGGTTTTGGGGATTGGTAAGAGTGATGAAAATAGGGACTACATACTGCAAGGGGCACTCTTGGAGCGTGTGACTCGGGAGAAGGATCTGGGGGTGGTAATACATGCAGGAGGGTAGGCCTAAGCAGATAGTACTGTGCCAGGTGGGTATAGGTAAAGCTCATAAGGTTTTCGGCTGTATTCACAGCAGGGGGTAAATTATAAATCAAAAGAGGCACTGATGTTGATACTGTATAATAATTTAGTGAAACCTAATCTCTAATATTGTCTTCAGTTTTGGTCACCATGTGTGAGGAAAGAGATAGCTTCCATAGAGAGAGTTCAGTGTAGTAAATTTATTCTGGAGGTAGCTGCACTACGTTTTGAGGAGTGGCTGAAGGAGACAGGACATTTTATATTCAAAAGGAAGACATTGTAGGGGATTTGTTAAAGATGTTTAAGATAATGAAGGGTGTGGACAAAATATATGAAGGGGTTTTCAGGAGAATGGACACAGAGAGGCCCATGGGCCTAATTTTCAGAGTAAAGAAGGGAAGAGTTAGGACAATATTAAGGCCGGGGTCTTTCGCTCAGAAAGTAGTAAATGTATGGAATGATATCCGTGGAAAGGTAGTGGCAGCAGAAACAGTATGTCGGTTTAATTTTGAATTAGATGCTGTTTGTACCGATAAGCATTGGGGATAGAGGGGTACATGGACTTGGCTGGAATGGTAGGTGGTTGAGGTATGGATGGGTGATTGTATACCTGTGAAATGAAATTATGACGTCTGTGAGAGCTCTCATCAAAAGGCGAATTTTGCTTTGTTCATTCCTCACTCTACAACCATGTTCACCCAACAGATCCTCCTCCCTCCCCCCCAAAAAGCATTAAAAAAATTTCAACTCATAATAGTATGTGTATAAATACCCCGGTGATGCCTGTGCTTGCCCCACTGTTCTCATTTCCACTCCTCCATTCCTCACACCTTCCCAAGTGAATATATTGTTACGTTTGAGGGGGGGGGGGTATGCATTCAAAGGGTAATTAGGATGTTTAATTAGGTATGCCATGCTGTTCGAGTTTACCAGGATAACGATGTAATAAGTAGCAATTCAGTGGTGATAAGTTGTCTAGTAAATGTTCATTTCTTCAAGGGGGAAATGATAATTGTCACGTAATTAGATAGGGACACGGGATAGGGTAAGTGTGTCTGCGTAAACCCCTTTTAGTAGTCCCTGGAGGCTGGCCGTGACGTCACAGGACAGTGCAGCGGATGGCTCCGCCCCGTGATCACGATTGGCAGAAGGCGACGGCGGTGGGCCAATAAACGGCTCGATTGGAAGTGACGAGGACAGGAGGATAAAAAGGTTCTGTTCGGGGTCGAAAAGGAAGAGGAAGAAGATCGGGACAAAAAGATCGTGTTTTTTTGGTGTGGAGGCTGTTGCGTGGGAAGCATACTTGTTGTTGTGCTGATTCGATCGTGTTCTTCATCGTGTCTTGGAGCCTTGCTGAGCCTCGTGCCTCACCTTGGTTGGCTCTGGGGTTCTGCTGACTCGGAGTATGGGGTCGAACGGCGGGCGGACCTGCCTCCCTCTCCTGCTCGCAACTTGGTGCCAGAACTGGTTCCCTGGTGGCTGTGAGCGGACTTGGGCCAGGACCAGGAGGTCGACAGCACCACGGTTTCTCCTGCCCCCCTGACGAGAGCAAGGCCAGCTCGTCCGACGCCGATCCAGGGACAGTTGCGTCCACACCACGGTCCAGCCTGACCACCAGAAGTAGCTACGTTGTGTGTGTGTGTGTGTGTGTGTGTGTGTGTGTGTGTGTGTGTGTGTGTGTGTGTGTGTGTGTGTGTGTGTGTGTGTGTGTGTGTGTGTGTGTGTGTGTGTGTGTGTGTGTGTGTACTTGGCGCCTTAGAGGGTTTGAGAATTGTATATTCATTGGAATTGTCTGTGTTTTCCCCACGCCCGATTCCACACCATTCCGTCGAATCTCCCCGGATCCCTTTTCTTGCCGAGTCTGGTTATTTCTGGTTAATAATAAAAACAAATAAACATCATCAACTCAGTGAAAAGCGACTCGTGCCACCTTCCTCGTCCCGTTTGCGGTAGAGCGATTAGAACCGCCATGTTTGGGTTATAAATAAATAAACCGCCTCCATCATTTCGGCTCATTCCACGTTGGCGGGACTGTTCAAGTCCCGTGGACGTCACAATATGTTTATAAACTGTTGTATTGAATTGATATGTTGTAGACGTAGTGAGTGCAGTGTTGATGGACCAAATGGCCTCCTCCTGCATCCACATTCCTTGTGTGTCCTTGTGTAACACTGCAAGATGAGAAACTGATAAAGAGCCTGAACTCTGCCTTCTATTTGGATACTGAAGGCTTTTTTTTATTTCTCAAGAGCAACCACTAGAAATTATTTACATTTTTTTTTTGGTTGAACCTCCATTGGAAATTTACAGGATTGTGCTCTGTTTGCGTAACATAACATGTGCAGCATGCTCAACGTGCATGTTATTCCATGTAAGAGTTTTTGCTTTCCGTGTTAAAGTGATCGTTAGTGGCACTGAGAAAGCCTCTAACTGGTTTTGCAGAGGTTTCACAAAGTGCAGCAAATTGGGCAACTTCGTGGAGCTGATTTGTGGAGCAACTTTTTGAAACACTCTTTGAAGCTGCTTTTTCTATCGGATCACTAAATGTTAGTTCAGTCCAGGTAATCTATGAAAGAGAGCGATCAAACCCAGGCAAAATTACAACACATGCTTTTGTAACTTGCCCAGACAGAAATGACCACTGAAAAACATCTCCAGAACTGGAACAGCACTTGCTGGAGCACTTTCCTCTGCCAGGCTGAACAGTTTACGTTTTGTGTTGCACTGATAGGCCAGATCTGCATCCGGACCTTAATCAAAATCGAATCGGCTTGTTCTTGTCACCTACCCAACTCACCCACCTAGTTTTGTCGAAATCGTAACGTTTTTAGATATTCTGCTCACAGACAGACAGATGGACAGACAGACAGACAGAGAAACAAATAGACAGTAGTGAAAACACAACCTCCGTCCACCTTTGGTGGCGATGTAATTAGACAATATTGGAGCATGGGAATACCTTTGAAATACATTTGTAATATGGCTGATATGGTTCGTCCAACGGCTGAAATGCAAAATTTTTATTTGAGGCATTATGCACTAACATAAAAGGTGGCCTGAAGTAGTTTTTCGTAGGGAAATAAGACATTTATTTGAACATTTTTTTTTTTTTTAAAGATATTCATTGAGTTGCGACTGTGCAGCTACAATGAACGAGTCTGCCCATGGACTGCTGTGTGTACGGTGTGGTTTCTTCAAACTGTTTGGTCATAACTTCAAAATCAATTTTGAATTTTTATTTTTTTTTTGCGCAGGTCATCATCAGCCATCTGGTGTTTGTTGTTCCCTGCCTGCTCCAACAAGGTTGGAGATGGGGACATTAAAATGAGCTCCATCCGACTGACCGATCATCCGTCGATGTGCTTTTGTGAATGTGATATTTCAAAAACCGTTGAACATTTAGATTTCATATTGCAGATATCTATTCCTCATGATATTATCTCAACCTGATTCGATCACGGCTGAGATTGGCTGAATTCTGTTGCCATAGCGACCATCTCGGTAACTTGGCTTGTGTGCATGATATTTCAAAAAACGTTCAAGATTTAGCTTTTATATTACACAGATCTATTCCTCATTCCACCCAAAAGGTGGGGCATCTCGAGTATCAGTTCCTTGTTGATTTTAAATAGTTTAGCTTATTATTGAGCAAAAAAACATGTCAGTGTACACCAAGACCAGCGCTTTACATTTTTAATACCTTTTGTATAAATTTAACCAAACATTCAAAAAATAATTTCATAACGGACCCAAGCAAGTTTACGTTTTGAGTTTGATTTTTAGAAATGTTATTTGTATGTTAACGGAAGGGTCTGGCCTTCATTAGATTCGAGAGGAGTTTTATAGTGAAATTTCTGTTGTTCATCTTCTTCAAAGAAAATCTGTCTTGAGCTTTCCGTGGACATTTGATCATGGACACATATTGAAGTGCACAAGTAGCATCACAAGCATTCTCTAAAAAAAAATCAAAAACAACTTGCACTTTCTTAATTAAATCTCAACAATGTATGAGTCCCTTATGTTCACTCAAAAAAACAAAACAAGAAGTCATTTTATCTGAGACATATCCCTCACTCACTCCACAACCCCAGCCCCCCTCTTCCCCCGAAAAGCATCTTCGAATTTTCAACTGATAATGTGTCTAAACACCCTGGTGATGCTTGAGCTTTCCCCACTTTCACTCATCCACACCTCACTCCTTCCCAAGTGAATATAACTTTATATACCCAAGTAAACTATCCCAAATTGGCAATGCACTCAACACTAAGAAGAGCCAGTTGTGTTATAAATTGAAAACAAGTCAATATGGTTCGCGTATCAGTGTACTGTATGGTCGGTACTGCTCATAAGTTTCATCACTGCACATTGAACAGGATCATGGAACTTACGTCTCCACTCTGTTTTTTAGAGTATACCCATTTTTTTCAACTGATGGTCATTACAACTACTTGAAATCAGCGTATCGGGACCTGCAAGAGATGACTCATGTGCCCACAATAATCCCATTGTTTTCTCTCTGTTTGAAGATGGATTCCATATGATACGAAGAAGTGACAGGTGATGGGCTGGACTGTTCTCCAACCTGGTAATTGAGTAACTTTTGAGGAGGTCACTGAAAAGTATAGGTGGTCTGACGAGGGGAAGTGGTATGAGTGAGCTGGTGCAAATGGCAATTTGGGCTTTGTCAGTGCTATCGTGCTTAGAGTACAATCTTGCAAGGCATGATTACACATGTGTTGTATTCATCAACTGAACAGCATTTAAGGAAGTGACTGAGGCCAGGCTGTCTCAGGACAGAAGTGATTCAGAAAAGGTTTTCAGTAAGCTTCAGTCATTCTTGCCATTTCCTTCTAATGCCAGCTTTCATAATATTATAACAGGGGTAACTGCACAGGCCAATGTGATTGTACAAGAATTATATTCAGTATTCAGATGGTAAGCAAACTTATTGGGCAGGAAGTCTGTACGTATACCTTCATTATTTGAATCCTGATACATTATGAAGCATCTTCATAAGATGTAATACGTGTGTGAAATTCATCACTGTTCTGTCAGAGACCACCAGTTACATGAATAAATCTCACACTCTCACTGTACCTCTCCAAAAGGACGTCTGGTGAACCCTCCCATCTACTCTCTTAACAATCCTCCTTGAGGAAGTTCACTCATTCAAACTCCTGGGTCTCACGACTAGCTATGATCTTTCTTGAGCAAACCACACTTCAAACCTGGTTTCCAAAGCCAAATGCCAGCTGGGCATCCTCCATTGCACAAAATCATTCTTTGGCACACCTGAATTCCTGAACTTGAAGTCACCTGAACCTATAAGGCTTTCATCCACAGCTGGATGGAGTACCGGACTGGCTCCCGTGCCTCACATCTTCCTCAGATTGATGCCGTGGAAACCAAAGGCGTTTAAGATTATTGGAATATCCTGCCATGAAGCCGAGTCTACGCGCATATCGCTTCGCCATCACAGACAGGACAGGTCAGTAGTCTCTCTGTCTTCCACTGTCTCCTTTTTTGTCTTAAACCCTCTGCTCCTTCTGTGCTTTGTCCCCCCAAGGTTCTGCAGGGCACACATGGTCAACCATCAACCCCCTTGTGGTGAAACTACCTAAATCCCATGATCACTGCTCACCTCTACTCATTTTTCCATTTTTTCCCACCTGTGGAACCAACTTTGACATTCTCTTCAATCTCATTCATCCCTCAAAGTCTTCAGAACAGCTGTTCACCACCATTTCAGGTTGTCCCCAATCCAAAACCATGACCTTTTCTACCCTTGTTAACCCAACCCCACCCCATTCCATCCTCCTTCAACATTTCATTTCCACATTTCAAACAATTCAAGTCAAAAAAAAAAGAACATAAAGTATAAAAAAAAATGGGATGCAAAGAAATAGTACACAGATCCAGGTAGTTAAAATTTTGTACATCATTATAAGATCAAGTTCAAATTATAATGCAAAGCTTACATTAATTTCATTAATTTCAAAAATATTGATATGGAGTAAAAAAATAGATCTTCATGTATACATCTGAATCTGGGTTCCCTGGATAGTCATGCAAGTAATGTTGTGGAGGAGTCTATTAATAAGATCAGATTGTGGAATTTAGACCCCCATGTATTTCATGTAAAATGACACAAATAGTAAAATGACAAAAATGAGGGAAATAGAAACATTGAAAATATATATTTTTTTTTTAAAGAAGAAGAAGGCGCTTCCAACCAAAAGTAAATTAGATCTCCGCGAATTTGAGCAAAAAAGCAAAAGCAGACCCGGCCTCGGGCAACGTTTCACCAGCTTCACAAGGCAGCTTCTATTGTACCTGAGGAAGCTGGCTGT
>NC_140968.1:63628116-63630616 GCF_056783735.1 Eptatretus burgeri
ACAAGTTAACAACAATTGTACGAAATAGACATGTTAAAGACATATGTAAATTTCATTGAAATCCTGACTTCTAGGCAATGGGAATATTTCTGTGAGTGTGTGTGTGTGTGTGTGTGTGTGTGTGTGTGTGTGTGTGTGTGTGTGTGTGTGTGTGTGTGTGTGTGTGTGTGTGTGTGTGTGTGTGTGTGTGGGTGTGTGTGTGTGTGTGTGTACCTGGCACCTTAGAGGGTTTGAGATTTGTCTTTTCATTGGAATTGTCTGTGTTTTCCCCACGCCCGATCCCACACCATCCCGTCGAATCGCCCCGGATCCCTCTTCTTGCCGAGTCTTTTTATTTCTGGTTAGAGGAACAAACGTTATCAACTCAGTGAAAAGCGACTCATGCCACCTTCTTCGTCCCGTTTGCGGTAGAGCGATAAGAACCGCCATCTTTGGGTTATAAATAAATAAACCGCCTCCATCGTTTCGGCTCATTCTACGTTGGCGGGACTGTTCAAGTCCCGTGGACGTCACATTGGTGTCAGGGTGTTGGATGTTCGAACCCCTCTAAATTATATTTGGTATCGGGAGAATATACCAAGATTAAAATCTCGCCATGAATTGGAATATAAAATTACTACAGAATATAAAATTACTGGTACTAGAGAAATTTTTAGCTGCTCTTCCGGACCCTGAGGTCCGAGCGCTAGTGGAGCTACAGGATCCACCCACCGTTCACTGAGCGGCTGAGTGCGCAGCCAGGCTGGCCTCGTGGAGGCGGCCGGGTTGGGTGCCCGAGAGGCCATCGGTGACGGTCCGACAGGCGGAGATCCAGGATCAAGGAAAGGGGCTGGGAGAAATTGGCATTACTCAAATGTTTCAGGAAATTTGCCAGAAACTGTCGAGTTTGATAAAGGGTAATCCGGTAGTTAGTGCGCCAAAGCGGCGGGGTCCAGCCCAGCCAACAGAGCAATTTGATTATGGCCGAGGGGGTCCGGAACCGGAAGAGACATTTCACCGATACTCATTGGGGCCTTTTATGGGGAGTTGTTTCCGGTGCGGGCGAAGAGGACACATGCAACGATATTGCCGGTACCCGACGATGGAGAGACCCTCCAATAGACTTTCAAGCCCGGAGAGGATGAATCCTCCTGCTGAACCGCCAGGTCTATCCGAGATGCCCTTTCATAGGTCGGGTCCGGAGATCACTGTCGGGGGTCCGGGAGACTAGATTGGGCTGAGCATATAGGGCCATGCTCGGCTGGTGAGATTGTGGCGAAGTGCCCTCCTTTGGTGAAAAAAGTGAATTGTGGAAAAATTGGCATGGGTTTGTAAGTTCTGCTGGGTTTTAGAGTGACAATCGGGACAGTGGGTAATTGGAAACAAAGCGGGCACGAGTGGCTGTCCAATGGCTGGTGCGTGGATCGGGTGAGAAGTGCTGTGTGAGTTGTTTTAAGTGAAGAAGTGAAATGTATGGTGCACACATTGTTTTTTTTTATTGGGCATGGTGTGGTAACAGGGAAGGTCATGGTCGGTGAAGTGTTAGAAATGCAGGTGTCACATGTAAGGCCGATGGGGTGGGAGAGTCATGTGGGTTTTGTGGGTGGGGATGATGTGCTTGTCCACAGGGATTGCTGAAGCTCACGGTGAGCGTGAATTGCGACCCCCTTCAAGGAGATTCACCACCTGGTGGCTAATGCTGACAGTGTCTGGAGGCAACCGGGAGAGGGTCTGGTTGGGCGACCAAGGCGGGTAGGACCTTGGCGACCCAGGAAGGCCAGAGGAGCCAGTGAGAGACCCCTTCCAGAGTGTTGTACGGGATTAGAGCTGATGGCTACCAGAGGGGAGGGAATCAAAGGGAGCGGGGCGGAGAAGCGTCCGGGTTGGACTAAAGCTTACCTGTGGGCATGGTTGCACCTGAGATTCCCCCATCATCTTGTGGTAACCCACCCCACGGCCATGACGGGATTCAGCCTGCATGATTAAAATGAGGACCATGACCTAGAAATGTGATGATGACCATGGTGTGAGTGTTGTGAAGATGTGTGAGTCCCACCCGATCCCGCACAACTTGACAGGTGCAGCAAGGGCATGATGTCCGCATAATTTTGGGGCAAGCAAATTTGAAAATTGGCTCCCCAGGTAACGCTGAGTCTATTAGCATCCACTGGGGGAGGCGGTCAAGTGTAAATATCCTGTGAATAGTGTCGTTAAGGCTTAGAGTAGGAATGTAAAGTATAAGTGTTGTGTTTTGTGGAACCTTTTGTTTCCCCTCCTCAGATCACTGGAAGAGTGCTGGGCAAGAGCGATGATCCGGAGGATGGAGTGCAACTTCGCTCAGTGCTCTCATGTGATAAAATATAATAAAAACAAAAAATAAAATAAAAAACGAATGATTGTTTAGGCGAGGATAAGGCCATAAGGGGGTAGTACATTAAGCAGGATAGGTAAGTTAGCTGCGACTCGCTGCCCATTGCCCCTCCTACTTTATTTTGTTAGGTTAATTAGGTGTGAGTCAGTA
>NC_140968.1:63638116-63660616 GCF_056783735.1 Eptatretus burgeri
CCTAGTAGACCCTCTTAGACCACTTTGTTATATTGACCTTATGGACCACATGGACTCCTTCACCCTTTAAGACCCCGAAGACCATTTTAGACTGTTAAGACCCTTAAAACCTTTAGAACCTTTAGACACTTAAGACCATGTATACCCAATAGACCCTGTTATAACCCTAAGACCCTTTAGAACCTCAGAGCCTATAGACCATGTTAGACCTTTAAGAACCCATAGACCCTTTATACCTGTAACTACTGTTGCCACATACCTTTTAGACCCTTTGGACCTTTATAGACCGCTTAGATCCCTTAACCCTTCAGACTGCTTCGACACTTTCGATCATCTAAGACATTTTCAGACCCTTAAGATTCATTAGACTCTTGAAGGCATTTACATCCTTTTGACTCCTTTGACCCTCAGACCTTTAGACCCTAACTAATATTGGAAAATACCCTTTAGATATTTTGAACCAATTAAGACCATTTTTGGCCCTTTACACCACTTTGACACCTTTGACCTGTACCTGTTAGACCGTTTTTTATGCACACCACCACAAACATCTGAAGAGTCTTCTTGCAATATACAGACTATACTTTTTTCAGCAAGTAATTTGTACATTGGGTCATTTAATTGGTTCTTCAATAATAACCTCAGTGAAGTATATTGTTTATTTGGATATCGCAATTATCGTTCTATGCACTGCGTCTTTCTTGTTTTTCTCTCTGTCTGTCTGCTCGTTTGTTCGTGGTAGTGTAATCTCAAAAAGGTATGGATGGATTCGGATTAAACTTGGTGGACAGCTTTGGTTTGTGACAAAGATAAATTAATTAGATTTTAGTGATGATCGGGATGCGGATACTAGGATTTTTTTATAAGTGACTCTTCACCATTCGGAGATAGGTACAAAAACGGTATATAGCATGATATCTCAAAACGTTGTGGATGAATTCAGATTAAACTTGGTGGACAGCTTTGGTGTGTGACAAGGACAAACGAATTAGATTTTTTTAAGGTCCAGATGCAGAGCTGGCCTATCAGCAGGATACAAAGCGTAAACTATTTTTGATGGTGAAGGTTTGCGCTCTACTGAGTGCCGTTCTCGTTCTATCCGTTTTAATTGCTTCTTTATCCCAGTCTGGTTGCCTTTCCTCCAGGTTTCAAAAACACTTCCAGATCCTGAACTGATCTGTTGCAATGAGTTTTTGTTGCCTCCTTATTATTCCTGTTTCCTTGTTTGGAAACTTGTCTTGCCTTTTGACCTCCTTTTTCCAATTGTTCATTATTTTCTCAGCACTTTACTAAAAGTTTGTGCCATCATACCCTATTTATACAAAACTCTTTTACCCAAGCACAAACTTTCCCTTGTTTTTGCTTTTCTGAGCCTTGTCAAGGTATATCCTGTCCCCCCACCTCTCTTCTGCCACCCGTTTATATCTCATCAATGAGCTGGTTTATTGATGTTCTCTCTCTCTCTCTCTCTCTCTCTCTCTCTCTCTCTCTCTCTCTCTCTCTCTCTCTTTGCTCTCTCTTTGCTCTCTCTTTGCTCTCTCTTTGCTCTCTCTTTGCTCTCTCTTTGCTCTCTCTTTGCTCTCTCTTTGCTCTCTCTTTGCTCTCTCTTTGCTCTCTCTCTTTGCTCTCTCTCTTTGCTCTCTCTCTTTGCTCTCTCTCTTTGCTCTCTCTCTTTGCTCTCTCTCTTTGCTCTCTCTCTTTGCTCTCTCTCTTTGCTCTCTCTCTTTGCTCTCTCTCTTTGCTCTCTCTCTTTGCTCTCTCTCTTTGCTCTCTCTCTTTGCTCTCTCTCTTTGCTCTCTCTCTTTGCTCTCTCTTTGCTCTCTCTTTGCTCTCTCTTTGCTCTCTCTTTGCTCTCTCTTTGCTCTCTCTTTGCTCTCTCTTTGCTCTCTCTTTGCTCTCTCTTTGCTCTCTCTTTGCTCTCTCTTTGCTCTCTCTCTCTCTTTGCTCTCTCATTGCTCTCTCATTGCTCTCCATTTGCTGTGTTGTTTTTAGTATCACACTTGTCACCCATGATTTATTCTGCCTGCTCTGTGAGATCTTATTATGATCTCTTTCTGTATCTGGATAATGTATGGTATTGCCAGAGTAGTGTGGTTAGTGGCAGTGGTTGTAATTGAATATCAAGGCTGCTTTACCACCATACAATGTGCAGTCTGTTCAACAGTAACTGCGTTTTCGTGTTGCTTACTCAAATGCTTTCAAGGTATTTGTCATCAAAGTCATAATGGAAGAACACTGAATACATGCCACGCATTTCTGCTTTTGATTTCATGTTACCACGCGAAGGAATGTGTCTTGTATTTAACTGATCCCACAGAAAACGTCACCACACAATCTCATACACATTTTGCTCTTCCAAGGTGGTGACACCATTAATCTTTTTGGACATTCATTTTGTCCCTAATTGAAGGGATTCAGCTGAAAATAGTGGATTCAGGGAAAACGATGAGGCTCAAGAAAACCGAAACATAAATGCTCATTTCACAACCGGTGGTGTTTGTGGTGCGCTGAGAGCTCAGTTTATGGAAATTTGTTCCGTAATCTGATGATCAGACTATCACTGATAGTGATATCAGATTATCACTGATAAATAATCAGACTATCAGATCACTTCTGGCATGACTTTATGCTGACATTAATCAGGATCTTTTGTATTCGTTACAATATTCTTTTTTCATCCTCTTCATATGTCCTTTCATTCTTTCAATGGGTGATGACAACATTGCAGGTTTTGCCAAAACCGTTAAGAAAGTCTTTAATTTGTTAAACTGGAATAACATTAGTTGTGTATGGGTTTGGTTTTTGTTGTTGTTTTTAAAAATCATTTTGAGCTTTCTTTGGGAACTGAGAATGACTGATTGAAGACATTTATCTAAATTGTGTGGTGAACTCCAGTTGAATGTCAACGTCTAACCAAACAAGTTACAATAATTTGTCATGCCGTTTCCTCCAGTATCATCATATTAATCTAAGTAGATAGCCATTTAAGATATAGCATGATATCTTCATGTATTAAGCAATTTTTATAGAATGGGCTTTTGTAAACAGTGCCTTCAGAAAGTATTCACACGCCTTGACTTTTGTCACATTTTGTTGTGTTGCAGCCTGAATTTAAAATGGATTAAATTAGAATTTTTGTCACTGATCGACACACAATACTCCATAATAACAAAGTGAAAAATGTTTCCAAATTAATGAAAAATGAAAATCTGAAATGTCTTGCGTCAATAAGAATTCAACCCCTTTGCTATGACGCCCAAAATTGAGCTCAGGTGCATCCAATTTCCTTTGATCATCCTTGAGATGTCTCGACAACTTGATCGGAGTCCACCTGTGGCCAATTCAAGTGATTGGACATGATTTAGAAAGAAACACCTTACTATGTAAGCTCCCACAGTTGACAGCACATGTCAGAGCAGAAAATCTACCATGAAGTCCAAGGAATTGTCCATAGAACTTATAGATAGAATTGTGAGAAGGCATAGATCTGGAGAAGGGTAAAAAACAATTTCTAGTGTTGAAAGTTTCCAAAAGCACAGTGAGCTCCATGATTAGAAAATGGAAAGAACATGAAACTACCCAGACTCTTCCTAGAGCTGGCTATCCGACCAAACTGAGCAACCGGGGAAAAACGACATTGGTCAGAGAGGTGACCAAGAACCCACTGACCACTCTGATAGAACTACAGAGTTCCTTGGCTGAGAATTGAGAAACTGCCAGAAGGACAAACAGTCTCTGCAGTACTTCTCAAATCTCGACTTTATGGTAGAGTGTCCAGATGGAAGCCATGCCTGAAAAAAGGCACATGACAAAGACTTATGTTCCAACAGAACAATGACCCCAAGCATACAGCCAAAGCAACACTGGAATGGCTTCAGAACAAGAAAGTGAAAGTCCTTGAGTGGCCCAGCCAAAACTCAGATTTGAATCCCATTTAGAATCAGTGGAAAGACTTGAAGATTTCTGTTCACCGATGTTCCGCATCCAACTTGACAGAGCTTGACCAAATCTGCAAGGAAAAATGGGAGAAAATCCCCAAATCCAGATGTGCAAAGCTGTTGCCACATACCCAATAAGACTTGAAGCTGTACTCACTTCCAAAGGCTCTTCTACAAAGTATTGACTCAGGGGGTTGAATACTTATTGACGCAAGGCATTTCGGCTTTTCATTTTTGATGAATTTGTAAAAATTTCTAAAAACATGTTTTCCCTTTGTTATTATGGGGTATTTTGTGTCGATCGGTGACAAAAAAAATTAAATTTCATCCATTTTAAATTCAGGCTGTAACACAACATAATGTGAAACAGTCAAGGGGTGTGAATACTTTCTGAAGGCACCGTATATTACAAGTTTCATCACACTTTGTATTTGACACACATTATTCATGAATTGCGTTTATGATAAACTTAATGTCCAAAATTGCACCTGTGGGCTGGCAGGATAGCCTATGTGGGTGCCATCCTTCAGATGGACTTCAAACTGGGCGTTCCATCTGTGATGGACGTTAAAGATCCCATTGTGTTCTTCATGAAGAGTAGGCGAGCTATCGCCTGCGTCCTGAACAAATTACAAGTTCCTGTTCTAACCTGCACCGGGTGCCTGCAACATGATACTACCCGCAGCCATGTGCTGCACACAAAATAAGAAGAATTGCACCTGTGTAGTTCTAGCATCTGATGCCATTTTGTATTCATGCTGTTTTCCTCAGCACCACGTTCCAAGACTGTCCCAGCTCCTGCTGCACATGGCTGCCACTGGGCCTATCCAGCACCAGCTGGGCTTACACGGTCCTATCCTGGCTTACCACTGACCATTATGGGGCCATACCTGAGTGGCCAATGGCCTCGTCATTTTACTTGCCTAGGTTTGCCTGGCCTCAACCACAAGGCTACACAGGTAAGCACCTGGCTGAGCAGGTTAGTTTTGTCAGTGGCATCTTTGTCATGTATTTTTATGATGACGGTCGTTATCAAGCAACTGATTGTCGTGTTTGCAGTTACTGGAAGTTAAGTGGGTTGTCTACTATCACATTCACTTTGTTTGCAGAACTCGTAAATTTGCATACATGCCGATGCTTGCTATTCTGCTGTTTTGAGTGGTCATGGTAGTGGTCTTTTTTGGTGGTTTTGTGTTTATCTATGCCCTACTGAACTTATGTTGCATTGTCAAATCACTTCCCGCCTGCTGGATTTGTACCATATAATAAATACATAAACTAGAGAGTTTGTAGAATACATGCTCTGTTAAAGTATATACTTTAAATAAAATAATAAAAAGATTTTAAAGTTCGCTAGAAAAATATTCCAGAAGTGTAGCGCGACCAAAGCAGTCTTATACACCTTATTTAACATGTCCAAGTACTGCAAAACTGGAGGCTCTAAGAAGTAAAAATAAGGTGATTTGTGCTCTACAGTGTTTAAGTGTATTGGTTCACTAAAAAATATTTTCACGAAAAATATAAGTGACCACTATATTCGTTATTGTTGTGTGTCTATCTGTCTGTCTGTCTGTCTGTCTATGTCTGTCTGTCTGTCCCGAGCATTGCTCCGTGGGTTTTGATCCAATCCTGATGAAATTTTGGTGGGAGGTTTATATCATGATCTAGTTGTGTTTTCCTGAAAATGGGCGTGGTCCGCCCATTATGGGCGGAGCCACGCCCAAAAAACGTGTTTTTAGGGGGTAGCCGATTTCAATTTGCATCTTTTCCTCGGAGTTTTGTCAAATCTGACAGGGGTTTCGGTATTTGGTTCACCCAATGGCACCTGCATAGCCCCACGGAGCTCGATTTTTCATTTTCGTCCCAAGGTCAAGGTCACAAGGTCACGAACGTAGAAAATTGCGATTTTGACGTAAAAAAAATTCTTCTCCGAGGGGTTTGTCGAATCTGGCAGGGGTTTCGGTATTTGGTTAGCCCAATGGCACCTGCATAGCCCCACGGAGCTCGGTTTTTCATTTTCGTCCCAAGGTCAAGGCCACAAGGTCACGAACTTAGAAAATTGCGAATTGTGTTTTTAGGGGGTAGCCAGTTTCAATTTGCATCTTCTCCTAGGGTGTTTGTCGAACCTGGCAGGGGTTTCAATATTTGGTTAGCCCAATGGCACCTGCATAGCCCCACGGAGCTCAATTTTTCATTTTCGTCCCACGGTCAAGGTCACAAGGTCACGAACTTAGAAAATTGCGATTTTGACATAAAAATCCATCTTCTCCAAGGGGGTTGTCGAATCTGGCAGGGGTTTCGGTATTTGGTTAGCCCATTGGCACCTGCATAGCCCCATGGAGCTCGATTTTTTTTTTTTTTTTTTTTTTTTTTTCATTTTAGTGTCAAGGTCACAAGGTCATGAACTTAGAAAATTTCGAATTTTGACATAAAAATCAGATGACCACCTAAACTTTGAGAGCTAGGATGACAATATTTTTTTTTGCATAATCTTGAGGTCATTCCCCACCTAAAGTCTTGAAACCATTTTGCTCTATCTCGAACACCTTGCCCGTGGCGCCCCCTTCTAGTTTGTTTTTATGCTGATTTCATCAAAGTATGGATAATCCGAAGAGTGTGAAATGCCATATAGCCTATATGATGTTATATTGTTCCTGGAATGTTCCAGAGGAAGTTTTGCACCAAAGGTCATAATCCTTGACCTTTGACCTTTAATGTTCACAAAGGTCAAATTTTCAAAGTTGTGGGAATCGAACCGGGTTTTCGACCTTCTTTGGCGAACTAACTCCATTAAGCTATAGCACGTATCCTGTTTCCTTATTTTAATGTCCACAACATTGTTTTGGGACCTTTAAAGGTTATGCAAAGGTCAAATTTTTATAGTTGTTGAACGAAACCGGGTTTTCGACATTTTGCAGCTAATACCCTGTTCACTCGTACCACATCATGTTGATCATTTTTATAACTTGGTCAAACATTATCACATTGTCTCATCCTTGACTTCTGAAACAATCTACATCGTCAAATACCGCTCGTGAACCATCGTCGTCTTCAGACTTGTAATTAAATTAAAATTAAAAAAAATCATTTTAAAGGTCATATAAAAAAATTAATTCCAGAAATTTACCGCTGTTTTACCACTATTGATGCAGTGTCTATTCCATAACCATATCTAACACTGCTAGACAGTCAAACCAGACAGGCGGACAGAGTAAAAAAAAAAGAAAGTCTCACTCGTCTCTGCGCATGTGTGATGCTCAGAGACAAGGTCAGAGACAAACTCAGAGTCAAGGTACTGTTAAACTAGAAGTTTGTTTTCCGATTCATGTCCCGATTTGTGTTCAAAATATATCATTCAATTTAAATCAAGTTATTCCTCGATCATAAACTGACGTTTGGGGAGACAGACAGACAGACAGACAGACAGACAGACAGACAGACAGACATGAACAAATTGCTGAACCCCGCTTTTTTCTTCACGTTCTCAAGGTAATGAAAGCAGAAATTGGGGAAATTCAGCAAAGTGATGAAATGTTTGATGCTTTCTTTGAAGCTCTGTTTCCTGTTGAATAACATTAATTTACTTCGACTTGGTAAACTTATTGTAACTGCTTTGCACCATCTCGCAAGCATGGAAGACCAACCAAATGTCACGTTGTCATGTTTTGAGGGTTCTTTTGTATAGACTTCTATGGTTTGGTGGGGAAAAGCAGGAAGGGTGGGGTTGAACGGTGATGGAGGCCCACACATACTCTTGACAGAGCATCAAGGCACTCACGACAAGTTGTGAGCATTCCCCTGGCTGAGAACCAACCCTGGAAGGGTCACCACTCCTTCACAGGGAGCGGAAAATTCCGCTGAGCAGCCATGGGAATTGAACCTACACCAGTGAGGGTAATGCAGCAAGGCTTTGCAGTTGGGGGATTGGTGGGGGTTGGGTGAAGAGGGCTGGTGATAAATTTTATCATGCAAATTTGTTTTTGTTTTTGTTTTTATGATTGTTCTCTTGAATTTCATTTCTTGGAACGAGTGAATCTGTGCAGTAAAATTTTCAACTTGCGGCATCCTTTCTTGTCATACTTGAAGAATGAAAAAAACAGTCAAATTGAAATTATTACTCCTTGTTTATCTTGGTCTTAAGCAAATCTGTGGACCATAAGAAAGCTATTTACATAAATGGATTTACCACGTTGTTGCATCAGGAATATAGCATGTCACACAGGCCTGAAGTTGTGTGGTAGGTTTAATAGCTTCTTTGATCTGCTCTGAAGCAATTCAAGGAATTGTTGTTAGATTTTATAACCACAGTGCAATATTGTCGATACTGTATTTCAAAATATTTTTTGCGTGTCTGTTTAAGAGAAATTGCGAATGAGTGCATGACCACTTGATCGATACTTGGCACCACTGCTGACCACTTGATCGATACTTAAATTGACCATCTATTTTGGCCAATTTATTTGGTACTTTTTAAAATTGCTTTCATCACACACTGACAGTCTCTCCAATGAACCCCCTACAGCAAAACAAATTATTTTTCTTCATTAATTATGCTTTTTTGTCTGTGTTGTTGTGACGTATTGGTGAAAATAGTTCTCCAGATGGAGATTGAGGCCATATTGTGGAGATTTTGTGCCGGTTGTGAAATGTGAAGTGGCCTGATGCCTGTCGGGTGGAATTTTGCAGCTGGTCAATAAATGTCTACTACATTTGTGCATCTTAACTGTCAGTTACAATAACACGATGTGCACTAAGAGTTTTTTTGCCTACAGAGATGTAGGCTCATGAAGAGTTGACGACAGAGGCGTGAGATGCCACACACCAAAATGGAACAGAGGAGAACAGGCAGAGTAATGGTGTAGAATTGGCTAAGGAACGAGCAAACAGACAATATTATAAGTATGGAAGTGTGGACATGACAAGGAAAGCGGGTCGATAAGTAAACAAAGGACATTTAAGCTCGCAGTGTATATGTGTGAAAGAGAACAGGTCGGAAATAGGAAAAAGGATGTCATGAATGATGTCTCGCCATCATAAAGGAGTGGAAGGATTAACATTACTGGAGAGACAAAGGGAAACGATGCCACAGTTGGGAGAAGCATGGTGTGAAAGAGTGGAAGTTACGAGAGGGATTATATTTGGAGGGTTCAACTCGGTGTGGATTGCTGACTGTTGAGTAAGTGGGAATCGTAATGGCCAAATGTCTAAGAGTGCCAGCAGGGCAAGACCAGATATGAGGTGATATAAAACTGCGAGACCAACAACTTGTCTACAATGGGAGGGGGCAGGCCTTGCACCTCAGCCTCCTGACAAGTTACTGCAATTGCTCTCAAGGCCTGGGATTCTCCCACTTACCAGGCCACAAGGTGAGATTGTGGCACCAGCCAAAAGAGAAGAGCCACACTCCATGATACTTGGATGAAAGCCTTGGATGGTGTTATGAGCTTAGTGAAGCCAAGTAATGACTTGGCTCTGCAGAGAATTCCAACATGCCCCCGAGATTTAAAAAAAAAAATGCCCGAAGGAAAATCTTGACTTATTGTAAGTCTAACGAACTCCAAATTACTGCCAGAATTTGATTGCAGAAGTAAATTGGATAGTCGGTGATGTGGCATTTATGTAGAGATGGGGAGACAGACAGACAGACACAGAGAGAG
Source organism: Eptatretus burgeri (assembly GCF_056783735.1). Classification (NCBI taxonomy): domain Eukaryota; kingdom Metazoa; phylum Chordata; class Myxini; order Myxiniformes; family Myxinidae; genus Eptatretus; species Eptatretus burgeri. The sequence goes on from NC_140968.1 coordinate 63,647,712, forward strand.
AGAGAGAGAGAGAGAGAGAGAGAGAGAGAGAGAGAGAGAGAGAGAGAGAGAGAGAGAGAGAGAGAGAGAGAGAGAGAGAGAGAGAGAGAGAGAGAGAGAGAGAGAGAGAGAGATATATATATATATATATATATATATATATATATATATATATATATATATATATATATATATATATATATATATAGAAAGATAGACTTGGAGGCATTTGATGATGCATTCTCGTGAGTTGGTCATTGTTTTAATTTTCTTTTTATACAAATCAGTGGATAGGGGTGCATCTGTCATTGCTGTTGGAAGTTTTCTTGCACAAATTGCATTCAACTGCAAAGTGATTTAAAGAGATTTGCAACACACACACACACACACACACACACACACACACACACACACACACACACACACACACACACACACACACACACACACACACACACACACACACACACACACACACACACACACACACACACACACACACACACACACACACACACACACACACACACACACACACACACACACACACACACGTGCAACGTGCAGCCTATGGCTGATGGTTGCAGCATTGGTTAGGGATGCAACTATGCCGCTGATGCAGTGCCCCGATTATCAGTACGCTGGTGCTTATTTCGCTGACCTCGAAAGGACGACAGGTTGAATCAATGCCATTCATTGTTAATTCAGCGGCAAACGGGACTCAAACTCAGGACCCTAGGATCATTAGTCAGCCACCCTCACTGTTAAGCCAACACCCGGCTTAGTTTTGCAAAGAAGCAGATGGATCATTTTAATGCCTTGTTCAAATTGCATTTAGAGCATCCTCACTGACCACTGTTGCACCAACTTCCATCCCTTCCTCCCCTAATCCATACGTTCAATGTGGATGTGGAGATGCATTGAACCTGGCTAAAAAGACGAGAAATTATCATCCACCTATGCTCTATAGCACTGTATGTCGTCATCATCTTTCCAGCTATATTATCAACCAACCTTACGACTTTGTTCTCACCCATTATTCTTGATTCACCATTGTCGTTTTTACATTTAATCTATATTTACAGTTAATTCTACTATCAACCATCATATAATCCAAAGTACTTAAGAGGCAAAACTGAAATCTCTCCAAAATCTAGAAACGTTTTGTTCGTTAAGTGCTTTGCATTGGCACTCTTTTTATTGATTGGAAGGACATAAGACGTCGTGAGGTGATGTGACCAAGAAGGATCTGCAGAAGAGTGGTGAAATAGTCAAATGCACATGCTTTGACAATTAGTGCATTGATTACCGAATCAGGACCAGTTGTTGATAACCTGTCAATATAGTTCAGATATTTCTCCACCTTTGCATGTGAGAAGCTCACTTGCTCCAATGCTTTATGTTGTAAGTGGCGGCATATTTGGGACGTGGAGAGAATGAATGGGAACCTTCATGTTTTCGACAAATATATCATTCAGGTATTCCACCTGAGCCCGAGGTATGTCAATTGTGACAACGTTGTGTGTAAGGACTGATGAAGAGCGTGTCGTTAAGACAGTTTTTTGTTGTTGTTTTTTATACCAATTTTCACCAGGATTTGGAGAAAGGACTGAAAGGTCTGATCTCAAGTGAGCCTTTTGTTGGGTTATTTTGCTTCTAAGGAGGGATACACACATATTGTCGGCATTTTAAAGTGTCTGCCAGTTCCTACTGTTGGGATTGGCATTTCAAGCAGATTAGGCAACTTGCTTTCCAGCTATTGTATCACCCCAAGCTTCTGAATGCCATAGATGAGATGTTGCAGAACAAAGAGGGAGTTATGAGGAAATTCATTTGTGTATGAGGGAGAGTAGGTACTTGTCTAATGGGTTCTGTACACTGTCAATATATATATATATATATATATATATATATATATATATATATATATATATATATATATATATATATATATATATATATATATATATCTGTTGCTGAGGAAATGGAATGTTTACTTGTTTTATTTAAACAAGTGATTTTTAAACAAGAGCAGATTTGTTTGACAGGGAAGGATGGGAAGCAAGAGTGAGGGGTTGAGGACGCAATATGTGGCAGCAAACACAGAATTGAGGCATTTATGAGAATACAGAGAAAATAATTAAAAATTGGGTCAAAATGTGAAAGGGCAAAGTCATGTTGACTATACATAGTCCTCTTTCACCCTGCCGCAGCGCGTCAAGTATAAGATACCGTTGCTTTTTTGTTTTTTTTATCGCCTCCATGTATCTTTCTTTCTTTCTTTCTTTTTTATAAACAATGTAAAGGCTCGCATAAGAGCTAACACACAGAACATATAACAAGAGGAGCAGGAGACAAGAGGGACGGGAGAGGTAAGCACAAAACAATGGGGAATAGACACATGAGGAGATCTGGGGAAGGGAGAAGGATGGGGCGGGGAACACTGGGTAAACAAGATGGACACTACAGGGACTTTCAGGAAGGAAAGCAGAGAATATGAAGGAGGTGAGTTTGAGGTGGATTAACGGGGGAAGAAAAGATCGTGGTTTTGGATGGGGGAAGATAAGAGATGGTGGTGAATAGCTGTTTTGAAGACTTGGAAGGAAGAGTGTGATTGAAGAGTGTGTGGGGGTTTGTTCCAAAGGTAGTAAAAAGGAGGAATGAAAGAATGAAGGTTAGCAGTGATTCTTGATTTTGGTAGTTTTACCAAAATCAAGAATCACTGCTCACCTTCATTCTTTCATTTCTCTTTTTTTTTTTTTACCACAAGCAAAGGTACGTGATGTTGCCAGACAATGCCGGGTTCCTCCTCCTATCACTTCCCCTACCTCCGGACTTCCACCCCACCCCTTCCCTTCCCGACTCCCACCTCCTCTCACCCCATCCGCCTCTCTCCGGACTCCCATCCACCCCTTCGTCTCCCTCATCCCACCCCACCCACTCCTCCAGACTCCCACCCCTTCCTCCACAACAGGTGGTGAGTTGTGTGTTCATACATTATGAACTGTGAGAAAATGACTGTTTAAAACCCCTCTTAAGGTTTATCATGGTAAATAATGTGATCCTATAAAGTTTTGGTGTGATGAACCAGGGGAGCTCAGAGGAGTCGGCAGCAATTGCCAAGCAGCTTGGAGAGCGCTTGCCAAGTGGCTTAAGCACTCACGGAAGCACTGCAATGGAATGGCTGGCTTGGCACGCGATTCGCGATGTGCAGTTCAAAGCGAAGATCAGGCATTCGATGATGAGCACTTTATCATGCAGCAGGTCCGCCCTGAAAGCGGGTTTCTGAAACGCCGTTTCACTCTTGTGCGGTTGAATTATTGCAGTAAAATTTGCCAATCGCGGCATGGGTCCCTTGATTTATCGTAGTCTGGTGCAGAGGAGTACACAACCCCACATCTCCATCTCACCTCAGAGCTCCCACACTACCCGCCATCACAGACTCAGTTTATCTTTCCAAACCATGCCACACGGACTATTATCACATAATATTACGTGATTGTGGTTTGATATCACCTGCTGTAGCTTATCACATGATATTATGTGAATTTAGTTTGATATCGACTGATATAGTTTTTATCACGTGATATTGCGTGATTTAGTTTGATATCGCCTGATATAGTTTTATCACGTGATATTACGTGATTTAGTTTGATATCACCTGATATCATTTGGTATCATGTGATATTGCATGATTTCGTTTCATATCGCCTGATATAGTTTTTATCACGTGATTTTGCGTGATTTAGTTTCATATCACCTGATATCGGTATCATGTGATATTGCATGATTTAGTTTGATATCGCCTGATATAGTTTTTATCACGTGATATTATGTGATTTAGTTTGATATCACCTGATATCATTTGTTATCACATGATATTGCATGATTTCGTTTCATACCGCCTGATATAGTTATCATGTGATATTACGTGATTTTGTTTGATATCGCTTGATATAGTTTTTATCACGTGATATTGCGTGATTTAGTTTGATATCGCCTAATATAGTTTTTATCACGTGATATTACATGATTTAGTTTGATATCGCCTGATATAATTTGTTATCACGTGATATTGCATGATTTTGTTTCAGATCACCTGATATAGTTATCATGTGATATTACGTGATTTTGTTTGATATCACCTGATATAGTTTTTATCATGTGATTTTGCGTGATTTAGTTTCATATCGTCTGATATAGTTATCAAGTGATATTGCATGATTTAGTTTCATATTGCCTGATATTATCACGTGATATTACGTGATTTAGTTTGATATTGTCTGATATCATTTGTTGTCTCGTGATATTGCATGATTTAGTTTCATACCGCCTGATATAGTTATCACGTGATATTGCGTGATTTAGTTGGATATCGCCTGATATAGTTTTTATCACGTGATATCATTTGATTTCGTTTGATATCGCCTGTTATCATTTGTTATCACGTGATTTTGCGTGATTTAGTTTCATATCGCCTGATATAGTTATCACGTGACATTGCATGATTTAGTTTCATATCGCCTGATATAGTTATCACGTGATATTGCGTGATTTAGTTGGATATCGCCTGATATAGTTTTTATCATGTGATATTATGTGATTTAGTTTGATATCGCCTGTTATCATTTGTTATCACGTGATTTTGCGTGATTTAGTTTCATATCACCTGATATAGTTATCACGTGATTTTGCGTGATTTAGTTTCATATCGCCTGATATAGTTATCACGTGATATTGCATGATTTAGTTTCATATCGCCTGATATAGTTTTATCACGTGATATTACGTGATTTCGTTTGATATCGCCTGATATCATTTGTTATCACGTGATATTGCAAGATTTAGTTTCCTATCGCCTGATATAGTTTTTATCACGTGATTTTGCGTGATTTAGTTTCATATCGCCTGATATAGTTATCACGTGATATTGCATGATTTAGTTTGATATCGCATGATATATTTTTTATCACGTGATATTATGTGATTTAGTTTGATATCGACTGATATCGTTTTTATCACGTGATATTACGGGATTTCGTTTCATATCGCCTGGTATCATTTGTTGTTACGTGATATTGCATGATTTTGTTTCATGTCGCCTGATATAGTTTTTATCACGTGATTTTGCGTGATTTAGTTTCATATCGCCTGATATAGTTATCACGTGATATTGCGTGATTTAGTTGGATATCGCCTGATATAGTTTTTATCACGTGATATTATGTGATTTAGTTTGATATCGCCTGTTATCATTTGTTATCACGTGATTTTGCATGATTTCGTTTCATATCGCCTGCTATAGTTATCACGTGATATTGCGTGATTTAGTTGGATATCGCCTGATATAGTTTTTATCACGTGATATTACGTGATTTAGTTTGATATCGCCTGTTATCATTTGTTATCATGTGCTTTTGCGTGATTTAGTTTCATATTGCCTGATATAGTTATCACGTGATATTGCATGATTTAGTTTCATATCACCTGATATTGTTATCCCGTGATGTTACGTGATTTAGTTTGATATCGCCTGATATAGTTTTATCACATGATATTGCGTGATTTAGTTTGATATCGCCTGATATAGTTTTTATCACGTGATATTACATGATTTTGTTTGATATCGCCTGATATCATTTGTTATCACGTGATATTGCATGATTTCGTTTCCTATCGCCTGATATAGTTTTTATCACGTGATTTTGTGTGATTTGGTTTCATATCGCCTGATATAGTTATCACGTGATATTGCATGATTTAGTTTGATGTCGCCTGATATAGTTTTTATCACCTGATATTATGTGATTTAGTTTGATATCGACTGATATAGTTTTTATCATGTGATATTGCGTGATTTTGTTTGATATCACTTGATATAGTTTTATCACGTGATATTACGTGATTTGGCTTGATATCGCCTGATATCATTTGTTATTACGTGATATTGCATGATTTCGTTTCATATCGCCTGATAGTGTTAGCACGTGATAGTGCATGATTTAGTTTCATATCGCTTGATATTATCACGTGATATTACGTGATTTAATTTGATATCGTCTGATATCATTTGTTGCCACGTGATATTGCATGATTTAGTTTCATATCGCCTGATATAGTTTTTATCACGTGATTTTGCGTGATTTAGTTTCATATCGCCTGATATAGTTATCACGTGATAGTGCATGATTTAGTTTCATATCGCCTGATATTGTTATCATGTGATATTACGTGATTTCGTTTGATATCGCCTGATATCGTTTTTATCACGTGATTTTGCGTGATTTAGTTTGGTATCGCCTGATATTGTTATCATGTGATATTACGTGATTTAGTTTCATATCGCCTGATATCATTTGTTGTCACGTGATATTGCATGATTTAGTTTCATATCGCCTGATATAGTTATCACGTGATATGTGATTTTGTTTGATATCGCCTAATATAGTTTTTATCACGTGATTTTGTGTGATGTAGTTTGATATCGGCTGATATTGTTATCACGTGATATTACGTGATTTAGTTTCATATCGCCTGATATTATCACGTGATTTAGTTTGATATCGCCTGATATCATTTGTTGTCACGTGATTTTGCATGATTTAGTTTCATATCGCCTGATATAGTTATCACATGATATTGCATGATTTAGTTTCATATCACTTGGTATTATTATCATGTGATATTACGTGATTTCGTTTGATATCACCTGATATAGTTTTTATCACGTGATTTTGCGTGATTCAGTTTGATATCGCCTGATATTGTTATCACGTGGTATTACGTGATTTAGTTTGATATCGCCTGATATTGTTTGTTATCACGTGATATTGTATGATTTCGTTTCATTTCACCTGAAATCGTTATCATGTGATTTAGTTTGATATCGCCTGTTTTTTTGCGTGCTTTTTCATATCGCCTTTCCGAGATATCGCCACGTATCATGGGAATTTTATCACGTGATATTGCGTGATTTAGTTTCCTATCACCTGATATCGTTTGTTATCACGTGATATTGCGTGATTTAGTTTTCGCTCATCTTTTAATTACATTGTGGGGTGTTCGTGACAGTAAATAGGTTATGAAGAAGAAGAACACGTGGGGTTTTAGTCAAATATGGGAAATTAAACTTTATGAAATGTTATAAAAAGCTTTTAAAGTAAGAAGCAAATTTATTCAATGATGACGAATGTCGGTTCAATTGAGAGGTAATGTGAAAGGAAAAAATAAGATGCAGAATGAGCTTGTGATTTTTTTTTTGAGTGATAATATTTGTTTGTTTTGAAGCGAGGAGGGGAAAATAAGATAAAGATGAGGAGCGTGAAAGAGAACACTTGGGATAAAGCAGAATGAGGCACATATCTTGATAAGTTTTCACTAGTCTTCATGGATAGGTGCTTAAAAATGAAGCAGGAGATGGACGCTGTAATAGCACCTTATACAGAGGTCTATATAAAGACATGCAGAACAAGGCAAAACAGACAAAGATCACCTCCATCTTCACAAAGTCTGATGACCCTGACGACCCGAAGCCAGGGACGTCAACATCATCTCCCTGCTCACCAAACTCTCTTCCTATGGTATCGAAGGCTATCTCCACTCATGGCTCGCAAACTTCCTCTCCTGTTGCAGTCAACGTGTGGCCCTAAATGGAGTTCTATCATCCCCTCTTCCTGCCAAGGCTGGAGTTCTTCAATGTAGCGTTCTGGGCCCTGTTCTTATTCTGGTTTTCATCAATGATCTCTCCGACTCTCTGGCAAATCCTCTATATCTCTTTGCTGATGACCCCACCCTCTGCCGTACCATCTGTCATCCCTCAGACCGGCATGCAGCAGCTTCTTCGCTCACTGCAGATCTGGGTAAAATCACAAACTGGTCCAACAGGTGGAACATGTCTTTCAATTTGGACAAATCTCACACTCTCACTATGTCTCTCCGAAAGGACCGTATAGAACCCCCCCCCTCCACGCTCCCCCCCCATCCACTTTCTCAACAATCCTCTGGAAGAAGTCCTTTCTTTCAAGCTTCTGGGTCTCACTATCTGCCATGACCTTTCCTGGGAAAGCCACATTTCAAACCTGACCTCCGAAGCCAATCGCCGACTGGGAATCCTCCATCGTGCAAAGTCCTTCCTCGGCCCACCTGAGCTCCTGACAAGTTTCAAATAAGATAAGCTGTGGATAAGTCACTCTGTAGTAATGATGGCAGCTGTAAAACAACATCCTGCTCAGCTTCAGAAATTAGCACTACCAGGAAATCAGACTTGTTGCCTTTGCACATTACAAACCCCTGTGCTAAGCATGGATCAACCTCAAACAGGGATGAAGGATAGTCTGTCCACTCATGGGAAAATGCATTCTGTCTTGTGACTGGGTCGGCATCTCGATAGAAGCACAGTACACGTGTACCTGCAGTCTCATCTTGATAGATCCTGATGAAACTCTGTTTCCTTGATGGTTTTGTTTTCTTCTGTGAGGAGAAAGTTACCAGCTTCAGTGGTTCAATCTTACTAGAGCCCACCTGTTCTGCTTTTATAATGGCTTCCATGCTCTTAGCTTGAGCAAGGACCAAGTCTTTTGAAGCAGCCTTCTCGCCAGTTGCTATATTGAACAGATCCACTCGGTTGTTACACTGGAATGGGTTTATCATCTGCTGGCATATCACTTTCTTGATCTCCTCAACATGTATATGTTCGTCTGTTGCCTGCTTATGTGTTTCTCCATGATGAGGAGATTCCTGTTGGCTCAGATTAGCCATAGACTTTATGTTCTCTGATACAGCTGTGAGAACTGTGGCAACAAGGATAAGTTGCCTTTCACCCTTTGAATCACGTTCTGTTTTGCAAATGAAGCAATGTGACTTCAGGCAAACTAGTGAAGATCTGTTGGGTTTTACTGATGTGTTTGTGTTCTGGATTTCTGGGTCATTGTTACGTTTGACTCATTTGGTCTCCAGCATTTCCAGGTCCCTCTTGTGTTTGTATCTGCTCCTGCATGACCTGCGACACTTTGGTGCTCTCTCAAAAACTGCATCTATATCTTGAATACTGTGCTGCAGTCTATCATAAACATCATCATGACGTAACTGCAAGGCATTCACAAAAGAATATATACCTCTTTTGGTAAGGTTGTTTAGATCATCATCAGAAATTGTTTGGCATATAATGCATAACCTAATGTCAGTTTCATGGGAAACTCTTCTCTTGGGTACTACAAAATAAAAATGATCCATGATTTTTCAGTTCTATAGAACTACGTGTTAACTATACTACTGTACTACTGCCATTACCGCAAGTTAGTGAATGTCGCGCTACCACCAAGGAATTGCAGACTAGCATTATGGATTATCAGCATGTTGTCATTGGAACGCACCTGTAAAAAAAGAAATGCACAAAAATTAACCAGTTGTTCAAGAAACAGTTAAGAAACCTAGAGATTTACATGTATGTCATCATTGTTGTTATTAGTCCACTAGCAGTTATATTATTCTTATTATTATTGTTATTATTTATAATTATTACTACTAAAATATTTGTTCATCTAAGTTTGCAACCATTAGTGATGGATATGATCCGGTTATAGAGGTCACACCCGACCTGCATCCAGTAAACCTTAACCGAACTGTGTTCAATCGAGCAAGGGGATTTTGGGGGTAGGGGTAACTTTGGTTGACAAAAACGTTAATTTTCTCTTTAAAATTGATAGAACTCAATCAAATTTGCTGTTTTAATTAGCCATGGATACCATGTTCAAATCACATTAAGAAAAATTAGTATTCTAATGCAGTCTCTGCCTATGATAAGAAAAGTTTGAAAGCCCATCTTCAAAAACCATTATTTTTAAGGCATTTTTAGCAAAATTATGTACTTTTACGAGGTTTACTTCCACGAAGGCAATTTTTTTTTGGTCATTTTACAATGCACCGAATGAATTCTTATATTTAGTTCACATATATTTTAAATGAATGTGATTTTTAATTTTTTTTTGAATTTTTATTGACAATTGCTGTTTTATCAAATTTTTCAAATATTCCTTAAACAAAAACGTCAGCCAAAATTTTTCGCAAGAGCTTATGAATTGCCAACATTGGTTTTCATGAACTGGAAACGTATATCTAAACATCATGGGGGTGTAAAATTTCATAGCAGAGACTGTAAGGTCCAACCCTAAAACAGCCTCGAACAGAGCTTGGCTCCCCAACTAAAAGCTTTCGTCTACAGCCTGATAGAGTACTGCTTTCCCCTCTGGGCTGGTGCTTCTGCCTCCCACCTTTCTCGGTTTCACGCTGTGGAAACCAAGGCATTTCGAATCATTGGCATCTCCTGCAATGAGGCTGAGTCTTTGGGTCTCTCAGTCTCTCACCGCAGGCTGGCTGGTGGCCTTTCTGTCTTCAAGCGTCTCCTCTCCAGCCTCGCCCCCCTGCTCTCTCTGCGATTTGTCCCCACCACATTTCCGCAGGGCGGTCAAGGTCCGCCAACAACCCCCTTCTGGTAAAACTACCAAAATCACGAATCACTGCTCACCTTCACTCTTTCATTCCTCTTTTTCCCCGTATTTGGAATAAACTCCCTCACTCTGTTCAATCCCATTCTTCCCTCCAGACATTCAAAACAGCTGTTCACCACCACCTCTTATCATCCCCCATCCAAATCCTCGATCTTTTCTACCCCGATAATCCACCCAAACCCACCTCCTTCAAATTCCTTGCTTTCCTTCCTGAAAGTCCCTGTAATGTCCATCTTGTATTCCCCATGTTCCCCACCCCATCCCTCTCCCTTCCACAGATCTCCTAATGTCTCTGTTCCCCACTGTTTTGTCCTTCCCACTCCCGCCCCTCTTGTCTCATGCCCCCCTTGCTATGCGTTGTGTGTTAGCTCTCACACGAGCCTCAACAAGGTATACAAAATAAAATAAAATCTGAATAACCTCCGACACTCATCATCATCATCATCATCATCATCATTTTTAAGTGTTTTTCATTTTTATGAGTGAGCTCACCTGGAACGTAGTTCTGGGAAGCTTATGGGATGACACGTTGTCCGTCCGGCCATCCACAAACATTTGCAACTTCTTCTCTGAAAATACACATGCACTTCTGATGAAACTTGACCACAACCTTCAGCACCCGTGATGTACCAAAATTTATTTGTGACATTAAAAAAAAATCAGGGTCTAAGAGGATCTCCAGGGGGCTGCCCCAAAATATGTATTTACTCTCTTCTCCAAAAACACAGACAATTTTGATGCAACTTGTCCACAACCTGCATCACCTGTTATGTACCAACGTTTGTTCACGACATTAAAAAAAATCCATCGAGATATTTACTTTCCTCTCCGTTACATATTCTGTGGGTTATCCACACCTACCAGTGATTCCCTGGTTTTCTTATTTCGCACCCAGGACCAATAGTTTTTATCTTTGTTTGATATCGACTTTTTCATAGTCGATCCACAGTTTCCCCCCCCCCTATTTTTTGGCAAAAAAGTCGATAAACTTTGGAGTTGGTTCCCCTAAACCCTATTTTCCCCATTAGGTCTTAAATTTAACATTGTGATTTTGCCCAATGCGGGGTTTTTCAAGAAAATAACCCCCCACGAACGGGGAGTGTCTGCTGCAATTATTTTTTTTATTGTAGTCGATGATGTTTCACTCTTGGTACATTTCCTAATCTTTTCTTCACTCAATATAATTCTCCGAACAGGAGAAAAATTTAAGTTTAATGCTTTGGCAATTGATAAATATGGAGAATGAGGGACAACAGCATTGCTTCTTTAAAGTAAATACATAAATACGCTGACTTATAAAAATCGTTAATTGACACTTTCATATTTCCCTCCAGATTTCGACAGATCCAATCGTCAAATCTGAAATCACATTTTGATTACATACTTTAATTAGTCCATGAGAGGTCATCGTGGAAAATCATCAAGGCTTTTTGAGTAGACCAGAAAAAACCAGAGTTGGTGTCAAAGCCACCCAATTTATACATTTATTGTTTATGTTTATACATTTATACTGTTATGTTTATACATTTATACTGTTATACATTTATACCAACCTGTTTATACATTTATCATTTTTAAAAGACGAGTCTAATAATTAATATTTTTTATAAAGCATTGCAGTGAAGTATAATTATAAAGCAATATATGTATTTGTATATTGTATTCAGTAACAAGAGCGCAAGTGAGCACAATATACGCCCTAACAAGAAGGTATATACAGAATTGTACTACTACATGGAAAACAGCATCCTCGTTGCCATGGCAACCACTTTAGATGACGAACGTATGTCATGACACACTGTCTCCACTGTCTGTACCTATGTACCAAATATGAAACGTGAAAGTTGAAAACTTTGGGAGTTAGAGTGCGGACAGGAACGGATGGAAAACAGCATCCCGGTTGCCATGGCAACCACTTTAGATGACGAACGTATGTCGCGACACACCGTCTCCACAATCTGTACCAATGTACCAAATATGAAACGTGAAAGTTGAAAACTTTGGGAGTTAGAGTGCGGACAGGAACAGATGGAAAAAAGCATCCTGGTTGCCATGACAACCACTTTAGATGACGAACGTATGTCGCGACACACCGTCTCCACAGTCTGTACCTATGTACCAAATATGAAGCATGAAAGTTGAAAACTTTGGGAGTTAGAGTGGGGACAGGAATGGACGGAAACAGCATCCTGGTTGCCATGGCAACCACTTTAGATGACGAATGAATGTTGCAACACACCGTCTCCACAGTCTGTACCTATGTACCAAATATGAAACGTGAAAGTTGAAAACTTTGGGAGTTAGAGTGCGGACAGGAACGGTTGGAAAACAGCATCCCGGTTGCCATGGCAACCACTTTAGTTGACGAAGGTATGTCATGACACAACGGCTCCACAGTCTGTACCTATGTACCAAACATGC
>NC_140968.1:63673116-63720616 GCF_056783735.1 Eptatretus burgeri
GGGGGGGCAAAGCAAAATTGAACGGGGGCTGGTGAACAGGGGCAGTGGGCATGGCAAAGGCGAGCAGGCAACATAGCCTGCAGAATAAGGCCGCTGCAGGCAAACACAACCGGCAGACGAACTGGCCGGCACAGGCCTTGCAGTAAACAGCTGCAGACGATCCGGCCGGCACAGGCATTGCAGCAACACAACAGCTGCCGATGAAGTTGGCCGGCCTCTTGTCGTGCAGTGCAGGTTGGTGGAAGGGGTGCGGTGGTGCTGGCCACTCGGAAGGCGGGCTCGGACCCACCCTACGGTCTCCCTCCCACCTATCGCCTTTGTCTGTCACTGTCTATACCCACCCCCTTAATTTGTCAAACCCAATTTCGCCCCAACTTATTTTTTTTTTGTTTTTATTTTTACTTCCCCACTATAAATTGTCCCCTAACCCCCTTTACTGTCTCTGTTCGGCTAACCTATCCTGTCACCTAGCCTACTCCCAACCCCTACGTTCCCTTCCCGGAGGGGAACAAGGGAGAGCTAGCGTCCTGTGTCGAGGCCCAATTCAAGCCTCAGGATGGCCTCCCCAGAGTTCAGCGATCTTAACACAAAGTGGGTCCAGTAGCCCACAACGAGAGCGAGGGGATGGATGGTGCGGAGGGGTACATCTCCTAATCTACCCTAACCATTAACTCTTAAACTACCCCGGGGCTTTCAACAAGCGCCTCTCACTTAAACTATTGGTTCTAACAACCCAGATTCCCGTCGCCTGTGTTGGTGTCCTTACAATTTCGGGCCTCGCCCCCCAATTTTCTCTCCGTGCCCTCACACGGTCTCATGGCTGGGACGTGTGGCTCCCTTTGGCAGGCACGACCCTCTGCCGATTCCCCAGCTTTGGCACCCCCGGGCACTACACTGCCTCCGAGCCTACCAGCTCCCTAAACACCGGGGAGTGCCCCCCATGGCACCTCCCCTGAAACGCACACGTGGCAGGCTGGCTTCCCGGGCCCCTTTCCGAGGGTCACCCGTGCCCACAACACTGCCCACGCGGCTACCGGTGCCCCGGGCCCCCGCACCAAGCGGGCGCACCCGTGCCCAATATGCTATCCCGGCCCCCCATGGGCCCTTGGCCTACCACGGCCGACTAGCCTGGTGCCCGGGGTACCCACTCAGCGATACTCACCTTTCGCAGCCACGCTCCCAGCCCGTCAACAGGGCTCCTGCACCCCTCCAAATGGGTATCGAGCCTACATTCCCACCAACAACAAAATGACTTCCATTTGTCAATTTAACTAACCCCCTAACTCACTCTACACTGACCCCGGGGTCCCTTGGGCGGGAGTCACTCCTCCCCCCAATCACTCATCGCACCATGCATTCCCCATTCGCTCCATACACACAGACCCGCTGGCCTCACTCACTCACCAAGCACATGTACTCACCTCACAACTCTTCAGCACACACACCGCTGAACTCTGCCATCCTGATAACTAAATCCCCTACCTAACTCGTGCTCCCACGTCGTCCCTTAAACTATAGCACGTTCCATTTAACACTACGTAGCTAAACTACGTCCCCTCTACATATCCACAGTCTGTCATTGTCTCCAAAATAATCCCATAAATCCATTTCCCAACCTAAATCTCATCTAAATCCCTCTACCTAATCCATTCCACAGACTCCATGAGGACTTACCCCTGCCCCATGAAGTCGGTCTAACTAAGCTAACCCTTCCCCCTAACTAGTTTCCATCCTGTGCCCAAGTCAAGGGGGTCTTCCACCCCTTGCCCAGGAATCCTGTTCACCCGAAAGCGAGGCTTGCTGTTTTTTTTGTTTTTTTTTCCCCATATGCGCAGCACCAGCGCGGCAACTCGCAACTTGCGCACTTTGCACCTGTCCGTGACGTCATGCAGCTGCACGTGTACCTCGTCCCTCCTTGGACGGTACCATCCGGCAGGGATACCCCTCCTGCCGGATTCCAACCCCACGTGCAGCCATGACGTCACCGTCCGCATAAAAAAACAAGCCCCACGTCTCGAGGGGTTCCCCACGCGAACACATGTGCCCCGCCCGTTGGAGCTGAACACACCTGCTCGCGTGGAGAACCCGTCCGGTTCAAATCCGAAATCCTGCCTAAACTTTGTCCGTCCGCGGGATCGGCAAATCCACCGCGTGCGTTTCCGGACCGGGCTTCACTCCCGCAAACGAGCACGTGGGGGCCTCGTGCGTTGCACAGCACGGACCTCGCGCTCGCTGCTGGGTGAACCCGGTGCGGTCCCCGAAACATCTACAGCCGCTACTCGGCTTTTGTTCCTCTGTCGCCGTCGTCGTCTCCATTCCACCCACGCACACCTGCGTGTAACGACGCTCACTCTCCACTACATCACATTCACACTGGGAGACGCGGCTGCATGCTCACGCATGCCCACCGTCATCTTACTCACATACCGCTCTCTCACACACACGGTCTCCCTTGCACTCGGCCGTTCACTCACGCATGCCACCTCCCTCGCACACGTGGCTCCACTCACTCGCGGCCTTCCACTCGCTCGTGGTGCTCCATTCATACTGGCCGTTTCACTCACACACACGGCCTCTTCCACTTGCGGAGCCCCTTTTACACACGGCGTGCTGCGAAGCACGCACTCCGGCACACTCGCCACCACACCACACACACGGGGTCGCTTCCACATACGGGGTCTCACTCACACCTTGCACCATACACACCGGGACAACCACACTGGGGATTCGTGTCCCCACAAGGGTCTCCGGGGCCTCTATGCCCCCCAAGCTCTCCGTGCACCGGTCCACAGCACCCGTCCCCTCAACCTCACAAAGCACGACCGAACCCACCTGGTCGTGACTCGCCTCAAGGGGGAATACTCCCTCCCCTCGTTCCTGGAGGAGGCCATCCAACTGCTCGCACTGGGTCTCTACCCAGTCCGCCAGCTCACCCCCATTGTCCTCCACTACCTCTGTATGTGTGTGTGTGTGTGTTCGTTTCCAACCCCGTCATTATCATGCAGTCTCTCCTCTATCGTTCCCATCTCCCGTGTCTCTGTACATTTATTAGTTTCTGTTGTCCCCTCGTGTCCATTAGTCTCTGCTTCTTTCTGGCGTCTTTCCCTTATCTTTATGTAAGTCAACTTTGCTTTCTCCTTAAGTCGCTCCCGTCCTTCCCTCTGTTTCACTCCTTGCTCTTTCACGATCTCTGCGTACCTCCTCCTTGCTTTCCGTCTTAATTGTTCTTTTCTCTCCCTCCCAATTACTTTCACCTCGTCTCTTGTCTCCCGTGTCTCTATACATTTTCTCTCCTTGTTCCTTATTTCTGTCTCTTCCTGGTTCCTTTTTCCTTCCCATCTGAGTCGTTCTTTCTCTCTGAGCCCCATTCGCTGTTCGTTCTCCCTCCAGAGCTCCTCAATCTCTGTTAACTCCAATCTCGCTCTCCGTTTTAGTTGTTCAATTTCACACTCATATAGTTGTTGTTTTCTCTCCCACTGTTCCTCCTGCTCTTTGTTTTCCAATCTCATTGTTTCTTTCAATTTGCTCATTTCCTTCCTGTGTTTCATTCGCTGTTCTCTCACTACTCTTCCTCGTTTCCTCTCCTGTCCTTCCTTCTCCAGTTTCATGGTTTGCTTCATTTGGTTAATCTCCTTTTTGTGTTTCATTTGCTGCTGTCTCATTACTCTTCCTTGTTTCCTCTCCTGTCTTTCCTTATCCAGTTTCATGGTTTTCTTCATTTGGTTCATCTCCATTTTGTGTTTCATTCGCTGCTGTCTCATTACTCTTCCTTGTTTCCTCTCCTGTCCTTCCTTATCCAGTTTCATGGTTTTCTTCATTTTGTTCATCTCCATTTTGTGTTTCATTCGCTGCTGTCTCATTACTCTTCCTTGTTTCCTCTCCTGTCCTTCCTTAGCCAGTTTCATGGTTTTCTTCATTTGGTTCATCTCCATTTTGTGTTTCATTCGCTGCTGTCTCATTACTCTTCCTTGTTTCCTCTCCTGTCTTTCCTTATCCAGTTTCATGGTTTGCTTCATTTGGTTCATCTCCATTTTGTGTTTCATTCGCTGTTCTTTGTCTATCTCCTCGTACTCCAGCCTCAGCTTTTCTTTCAATTGGTCAACCTCAGATTCATGTTCTTTTTGTTTTCTATTCCATTGTTCATCTCGTTCTTCCCTCTCCAATCTCCATGTGTCCTTGAATCCCCTGATTTCTCCTTCCTACTTCATTCCTTGATCCTTCAACTTCTCCTCGTATTCCAACCTATTTTTTTCCTTTTGTCGTTCAGTTTCAAATTCATACTCTTTCAGTTTTCTATTCCACTGTCTTTCTTGTTCCTCGTTCTGCAATCTCATCGTTTCCTTTAATTGACGGATTTCTTTCTCCTGTCTCATTCCTTGTTCTTTGTATTTCCTATTCCACTGTCTTCCTTGTTCCTCATTCTGCAATCTCGTTATTTCTTTCAGTTGGCTGACTTCCTTCTCCTGTCTGATTCGTTCTTCCATCTTCTTCTTCTTCTTTCGGCTGCTCCCGTTAGGGGTCGCCACAGCGGATCATCCGTATGATCCGCATTGTGATTTGGCACATGTTTTACGCCGGATGCCCTTCCTGACGCAACCCTGGTCGCCTCTTAGGACACAGGGATATGGTACACCTATTTTAACCGGGGTATACACCGGCCCAGTATACTGGTACTCATTTCGCCGACCTCGGAAGGATGACAGGCTGAGTCGACCCCCTGGTGTATTAATTCAGTGGCCCAACGGGGCTTGAACTCAGGACCTTTTGGATCCCAAGCCGCTGCCCTAACCACTGCGCCAACACCAGGCTCTTCGTTCTTCCATCATTACTCTTTTTTGCATCTCATTCTGCAATCTCGTGGTTTCCTTCAGTTGGCTGATTTCCTTCTCCTGTCTCATTCCTTGTTCTTTCAGTACTCTTTCTTGTTCCTCATTCTTTAATCTGACCTTCGCTTCCAGCTGTTCGATCTGTACAGTGTGGTTCTTTAACGTTTCATTCTCTGTTGTCGTTCTTTCTTCTCTCACCATCCTCAACTCGTTTTGTAATTCCCTCTCTTTGTTTTGGTGTTTCTGTAACTCAGAAGCTTTCTTTTCCAATTCCTTTCTCATCTCCGCACACTTCGACTTTGCTTTGGCTTCTAATTGTTCAATCTGCTCAGTGTGGTTCCTTAACGTTTCATTCTCTGTTCTCTTCCTTTCCTCTTTTAACATCCTCAGTTCGTCTTGTAATCCTCTTTCTTTGTTTTCGTGTTTCAGTATCTCAGAAGTTTTTGTTTCTAATTCCTCCCTCAATTTGCATGCTTCTTCACTCATTTCATCTCTTCTTTCCACCGCTTCCCTCCTCAATTCGTCCCTTTTTTTACTGTATTCATTTAGTTTTTTTCTGCCATTCCTTTCCCATTCTTATCTCCCCTTCCAGGATTTCTCTTTTAAACTGGCTTGCCCTTACCTCTCGCTTCAGTAGTTCCAATTCCCCATCTTGTTTGCGTTTTTCCTTTTCGAGCTTTGTTTTCCTTTCTCCTTCCTCCCTCAATTCTCCCTGCAGTTCTTTGAACTGTTCTGACTTTTCCAGCAATTCCTCTGTCCTTTCCTCCAGCTGTCTCTCTCCTCTTTTTATCTTCCATTCTAGGCTTTCTCTTTCCTGATTGCCTGTTCTTATTTCTTCCTTCAATTGTTCCAACTCCCCATCGTGTTCACATTTTTTCTCTTCCAACTGTATTTCCCTCACTCTCCCCTCTAGTTCTTTGAACTTCCAAGTTCAAAGATTGTTTTACTTCCAAGTCGTGCTCCTTTTGTTTCTTTTCGAGCTCGGTTTTCCATTCTTCCTCCCATTGTTTCCTTTCCTGGGAGATACCAATCTGCTGTTCCTCTATTCTTTTGTTGAGTTTGCTCTTCGCATATTCCAACTGACGGGTATAAAACACTACCAAATTCTTTTTCCCACATAATTTGTCGACTCTATTGGCCAAGTCATGTTTTTGCCACCGAATTCGTTCCAGTAAATCGTCCAATCGCTGTGTCCCCCCGTACACGTAATTTTTCTGAAGCGCGTCTGCGTGCCGTTGCGACTCGTCCACTCCACTTTGCACCTCCTCGATATATTCTTCATAACACTTCAGCTTTTCCAAGACATCCCCCAAATGTGCCTGAAGCCTGCCAATGCTGGCATAGTCATCCTGCCACGCCTGCCATGGCACATGCCGTGACCACGTGCCTTGAACTGATGACTGGGAGCTCACGCCTCGTGCTGTGCCATTAATATCAGCACGCTCCGTGCTGCGCTGAGGTGTGATCGCGCTGCCATTGTGCGACTCCGTTTGCCGGCAAAGTTCGTGCTCAAGCCGCTCCCACTGACCACAGTTAGTGGTGGGGTTATAATTATAAAAAGAACCGACCTGGGCCATGGATCCTACATGACTACACATACCTAATACCCCTGGCTCCCGCTCGCCTTGAGACGCCATCTTATTTCTCGCAAAGGGTTAATTTAAATCGCTCGTAATTTGGAGCGAATCGGGGGTCGCTCCTCTCACCCCTGGACTGATTCCCGTGAATTTAGCTGGAGACAGGAGAGCCCGTTTTCCCGCTCTCCGACACCAGTGCCGCAAGGAGGGGGATGAGTTTGTGTCCCACGACCTGACACCAGTGTTGCGGATTCGCGCCCGCCGGCGTGCGAGCGGCCACGTAACTCGAATCGCGGCACGTCGCCCACCGGACGGACAATTCCGTCATGACCCTCTCGGACTAACGCTGGGAACTAGTCACGGGTGGGCCTTTTGGCCTCACCACGATCGTGCCAACTGGCCCCCTGCGTGGGATAGGGTTGTTCGCCAAATTCGACCTACCTAAGTACCCACACGGAGGGTAGACCGGGCGATCGCACCTCGCCGCAGGTCGACTTCGGACACGGGCCACTTTAAGCGACCCGTTCCGTACTATCGGGATAACCAAGCGGTGTTATCGTCAACCTCGACGGTTCTGATTAATTATTGGGCGTATTTAGCCCACGACTAACCCTTTACGTGAAGTAAGATGGAGATTCAATAAAAGAAAAGACGAAGCGAAACGGGAAAAACAGTTCAACATAATTCACATTTATTCCGCGGCAAACGGAAAGCACACATATACAATTACAATTGTGCACCAAAAGCAAATGTAAAAGAAACACAACAATTATGCACCAAAAGCAAATGCAACAAAAGAAACACAATGCAGATCTACTACCGACTACGCGAGCACACGGCAACTCTTACACAGTTTTACTTTACAGACGGCGCCGACAACACATATACTCTAAAGCAAAAGAAAAAGGGGCCACCCTCTACTACAAGGGGGCAGACTGTGTCTGTGGAAATGAGTCTGTGGGCGCGAGACCGGGCAGAGCCTACCCGTCTTGTGATGAGCCGCAAAATCGCGGCGCTGCCCCAACCCCGCGCTCCTCCGCGGGTTTCGTTGGCACTGCCTGGAATGGGGTGGGGACGGGGCCCCCCTTTTCGCTCTATCTCAGCGCGGGGGGGAAACGGGGGGGGGTTGTTGATGCTCTGGGGAAAGAGGATAGCTGGCTTGCTTGGGTCCCGCGACGAGCGACTCCACTGCGCCCTTGACCGCGTTCCCGGCTTCTCCTCTCTGCAGCTCCCCGACAGACTCCGAACCCCGACAGACCGACTCTCCTCCAGACCCGTCTTGGCTGCTGCTGCCACACTTCGCCGCCGCCATAAATCGCCCGAGCCCGAAACAGAAACTCTTCTCCAACTCGAGCCCGAAACAGAAACTCTTCTCTCACTCGAGCCCGAAACAGAAACTCTTCTCTCACTCGAGCCCGAAACAGAAACTCTTCTCTCTGAATTCGCCGCGCGCTCGGCAGTTTATAGTGCAGCATGAGAAACCATATGCAAATTTCCGGATCAGGATCGGCTCGGGGGCGGAGCCACGCTCGCCCATTGGACGGAGGAAAAGTGGGCGTGAATCATTCCTGATCCGTGAATTTGCATATATCGATTCCACTCCGACGCGCCTGGAGGCGGGGCCAAATCGCCCCGCGCTTAATGATTGGACGTATCAGAAGTGGGCGTGAATCATTCCTGATCCGACTTCCCCGGAAAGGCCGCTTTTTGCACCCGCTGCTCGGCGCGCGCCCTGTACGAGTCCAGGATCGGTGCCCACATGTGGTGCGGGAATGGCGGCAGAAGGAGGAGAGGTGAAGGTGGTGGAGGGTTTATTGTAGTGGTCCCTGGCCACGGTGACGCTTAGAATGGTGGTGATGCAATGGTTGCGAGAGCGAGTTGTGAAGGTAAAGACCGTGGCTGTTGGCGTTGTTGTGAAGCGGCGTTGCGGTTGGTGGTTGTTGTGTGATGGCGGTTGAGACGTGGTTGGCTCAAAATAAAGATAGAACAGAAAAACGGCTATCTTAAAGGGTCGCAGCCCGAATGAATGACATTTATTCCCTCTAAACAACGGGTTTGGGGCTAACTACACATATACTTCCAGAGATATCTCACCTACAGGACCTGAATGGTGGTTTGCGAATTTCCTCAACCACAACAATATATATATATATATATATATAAACATATATATATATATATATATATATATATATATATATATATATATATATATATATATATATATATACGTATATATGTATATATGCGTATATATGTATATATGCGTATATATGTATATGTATGTATGTATATATATATATATATATATATATATATATATATATATTGGGCGTTGAAAAAATAGTGTGGTAGATAAAAACACTAGAAAGGAAACTAGAGGGGGAGCACTCGGGAGAGTGCAAAACCTCCGCCACCAATACTGCTGGGTCACTCGAGTGAACCTTATATCTTATTCATTAAATATGATGTCAACAGTGCTGACAGAGTTATAGTTCTTTTCTCCAACGTTTTTTTTTTTGGGGGGGGGATTTGGAAATCACTTAAAACATGTTGAAATGCAAAAAAATAACTTTTTCTCTAACATTTTTGGGGGGGGGCAAGTCCAAAATCTAATGGCATGATCCTTGGACCATACTTTATCCTCCCACCAAGTTTTGTCGAAATCCTAATCACTTAAAACGTAGAAATGCAAAAAAATGAAATCGAAATTTTGTTGAAAAAGAAGTTGCAAAAATTTTTTTTTTCTCTAACAATTTTTTGGGGGTGGGGGGGTTGGAAATCACTTAAAACATGTAGAAATGCAAAAAAAAAATTTTCTCTAACTTTTTTTTTGGGGGGGGGGGGATGGGATTGGAAATCACTTAAACCATGTCGAAGTGCAAAAAAAATAAAAAAAATTCTCTAACAATTTTTTTTTTGTGGGGGGACCAAGTCCAAAATCTAATGGCATGATCCTTGGACCATACCTAACCCCCCCCCCCCACCAAGTTTCGTCGAAATCCGTCGAGGAATTTTTCTATGCATCAAAATATTTAACATTTTCACGCTGACGCTGACGCTCACGCCGGGGTATCGCTTTAGCTCTCTGTTCTTCGAACAGGCGAGCTAAAAATGGTGGATTAAGACCCCAGCAATGTGACAGCGGGCTGACCAAGAATAAGCCTGTGTTTGTTTTTTCAGGATGGGATGAGTTCATTATCTTCAAAATCGGTGTTTACGTTTACCCCAACACCTAGTTTTTATTCATGCACTCCTTTGGAGGTCCCTTAGTATGCATGCAAAGTTTTGGACTGATAGGTTTCATGGTTTTGATATGATGGAGTGGAAACACACAATGACACACATACCCACACTGACATTTATTTTTTATTATTATAGATTGAGCTTCAGTGTGTCTGTCCAGGCCATCACTTTTTTTTTTAACCAATTGAGCTTTTGTCATCAAATATTCAACGCACCTTTATGATGAGAATATGGAGAACACAAATTAATGAAATGTACAATGCTTTTTAACTTGTTTTCATCAAGTTTAGTTCGAGTACAAAGCAGATGCGGATGGGCTTTGCCTTTTGCGATGCTTTCTAGTTGTTTTTAAAAAGAAACTGGAGCAGATCTATTTCATTATACATGACCCTCACAGCATGACTTGTTGATGTATAGATGCTTGCTGATTAGACACACAAAAATCCATTATTTTGTTTTGCTAAGAGTAAAGTCTGATGTGTTTTGCACACCCTGTGTATGGGTGAATTTGATACACAGTTCCACATGTGAATATATCCAAAGATCTGACATAAAAATCTTCAAGCAAAGCTTTCCTTGCAATATTTTGGCTGTGATTTGTGAAAGTGAAGACTAAAACTTTCTTAAGTGACTGTTTGCTTGTGACTCTTAACCTCCAAATTTACTTTGGTTATTTTTACCATTTGTAATTATAAGGACAAACAATGGATGTTAATTATTTGAAAGTTTTGATTGCATCTCAAAGCATTTTAATTAGAAGCAAGATTTATTTTCTCTGGCTTATTGTGCTTGAAAATCAGTTTTATTGTTGAACTGCATGTGGTTTGAATAAGTTCAAAGATGGATGATCCAATCCTGTATTGGCAATGACACGTAAATGTTTCCAACGATCTGTGGCCGGCTTGCCAGGTCGCTGTTTGGATTTCTCCATGCAAGGCATGCAGTACTATGTGGTGTGCAAGCATGACCACTGACCCTTTGTCCCCATGGAGAATTTTCTTTTGACCGCACCGTTTTGTGATATTGCCTGGGAGAGCAAACTCGAGATCAAGCAATCACTCCCCTTCTCCTCCCACTTCCTTTCCTCTCCCTGTCTTTCCTCTTCCTGACTAAACCAGAGCATTTCTTGAAATATTTTCAACACAATGAGGTAACCTTCCATATAACTTTTTTCAATGAATATAAACTCTAGAATAGCTGTTTTGTCATTGCTCTGATGCAAGCGTTTCGTAAATTCACGACAGGCCAATTGTTGTTTTTCCCCATTTTTTTGAGGGAAGTCACTTCATTAAAAGTAATGTGCGTGCGAAAAGAAGGAACCTGTAAATTCCATTGGCACCCTGCTTGCCCACAGATGATACCAATGTGTGAGGAACAAAATGCATGTGCTGGGACTTCCATCCAAGCTTCCATCCTATTTATGTTTAACATCTGTTTGCTACCAGCTTTTCTGAGTTTTTACCCACCATAGAGAGTAAATTAACATTTGCTTTCTTCATGCGTGTTCTGCTGCCTCAAGTCAGAATATGTTATCTGATTTGGATCGTGTCATTCGGTTTGGGACCCTCGCCCAACCATTGTGATTTTGCATTGGATGAGATGGTAGATGATGAGCTGAATGTAATTTTGGAGGTTTGAGAAGATTTGATACTTAAGTAGCTGTATCTTTTGCTTAACACAACTTCTGATGTACCAGTTTCTGAATAATAAATTACTTGCACAATATTTTAGTCAGGGAGACTATGCAATCCCGTGGAATTTTGATGATTAGAAGATCCCACCTATATGAATGTGTTAAATAGGTACCAAAAAACATGAAAAACCATGTTGGCAATTTTGAAAGTGTTGCAGAGGGCAGCCATCTTGGATTTCAAAATGGCCGCCATTTTATGTCTATATTTGCCCTGAATGTGGATATGAATGTCGTAAAAAGCTGTTTTTTTTGTTGTAAAATCTACATTTATCAAGACAAACAATTAGTGAAATACACATTTCTTGTGAACAGCTGAAATTCCGTTAAAATTTTCAGCCATATTGTTTCAAAATGGCCACCTTTATGGCTTATTCTTGAATATATGTATATATTATCATTTCAGTGACAGTGACGTGCTTAACATGGTACAAAAGATCACCCCTATCAGCCTATCTGAATATAATATAGCTACCAAAGAACATGAAAAGCCATATTTACAGTTTTAGTGTTGCAGAGGGCAGCCATCTTTCATTTCAAAATGGACATATTAAGGCCTGTTGTTGCTACAAGGCCATGAATGTTCTATGAGGTTAGGCTAAGTTTAGTAGTTGAACATACACTTATCAAGTCAAGGAATGAATATATGAAAATTCAAAATGACCACCAATATGACATCAATATTTCATCCTTTTGAGTCAGTGATACATTGTCCATACTGCATGCTAGTTGTGTGGGTGGTTGCCAGAGTTTATTGCCTGCTCCAATCATTGTGGAAGTTACAATAACTCATCTTCACTATCATTATCCTCCTCTTCATCATCTGAGAGAACTGTGTCTTCTGAGTTGTCACATGATTCTGAGTCCTCACTACAGCTACAAAGATCTGTGCAATTCAATCCGTTCCTTCTGCATTTGCAGCGATTACTTGAACATCGTGTCTTTGCACAGGAACATTTCACCAGATCAATTACTGCTTGCGGAGCAGGCGACAAGGTTGTCATGACTGGTTTATATCGGCCATCTACCAAATTCCAACCACATTCCAGCGGTTCTGGCAGGTCTGGATTTACAATGATGTCATTATTCCAAATCATGGCCTGGTAGTGCGCTCTCAAGATGGCATTACGCAGCACAGCTTGGGTTGGACGTAAACCTTCTGATTGAGCTTGCTTGCTTCTTGAATAGCCACCACCTTACATCAGCTACATTCAACAGCTCTGTTAGGGAGATACAACTTGCATACAAATGATTCAATTTCAGCAAACAAAGTGTTAGGTAGTTCATCTGTTGTTCCTAGCTGTACAAGGGCATTTACTATCTCATCAGTTGGATCAAGTTCCTGCAGTACTTTCCAGAATTTATTCTTTCCTATTCCAGCAAATTTTCCTGTGACATCTGCTCCTGATAGTGCATGAAATCCCGGTAGAGCTGCAGCTTTCCTTGGACCCAAGGCACTGTAGATGGGCTCAAGGGGTATCGCCCTAAGTTTTTGACCAGCCCCTGTTACAAAGGAAGAATTTGGACATAAACTGGGGTATCGTCTGATGGCAAGTACAAGCACATCGGTGTCTGGTGAGTGGATGTCTAGAGAGGTAGCACCATTTACAGAAGCATCAATGGAATGCAGAATAAGTTTGGTATCTGCTTCTTCTTGACTACTTGAGAGGTCAACTACTGCTCTATGTGTAGCTCTTGCCTTATTCCGCCAGGCAACCACAAGGGACTTTCCTATTGTTACATCATGTTGCAGTATCTTTTCAGCCAAATAGGCAGTTAATGCATCTTTCGTTGACACATGGGCAAGCAACTGCTGCATGCTTAGTTTGCCAATTGATGTGGAATCAGTAATATGATACGCCACTGCCCTGTTACCACCCAAACGCCTCTCACGGGTTGAAGCTTTCAGAGATTCTCCAGTGTCATAATGGTAAAACACCAAATGTACCTCGTCGTAGTCACCAAACTTCTGCCAGTGGCGTCCAATGAAGTGGTTTGCTCGGTCATGACAGGTTTTGATGCATTCTGGTTTGTCCAATGTTTGTAAATCAGCCATTGCATCGATGACAGCAACACACTTATAGTTGACTCCAGCTTGATCAACTCTTTGGTTATTATTTTCCTGGGGCACTGCTTCAACCTTTGGCAGGTTTTCTAGTATCAACATCAGGTCACTCTTCGATGTGGTGTGAAGGAGCGAACCATCGGCTGCAAACAACGACCTCGGTACTACAGAAAAATCATAGGTACCGACAGCTTGCTTAAGGTCAATATCTCTTGCTTTGGATACTACTAGTAAACGGGCAAACAGTGCCCGATCTTCCTGGAGTTCCACAATTTTGTCTTCACTTTTTGTCTGAGTTTTCATCGCACTTGACGACCACATCTGCAACTTCTGTTTCTTCATTGGCGCCCAAATGTTGACATTGTTTGTAATGATTCTATCTGAAACAAATTGAGCAAAACACTCCTCTCCAATCTGTGTTCTTCTGCAAATGTCATGTAGGGCTGCCATTCATTTATGTACCACTGGCAAATCCAAGTGTGCCTCTTTACAACACATTAAGCATCAAAACAGGATAGAAACCACCAAAGTAAGCTTTGTATGATGTTCAAAAGTTCCGTTAAGGTAAAAAATAAAGAAATTGAAATCCAAGATGGCCACCATCTGCAACACTTCCTATTTTGCCAACATGGATTTTCTTACTCCTTGGGACCAAAATAGTCTACCTCGGTAGGTGGCATGTTCTAATCATTTAAATACCACGGGTCTTTATATCACAACATAGTCCCCCTGACTATTTGAAGTGAGAGTTAATGCTGCTCTTGGTTTAGATCCATGTCGTGAAGGAAAACTATGACTTCCCTCAATCGCAAAATAAAGCTATGGCTTGGGTGGGCAGTTTTTTGGCAGTATAGAGACAGTGCAAAAAGTCGTCTCGGTAAGCAAAAACCTGAATTGTTTGTGCTTGAATTCAATAATGCCAGCAAAGAACCCATTATTATGGATGGATTAATTCCCCAACTTACTGTATATGATGTTTGACATATTTTTTTATGACTTGTCATCCCAGCTTCCATCAGGTGACACAATACGATACACGTTTACATCGAGAAACTTGGGGTCATACCCCAACCCTGAACCCCTGGGTTATGACTCATTTTTTTTATAACCTGCTAAAACCAGCTCGGGAACATCCCGAGTACAACCACCAGTTTTTAATGCATTCCATCTAGCAGTTCAAGAGAACATAGAAGACAAGAAATACATAAACAGTATCATATTATAGTGTGATAATTTCCCCACTTCCAGTACGACTGGTTTTCATGCAGATAATTGGCATGTTAGTAGGACTTGTAATACACCCTCACACCGGAGATGGTGCTACACGATACATATTTACAGAGAGAATTGGGATCCTTCCCCCACCCAGAACCCTGGGGGCTATGAATTTTTTTTATCACCTAAAACCTTCCTGGGCACACTCCGAGTGCAACCACCAGTTTTCAACTCGTTACATCAAGCAGCTTAAGAACGCATACTAGACTTGTTCACAGATGACTGTGCTCTGGTGGCTCATACACAGTCTGATTTGCAGCGCATAACAACCTCATTTGCTGATGCAGCACAATTGTTTGGGCTCATCACTAGTCTGAAGAAAACTGAAGTCCTCCACCAGCTAGCTCCACACCAAGCCTATTCACCATCGAGGATAACTATTGAGGCACCTGAGCTAAATGCCGTTCAACAGTTTTTTTTTTTTTTACAACTGAAATGGCCGCCAGTCTACCAGTCGGCCATCTTTGATCTGATCACATAATAAAGTGTGGTGCCCCTGTTTGCCATCATGTACTGTGCTTGTGCCAAATTTGAACAAAATCGCACCATGCAAGTCTGAGAAATGGTTGGGGACACATTTACGTAACAAAAGCGCTGCCAGTCGGTCATCTTGGTTCTGATCTCAAAAAAATGACTTGCATATGTAAGCCGTCATTACTTTTCTATGTGCCAAGTTTGAAAACATCGGTAAATGCTTGTCCGATAAATGGTTGAGGACGTGTTCAACATCACGTTTTTTTTGACAACTAAAATGGCCGCCAGTCGGCCATCTTTGATCACATCGTGAAACAAAATAATGTATACCATCATTTGTTGTTTTTATGCCAAGTATTAATAAAATTGGTCCATAGATGTCCGAGATATGGTTGCGGAAGCACACGCACAGAGATGAAAATTGAGACCAAATCCATAAGCCCCCTTTCAGACTAAGTTCAACGGGGGCGAAAAAAGATTGTAAGAGTCAGATAAATAAATGAATCCCGGGGTTTACTGCCATTTTACCCAGTGTTTATTACATCCCCCTATCGAACACGTTACATTAGTTATTTGTGCCTGTTGTCTGTGTCCTTTATGAGGTCCTTAAAAACAGTTAGTTTCTTCTTTGGAATGATTTTCTTCTTTTTTTGACTGCCAGGCAGACAGAGTAGAAATAGTATCTCACTCATCTCTGCCCATGTGCGATCGGGATTAATTCAGAGATAAAATACTGTTAAACGGCTGATTTGTCTTCCCATTCAAGTTACGATTTGTGTTCAAAATATATGCAACATTCAATTTAAATATGTTGTTCCTCGTTCATAAACTGACAATCATAAATTGATAAGACAGACGGACGGCCATGATCCAATTGCTGAACCACATTTTTCACTTCGCGTGCACGGCATAATTATATAAAGTATAGCAAGTATATGCCAGCTGCCCCATCGGTTAGCATTCAATTATGGACTATCAAGATCTTTCACAAAGAGAAGGAAATAATTTTCCTAACCAAAAGATTGCTGCTGAGATGGCACTGGCAAACCACCCAGTGTATTTATTGCCCAATAAACTTTAAGCAACACCTATTTCTCTGTTTAAGAGGCTTATTAAAGGTGCACTGTGCTCTCTATTCCTTTTGACCGCTTTGCACGACTTGTTTAGTCCATTGCTTTCTTAACAAGTGGAAAATGCAACCAACTTGAGATATTGGTTCAGATGCTCGATGCTTCCACCACAGTGGCCTTAAACTGGGGCTAGAAGCAAGACCACTCTACCCTGCCAAGCCTCATTTTACCCTTCAAGAATAATAAAAGGGTGGGTGGGGGGAGGTGGAAAAGGGAAGGATGCAGGCAAGAGGAACGTGAGAAATAGGGTTGGGGAGTAGTGGAGATAAAGGCATGAGGTTGTGGAAGGGGTGAAGAGGGTGAGCAGGGGTGGTCGAGAGGGGGGGGGGGAGTTGAGCGGGTATGGAGAACCTCTGAGCCTTTGTTCTCTGAGCCTATTTTTGTGCTTTTCACAACATTGCAAGGACTGCATTTTTTTGCATGTGATGTATCCCAAACACGAGTGCTGCATTTTCCTTGGATGCTGATTAATAAATATTCTCATTGGAAAGTTGTCATAAAACCTAACTTCGATTTGCAGTGTTACGATGGGAGCATGCAGTGCCAGTCCTAGGTATAAAGCATTATTCGTGAAATGAATACCTGATGAGGTTTGTAAGTAAACTGATAAGCAGCTTCCCTTTTGCAGCAACGATTAAAGGAGAGAATGTGTTTTTTTGTGGAAATCTCTCGTTAAATGTTTCATCAACATTGCCATTTGGAGCTCAATCAAGTGACTAGTATTTTGCAAACTTTGCAAGAGCTACGATTGCAATGAAACCAGTTTCATTAAATTTGTTTTATTTATTTATTTTTTCATCATTATTTTAATTTTCTGCAGCTACATATCCATGCCAACAAAAATTCTGAGCAATCTTGCATTATTGTCATCCTGAATGGTAATTGTAATCATTTCAAATTTTGAAAAAGTAAAACAAATGTAGGTTGTTGATCCCAAATCCCACATTTGTGGTGTCGGATATGTCCGCATAATGTTTGCCATCAAGCAATGTTCTGTGACTTTTATTTCATGTACATCCCTTTTTCACCAACGTTATTGTTTAATTATTCTCACATCCAGCAATAATTATTGTTATAATTATTATAGGGTTATAACCCATGAAGCTTTGCACATCATTTTATTGCATTTGCTCATGTTGTTTATGATGCAATCACTAAGACTAATAAGTGCAAGCTTTTCTCCATCGTACTTGCTCAAGATATTGAAAATCATTTATTAACATAATTGGACAACTCGCAATCACTTATTTATTTATCTTTTGCATACATAGTTGAGGTTTGGGGAAGAGCTAGTACATTGAATGGATCAGGACGTAACAGGACAAAAGGAATAGTAGAGAGAGGGAGGAAACATCAACAGTTGAGTTGGAGGCCAAGATAGAAGGAGACTTGGACAAACAAAGGGAAAAGGGAGGAATGGGAGGCGAAGGAAGCACGGGGTGGACAAGATGGATACAGAAGGAAGCTCTTTGGAAGGAAAAACTGGAAATTTGTAAGGAGGTGAGGGCTTTGGGTGGGATTAGCGAGGGTAGAAAAGATCATGATTTTGGAATGGGGATGATGTAAGATGGTGGTGAACATCTGTCTTGAAGACCTGGAGGGAAGAATGAGATTTAAGAGAATGTGGAAGTTGGTTCTCGCAACAAAACAGAGGAATAAATGAATGGAGGTAAACAGTGATACTGGATTTAGGTAGTAGCATCAGAAGGGGGTTGATGGTGTACCGTTTCCACCCTGCAGATACCTGGGGAAGGGGGTTGGCAGGGGTGGGGGTGGTATGTGGATAGGACGACCTGACATGGCAGGTGGATAGAAGTTCAGGTGTGCCAAAGAAGAAGGACTGTACAATGGAGAGTGCCCAGTTGGGAGCTGGCTTTGAAAGCCAACTTTGAAATGTGGTTTGCTTCAGAAAGATCATGGCTGAGAGTGAGACCCAGGAGTTTGAATGACTGAACTTCCTCAAGAGGAGTGTGAAGAAAGTAGATTGGAGGGTTTGCTAGATGGTCCATGAGGTGGGGGGGGAGGGAGAGGGAGAGATAGACAGATATATATATATATATATATATATATATATATATATATATATATATATATATATATATATATATATATATATATATATATATATATTAATAGGGTGCTTCTAAAAAATGAAAGTTTTTTTTTTAATGTGCAGAACCTGCCATTCAGTGAGGTTCCTACTAGAAATCATTGTGTTAAAATATTTTTTTCTTGAGTCAAGTTCTTGAACTTGCACAAGCGATGCAAAGTTGCACAAAGGGCATCAAAAACTGCCAAAAATGATTTTTTTTCCTCTTTTCACAGATCAATTAAAAGTTTATTTTGATATCATCTGAATTTACTGTTTTGAGGGTTTAATTAATATATTCGTATAATTAAATGCATTAAAATGATATTAAATATTGATGTGAAGAAATGAAAATCAGCTCATAAATTGCTAAATCGAAAAATAATGAAGTCCCAACTCAGTCCAAATTTCGGAAACGGAAAGTTTTCTTGTTGAAAGTTGCGCAATTGCACAGCAGTGAGCAGAGCCTTTCTTCATGCGTGCATGAATTAACGCGCAAGCTTGGCAAAAACTTGTAACTTTTCAATGTGTACTTACCACTCTGTAACATTTCCCACTTAACCATGATGTTTTTATCTTTTTTTCAGACCAGAAATTTCTGCATATTTTGGGGGTAATGGCCTCCAGAACTAGATCGAAAAAGGCCATTTGGCTGATTGGATCCC
Source organism: Eptatretus burgeri (assembly GCF_056783735.1). Classification (NCBI taxonomy): domain Eukaryota; kingdom Metazoa; phylum Chordata; class Myxini; order Myxiniformes; family Myxinidae; genus Eptatretus; species Eptatretus burgeri. The sequence continues at coordinate 63,692,154 of NC_140968.1, forward strand.
CTAATCCAACACTTCCTGGCCAGAAGCTTTCTTCTAAGGCCGAAGTTCTCCGCTTTTTTATGTTCCTTCATGTGGAAATGAATGAGACCCTAACTGCAAGTGTGAAATAAACATCACTAGAGCTAATGAACATCTGGTCCACAGAGGGGATTCCTACTAAGCACCTTCCTGATGTGGTAGTCCATGTGTGAAAATTACACACAACGTGGCAGGGTTTAAAGAAAAGCATCAATCGGAAGACTGCTACCAACATAGAGAAACAAGACAATTTCAAGGCCGACCTGGATGAGCTGTTTGACATAGCTCACGCTGATGCTATGAATCTTATAAAAATCGATGAGGACAAGGAGTTTCTTGCTTCTCAACGTGAAAAGGGGCGTCCAGGAAAGATCGGGAGTCTTGACTACAAGACTGCTAGGACTTCAGAGAAAATTATGAAACGTAAGGATGAAGAGAAAAAGAGGAAACAGAAGGCGCTTTTGGAGATGGCCGCAACTTCTGAAACAGCCAACCTCCAGTCTTCCTCCTCCTCCAGCTCTACTGAATCTAGTCCAAGTCGACAACCATCTTCTTCCATCCATCCAACCACCTGTGATTCCCAGCCTCCGAAGAGAAAACGTGGGACAACTGGATTAACATCTGAAGTAACTGAGGCCCTGGATAGAACTCTCCTTAGCGATCGTTGTGCAAGTCGGGTTCTTATTCCATTTGCCAAGCAATTGGGACAAGACATCAATAAACTTTCTCTCAGTCCAAGTGCCATTCGTGCCGCTCGTGTTAAGCACCGGAAGCAATGCGCTGAAGAGATAAAGCAGAGCTTTAAGATTGACACACCCCTGGTAGTCCACTGGGATTCCAAGCTGATGCCAGACCTAACTGGAAGAGACAAAGTTGACAGGCTGCCAATTCTGGTCACTGGGAATGGTGTGTCAAAAATCCTGGCAATTCTGATGCTGAAAGACTCCAAGGCGGAAGAAACAGCCGTGGTCATCTTTTCAACAGTTAAGGAGTGGAACCTGATTGGACGTGTCAAAGGGATGTGTTTTGACACGACAGCTGTTAATACTGGAATCCGGGGTGGGGTCTGTGTTCGTATTGAAAACATCCTTGATCATCAACTTCTTTATTTTGCGTGTCGGCATCATGTCTTAGAACTTGTTTTGGAAGCAATTTACTCTTCTTCGGTCGATGAAGCATCCCGAGGGCCAGACATCACCTTATTCCAAACCTTCCGGGACTGCTGGCCCCATTTTAATTTCACGCAGTAATTGACTGCTGCTGATGATGCAAGCACAGCCACCGATATCCATCCATGGGCCAATTCTGTCATTCAGCATACCCAAGAGCTTCTGAAGCAGAAGCATCCCCGAGACGACCACAAAGAACTTCTCCAACTGACGATCATTTTCCTTGGAGGCGTCCCTTCTGGACATCAGGTTCCAACATTCAGGGCACCTGGCGCCGTTCACTGAGCGCGTTGGATGGCTCGTGCAATTTACTGCTTCAAGATCTGGATGTTTCAAGGGCAGTTCTCGGATTTTCTCACTAAACGTGCGTCATCATCCCGCAGTACATGTCGCACAGAACGCCTGTTTAGCGGGATCAAGCAGGTCTGTCTTTTTGTTGCTAAGCACTATATCAGGGCCTGGTTCGACGCTCGAAATGCTGCTTCCGTGCCAAAGAATGACCTCTAGCTCCTTCAAGCCCTCCATTCCTTGAATCATGCTGCATACAAAACAATGAGCCGCCATCTGTGGTATCTGAGCGAAGTTAACGTCGGCCTTGCACTCTTTGATGACAACTTAGATTCGGCAGAAAAGATCGCCATGGTAATAAACATGAAGGACGTGGAGGGTTCAGAGGATCCATCTCGACGAGTCTGGCTTCCCAATCCAGAGGGAAAGAAGCTGTCTGACCTCTGCTCCTCCCAAACTAAAAATCTCTTTACGCTCCTTGAGCTGCCAGAAGACTTTCTCGAGGAAAAGGATCCATCAAACTGGAAGAGCTTTGAATCCTACGTCAAAGCAAAGCAGAGGGTTGACTCTTTGAACGTCGTGAATGATGCGGCCGAAAGAGGCGTCGCCCTCATCCAAGATTTCACGAAAACTGGTCGAACAAGAGATGAAGCTCAAGTGCAGTACCTTGCTCAAGTGATGGAGGATGACCGACGGAAATACCCAAAGGCCTCAAAGGAAACTTTGATTTTATAAAGGGTCAAATATATATATATATATATATATATATATATATATATATATATATATATATATATATATATATATATACATACATACATACATACATACATACATACATACATACATACATACATGCATACATACATAGTAGCTTATTTACTTTTCAGGATAATTTTTTTTAATTGTTTTCATCAAAAGAGATTTTCATTTTAATTTAGCCATGTTGTACTAATGGAGAAGGATGTCAAGTGCCTGCGCAAGTCCTAAATATTATTTAATCTTCATAAAACTTGGAAGATTTTAGTTTTTCATGAAACCTCACCATTTGGAAGGTTCTGCAAACTTCTATTGCACATTTGAATTTTTACCATAGTAGCTAAAAGCGCCCTATATATACATATATATATATATATATATATATATATATATATATATATATATATCTATATATGTATGTATTTGAAGATATAACGAACTTTGTATATATATATATATATATATATATATATATATATATATATATATATATATATATATATATATGATATATTCTAAGTGTTTGACCAGCTTGTGATTTTGTCAAGGTCTGAAGTGAGGGAAGAGGCTGCAGTCTTCCTGTCTGAAGGATGAGGGATGTCACAGGAGAGGGTGGAGTCATCAGCAAATAGATAAAGAGCAAATTCAGGAAAGAGAAAAAAGTGGATATTCCAGAGATCAGTGAGATCATTGATGAAGATCATGAAAAGGACTGGGACCAGAACACTGCCTGAAGACATTCCAGCCTTGACAGGGAGACAAAATTAAATGGATTATGATGACAGCCACACATTGGTTACAAGAGTAGAGGAAGTCAGTGAGCCAAGTGTTGAGTTGGCTTTGGATGCCAAGGCAGAGAGTTTGGAGACCAAGTTAGGATGCCAGACTGTATTAAAAGCATGAGTTATGTCGAGCGAGAGGGCCCTGATCTCATGTTTGACATTGAGGGCCTCCATCAATTGTTGGGTGAGTTGAAGCAGCATGTCCAAGGTTCCTGGTCTGAAACCAAATTGGTGATCTGAGATGAGGCTGCTGGAGAAAAGGAAGGATTTCATATCAAGTGTGATGATGGATTCCTTGACCATGCTGATGATTGGACAAATGCTGAAAGGTCTATCGTTCAGAGGATTGGTTTTTGCACCTTTTTTGTAATGCAGTGATGTTGGCTGATTTTCCAAGCTGATAGAAGATGACCTTGGCCCTGGGGCAAATGACAGGGTGAAAAGAGCATCGAGAGGATGTGCAAGAGCAGAAGAGCTGTAAGACAATTTTTTAGGACACATGAGCTGATGCCGTTCAGTCCAATTGCAGAGTCAGAGTTGAGGGTTGAAAGAACCTTCTCCACTTTCTCGGTTACAAAAGACACAGAGTCCAGGAACAGTTGGGTATGAGAGAGAAGGGTGGGTACCGAGAGTGAGGGGTTGGGGGCACAAGATGTGGAAGCAAACACAAAATTGAGGCATTCGGCCTTCTCACGAGCAGTCGGCTGTGGTTCCATTTGAAGAGAGTGAAGGAAAGAAGGGAAACATAGCCTCGAGACAGACTTAAGGTTTTAGAGGAGGGAGACAAGTTTGAAAGTTCATTCTTGACGTTGGACAGATATTGTTTTCTTTCTCTCCTGAGAGTAGACACACACTTGTTGTGGACTTTTTTTGAATGCACTGAGATTGCCTTCTGCCAGATTTGCCTTCTAGGTAGAGAAGGCAAGTTGCTTCAGAGTAACTGCCGCACCATAGGATTTAGTGTACCATGAGTGGGAAGAATGGAAGGATAATTGAAGACAAGATGGGATGAATCTGTGCATCAGAGAGAGCAGGTTTCTGTGGAAGAATTCCCAGGCTGACTTAACATCAGGGGCCGTAGACATGGGACACCAATCCTGAAGAGAGATAGCTGCTTGCAGTCCCTGCCAATCTGCCTGAGTGAACTGGCTGCCAGACTCACCCTCGCTGTGGCACCTCTCAGAAAATAGCCAGAGAGATGTTGACTTTCACAAGCATATGATCAGAAGAACCAATTGGAGTAGAGGAAGAACAGGAGATATATGCAGGGAAGTGAGTCATCACAAAGTCCAGAAGTCAGGATTTGTCATTGGGAGAAATACAGATGAGAAAGCTTACAGATTAAGTCAGTCCCATGGAGTCACAGAAATCCTTTGCAGTCCATGTGGGGTGCAGTATAAGGTTTGAGTGTGGAGGGTGTGAGGAATGGTTTGAGTGAGTGGTGCATGGGAAGGCTTGAGAGAGATGGAGAAGGAGGAAGCATTAAGTGGTGGGTGAGGAGAAAGCATTGAGAGCATGGGGTGAGGAGGGATGCAGAAAGGGGGGACATGAAGCTTTGAGGGGGTGGAGTGGGATGGAAGGGGAAGGAGGGGACATGGTGTGGAGTAATGCTGATTCCAAATTTCAAACTTTGACAAACAGAGATAAAGATCATGGGATGGGAGATAAGATTTTTTTGTCGAAGGCATGGAGAAACGTGGTGCTGTATGTGCGGGAGGATGGTTGGTGGACCAATGGTTGGTGGACCGAAAATAATCTTTGTGAAGAAGAAGAAAAATAAATTGCATTGAAAAAGAACAATACAAAACAAATTTAAGAGAAGTAGAGGTACATTCAAAGTCCACCACCCCCATGCCAAATAAATAAATAACATATCCTCCAGTACGTGACATTGCAGAGGCGCCTTCGGCACCCGGCGATGCCGCTGTGCAGCAATCACATGGACACTGAATTGGGAGGGAGAAGTGTACAATAATTGATTGATTAATTGCGTAATTAAAAGATATAAATAAGAATCGTAAAATAATTAATTTCTTAATCAATTGGCTAAAAGCATACCGAAACCACCATTGTTTCATCTGAATCTGAAACTTTTTGAAAATCAAAAAAAATCAAAAATACCCTTTGTAGCCAAATCACTTGGTCATTGTCATATCCAAATATCGGCTTCCTCACTCAACATATGCCTGAGATATTGCCAGCATGAGAAATAAACAAAATAAGTAGTTAATAAATCGATAATAATTCAGTAATTAATCAATTAATTCATCAATCAAAAAAATAAAAAACAAGTGGTGCCAGACACAACAAATCCCGCCCATTTAAGGCATAAAGTTATTTTGGGGATCAAATTTAAATTTGATACATCCTTAACCTGAATGTTGATTATAAGGAATAGAATAAGGAATATTTTAGTCTTAGTTTGAAGTCAATGGAACCATTTTTGACGAAGTTATGACCGTAAAATGATTTTGACCTTTTTGTGACCTGACCTTGACCTTTGACCTAATTGGACCCAAAAGTTAATGGTGTCGTCCGAGGTTCATTACCCACCTTTGCATACAATTTGACTGTTTGAACCAGCCATTTTCCCGTAAAGTTGTATGTTCGTAACCATGTTTTAGTTTTAATGGAAAATTTGTAATTTTGACCGATGACCATGACCCCCAAAACTTCGGACCCTACTGGTCTTCACAAATATGCATTTTTCACTATAGGAATGGGTAGGATTATAAGTGACAAATAGAATAAGGTTCACTATAAGCTTAGTTTCAAGTAAATCAGATCATTTTTGACGAAGTTATGAGCGAAAAACGATTTTGATCTTTTCGTGACCTTGACCTTGACCTTTGATCCAATTGGAACCAAAAGTTAATGGGGTCGTCCAAGGTTCATTGCCCACCTGTGGATTAAATTTGATCGTGTTTGCTAAAGCCGTTTTGCCGTAAAGTTGCTAACAGACAGACAGACAGACAAACAAACAAGCCGGTAGGCGGACATGGGTAGTCGGCTGTTGCTAGGCAACGGAGGGGTCCATAGCAACGGTTCTTTCTCACACATAACTAGGCCATACCATAAACCTACCATACCAGTTTCATGTATATCTGACTCATTGTCTCTGAGATATAACGAACTTCGTTTTTTTATTGTTTTCGACCAAGGTTCATTCAAAGTCTATCTTCTTCGACAGTTTTCATCGGATCCGTCCGGCTGGAAATTTTTGACAATATGGCTGAATGTACTGCCCACAGTCACTCGTGGCCCAATTTTTGTTTTTCGAAAAAATAAATTTTTAATGATTTTTCAAAATTTCAAAGTTCCGTTGCTAGGCAACGGTGGTGTCCAGAGCAACGGTTCTCATTTGCACACAACTCTGTCATGGTATGAACCTACCAACCAAGTTTCATCGAAATCGCCATTGTATTAACGGAGCACTGGACCGAACAGACATAAATACCGACAAGCCAGTAGGCGGACATGGGTAGTCGACTACCCAATAGAACCTGAAGCGATGGGCCCGTTCGATGGGGAATGACCTGAGAATTAAGCACAAGAAAATTCACGATTCGAGCTTCAAGGGTTAATGCTGCAGATTGTTTTTTCGTTAAAATACCCCCACATTTAGAGGTTTTTCGGCCGTTGCCTTGCAACGGAGCGTTCATAGCAACGGTTCTTTCTCACACATAACTCGGACATACCATGAACCTACCATAGCAGTTTCATGTATATCTGACTCATAGTCTCTGAGATATAACGAAATTCGTTTTTTTATTGTTTTCGACCAGGGTTCATTCAAAGTCTATCTTCTCTGACAGTTTTCATAGGATCCGTCCGGCTGGAAATTTTTGACAATATGGCTGAATGTACTGCCCACAGTCGCTCGGGACCCGATTTTTGATTTTCGACAAAAATAAATTTTTTATGATTTTTCAAAAATTCCAAAGTCCCTTTGCGAGGCAACGGTGGTGTCCATAGCAACGGTTCTCATTTGCACACAACTGGGTCATGGTATGAACCTACCAACCAAGTTTCATCGAAATCGCCATTGTAATAACTGAAATCGCCATTTTAAATACTGATAATAAGGGTAGAACAAATCTCAAAAAAAAAAATATTGGAATTTTTTTTTTCCGACTAGATTAGTGGTTCTCAAAGTGGTCCCTACCGCCCCCCAGTGGGCGCTGGGAACTTTCAGGGGGGCGCTCCAGACTCCACGAGTGGTAGGGGGGCGCTGGCAATGATTTGGGGGGCACTGGCGATTTAGAGGAGCAGCGGCGATTAGGAGTGCTCATTGGGCTTCCTGCAGTCTGAACAGGTTACCCGGCGCCATTCGGCAAATTGGCCATACAATGCCCGTTGCGGTCCTCGTTTGCCGTGGTGCCATCCAGAGAGAAATTAAAGACAGGAAATGGGATAGGTCGGCCTTTTTGTAAATAATGAACACATTTTAAAATATATTTATTCTGAAAATCATTAAGTTCTTCAAGCATATTACAGCCTTGTTTACCAACAATGCAAGTCAGTTTTTTTTTTTAATACACACATGGTGTGAATACCATATACATGTGTTATGATCTGGCAGCGCAATTCCCAGCGAGGAGCGAGTACTGAGGCGGCGCGGCATTGTGTTTTAGGCGCGCGCTGTTGTAGCTACCGTTGTAAATGTGAAGAATTTTTTTTTTGACACGCAGGGTGAAAATCGATGCGTGCTGACCAGAGACCAGAAATATATAATTACTATCTGAAACTCCGTCACAGACGGTGACCTCCTCTCGTCTCGATGACCTCCTCTTGTCGATGACCTCCTCTTGAAGCCAACTCCAAACTCCAGACTCCAGACTCACACAGCAGCCAGGTCATCTCGGTTCCAGCAGATTGCCGCCTAACCCTCAGGCTCAGTTTCCTCTCCCTCTCCCTTCACAATCACCACATGAGCCCAATATGCCAACCAGTGGCGGCTCTTGTAAGAGCCGCATCCCAGTCGATGTACTCCATGGCCTTACCTAATGAGGCCGACAAAACGTCCTTGTACACGACATTTTTGGTGTACACTACTCGTCAGGAAGAAGTCCCCTGATTTGTGCACGTGTCTACAGCTTGACGTACAAACACCGTGTCAAAACTTCTCAGCTCATAGGACCGACAAAAACGTAACGTGATGCCATCGCGAGGAGGAGCACAAAATTGGTCCTTCAGTATTAATATATAGATACAATGTTTCTTGTTACATTTTTGGTGTCAAATTCACATTCTGAGCTAGTCAGCATGTGTAGAAGAGGGTTTTACATTGCAGACGCTATTTTCGCGCAGTGCAATTACACCTCTCAGCGGTGACGTCACACGTCACCATGTAAACGAATGTAAAACGAAAAGTGTTTGTTCTGCTTCAGAGTTGAAGTTTCACTCTTGCCACTATGTGCGATGCACTCTTACAGGTACGAAGTTTCTTTCAGTCCAGGTCACAGTACCGAGAAAAACGCGACGCGACCGCTAGGAGGAGCACAAAATTGGTCCTTCAGTATTAATATATCGATTGTTTGGCCTTATCACTGGTGTTAGTCTCTCGACATCTTGGCGTATTGATTTCGTTATTCAAAAAAAGCTTCATGTCCGGTCGGTTTCAAGATGTCGGCCTCAAAGAAAAAGTGCCGTTAGTATTCCGTTGAATACATTAAGTATGGATTCATTCCATCCCTGACGAACACGCAGTTACCAATGTGTTTGTTGTGTGGTATCACGCTGTCCAATGAAGCAATGAAACCATCTCGACTGAGCGAGCACCTGAGTAAAAAGCACAGTGATAAGGCTCGCACAGAGGTCAGCTATTTCCAATCGCTGAAAGAGAAATTTGAGAAGCGATCCACGGTAACGACAATGTTCAAAGCCAGCCGAAAACTCATGGATAAAGGACTGGAAGCGTCGTACAAGCTGTCATTGCTCATCGCCAGATCTGGAAAACCGTATTCAATCGGCGAACAGTTGATCAAACCGGCTGTTGGGGAAGTGATAAAAACTGTTATGGGCCAGGATCTGTATCCAGTTCTCTCGTCGATTGCGCTCAGCAATGATTCCGTGGCCAGGCGGATTGATGAAATGTCATCAGATGTAGAAGATAAGGTGTGTTGTGAGCTGAGAAGCATGCACTTCGCCATCCAGCTGGATGAGTCCACTTTGCGTGACAGTGAAGCTCTGTTACTCTGCTATGTTCGCTTCATCCGTGATCAGGAAATGTTGGACAAAATTGTTGTTTACCCGCTCTCTCCAGACCGATACGAAGGGTTCTTCCATCTTCCAAACGTTGGAGAAGTACTTTACTGATAACATACCGATGGAGAACATTCTCACTTGCGCGATGGACGGGGCACCAGCGATGGTTGGCCGCCAGCGTGGTTTTATTGCGCTTCTGAAGAACCAGGTACAGTCCGTGTTCAACATTCACTGTGTCGTGCACCGCCAGCATCTTGTAGCAAAAGCTCTCAGCACCAGACTTCATACATCACTCCAAATAGTAATCAAAGCAGTGAATAAAATCAAGGTGTTGTCTCTGCATGATCGGCTGTTTCGTCAGCTTTGCCAGGAGAATGATGAACCATTCAAGAGGCTCTTGTTGCATACCGAAGTTCGATGGTTATCCAAAGGCACTTGTTTGACCCGTTTCCATGCCCTCTTCTCGACAGTGGTCGAGTTTCTGTCGGAAATTGATACAGAGTTATTGGAGAAAGTGAATGTGATTGAACATGATATGGCTTACCTCACGGACATATTCAATATACTGAATGATGTCAACAAACAACTCCAGGGTGACTATATGATGCTGATTAAAGCAAAGAAAGTGATCGGCACGTTCGTAACCAAGGCGACTCTGCACAGGGAAACCCTCGGCCGCAGAGATATGTACCACTTTCCCCTGTTGGCAAAGGAAACTGCTGTTTCTGATGAAGAGCTGCTTGTTTATTGCAATCACCTTGAGAAGATTCGTGGAGATATGGAGCAGCGTTTCAGAGACATGCTAGAACTGTCGGTGCCAGCATGGGTGATCAACCCATTCAAATGTGACATTCGAGATGTGAAGCGCGAATTACAGGACAAAATTATCAACTTGTGGAATGATGATGAGGCGAAGGCAAGATTCTCACAGCATAAATACGGCAAATTCTGGATTCTGGAGTGGGGCAAATACCCCGCAATGTGGACAGAGGCAGAACTGCTGCTGATGGCGTTCCCCACATCATACCTCGTTGAAAGAGGGTTCAGCACTGTGATGGTGCTGCTGACCAAGTATCGAAACCACCTTGACATTACCAAGAGGGGCGATCTGCATCTCTACCTCACTGAGATGGAGGCAGACGTTCTTAATCTCACAGTGAGTCACCAGGCCCACCCTTCACACTAACGGTATTTGGGCCTTTGATAACAGATTCCCAGTTTGCCTCACCTGGACCTGTTCTGCTGAAACATTGTAGGTAGTGCAAAATAAAATAGAAAAGTAAAGGAAAATAAAGTAAAATATTATTCAGAAAATATTTGGCTTCTGTTATTTTTGCTTCCTATCTACATAATTTCGGACTATCCTATTGCCAACTGGGTGTCTGACCACGAACGATAGGACAAGGGGGCATTGGGCCGGTCCAAGAGGGCAGAAGGGGGCGGTAGTCAAAAAAAGTTTGAGAACCACTTGACTAGATCGACTACCCCCAAATGTTTTTTTTATCGACTACATCGACTACCCAACAAACATATCGACGGAAACACTGATAATAAGGGTAGAAAAAAAATCTCATTTTTTTTTTTATCGACGACCCAACAAACAGACAAACAAACCGGACGATTACAATATCCCGCTCCCTCCCTCCGGGGGGCGGGATAACAAGTGTTTTTGCAAAAGCACCAGTGCCTGAGCACCAGCATCCAGAGCAGTCAGGCTTTACACCAAAGAGGTCAACGAACGACCGTATCCTTGCTCTTCGGGTCCTCACCGAACGCAGACGAGAGTTTCGGCAGGAGCTGCTTGCAGCCTATGTTAATCTCTGTAAAGCGTTCGATTCAGTGAATCGGGATGCCCTCTGGAGGATTGTAGGTCTTCGTGGGGTGCAACCAAAACTGATCGATCTGATGTCTGAACTCTACTCTGGCACTGAGAGTGCTGTGAGATGTGGTGGTGCCATCTGTGACTTATTTCCAGTTATTACTGGAGTTTGACAGGTTGTGTACTGGCCCCCACACTTTTCAGCACTTGTATGGACTGGATTCTAGGGAGGATGTCAGAGAGATCAAGCTGCGGTGCATCGTTTGGGAATGTCAAGATATCTGACCTTGATTTTGCAGATGATGCAGTCATCTTTGCGGAGACTTTAGATATCCTTTTGGGGCCCTCGAGTTGCTGAATGAGGAGTCAGAGCCGCTAGGATTATTGGTTTCCTGGGTCAAAACTAAGATCCAGGCTTTCAATGACATCTTGGATGCTGCTGTCCTGTCTGTGCCTGTTTGTGGTGAGCATGTTGAGGTCGTGGAGAGATTCACTTACATTGGCAGTGATATTCATGTCTCTGCTGGCTGTGAGTCAGAGGTCAATAGACGTCTGGGTCTGGCCTGGGGAGTCATGGATTCACTGGATAATGGGGTGTGGTGCTGCCGGTACCTGTGCGGAAGGACGAAAGTCCGAGTCTTCAGGTCCTTGGTGCTTCCAGTCTTGCTCTATGGATGCGAGACTTGGACTCTGACCAAGGATCTGAGATGGAGACTTAATTCCTTTGGTACCAGGTCTCTTCGGAGAATTCTTGGCTATCGCTGGTCTTACTTTGTGACCAACGAGCGGTTGCTGAGAGAGACTCAGATGAGATTTGTTACCTGCATAGTCTGTGAGCGTCAGCTGCGGCTGTATGGACATGTGGCTCGTTTTCCTGACGCTGATCCTGCTCACCAGATTCTTTCAGCGAGTGAGTCTCCTGAGTGGAGGAGGCCAATGAGCCGGCCACATACCTCGTGGTTGCAGCACGTTGATCGGTATCTCAAGGAGATGGGGATGGGCCAGGCATTTGCCTGGGGGATGGCCAGACGGAGGCCCCTGCAGTTCCGGCGGAAAGTGGATGCAGCGACGCACTGCTCTGGTGCATGCTCCCATACCTGACCTGACCTGACATCTTCACTTTTGTCCCCAAATTTCAGCTTCCTAGATCAAAGGATGGATTGAGGACAAACAAAATAACCAACAAACAAATAAAAAGTCACCCGCAGGGTGACCCGTATCTTTCCAAAAGGTGACCACGTGTGACTTCTTTCAGGTCACACTGAGGTGAACAGAGCTGCTATCCACCAGGAGCGACTCCTTGAGGAATATCTGCCTACGAGAGATTCCGATGAGAATCGTTCTACAGAGTAACCATGAAAAATATGCGTTTGCCTCATAACGTCACCAAATGACGTCATAATGTCTCAAGCTTGACATATCTAGAAAGCACTCATCGAGGTGTTCAATTTGAGGTACTACACGATATGGTTCCTAAAACTTGAAAATTTGACCTTGGGGTCAAATATGTTTGACCTCAGGCGCTAACCATGAAGGTCACGGCCAATCGCCACCAAAAATTAATCAGCTGAGCGCCAGACCATGAACTATATTCCCATGAAGTTTGAAGACGATCCAATCAAAATTACTCAAAAAATAAGGGTTTCGTCGACTCCCCTGATTTGCGACAAAGTGACCTTGACCTTTGACCTTGACGTTCAAAATTTTGTGCACTGAAAGGGACCTCTATGTCCTCTGATATGCGAAGCTACAAAAATTTCCAATGATTACTGTGCTCTGCAGAATTTTTTATACGTGATTACAGACAAACAAACAAACAAACAAACAAACAAAAAAAAAACATACAAGCTGACCAACATATCTTGCAAAAACTTCGTTTTGGCAAGATAATGAAAAATTGGCTTAGCACGACACTTGGCGAATTAGTTGACCTTTCCGTGTGGTGGTCCAAGCTGTAATGCCATGGAATGTGTGGTGTTTATTTGTTTGTACATTAATAAAATGACGCGACGTCACAAATAACAATTACCAGGTGCGCGTTGTCATGGTAAGGTCAGCAGATTGAAAATTTTCACAACTCATTTAAAGCCACCATGTGACATTCAACAACTTATCATCGGTGCTTGTTGCCTCCATTCTGATCGTAGAAAATATTTGAAAATACCTAGGAACATTGCTTTTCAACCAGCTTTACGATCCCGTTATCAGGTTTGAAATATGTTGTAAAACAAAAATATGTATTTTATATTTGTGTTTTTCATGTTTTGGGTGACCCTGACCTTGACCTTGGGTCAATTTCAATCAAACTTTGTTCACATGTTAATATTACATGCATAAATAGACAGTATAAGTTTCAATATAATAAGTGTAAAACTGTTTGAGAAATAGCCATGTGTAATTCACAAAATTCCCCATTGGTTTATAATGGGCGATAATATAAAATGATGCAGAATCCACATCCTGATCTTGAACATCACCAAAAGTCACATATCTTTTTGCACTGTGGATTTCTATCAGCTGTTAAAATTTCATCCAAATCGGTTAAGAATTGTGACCTGTAGAATGAATAGAATTTTTTTTTAAATCACGCTAATAGCAAAAAACTTTGACGTCATACGCTTGCGAAAACTGTGCATAATTTGTACTAACATGCACATTAAAACATTTAGATATTCCATTGAAGTTTGTTTTGGCGGCAACAGGAAGTCGCTAGGACTTCCAGTAAATGAGTTAGGTTCAAAAGCTTGTTTTAACCTTTTTTTGACGTAACGTCGTGACGTTAGTGTGCGATTATGACGTGATTTGATCCCAGACTATTTCAGCAAGATTGGCTATCACGTATTAAAATTTGAAAACGATTGCTTCAGTAGTTTCGGCTGCACACAAGCATATATATTTTTTCAAATGACGTCAATAGGCAAAACTTTGACGTCATACGCTTGCGAAAACTATGCATAATTTGTAATAAGATGCATTTAGTTATCATTTAGACATTTGAATGAAGTTTAATTTGACATCAACCGGAAGTCGTAGCGACTTCCGGTCACTGAGTTATGTCCAAAAATGTATTTTCACGTTGTGTGACGTCACGTCGTGACGTTTAGTCCGATTAAGATGGGGTTTGAACGCGGACCGTCTCAGGTGGATTGCCTATCAGGTGTAAAAATTTAAGAACGACTGGTCCAGCTGTTTGGGGCCGTAGACGAACGGACAAACAAACAAACCAACAAACGGAACAGACCAACATACTTGACAAAATCGAAGATTTCGCCAAGTAACAAACAAGAAGACGTCATGCAGAGCACGATACTTGCAAAATCCATGAAACAAATTTGACTAAAAAATATTTTGTGGTAGAATTCAGTAACCTGAAAATCCTATTCAAATTTCAGGCCAATCAGATGAAAATTGAGGATTTTAGAAATGCCACCTTACTTGTTGACCTTTTGGTCTATGTGGACCTCAAAAATAATTGGCTGGTTAAATTCAGTGACGTGAAATATAAATCCTCTTCAAATTTAAAGTCAATCACATGAAAATTGAGGATTTTAGAAATACCACCTTAGTTGTTCAACTTGAGCCTTTTGGTGTATGTTGACCTCAAAAATAATTGTTTTTTTTAATTCAGTGACCTGAAGTAAAAATCCTCTTGAAATTTCTAGTCAATCATATGAAAATTGAGGATTTTAGAAATCCCACCTAAGTTGTTGACCTTCGGCGTATGCTGACCTTTTGACCTCAAAAGAAATAGCTTTCTTATGTATGCCAAACTCTCCCATGTGGTGAAGTTTCATGAAGATTGGTTTAAAATTGTGACCTGTAGGCGACAAATAGACAAGCCGGGAAGTGGCCATGAGTCGCCGAGCATCCGATGACCTTTGACCCCTGCTCTGAGTTAATCTAGTACTAAGTACTTCCGAAATTGCAATCGAATCGGTTAACCCGTGTATGAGCAAGGGGGGATTTGAATGGTCATTTTGCCCGAAAAATGCACTCATTGACCATTGACCCCTGACATAGCCGAGATATGTCAATATGTTCGGAAGCAGAGTTGTATTACTCATTGTGTGCTATGTACCTATGAACTTTCATTCGTATCGGTTAACCCGTGTAGGAGCAAGGGGGCTTTGAATGGTCATTTTGACCGAAAAATGCACTCATTGACCATTGACCCCTGACATAGCCGAGATAGGTCAATATGTTCTGAAGCAAAGTTGTAGTACTCATTGAGTACAATGTACCAATGAACTTTCATTCGTATCGGTTAATCCGTGTTGGTGCAAGGGTGCCTTGAATGGTAATTTCACCCGAAAAATGCATTTATTGACCTTTGACCGCTGACCTACTCGAGATAGGTCATTTTGCAAATGAGCAAAGTTGTAGTACTCATGACGGTCTATAAGCATGTAAAGATTCATTCAATTCGGTTTAACCGTCTTGGAGCGAGTGTACTTTGAATTTTCAGCAGGAATGCACAAAGGCCCTTGGACACCCAAGTTGAGAGGGTTGTCATTTGGAAACTATAAGATATAGAACAAAATGGATGCCAAATAGCGGATAGAGGATCACCTTAAGATTATGCACACCAAATCTCATCGGGTTCCATTTACTGATAAATACTCGGTATCAATTTGAATGAAAAGTACCAAAAATGCGGTTTGATATCGGAAATCCCCAAAGTTCGAGGGGGTGCTGTGAGTGAACAAAGATATAAATCGAAAATCCGGCTCAATTGTTTGTGCACAATGCATTCCAGATGATTAGTGTGAATTTTCATGACCATCTAACCATAACCCTAGCAGGAGTAGCATTTGGCGCGAAGGCACCTCCAGCTCTCGCATATTATCGATTTTTGCACTAATTGACCTTTGACCCCTGACCTAAGCAATATCGGTCAATATGTCCTGATGCAAAGTTGTAGCACTCATTGCATGCTATGAACCTGCAAAGTTTCATTCGGATCGATGCACTCACCTGGTCGCTAGGGGACCTTCAATTTTCGCCAATTTTTGGGCATACCCCATTTGCGGGTAAACCATTCCATATATCTCTAAAAACGGAATATATTTGGTAGAGCATCACCTGTAGATCATTCGTACTAAATTTCATAAGCCGACGTGGGATAATGCCTTTCGGAATTGATTTCGCGTGAACGGTACCGATTTTGAAGGTTTTTCGGTTGTTGCTCGGGAACCAAAGTGTCCCTAGCAACCATCACAATTTCCAAAGCACTAGGTCATAAGATGTACCTACCACCCGAGTTTCGTCAAAATTGGCCCACGTTTACTACCAATTATGCTGATGACAAATGAACAAACATCCAAACAAACAGACAGAATTACTGACAATCAGGGTCACGTATTTCGGCGACCCAACAGAATAACAAAATCGACTGACCAATATACTTGAAAAATCTTAGATTTTGCAAGGAACAAACAAATGGAGGAAAAACTGAGTACTCCCTTCCTTCGGCGCCAAGCAATGATGTCATGCATCGCCTTGATATGGAATTTGGAAAGAGCGGTGTACAAAAAACACAATTAATTTGTTTCAGAAACTTAGCTTCAGTGAGGTCGAAATGGGAGATGCATATTTGAGCAGGACCTACCAAAATCCAACTTAAGAGTGACAATTGCATGGAATTTCCATGGGCCATATGTCAGGAGATTGTAAATTGGGAATAGAAGGTAGGTTGGATTGAGGAAAAAATATGATTGAAGAGAATGTGGAAGTTGGTTCCACAGGTGAGGAAACGGGAGAATGAACAAGTGAAGGTGAGTGATTCTGCTCACCTCCTGCCATTCTTTAACATCATTTAACAAACACGTTTGAAATAAAGTGAGTCAGAGAAATGATGAGATAGAGTAGATATGTATAAAATAGTGCTGAGACTTGATGGCATAATAGTTCGAGGATCACCTCTGAGTCTTGGAGGTTGGTGGTTCGAACCACCTCTGAGTCATGCCAAAGACTTTAAAAAATGATATGTGCTGCTTCCTTGCTTGACACTTAACATTGAAAAGGACGAGGCAGCCCGTTGGTCCATTCGACCAAATTTTCATTGGTCTTCATGGCTTTGGGCATTTTTGCTGGTCTGAATAAAAATAACAGGTTTCCCAGCCTGGAAGCCTTTTAACTCTAATAATAATTTGAGGTATTTTAGGGTCTTGGTGGTCTTAAGGGTCTTCGGGGCCTTAACGGTTCTTCAAAGGACGAAGGGGTCTCAGCAGTCTAAAGGGTCAAGAAGTGCAGTACATAATTAATAGACACAAAAAGCATTCCTCTCTCTTTCTTTCTTTCTCTCTTTCTTTCTCTTTCTTTCTCTCCCTCTCCCTCTCCCTCTCCCTCTCGCTCCCTTTCTCTCAAGTGCAGTCAATTAAAGACGCACATCGTAACCCCGAAGGGCCAGAATGGATGGTCATACAATTGGACCACTCCTCAATAGGAGTAGGTCCCCATGACACCCATGAGCGAGGAGCAGAATCTCATCCCTGGAGTCACACACAAACAGATATACACACACACACACACACACACACACACACACACACACACACACACACACACACACACACACACACACACACACACACACACACACACACACACACACACACGCACACACACCTCATCCATTTATAGTGGATAGAGCATGGACACAAACAATGCTGTGAAGGCAAAGGCAAACCACCCAGCATAACCCTTGCCTACAAACTGTCTCGGGAGTACCAATGTTCTGAAAAGAGCACGATACATCAAAATCTAAATAAAAATACAGACATCACAAACTTTAGCATCAGTTTGCATCCGAGTATTTACATTCCCTTCCATCTCAAAATTCGGAGTCCAAAGTGAATCATTATTCCGAGTGGTGTTTAAAATGACGTTGCCTTTTAAATATGCATTCTTCCTGCTGAAGTTGGCATTGCATCTTAATTTATTTCCTTGGATGGCAGAATTGTTATTTGCGCTGTCGTAGACTCAGAAAATATTTGACATGAAAACTCAGCTTTGTTTCTGTGCTAATAAATCTGTTCTCTGATACCATAATGTCCTTTGCAAGAATATCGGATCCATACATCAAGTTCTATGTCCTGCACCGTTTCATGTTGTTTTCTATGAGTACTTTAAGTTCAATGGTGGTTCAAGTTTAACCTCCATGTTTTGCTCGAGATAATCATTTAAAAATAATCATAGATCACTCAAAGCTTGTAGACTAATCATGGCAACATCTGGTAACTCCTTCGAAGTGGCATCACAACTCTACAAAGCCTTCCAGGTATTTTAAAGACAGCAGTGAGCTGTGTCAGGTGCCAAGAAATGACATTGTGTCGTGAAGTTTCTGATTAATAAAATTGTCAAACCAGCTGAAATTTGCAGGAGATTATCTCTGCACTTCAGTGATGCATGTCTTTCACTCAGAAGTGCATTTGAGGGGTGCGAACGATTATAATGGCATGTGAGAAGGTGCAATTTACATATCAACAAGAACGAGAATTGTTTTGCAATACATATCCCCTTCCGATGTGATATTTCAAATCACCCGATGTACCTACATGAAGCAAAATCATGCGTACGACATGTTTATATATACTACATATAATAAATTACATACCTGGTATCATTCCAATTTTACTGGGCCATGGACTAACACCCAGGCCTGAGGCCTGCCGATGTGTGCTGCTTCATGCAATGGTGGTGCATGATTTTATTGGGGTGGAGTCAGGCCAGCTGTCCAGCCAATGGGTGTAAAGCATTGGGGTGGAGTCAGGGCACCTGAACACTGACCCATGTGTAATATGTGATATTTTCTCAGTTTAAATAGGTGAAAAGTTCACAAAACTCCCTGAAACTCGAAATTGTTCTGTAACTTATAATAACAAAGCCATGTAGGCATGTATCAAGTTTCAGTTGAACGTGTTCAAGGGATTGGGACAAAAAGAAGGAAAAACCACAGGTGGAACGGACAGACTGAGAACAAACCTTTCCTCCCCTCCTGTGAAACCGGGAGGACACTAAAACGCAGGATATACCCTTGAAGCACCCTTGTACTTGACATATTAATTGTTGACATAATGTAAAATAACGACCATATTCCTGGTACTTCTGTTTTGGTTTACAAATAGAATATCTGATTAATCTTTGAGTACTTTGAAAGTGATTGGACCTGGTTTGTTGTGATCAAAATGTGCATGTTTAATCATCTAATTTTCAGGAGTTTGTGTTTTTAACAAAAATACTTACCAAAGCCTTCCTGAAATCATGTTATCGCCTTGAGAATATCCTGGTAAATACCACTGGCCCCAACTACCAGGCCTCAATTTCAGTTTATTAGCTTCACCTGTTCTCAAAGCCTTTAGTATAGAATACCTCATGTGTGAAAGTGTTTTTGCCTCTCTTTAATAACAGAAGGAATAGATACAAGCCCGCAGGCCTCACCAAATACCTTTTTTCCGATGAAATTGAGGCTCCTGGAAGAGTGTGGCAACAGAGGGGAGAAATAAAATGCACCGACAGTGGGGCATTGTGGGGTGGGGGGGGGGACAATGATCAAACGAATGAATGAACAGGAGCAGGATAAGTAGAAGGGGAAGAAACTCTGCAGCAAATGTGAATGGGCCCACAAGAGTATGGTGCCTGGATAAGGACACATCATTACTCCAGTAAGAAGGCACACAGTATCACGCACTAATATGTACATTACATCAACAAGTGAATGAACACAAACAATTAACAAAAAACAAAGAGTTCTGGAAATGAATGAAATTGCAGTTTTTGTCCCAAATCTGTTCTGGTGTTGGTCCTCCTGCCCTTTCACCTCTCTGTAAAGCTCTGCCCCCCTCCAGGTCACAAGTGTTTTGAGAGAAACCCTTTTCTTGTGCCCCATCTGCAATCTGCATCTGCAAGTTTGCTTGTACGCCAGTATGCCTCGTGTTGGCTTAATGGTTAGGGTGGTGGGCTTGGGATCCTAGGGTCCTGAGTTCAAATCCCGCTCAGCTGTTGAATTAATACCAGGTGGGGTTAACTCGGCCTGTCATCCTTCCGAGGTTGGCAAAATGATTGCCAGCATGCTGGTGTACTGTGTCGGAGTGGCGACCCATCCAGGATTGTGCCCAATAGCCAAGGAGACTGCTGAGGCAGCACCGACACTCTGCACAGAGTATGGTCCCGATGGATGGATGGATTTAAAAGTCCAAACGCGACACTTACCTTCATTCTTTCACAACTTGTGGAGCCGTCTTCCTGAATCTGTTGTATCAAGCTCTTCCCAACAGGATTTCAAGTCTGCTGCCCGTCACCACATCATGATTTCTCCCATTTACACTGCTGGGTTTTACAATGTCTGCTGAGCTCTGTTCCCAGTCTGTCCTGCAATCCCTGCTCTCTCCATGTGCTGTGCTGCATATACATGTTGTTGTCTCACTGTTTTCGGTTTGCCCCACTATCTGTTCATTCATTTCTCCTTTTCCTTCTGCTCTTCCATGAATTTCAATACCTGTATATAAATAAAAAAGTACCAAGTATATTTTTCGTTGTCTGCCCCATCCTTCCAAACAGCCGTGACTTTTATATCTGTGCAAAAAGCATAAGAATTCCTTATGAATTCCTGTTAAACGCTGTAAGCTTGCACCAATATGTTGCACCACCATTGATTGAGCCAGGAAACTATTTAATTTCCACTGTCTTACATTCCCAGAAGCAGCTGCTGCTTGCCTAATGGCGAAGGTGACATTGAGCTACGGGGCACTTTATCAATGCGACCTTATCAACTTTCTGCCTGTCCTGTGCCTCTGCACATTCTGACCAGAAACACAGATAACATAAGGGGCCATCTATATATTATATGGGGAAGCTTTAGGGGAGTTGGGCGATGAGTGCAATGAGAGAAATTTGAGAAAGGGGAAAGAAGGCAAGGTGGGGATGATGGGAGAGAAAAAGAAACAAAGGTTTCCAGAAAATGGGGAGGAGAGTTAGAAGGGAAGGAGGGAGGATTATATTTCTGTTTGTATCTCCACCACTGAAGGTGGAAGGAGGTTATGTTTTCACCCCTGTCTGTCTGTCTCTTTGTTTTTGAAGATTTATCAAGTGTATTGGTTGGTTGTGTGCGTTATTCCGTTTGTTTGTCTGTTTTTTTTTTAATGTTTATCGCCTACAGTTCACAATTTTAAACCAATCTTCACGAAACTTCACCACATGGTAGAGTTCATCATATGCAAGGAGCCGATTCTTTTTGAGGTCAAAAGGTCAACAAAGGAAAATAAAAAAGTCAATAAATCTGTCAAATTTCTAAAATCCTCACTTTTCATCCGATTGACTCAATTTGAACAGAATTTGCATATCAGGTCATCAATTCAACCACCAATTATTTTTGAGGTCATCACAGGCCAAAAGGTCGACATAGGCCGAATGTCTAAAATCCTCTCTTTTCATCCGATTGACTCGAAATTTGAAGAGGTGTTGCATATTTGGTCAATTAATTCAACCACCAATTATTTTTTAGGTCAACATAGGCCAAAACGTCAATATAGGTCAAAAAGTCAACCATTTCTAAAATTGTCAATTTTCATCCATTTCACTTGAAATTATTTTTTGAGGTCAAATTTGTTTTATGGATTTGGTAAGTATCATGCTGTGCATGACATCTTTCTTGTTTGTTTGTTTGTCTATTTTTCTGTCTGTCTGTGTGCACAATGTCTCAGAAAGTTGTGGATGGATTCGGATGAAATTTGGTGGCCAGGTTGGGTTGTTGTGACAAGGACAAACTGATTTGATTTTGGTGAAGATATGGATCTGGATCCGGATACTATAATTTTTTTAAGTGATTCTTCACTATTGAGAGATGGGGCTAAAAACGATATACAGCATGATATTTTAAAAATGTATTGGGCCCGATATGTTCTCGTGGATCAGGCATTGCGTGGCGGAGGTATGCGCTCTACCGTGGGCCATTCTAGTTATACATGTAATAAGTAGATGGTCCCTGATCTTTTGAAATTACAATTGAAACGAGAAGTCGAGGGAAGTTTAATGTTTACGAGTTTTGAAATTGATAATTCAATTGTGCTTCTTTTTCCAACTAAAGCTCTCAAAATAATTTCACGAAACAATTGAGGTGATAGAGCTGGTGATTTTGGTGTGCGTTGTGGTATAATTGATGTTGGAAATATGATTAATGTTGCTCAAGCACATCAATGTTGAATACCAGGTGGTTCTTGTCTTGTGGTGCCTTTCTGACAAATTTCCTTTGCTTTATGGAACTGAATCGCATTTTCCTTCTCCCTGTTACAAGCTAGATTAATAGTTTGGTGTGTGTGGGCATTTTGCCTGCACTGCCTGCAAAGGAGTAGCTGCTTTGAAAATAATCAAATAACTTCAAGATTTCCTGGAGTCCCTTGGTTTTTTTATGTTACAATTTGGACTTGGAACATGTAATTTGCATATGTATGTGAATTTGTACTTGGAACTTGTAATTTGTACTTGAACGTGAATTTGAACCCAAAATGACAGTTTGATTCACACCCATTTCATACGCACGTGTTTGTAGATTATACTGCATTACCAAAAGTATTGTAATGGGTCCATCAAGCATTAAGTTGAGTATGGATCGAACGGTGTGATCGACCAAATTTATATCTGATTGCAGAGGAAAGCAAGGGGTGCCAGGAAAAGTAACATGCACGCAGGGTAGAATAAAAGAAAGACATAGCATAATGCTGCTCATCCAGAGAATGCTTCTGCCAGCAAGCCTGTGGGCAGCAAGAGCTGTCATTTGTCAGGATAACCCGTCAGTGCTGTCTTCTTCTACAACTGGACAACTACCAGACAGCTCGTGGTCTTCACTCCAGTCTGGTCGCAGCCCCATTCTCCTCCCCCTTCAACTAGCCACACCACACAGCTTTCTCCAGGCTTACCAACTTGTGTTCTCTCTGGGACTGCTTCCACCCAAACCACTCCAAGCTCGAGCCGGAGAACGCCTCATGGCAAACCCTCCACACCCCAAGGGAAGTGTTGTGGAGCCCACAGGGTGTCGTCCAGCCCTCAGGGCACCGTGACGCACACAGGTGTGATCCTCAATAAAAAATGGGACACAACAGGAAACCTCTAGGACACAATTGATGGAGAATGCCCACTGCAGCTGTCTTTTTGAGGCCAGCTTTGCTATGTGTTCGGCCCAGGAAAGGTCATACAGAATGGTGAGGCCTAGAAGTCCAAGAGACTAAACCTCATCCAGTGGGTTGACCAAGGAAATAGATAGATGGGTTCATTTTATGATCTATCCAGAGAGACAGGGTGAAACTGTGAGATTTTACAGAATTGAAGGACAAGTTCAATTTATCAGACCAGTGTCTAGTCATTT
Source organism: Eptatretus burgeri (assembly GCF_056783735.1). Lineage (NCBI taxonomy): Eukaryota > Metazoa > Chordata > Myxini > Myxiniformes > Myxinidae > Eptatretus > Eptatretus burgeri. The sequence goes on from NC_140968.1 coordinate 63,715,554, forward strand.
CCAGATTAACAACCAGAGAGAGCAGCAGCTGCTGTCTGCCTAGCAGAGAGGTGGTGGGTACTATATGACACAATGTAGAGTTATCTGCAAAAACGAAGAGATGGTTTTCGAGAGCATCTGAGAGGTCATTTATATAAACGAGGAACAAGACTGGGCCCATAACACTACCTTGTGGAACTTCAGCCTCAACTTGGATCGTGGAGAATTGGTTCCAGTCATGGTAACACATTGACTGCCAGAGTGCAGGAAATAAGAAATCCAGGAATCAAGGTGGCCTACTACTATGCCGCAGACAGAGAGCTTGGCAAGCAAAGCAGGATGCCAGACTGTCAAATGCCCAAGATATGTCCAATGAGATGGTCCTACCCTCTTCTTTAGAATGAGAGACCCAACCATTGCTGAGAGAGGAGATGAAACATGTCCACATTTGCGTCACTGGGACGAAATCCAAACTGTTGGTTGGAGATACGGCTATTTGAGAACAGGAAAAAAACCATCAGAAGCAATGATGGATTCCATGACTGATTGCAATCATAAACAATCTCACTGGACTATAGTTGGCAGGGTCTGTTTTTGCACCCTTCTTGCGGATGGGAGTGATGTTTGCTGACTTCCATGCAGAAGCAAGACTGCCAAAGGAGGACAGACTGAATAGGGCAGATAGAGTGGAAGCAAAAACTTCAGATCAGGTTTTGAGAACATGGGCACTGATGCTCTCTGGGCCCATCACCGAAGCAGGGTCAAGACCAGACAGAACTTCCTTACCTTCTCAGGTGTGAAGGACACAGAGTCAAGTGGACAGTGGGAACAATGGGGACAACAGAATGGGTTCGATTTGGAGGCAAACACGGAGTATAGACATTTTGCCTTATCTCGGACAGAGTGTGCAGCAATGCTGTTTGAGGTGTATGATGGGATGGAAGGACAGCACGCAACAGAGCCAAACCTGACAAGGCACTACCATAACTTGGAGAAAGGAGACTGGTTGGACAGTTAAGCCTTGAGGTTGCATGAGATTTGGAATCAAATGAGATTCAAGTTTAGGTGTGTGTGTTGTGTTGTGTGTGTGTTGGGTATTGTCTTGAAATCTGTTATTTCTGATTGTGTGCTGAGGGTTTGTGGCATACGAACAACGTGAATTGATAATTTGGCTTCCAATTTAGCATTGAGTGCTCTCTCATGAACACTGCTTCTTGGTGTTGATGCATGTATTGACATGCATACCACAAAACAGATTGATATAACATATAATATACATTATCAATATATAATAACTCAATGGATCCACATAACTCCCATAATGGTGACTACATAACTACATGGATCCGTGCAAAGTAGGTTAGTCGTTTATCAATCTGGTACATGTACATTGTTTTCTGGCTATTACAGGAAACAGGCGGAGCTGTGGTCAACAAAATCACTTGCATTGGTGCAACGCTCTCTTTCTCCAGACCCCCAGAGCATGGACAGATGGTGAAGGCGAGCGACAGCGGTCAGGACGACATCACCGTTCTGCATCTTGGGGCGGTTCGGACCCTCGGCGGGAGGTAAGACCTTGATGCCTGATAACTATCTAAACCGTCTGAAAATGTCTCTGTACGCCTCGATTCTTCAATTCACTAGAATTTTATATCTCCATCAACCAGTGAAGCTGCCCTTTTCACTGTCATTTTCTTTCTTTCTATTTGTCTTGACATTGGATCAAATATTGTTTTGTATGTGTACATGTGAATGTTCTAATGTTTTGATCCTTCCCAGGAAACTGGTCCTATATTTAGTGGTTACATTGCATTTTATTTCCTCAGTGGAAATTTCGTCCTGTGAGCAATCTGGAAGGTTTCAAGGGGGAAGTGGTCGTGCTGCCGAGATCTGGTCAATAAACGTTTAGAATGCGGTGAAATCACCGATCGGGTGCTTGCCAAGAGGGATTTTTTTATTTATTCTGTCCATGTTTTGTGTGCTGGTAACGTCCAGTGCCATTTGAGTAAATATTGCAGGAGGAGGCAGGTTGGCTTCCATTCTTAATTCAAAGCAAGCGTTTAATCCCTCCTTGTCTCGGTATTTGGATTGAAATGCTTTGGGCTCACCAAGACCATTACATGGTTCCTGTGAAGTGTGAGATTACTTGCCATTCTTTGTGTGCATCGACATGACTGTAAGTGCACTGTTTTAGTTCAGGGGTACTTTATTTTCAATATATATATATATATATATATATATATATATATATATATATATATATATATATATATATATATATCTCTCTCTCTCTCTCTCTCTCTCTCTCTCTCTCTCTCTCTCTCTCTCTCTCTCTCTCTCTCTCTCTCTCTCTCTCTCTCTCTCTCTCTCTCTCTCTCTCTCTCTCTCTCTCTCTCTCTCGTACATATTTGTACTTTTTTAATCTTTCTTTGTAAGTCATGAGCTGCAGTTTCCAAATGGAAATGTTTACGTTACTTTGGTGTTGCATAGAACTTGTGGTGTGTCGATTGCTTGCTGGTCAAGTCGTACTTTACACCCCTTATTTCAGGAAATGGGGTTTTGTGGTGTTCAAACCGCAGTGCCCCTTTTGGTTCCGATTTGGGCATGCTTTGTTTTCTTGTTGTTTTTTTTAATGTTATCTCCATTTCACCTTTAAAATGTATCTTCATCCCTCTCCTTTTCTGCATCGTGAAACTTGCCCTTTTAACTGCTTTTGACAGTTGTTCACAAGTTTGGGACATGTTTCGTTGAATTGAGGAAAGCGGGCATTAGTTATTGAAACTGCCAAAAGCAATCCTGATCTCCATTTTGCAGCTGGGTGGTCCAAAAATTTACGGCGAGGGAGGCGAGCTCTTTTGAAGAGGGCTCAGGCAACTGGCTATCCCAATAAATTCCTCCTTATTGGGCATGAGCTGCTTGTCTTGGGGAGATTGTGTTTTCATTGCAGAGCTGTCATTTTGTTTCATCACAATTAGCTAATGTTGAGACCCAGGAAGGTGACAAATGGATTTGGCTATGCGATGTTGTTTGCTAAATTTGACTGAATTCTGCTTTACAAGCCAAGTCATTACATGGTTGTGCACAAAAATAGTGTGCGTGTGCGTGTGTGTGTGTGTGCGGGTGTGTGTGTGTGTGTGTGTGTGTGTGTGTGTGTGTGTGTGTGTGTGTGTGTGTGTGTGTGTGTGTGTGTGTGTTATCAGAGTTGTTATCTCCATATGCAGGTTTAGGAAGGTGTTACAGATCCCTTCCATTTCCCAAAGTATCCACCTCTGTGTGTGCATGCAAAAATGTGCGTTTCAGCCATTTCGGTTTTCCATTCAGCCACTCCCAGGCATTCCTTTGCTGCCGTAATTCTCTGCAGACTACTATCGTAGGACGTGTTACCAACTATAGTATATGAGAGTACTACTCTCATGTGCTATCGTTAAAACTGTAGCATTTTTGCCTGGGCTGCATTCTCTGTCAAGTGACTGCCACGACACACTGGAAATGGGAGGCCGATAATGGAACCAATTTTGAGGCAGATATTTGACTCTCATTGTTAATTATTTTTAATTAAATGGAGACTCATGGAAGAGCGAGGTGATAGAGGGGAAAATTAAAAGACAGTGGAGCAGTGGACATTGACTGTGGAGCAGTGAGGCAACAAGCTTGGGAATTAGTGAACAGACAAAGAAGAAGCGGAGAAAACACAGCAACAAACCGAACAAGGCCTGCAAGAACACATGACATGCACATGGGCACATGAATCGAGAGCAAAAACGTCCATGAAAGGTACTTAATCTCGTCCACCAGACAGTGGTCTCTTTGGAATAAACTGAGGCAGTCCCTTCAGGTGGGTGCCTAGAATGTCCGATCCCCAAGAGAACTTGATCACCTGTCTCTGTTATCATCTGAGCTCAAGCGTTTGGACATCGGTATTGCAGCACTCTCTCAGGTTCAGAGATATGATTGCGGCGAGATCATGGTGGGTGGTGACACCGACTATTGGTCTGATCGCTCTGATGGTTACCATGCCCAAGGAGTTGCTATAGCTGTGTCAAATCAGCTGACTCCAATGATAATTGAGGTAACACCAGTCAACGAGCGTATAATGAGAAAAAGTATTTATCACTCGTGAGGTGTCATTTCTTTGGTCTCTGCATATGCTCCAACTGAGGTGAGTGATCTCACCGTTAAGGATGCATTCTATGCCACGCTCGAGTCTGTGGTTGATCAGTGCCCCAGGCAAGATACACTTCTAGTCCTGGGGGATTTCAATGCATCGACTGGAACTGATAGGGATGGTTATGAGACATGTGTTGGTCCCCATAGTTCTGGAACTGTGAACCAGAAGAGCACTAAGTTACTTGACTTTTCAAGAAGTCATGGACTTAGAATGGCTGGCTCATGGTTTCCACGCCCACAGGCTCATCGTTGGACTTGGTATTCAACTCTGGTGGTGTGGAAAAGGAGATTGACCATGTGCTCATTGATGGTCACTGGAGAATGATCCAGAACTGCAGGGTCGACCAGAGTGCTCAGTACCTCAACACCGACCACAGGCTTGTTGTAGCAACTCTGAAGTTGCAGCTTAAATCTGGGAGAATGGTGCCATCCCAGCCTATGCTGGATGTTTGCAAGCTCAAGGATGAGAGGGTAGCTGAGGAGTTTGCGAACTGTCCAAGTGGGGATGTGATGGGCCTGGGTGCTTTGGGGAATCCTGAAGAGTTGTGGAGTGACTTCAAGACCACCGTCCTTGATGTTGCTGATGGATATCTTGGAAGGCACCATCGGGTGAAGAAGAATTTTGTCTCTGAAGGAGCACTGGATACCATTGACCACAGTTGCAGGGCCAGACTGAATGGCAGAATTGAGCTGATCAGGGAGCTGAGAAGTAAAACTGTACATGCGCTAAGGGTAGACAAGGAGGCCTATATGCGAGGAATCTGTAAGGGGGTCGAGCATCACCTGTGGTCAAGTGATTCTCGTCCTGCTATCGGGGGAATTTGTGCATTGCGTTCCTCCACACCCGTCCCTTAGTGCACTGCAGTTTGGGTGGATGGTGGTGGGCTCTTGACAGAGGAGTCCGAAGTGAAGACCCA
>NC_140968.1:63730616-63738116 GCF_056783735.1 Eptatretus burgeri
ATGAGGCACGATATTGATTATGGGAATACCACAACGTTGGAAGAAAAACATGAAGCCGATAGAGAAATGTTGTATAATTTGTCTCTGATACAAAATCCAACCTTGAGAGAAAAAGTTGATCGGTTCATCGTGAAGAAGATGATCAGTGCTAAATTGAAACTTGGACTTGGAAATTCAAAAAACTTATAGGCTCTAATGATGTCATTAAGACTGAAGAGCAATTAGCTGATGAATTACATAAACCAATATTCACAAAGTTTCAGAGAAGGAAAGTTTATTCCAAGGAAGTTGATTATATCTGGTCTGCTGATTTGATTGAACTCAATATTGATAAGGGGTACAAGTATGCTTTAACCGTTATTGATTTGAGGAGTCGATACGCATGGGTTGTCCCTTTAAAAAACAAAACAGGTAATACTCTTATGTTAGCCTTTCAACAGATATTTAATAAAAGTAAGGGAAAACCTAAAAAATTGTGGACTGATGAGGGTAGAGAGTTTTATAACAAGACATTTATGAATTTTCTAAAAAATAAGAGTATTACATTATACAGTACCATTAATGAAGGGAAGACCGTTGTTGTTGAACGTTTTAATCGTACCTTAAAAGAGAGACTATATAAAAAATTCACACAACTCGGTTCACAACAATGGTCATCTTTTATTCAGGATATTGTGGATAAGTATAATAACACGATTCACACGTCAACAAATATCAAACCATCAGAAACATTTACAAAATTAAAATATGAAAAAGAGATTAATGTCAGAAAACCTAAGTTCAAAGTTGGTGATATCGTAAGAATATATAGGTTGAAATCTCATTTTGAAAAAGGTGATATTAAACAATGGACGAACGAACTTTTTAAAATTGTTCATGTAATAGATACGGTTCCTTGGACTTATAAGATTTAGAAGGTGAAGAGATTTTAGGTTCATTTTATTCACAGGAATTACAAAAGACAAAACTAAGCAGATAATACCCATGGGAGCAATGGGTTGTCCCTTCACTCCCTCCTACTATACACCTTTGTGGACACTAGAGAGCCAAGTCCGAGGTGTATAACAGTATATAATGTGTGTGCAATGGGAGCAATGAGTTGGCGCTTCACTCCCTCCTCCTATACACCGTTGTAGACACTCGAGGGCCAAGTCCGAGGTGTATAACAGTATATAATGTGTGTCAAGGGGGGACGTTCTTAGATCTGTGAACCCCAAACATAGAATCCTCAACTGAAGAGTCAAGGCTTAACGTGTGTGTGTGTGTGTGTGTGTGCGTGCGTGCGTGCGTGCGTGCGTGCAATGGGAGCAATGGGTTGGCGCTTCACTCCCTCCTACTATACACCGTTGTGGACACTCGAGGGCCAAGTCCGACGTGTATAACAGTATATAATGTGTCAAGGGGGATGTTCTTAGATTTGTGAACCCCAAACACAGAATCCTCAACTGAATAGTCAAGGCTTAACTGTGTGTGTGTGTGTGTGTGTGTGTGTGTGTGTGTGTGTGTGTGTGTGTGTGTGTGTGTGTGTGTGTGTGTGTGTGTGTGTGTGTGTGTGTGTGTGTGTGTGTGTGTGTGTGTGTCCCAACCCTCACATTCAAAATCTCAACCCCAACTCAATCCTCGCCCAACACAATGTCTTTTTCAAAATGAGATTTCCACCTATATATTTTTTACGTTTTTTTTTTTTTTCTCTTCCAATTCTGTCTTTTCAGGCTTTCAGGTTTGATGTCATAGAAAGGGGGAGTAAGCCTGCACTTTCTTCCCAGAACTAACAATATATATATATATATATATATATATATATATATATATATATATATATATATATATATATATATATATATATATATATATATATATATTTTTTTTTTCTCTTCTTCCAATTCTGTCTTTTAAAGCTTTCAGGTTTGATGACGTAGAAAGGGGGAGTAAGCCTGCACTTTCTTCCCAGAACTTTCTTGATCTTGCTCCCATCAAGCACCATACCTGAGAAAGAACTACATCGATAGGTTTAGATCCCAAAGAGTGATAGCATTTCAAGTCTCCAAAATAAACCCAACTTTCCAAGTCTTCAAAGTATAACCACATTCCTGTTGAGTTTCCAAGATATGTATCACATTGTGAGTTATCAAGCCAGAACCCACATTTCAAGTCTCCAAAATAAAACCAACTTACAAAGTCTCTAAGGGATAACTCATTTCCTGATTTTTTTTTCAAAATTTGTGAGTCTCCAAGGTAGGTCCCATATTTAGAACCATCTTGGCAGAACCCTTTTCCTGAGTCTCCAAGGTAGTTACTTAAACCATCAAGGCAGAACTCATTCACTGATTTTTTTTCAAGTGAGTCTCCAAGGTAAAACTTGTATTCTGGCTCATCAAGGTATAACTCGTTCAGTGGGTATTGTCTTGATAACTCGCAATGAGTATTATTGCTGTAAAACTCTTTTTCAGGATTTTGCTGGTCTCCAAGGTATAACTCTTTGGTTGGGTCATCAAGGATGAGCTCGTTCTGTGGGTCTTGGTCGCTCATAAGGTCTTCAACCAAGCCAACAATTTCGCCCCAAGTTGTAGCAAAAGCAGGATTTTCGTATTGTATTTCAGATACAATTTCCTGTGAGAGCAAATAATTATGTATTAATTAAGTTATTTAATTATTAAATGAGTCGATGCTTAAAAGGAACTGAAAATAGGAAAATAAAAATCTTAGCTCAACAGATAAGAGGTTTGAATCCAGTTCATCAACTTGAAGGTTTAGTTCCATACAAATAGTTGACTGCAAGCAAGCTCATCCCACTCAAGGCCTTGCTCGTTCTGTGGGTCTTGGTCGCTCATAAGGTCTCCAAGATATAACTCTTTGGTTGGGTCATCAAGGACGAGCTCGTTCTATGGGTCTTGGTCGCTCATAAGGTCTTCAACCAAGCCAACAATTTCGCGCCAAGTTGTGGCAAAATTTTCATATTGTATTTCAGATACAATTTCCTGTGAGAGAAAATAATAATGTATTAATTAAGTTATTTAATTATTAAATGAGTCGATGCTTAAAAGGAACTGAAAATAGGAAAATAAAAATCTTAGCTCAACAGATAAGAGGTTTGAATCCAGTTCATCAACTTGATGGTTTAGTTCCAGACAAATTGTCGATCTGCAATCAAGCTCATCCCACTCAAGGACAGTACAGCACTCCATTGTCAAAATTTTTTTTAAATGGAGTCTGGGTTGAACCTTTTATCGAGAAAGACTGGTGGGGGTGGTTTCCTTTGGAAATTCCCTGGGCAAGCCCAGGCAAGCCTTCGTTCGGAAATTTTTCAAAACCATAACATTGTAGAATTTTCTCGTGATTTCTTTGAGTCAGAGATGAACTGGAAATGATGTAAGAGCAGGCGGGGCTTAGTAAAAGTGAGCGGGGTTTAGGAAAAGTGGGCGTGGCTTAAGAAAATATCATGTGAAAGTGGGTGGGGTTTAGGAAAAGTGGGCGTGGCTTATGCAAAAAATAATCTGAGGCTCAGGAGGTGGTCAGATGAGATCATTAAGAGAAGTATATCATTTCATTATGACACAAAAGGGGTATCTTGAAAAATATAAAAATTCAAATGTTTTATTTTTAAATATTTTAGATGGGCATTATTGTGCAAAGAAAATGAAATTATTGAAGGAATTTGAGAAGAAACAAATATTTATTGGTTAAATAAGTGAGCTAAACAATATGCATTGGTTATTTGAAAAAGAGTGTCCCTGGGCTTACATATTTCAGATATTTCTTCAGAATCACCTTTAACAAATCGCATTACTACTTTGCTACTTGAACAAATCTTTATCTTGTTGCATTGATTATTTGAATAGGGTGCCCCTAGGTTAAAAGGGGAGACAAATAAATATACCTTGGGATAAAAAGACAAATAAATATACCTTGGGTCCATCTTCTCTTCGCCATGTTCCCCGTCCCATCCCCATCCCTCTCCCTTCCACAGTTCACCTAATGTGTCTGTTCCCCACTGTTTTGTCCCTTCCACTCCCGCCCCTCTTGTCTCATGCCTCCTTGCTGTGAGTTGTGTGTTAGCTCTCATACGAGCCTCGACCAAGGTATACAAAAAAAAAAAAAAAAAAAGGGGGGTTTACTTTTTAGGGGAAAAAATATGAATCGCTGAAAATCCCCCATTCATTTACATGGGGAAAAGTGAGCCAGAATCAGTATATTCATCCTACTAACGTCCATGAAAGGCACTTAATGAGACGTGCACATACATCAGCAAATTACAACCAATAATGAACAAAAACTGTCGGGTTCGACGACAACCTCTCAGAGGTAGAGTAGATGGTGTTTGGCCATGTATGAACCCAGAACTGGAACCCAACAGATTGGTGTGATACATTTTGATATGCGTATGGATTGCTTTAATTACGAATATGAAAATTAACGGTGAAATTAGTCGGTCATTTCTTCTGCCGTTTTTATTGGTCAAGAAGGATATTTGGACTGTACCAGCCATGCTGAGTCGTTCATTGCAATCAATAGCTGTCATTAATGGCTCATCATTATTTTCCTGGCTGGTTAGTTTGAGAAAAATCACTGCATGTCAAAATTGCCTGGTCAATATTTGAGGTGGAAATGGGATATGTACATCTCTTTCTTAAATAGCATCCCGTAAGATTTTGACCATGCTCAAAAAGATTGTGATGGCGTCGAATTTCCATAATTCATTTGAATGGGTTCACATATTCTTGGTTTTGAAACTGTTCAAAGGTTTAAAATAGAATAGAGTTTGCAGAGGGGAAAGAGTGATTTGTTATTGTTGGTGGTTGAAAAAAAAAAATATTATACAGAGTAAAAATAGAATTTCCAATCCCATATCTGCACGTGTGTTCATCATATATCATGATGTAATGCAAAAAAATATGGCAGATGCAAACGTATTCATCAAAACAACGTTTTCCATGGATGTTGAATTCCTTCCAAAAGGTGTTTTTCACAAACATCATCTTGCAATTCAGAATTCTGCATAACATTTTAAATGTGGTTTGTTCAAAAATGTATTAGAAAAAAAAAATAGAAACCGAGCTGTTTTCATAAAACTTCTGTCCTTCTGGATGTTGTAAATTACATCGGAGAAAAATTCATCCATACAAAATGAGCAGCTTAAAATTGGACATCGGCGAGGAACTGCAACGTCGGTACTCTGAATTGGCTCACGTGGGTAATATTGCTGTGAGCATGAGGCTTGTGTAATATGTCATCACCGTGGACTTTGCACAAGAAGCATATCATGAAAACATCCTTCTGCATTTTCATCAAATTTATATGATGCATTGTCTCCATTTCTTGCAATCCCTCCCCTCACCTCCAAAACCTAATTTTTGTTTTCCCTCCACCAACTCTGTAGATAGCCAAGCTACGCGTCCAGCTCCAGCAAAGTAGGCAGATCGGTGAGAGAATACGTGTTTGTGCAACGGAGGCATCGGGGAAAGAATCTGATGGACAGTCAGGAATCCCAAACGGATCGGGGAGGATGACATTGAGCGAAGAGACTCTTGCATTGCGTGAGGCTTGCTGTCATGGCCAGGTACAGAACCTTCTGAGAAGTGCAGCTATAAATTGTTAAATACAAATCTGTCTTTGAAACGGGATTCAACACAAACTACCTATTTTGTAGTTTATAATGTTATTTAGTTGCGAAGCTATTTTTGTCAGTTTTTCATTTATTTCCCCTTGGAGTGATGCCTTTTCATCGGTAACATTTTGGTGCCAATATCAAGTTGCAGTGATGCCATTAAGAGTCAACCCCAGCTTGTTGACAGGCATTGCATATGGACGTGAACAGGCAGAGCAAGCAAACTAGCCCCTTTCTGAAGGTCATTAATGAGCCGGTGGAGATTTAACTGAGACAGTAATAGCTCATAATTATCCCGAGAGTGTCTGTTTCCAGCAGCTTCAAATTCAAATCTTTAAACTTCGACCTTCAGCTGGATTTGTACCCACAACCTCTGGGTATGTTATCCAAGTCAATTAAGCACCTCTGCATTACAGTTGAAAGGAATTGCAATTTGAAAGTAATTGTGAGCGATATATTTGAGATGATGCATTGTCAAGTGCTATTTAACGATTTGGAAATATGAGTAGCCTACCACCTGGTGAGAAATTCGATACAGTACAGAGATTTAGCTCATTAATTGAAAACATTAAATCAAAATGAGAATAATAAGTTTTCCGACAGCAAATTCACAGACTTTGTAGAAACAATAAAAATTGGTGTTGAATGTTTATCTGTCTCCAAAATTGCTCTCGGGGTATGAAGATCCACAACATTTCAGTTGAATGATATTTTTCTTTTTTAATATTTGGTACATTGTATGTATTTTGAACCAATAATTTTTTTTGTCATTTATTTTTGATCGTTGAGATTTTATAGTCAAATGAGACCTCCATATTGACCCCATGTTATAAGTGGTGGTGTTACTGGAAGATTTTCAAAGTCAACTGAAGTTCCATTTGGGAATTTATATTATAAATGTCATATCCTGTCACTAAAGATCAGCTTACATTACCCATAGTCGGTAACATGAAATTGGCTAGTATGCAGTGTCTTGATACAACACCAAACATGAGCCGAGCGGACGGGCCTCACCACTGGCACAGAAAAAGGTATCACAGCATGTGGTTTGTTTCAACATATTACTGGTAGTTTGACAATCACATAAATTAGCAATCTTCAAGGACAAATGTGCTTTGTTCAGAGTAATATATCTTCCAATAAGGTTGAAAGATAGAGGCAGAGACGAGGGTGGGCGATGAACAGGGAGGTAAGGAGTGCTCTTCAGGATAAGCAGAAGGCACTTATTATTATAAAACAACATGACTGGCGTCAGACTCAAGTCATTACTCAGGTCACAAGCCAAGCCAAAATAGACTATGAAAAGGATATGGCCAAGAATATTAAACACGAGGAAATGTACCCATCCTCAGTGATGGGAAAAGTTTAAATTAATCCATCAATTTAAATAATAGTTAATGGACTTTAATAAAAAGGTTAATTGTGTTGCACTCTTGGTTTCACCACCCACCACTAAATGGTGGTGCAACATCGGGCAGCAGAGGTTGGATTTGTCTGACAAGAAAGCAAAATATCCTGGCTGTGAAATAAGTTTTGGCATCAACATTACTCATTCTTGTTCTCCGATCATTTCAAAAGTGAATGTTGAGCTTATCAAATGCAGCGTGGGAAGCGTCCGTCATAAACGACGAACAAACTAATGCACGGACAGATATCTCACGGTTCACAATAAATATATATATATATATATATATATATATATATATATATATATATATATATATATATATATATATATATATATGTGTATATATGACTTCCCTTCCATGGAACTTCAACACAGAAAGGGACCATTCTACACATCAAGCCAAGCCTGCACAATGGTTGCCAACCTATGACAGTTTTTTGTGTGGAGTCAAGGCTCGTCAAAGAGATAGAACACTGAGGGATCAGGA
>NC_140968.1:63743116-63748116 GCF_056783735.1 Eptatretus burgeri
CGAGGGGAAGTCGGATCAGGAATGATTCACGCCCACTTCCGATCCGTCCAATCATTAAGCGCGTGGCGATTTGGCCCCGCCTCCAGGCGCGTCGGAGTAAATCGATATATGCAGATTCGCGGATCAGGAATGATTCACGCCCACTTTTCCTCCGTCCAATGGGCGAGCGTGGCTCCGCCCCCGAGCCCATCCTGATCCGAAAATCTGCATATGGCTTCTCCTGCTGCACTATAAAGTGCCGAGCGCGGGGCGAATCGAGTAGAGAGGTTTTCTTTTTCGGGCTCTGGCAAGTTGTGGTGGCGGCGGCGAAGTGTGGCAGCAGCAGTCAAGACGGGTCTGGAGGAGAGTCGGTCTGTCGGGGTTCGGAGTCTGTCGGGGAGCTGCAGAGAGGAGAAGCTGGGAACGCGGTCGAGGGCGCAGTGGAGTCGCTCGTCGCGGGACCCAAGCAAGCCAGCTATCCTCTTTCCCCAGAGCATCAACAACCCCCCCTGTTTCCCCCCGCGCTGAGATAGTGCGAAAAGGGGGCCCCGTTCCCACCCCATTCCAAGCAGTGCCAAAGAAACCCGCAGATGAGCGCGGAGTCGGGGCACCGCCGCCATTTTGCGGCTCATCACAAGACGGGTAGGCTCGACGCGGTCTCGGCCCACAGACCACGTCTGCCCCCTTGTAGTTGAGGGTGGCCCCTTTTTCTTTTGCTTTTGAGTATATGTGTTGGCGGCGCCGTCTGTAAAGTAAAACTGTGTAAGTGTTGCCGTGTGCTCGCATAGTCGGTAGTAGATCTGCATTGTGTTTCTTTTGATGCAATTGCTTTTGGTGCATAATTGTTGTGTTTTTGTTACATTTGCTTTTGGTGCATAATTGTTGTAATTGTATATGTGTGCTTTCCGTTTGCCGCGGAATAAATGTGAATTATGTTGAACTGTTTTTCCCGTTTCGCTTCGTCTTTTCTTTAATTGAATCTCCATCTTGCTTCACGTAAAGGGTTGGTCGTGGGCTAAATATGCCCAATAATTAATCGGAACCGTCGAGGTTGACGATAACACCGCTCGGTTATCCCGATAGTACGGAACGGGTCGCTTAAAGTGGCCCGTGTCCGAAGTCGACCTACGGCGAGGTGCGATCGCCCGGTCTACCCTCCGTGTGGGTACTTAGGTAGGTCGAATTTGGCGAACAACCCTATCCCACGCGGAGGGCCGATTGGCACGATCGTAGTGAGGCTGAAAGGCCCACCTGTGACTAGTTCCCGGCGTTAGTCCGAGAGGGTCATGACGGAATTGTCCGTCCGGTGGGCGACGTGCCGCGATTCGAGTTACGTGGCCGCTCGCACGCCAGCGGGCGCGAATTCGCAACACTGGTGTCAGGAGTGGGATACAAACTCATCCCCCTCCTCGCGGCACTGGTATCGGAGAACGGGAAAACGGGCTCTCCTGTCTCCAGCTAAATTCACGGGAATCGGTCCAGGGGTGAGAGGAGCGACCCCCGATTCCCTCCAAATTACGAGCGATTCAAATTAACCCTTTACGAGAAATAAGATGGCGTCTCAAGGTGAGCGGGACTCGGGGGTATTAGAAATGGATTTAGAATGTGTAGAATCCATGGCACAGGATGAAAACCCCGAGCAGGAAATGTTGGTTGTACAGGAACACGAACTCCCCCAACTGAACCCAGAGCCCGAAATAGGTGCGGCGGCGGCTGCGGTGTATGACACCTCCCCTCCCCCTCTCCGCCAAAACCCCCCAATCCTTGCCGAATCGGCTCAGCTGAGTGCGCCCGACATGGCCCAGCTATGCGCCATGCTGGCAGGAATCAGTGGGGACATGCACGAAATGAAAACAAAAATGGATACAAACACAAACGAAATAAAAGGCATGAACAAGCAAATGAACGAAGTGAAAACGAAAATGGATACAAACACAAACGAAATAAAAGGCATGAACAAGCAAATGAACGAAGTGAAGGCGAATATGGAAACAAACGCACTCAAAATGAAGGAAGAAATGAAAGAACTGCGGGGTGCGACGCAGAACATGGGCTGAAGCCTGCAGGCGGGCATGAAGGCAGTAACAGCGGAGCTCAAAATGGCGACTCCACGTGTGGGAGCGAACGAGCTGGGAGGGAGTGCAACGGCTGTCGGGCCCGCGGTGGAGGCGGGTAAGGAGAAAATAATTCGGGGGATGTGTTGGGCGAGAAGAGTGACGGTGACTGAGAGGGAAAAACTAATTGGGGTGACGGAGACGTGCACGAGGGAGATAACAAGGGAAGAGATGGAAATAATAGTTGAGACAAGGGAGATAACAAGGGAAGAGGTGACTGAGTTGGCAGAGACACGGGAGATGGGAACGATACAGGGAGGACTACACGATGAAGACGGGGTTAGAGACGCGCACACACACACAGAGGTAGTGGAGGACGATGAGGGTGAGCTGGCGGACTGGGAAGAGACCCAGTGCGAGCAGCTGGATAGCCTCCTCCAGGAACGAGGGGAGGGAGTATGCCCCCTTGAGGCGAGTCACGACCAGGTGAGTTCGGTCGTGTCGTGTCGAGCGAGGTCGAGGGGAGGAGTGCTGTGGACGGGTGCACGGAGAGCTTGGGGGGTATAGAGGGCCTGGAGACCCTTGTGGGGACACGAATCCCCAGTGTGGTTGTCCCGGTGTGTGTGGTGCAAGGTGTGAGTGCGTCCCCGTGTGTGGAAGCGACCCCGTGTGTGAGTGGTGTGGTGGCAAGTGTGCCGAAGGGCGTGCTTCCCTGCACGCCGTGTGTAAGAGGGGCACCGCAAGTGGAAGAGGCCGAGTGTCTGAGTGAAACGGCCAGTATGAATGGAGCACCACGTGTGAGTGGAGCCGCGTGTTTCCCAGAAACGGCACGCGTGTGCAAAGCACGGTGTGTGAGTATGGCACGAGTGAGTGAGCGGCCGAGTGTGAGGGAGACAGCGTGTGCAAGGTCGCTGTGTGTGAGGGAGATGTCGGTCGGCATGTGTGAGCATGCAGCCGCGTCTCCCAGTGTGAATGTAATGGAGTGGTGTGTGAGCGTCGTAACACGCCGGTGTGCGTGGGTGGAATGGAGACGACAACGGCGACAGAGGGACAAAAGCCGGGTAGCGGCTGTAGATGTTTTGCGCACCGCACCGTGTTCACCCAGCAGCGAGTGCGAGGTCCGTGCTGTGCAACGCACGAGGCCCCCACGTGCTCGCTTGCGAGAGTGAAGTCCCGGTCCGGAAACGAGCGCGGTGAATGTTGCCGATCCCGCGACGGACAAAGTTTAGGCAGGTAAACGAATTTGGACCGGACGGGTTCTCCACGCGGGCGTGTGTGTTAAGCTCCAACAGGCAAAGCACATGTGTTCGCGTGGGGAACCCCTTGAGACGTGAGGCTTGTGTTTTTTTTATGCGCCGGGTGACGTCATGGCTGCGTGTGTGGTTGGAATCCGGCAGGAGGGTGAATCCCTGCCGGATGGTACCGTCCAAGAGGGACGAGGTACACGTGCAGCTGCATGACATCACGGGCAGGTGCAAAGTGCGCGAGCTGTGAGTTGCCGCGCTGGTGCTGTGCATGTGGAAAAAAAAAAAAGCAAGCCTGGCTTTCGGGTGAACAGGATTCCCGGGCAAGGGGTGGAAGACCCCCTTACCCAGGGCACAGGATGGAACTAGTTAGGGGGAAGGGTTAGCTTAGTTAGACCAGCTCCATGGGGCAGGGGTAAGTCCTCATGGGGCCCGTGGAATGGATTAGTTAGAGGGGTTTTAGTTGAGATTTAGGATGGGAAATAAGGATTTGAGGACATGGATAAGACGTGTGAGTGTGTAGAGGGGACGTAGCTTAGCTACGTAGTGTTAAAAGGAACGTGCTGTAGTTTAAGGGACGACGTGGGAGCATGAATTAGTTAGGGGAAGTAGTTAGAAGGATGGCAGAGTTCAGTGGTGTGTGTGTTGAAGAGTTGTGAGGTGAGTACATGATGAGTGAGTGAGGCCAGCGGGTCTGTGTGAGTGGAGCGAATGGGGAATGTATGGTGCGATGAGTGATTGGGGGGAGGAGTGACTCCCGCCCAAGGGACCCCGGGGTCAGTGTAGAGTGAATTAGGGGGTTAGTCAAATTGAAAAATGGAGGTCATTTTGTTGTTGGTGGGAAAGTCGGCTTGATACCCATTTGGAGGGGTGCAGGAGCCCTGTTGACGGGCTGGGATGGGAGCGTGGCTGCGAAAGGTGAGTATCGCTGAATGGGTACCCCGGGCACCAGGCTAGTCGGCCGTGGTAGGCCAAGGTCCCATGGGGGGCCGGGATAGCATATTGGGCACGGGTGCGCCCGCTTGGTGCGGGGGCCCGGGGCACCATTAGCCGCGTGGGCAGTGTTGTGGGCACGGGTGACCCTCGGAAAGGGGCCCGGGAAGCCAGCCTGCCACGTGTGCATTTCAGGGGAGGTGCCATGGGGGGGGCACTCCCCGGTGTTTAGGGAGCTGGTAGGCTCGGAGGCAGTGTAGTGCCTGGGGGTGCCATCGTCGGAGAATCGGCAGAGGGTCGTGCCTGCCAAGGGGAGCCACGCGTCCCAGCCATGAGACCGTGTGAGGGCACGGAAAGAAGATTTGGGGGCGAGGCCCGAAATTTGTGAAGACACCAACACAGGCGACGGCAATCTGGGTTGTTAGAACCAATAGTTTAAGCGTGAGGTGCTTTTTGAAAGCCCCGGGGTAGTTTAACAGTTAAATGGTTAGGGTAGATTAGGAAGTGTACCCCTCCGCACCATCCATCCCCTCGCTCTCGTTGTGGGCCGCTGGACCCACTTTGGGTTAGATCGCTGAAGTCTGGGGAGGCCATCTTGAGGCTTCGTTGGGCGTCGACACAGTACACTAGCTCTCCCTTATTCCCCTCCGGTAAGGGAACGTTGGGGTTGGGAGTCGGCTAGGACGATAGGTTAGCCGAACAAGGAAGATAGAGGGGGTTAGGGGACGAATTATAGTGGGAGAAAAAAAAAATTAAATAAGTTGGGGCTAAATTGGGGTTTGACAAATTA
>NC_140968.1:63755616-63768116 GCF_056783735.1 Eptatretus burgeri
TAAATCTATATCTTGTTTTGTCATTTTCAACATTGCACTCCAAGCTAAACCAGGAGCTGTGAAATAGTGGGCAGGATCTAATCCATAACAATTTTTATTATGACAGAGTGATCTAAAAGCTTCAAACACATCAGCTAACAATAAAACATCTGTTTTTAGATATAAATCGTGATATTCTCCAAGGTTCTTTATCTTAAATATTTTCCATATTTCTTGTGCGTGTTTATATTCCTTATCACTTATCTCTTCTTCATAAAGGTTATTATAGAAACTTTCTTTTGAAGGAAGTTGTGTTTCTTTAAATCTCATAAATGAATCCATATAATCATAAGGATAAATTCCCTTACTTGTAAGAATTTTCTCTTTACTTTGAATTTCATTCCTTGTTTGAATTTCCTCTCTCGTAAGAATTCCTTCTTTAATCAGAATTTCATCTTTAATCTGAATTTCCTCTTTAGTTCGAATTTTCTTTATAATTAGAATTTCTTCATTAATTAGAGTTTCCTCTTTACTTTGAATTCTCTCTTTAATCTGAATTTCCTCTTGAGTGAGAATTTCCTCTTTTGGAAAGAATGAATTAAGATTTGGAAAAGAGTCCGTGGAGCTTAGATTTGATGCAAGGTAGGCTAGTGGTGTTCCCATAAACTTGTAAGAATCTAAAAACCTAATACGAGTTAAAGGTTTTGTGAATATCATTTTTGAAAATGAAATATACTTTTGACTTGTGTTTGTTATAGCAGAAATATTCCCTGGTGTTTTTGAAAGTTCATTTATAAATAGATGTGTATCATAGTTGGCGCTGTTGTGAAGAAAGACTGGAATAAAAGAAGGTAATTTATAATTAAGATTACAACAGGAATGAGCAGGACCTCTATATTTACCAGTAAGATGACAATGGTCTCTAACTTTAGACTCCTTAATTTCTCCCTCACAAATATGACAGATATTGTTCATTCTAAATTCTAATTTTTCTTCTTTGGTTAATTTCATCGGTTCATTTGTTTCTTTCATTAATTTAGTGAGTCTTATACAATCCTTTTCTAATCGTTTTACAAACTCTTGTGAAGCATTTTTTCCACGATAATGTTCAAGTTTGTTATACTTTTCTCCAACAGATGATTTGATATAATAACAGAAACCACAAGGAATATGTTTTTGATATTTATTTGTATATGGTTCTTTTGGATTAGGAGAAGCAGTATTTATCTTTTTAAGGATACATTCAAAATCAGCGTATATCACAAATGGGTGCATGATAGATTTATTATAATCTTCAAAATAAATCTTTTCACCAGGTTTAGGCATTGTAATTACAGCTGATTTATGATTACTACAATATTTTGAATGTTGTTCTAATCGTTCTTTTGTATGAAATGAATTAAGACATCGCTTACAAGGATATATTTTGTTTGCTGTTCTGAATACCTGAGAAGAGATTAATCTTGATAAATTATTGATGTATGTGTAATGTGAATTCTTTCCAACACTAAAATATAAAAGGTCAATGTGTGTTTCTTCATTTTTATAGTTGTTTGAAATTTTTAATATTTGAACTTTGTTTGTATCCGTTAATCCATATACATTAATAGAAAGATTATTCTTTTTCTCAAATTTAGGAATATCTGTTAATGGCATTGGGAATTTAAAATCTTTAATGTCCAAGGTATTCTCATATTTCATATATTGTTTTACTCTTTCTGAATTACATTTTGGTGGATGTAAGTGAGCAAGAACAGACCAGAGAAAACATTTATTATCATTGTTCTTAATATTAACAACTGCCTTCTTTAGTTTTATTTCTTTTGGTAATTCAATATAAGAAGAAGCTTTAAGAGGGTTTGATTTTAGAATGTGTATATCTAAAAAGATGATTTTTTTAATATTGAATCCACTTCCTACCAATGTATTATCAACATCCTCCTCTTGTCTTGATAGTTCTTCATAAACCCCACTATTCAAAAAATCTTGAAATGATGTTATAAAATGAAGATCTGTTCTCATATAAGGAGTTTGTTCTTCATCTTGTCTTTTCATATTCATTTTCACTCCCATATAAAACTTTAAAGTTTTCATTTCTTTTAATGTCTTTTTAATAAATTTTTCAACATCGGGTTTCACTATTTCAATTGATTCAGCTATTGATGATGGACCGGGTTCTCCAAATTGAAAAATCCTTATTTTTATATGCCCTTTAAATGCCCCATCAGTGTTTTCAATATAATAGTCTCCCTTTACTTTAAACTCATTTTTCTTGTGTTTTTGTGATTGAAGATGTTTATTATAACTACTCTTCAAAACATCCTTTGAACAGATATCACAATGTTTTCTTTCCAACTCAAGAGGAGATATTTTATGAAACAGATTAAATGTGTGTTTGTTGGTTCGGAGGTGTTTTCTATAATGTTTATATTCGTGATTACAAACATCGCAGTACGTTGTATTCACCATATTTATAGAATAAAACTTTGCTTAAACTAAAATTTTCTTGATGAAAATTTCGTTTAATTTATAGGTGAATCTGTGCTTAAAAACATTTTATCCTCCAACTTTTTCACTTAATAAATACAATGTTTCAAGACACAAAAGACAAGTTTCAATCAATCTCTTCATCTGTTAAAGATACTGAGAAATATGTCAAGGATGTAAAATTGAACAAAGATAAATATAACAACTATTGGATAAAAACTATTATGGTAAATAATATGAGTTCTTCAATTTCCTTCAGTGGAAGGGCTTTTAGTATACCTGGTAGAACATCAATTAAAGTATCTCTAACAAAAGTTTCTCCTCTCCTTCTAGTAATATATTCAAAACTAGAAAAAGCAATGAAACAAGAAAAAGTATCAAAGAACAAAAACCTTATGGATGAAGCTTTAGAAAGAAAAGATAAGACCATCTGTAATATGCAAGGAGAAATTTGTATTTTTTTCAACAACCTTAAAGATGTAAATCCTGATGAAATAAAGGATGTTAATATATCAGGTGAAATGACATTTCGTTCAATAGTAGTTAACGATAATTTTAAAATTACCTTTAATATAAAAAATGTTGTCGTTGAATCTGATAATGAAAAAAGTATATCGATATCGATGGTAATATACAACTGAAAGTATAGATGAATTTCAGTTTAAGTAAAGTTTTACTTTATAAATATGCTAGACTTTCCTGATTCTCCATATGACAAATTTGAGAATTGTCCTGCGTGTGAAAGACGGGGATTAAACACAGAGTCAAAAGCCTATAAACAATGTATATTCTGTGATTATCTTCTAATTAATGATAATAAAAAATATAAAAAGGAAAATAATTCTTTTAGATTTACACCAAAAATGAATTACTTTACAAGATTGATTAGAGAAATGAATGTAAAGTATGAGGATGATAACACACCTTTCCTTACAAGGGAAGAAACTGAACGTATAAGAGAAATGTTCAAAGGATTGTTGTTGTATATTATTCATGGATGTAATTTTCAGGGAAATATCAACACAAGATATTGTATAAATAAAATAATGGATTATCTTGAAATTAAACCTGAACTTAGGATAAAATATAGAGTTTCTAAAAAAGCCAATAATAAATTAAATAACCTGTTTTTCAAATATATAAATGAATGATTTTTTACCTATTTGGGAAAATAAGATAAAATTTAACAACCATAAAAATCTCCCAAATTCATTAAGATGTCTCATAGTTGGTTCAAGTGGATGTGGAAAAACCTGCTTACTTTTAAAAATGCTCCTCACTCCCAACTTTTTAGATTATGATAATTTAATAATTTTCACAAAGTCGAGTTTTCAACCAGAGTATCAACTACTCTCACAAGGTTTTAATGCTGGTCTTCAAAAGAAGATATAATAGGTTTATTTAAACGTCAAAAAACCTAAATGATTATAACATTGAAGATATAATTCAACTATTTTGTGATACACAGAGATGTAAAAAGAAATCAAATCTTATAACTTGTATTCTTAGTGATAATACGGATGATATACCGTCTCCCCAAGATTTGGATAAATCAAAAAAGAACCTCGTTATCTTTGATGATTGTGTTAATGAGAGAAACCAAACGGTAATGGACAGCTACTACACAAGAGGGAGACATTCTTCTTGTAATTGTATTTATCTTAGTCAATCGTACTTTCAACTTCCTCGTCGTTCCATCAGAAACAATGCTAATACTTTTATTTTATTCAAGTTAAATTCAATAGATATCAATAATTTTTGGAGAGATAATTGTTCTACATTATGTAGTAAAAAGAAATTTGAGGATTATATGAAGCACATGACTGAAAAATATAAATATATTGTTGTGAAACAAGATGAGATATTAAGGGATATATTTTTTGTTTTATAAACAATTACATATATAAATGACAACTATTATTATAAATCTTGTGGGTAAATCTGCTTCTGGAAAAAACTTTCATAAATCAAGGTTCTTGTGTAGTACAAATGAGAATATTGTAAATTTACTTAAAAAACACCCCGTGATACGCATTGTATCAACAACAACTAGAGCAATAAGACCTGGAGAAGTAAAAGGTGAAGATTATCACTATATTTCAGTGGAGGAACATATGCGATTGAGGAATGAAGGACAAATATTTGAGGAGGTTTCTCTTGGTACAACAAAATATTCACATTGTAAGAGTGAGTTAAAGAAACTAAAATCTGGTGGTGTTGGGATATTAGAAACTAATCCAGAAGGAACGAGACAAATTATTAAATATCTGAGCGGAGTGAAGATTTTATCATTCGGTTTTGATGTTGATGAAGAAACTCAACACAAACGTATGAAAAGCAGAGATGCAAGGATTAGTGAAGAAGAAATTACAACTCGCATTAATGTTAATAAAGAATTTGATGAAATATTTAAAGAAAAGGATTTATTTGAACACATCTACTTGAATGATGAAGAAAAGGAAAATTTCCCTGTTGATCTTTACAATTCATTAAATGATATTTTACAATAAATAAATGGATACAAAAGAAAGAGCAAGAAGATTTAAGGAACATCAAGAGTTGGTTTCAAAAGTTGTAAAACAACAGGAAGACATAAAGAAGAAACGCAGACAGAAACTAACGGGCGAAGAAGCATTTGAAAAAAAACAAGAGAAATTTTTTAAACCACTTTTAAAAACTTCCCAAGAAAAAATGAAAGATGTTTCCACAGTTCCCACAGTAGAATATACTCCTAGAAAGCTTCAAATGTTAAAAGATTTCAGTCAAATGACGGAGGAAGAATTAGAGCATATTGGAGAATTAGAACATGATGAAGGTTTATTTCAACAACTGGAAGAGATTAATCAACCCCCTGATTATATTGTGAATGCTGTTCAAAACAATGAATATTCAGCAGATTCAAAAACCAAAGCAGGACTCATTCCAACAGAACAACCAGCAATATTTCATCTTGTTCAAGAAAAGGTATTGATATTTAATGATGAATTAAGGTTCTTAAGTTCTGCTCAACCCCTGTTAAACTAACTCCGAGATTAATGTTTCTTCTCACAAAAGATGGAAGGCAAGGTTCAACTGTGAGGGATGAATCAAAGTATATTGATAAACCATTGGATATGGAAAATAATGATGATAGAGTATATATTGATTTGCTGAACACTCTAAATTATAAGGTTATTCTTTCTGGTAAAAGTAGGAAGAATGAGAAGGAGAAACACATTATTCAGGCTTTAAGTATCCTTGGTTCAGGTATTAGTTTTCTTCCAAATGACCCATCGCAATTAGTTAATAGACTGTTATTGTTGTTCGGCAGTAAGAAGGCTGGAAATAACAATTGTTTTAATGAAGCATCAGCCATTTTAGACCAGTTGATGAACATGAAAATAATTAATAAATCTCAATATAAAGACATTTTATCTCATATTAAATAAGATGAGAAGCACAATCCTGAGTTTTAATTTCACAACAAGCGACCACACATCTTCATTCCCATACCCACTACAACTTGACACAACAAAAGAATATGAGGCATCTTTATTGTCCATGGAGACTTATAATACCTTATTTAATATAACCGAGAAAAATGACAAGTTTAGTTATAATCCGGGAAGTGGATACAAAACGATAACAGTCTCACCCGGAGCATACGAGATTTCTCAAATATCTTCCGAAATTGCTCGTCTTATGAAAGAACAGGGTGATGAACCAAAAAATATTGTTATAAACATTCAAAAACATACTTCAAAATCAACGATTAAAGTTAAAAATAACTACAAGGTTGATTTCACAATTGATAATTCATTTAGAGAGTTATTAGGTTTCTCCTCAAAAAGATTGAAACTAATGGGACGTTTTACAGTGATAATGTCATTCAAATATCCTCAGGAATAAATTCGGTGTTAATTCACTGTGATTTGATTGATGGTGCTTATAATGATGGATTAAAAACAAATACAATATTTTCATTCAGCGCATACTCAACCCCAATTGGTTATAAATTCAATATGGAGCCTAAAAATTTGGTTTATCTACCTGTGTCAGGAAAAACCATACACAGAGTAAATTTTAGGATAACCGACCAAGATAATCGTGTGATTTCTTTTAATGGAGAAGTTATATCCATCAGAATTCACCTACGTGAAGTTTTTCAATAAATAAATACGATGGTTATTGTGAGGAAGCACGAGTTGGGAAAATATAAAATAATTACAGGGGATGGGATGTTCCTTTCCCCGTACTACAAGGGTGAAGGTATGTATCTTGGTAGAGGATACTATAAACCTAAGAGACAAAGGGGTGTCGGACATCAATTTAGAGGAGATGGGATAATTGATACTCTCATGGGTATTGGTTCAACTATTCTTAAACATAAAGACCTAATTGGTTCAACTGCTTCTGCTGTGGGAAATGTAGCAGGTGCTGTAAAGAGTATAAAAGATGCTCAGAAAGAATCTCATAAATTACAAGCAATAAAAGAAATTAAGAAAGGTAAAACTCAGTTGTCCCCCAAGAACGACAGAAAATAATTCAAATACTTGGATCAGGGTTTCAAAAGTTTTAACATCTTTTTTCCTAAATAAATACAAGTATGGAAGCAATTGATAGTATCTATGATTTGGATGATACTATTATTATCTCAAACTCCACTAAAAAAGAAGATTACTTCAAGGTAAATGCAATAACTGGAACAGACTGGAATACAAATGGTACAAAAAGTTTTGAAATAAATAATCAACAAACCTATTTGAATCTCTCCGAAAGTTTCTTGTTGTGTAAATTTAAATTCACTAAGGCTGGGAATAACACAAACGCTACACTTGTAAATGATTTCTTCTGGAAAATGTTTGATAGTGTGCGATTGTATATTGGAACACAAGAAGTTGAAGCGGTTGATTATGTCTCTGCTGTATCTGAAATGATGAAATTTACACTCTATACATTCAGTGATAGAATGGGAAAGGGGTCTGTCGAAGGTTTTATTCCTGATATGTCAACGGGAACAAACACAGACCCTGGATATATTCAAAGGAAAGGAATGTATAATGATGATACAAAAGCAGAAAATAGTTTTACTGTGGCAGTTCCTCTTAAAGGTATATTTGGATTTTGTGATTATGATAAAGTTCTGTATGGTCTTAAAATTAGATTTCAACTACAAAGGAATGATAATGAAAATAGATTGCTTTTTGGTGTTGGTAATGCTTTTGGTGATCAGAATAAATTTGTAATTGAGGAGATGAGTTGGTATATCAGTGAATATACTCCTAATCTTAAAACAGAAGAGATGTTGAATCGAAGACTTAACTCAAAGAAACCACTCAGTGTATCATACCTCAAAAGAAGATGTCAACACGTTAAACTCAATCAAACTACTTACACGTGGAATTTGGGTGTTCTGGAAGGAAAGCCACGATATCTGTGGATGATTTTTAAAAAGCCAGATGGTGATACTGCGACTGATAAGAATAATGCATTGAGTGATAATGCTAAGGTGAAACAACTTCGCGTTTCTCTAGATGGAACATTTTATCCACGAGATAGATTGGAAATTAATTGGGAAAAAAATGATTTTGCTGAAGCATACAAGTCTTACCAAAAGGTGTGTGAAAGTAATGGAAATAAAGAACCTATTTTGGATATGACAGCATTTAAAAGTTTGTATACAATCTATACGTTTGACCTGAGCGCTCAAAAAGAAACTATAAAGTCTAATCGAGTGGATACTTCCCTATACATTGAAAGAGGAGAGAGTGAAGAAGTTGATACATATTGTTTGCTTTTGGAAGAAACAGAATTGCAGATTAATACAGATAATGGTGTGATGATTAGTCTCACATAATTTTTTGTTAAATAAATGAGTGGCAAAGTACCAACTGGGGTATATGTTAATCAAATCAATCTTCATAAACTATCATCTTGTGTTCAAAATCAAAAGCCTTGTACGATTAACGTTAATACAATTCAGAGAAAAGGAGCAGTAAGAATTGATGTTTTGCTCACAAGAGAACAGGTTAAAATCTTGAATGACACTGGCTCACTTAAAATTAAAATGACAAAACCAATGTTGAAAAAATATTCAATAAGAGAGACGAGTGGAGGATTTCTCCCATTTCTAATTCCTTTATTTGCTGGTTTAAGTGCGGTTGGAGCATTGACGGGTGGTATTTCAACAGCGGTCAAAACTGCCAACGAAAGGAAGGCTCAACTCCAGGCTCAAAAAGAATTGGAAAGACATAACAAAGAGTTGGAGAAACAAATTAGTGGAAGTGGTGTAATTGTAGATTTTGCTGAAAAACTTGAAGGTCTGCCTGATAAAGCGAGATTGTTAGTTGGAGATATGCTTTCTTCTATAGCACAAGCAGGTGTAAAATTAACGAAAAGAGGTAATGGATTATATCTTTCTAATAAATAAATGAGCATTGATGAGTGGTTGAAAGAATTTGGAAAGAATACAACATCAAATTTACAACTTGTCAAATATTGTAAGAAATTAAAAATTCATAATGTGGTTATTTGTATGAGAGATGAATTAACAAATGTGTCGAAACATACAAAGAATATTATTATGAACTTAGAAGATAATGATGGGAACGGTTCTCATTGGGTTTGTATTTTTAATAGTCAAGACAAATATTATTTTGATAGTTTTGGTCTTCCACCACCTGTTGAAGTCATAAAATTCTTACAGAATGGTGTTTATCAAACATTTCAAGTCCAAGAATTAAATTCCAAGTGTTGTGGTCAATTATGTCTATATGTGTTATTTCAACTCAACAAAAATAAAAAATTTTATGATATTATTTTTAATCTAATATAAATGACTTATGTTGGTAAAGATGGTTCTATCTTTGGTGTATCTCAAGAACTGGATATTGATTTATCAAATTATTACACAAAGGCACAGGCTGAACGACATAAATATAATATAAACAAAAATATTAACATGAAAAATGCTTATAAATTAAAAAATTATCCAAGCCCGACTGACGCGAATGACTTGGTGAGATTAAGCGATTTATCACAATATATATACTTAAATAAAACGGCTGTGTATTCTAAAGATACAGAAGTGTTGATATTATCTCCAGGTCATACAGAATTCACAGTTCGAATTAAAATAAATTTTTATAAAGAAGGGCGTATCGTTTGTATGAGAATAGAACAATGGGGTATGATATGAATGATTTAGGGTATAATTGGTCATTTAAAATTAACCTCGAAGACCTGGAACAATTAAATCAGTCTCGTAAGGAAGAATATTATCCACTTGGTATCGAGAATGAGTTTTGTGGAGCCACGATTAGTAAACAACAAATAAAAGAATTTAATAAGGGTAAATATAATAATGGTTTTGCCCTTGTTTATCTCATGAAAACAGAAAAAACAGGATTATATATAATAAGTAAGGAAATACAAAATGATTTAACTATGGGAAGATGGGGAGGTGTTTCGTGCCATAATATTATTCTAACATATATTTCTAATACATAAATGACAGCAAGAAGGCTTCAAGAAAATTATCATTTCTGTGTCCAAGCATACCTTCAAGAAAAGGGTATTCGGTATTTTAATAAATATGTTCTACAACATAAGAATGAGGTATTTTCAATAAAAGATTGGCATTATGCTGATGTTGATAAACCGACAACTTTAGATTTAATTAGAATGTTAAATAATGAAAAAATTATAAGGTTAAGAAAAGGTAAGGCTCTTTTAGAAATTCAAAAGAAATTTTATTGGTTTCCTGTTGTAAAAAAATTATTTTGGATACAGGAATAACAAGAAATCCTGATGAATATATGTATAATATTCTATGGGGTGTAAACGATTCAAGTATAGTAAGGGATGAGGAAGGAGTTGAAGAAGAGAGGGAAGAGGAGGAAAAGGAGAAGGAGGAGAGAGAGAAGGAGGAAAGAGAGAAGAGAGAGAGGGAGAAGAAAGAGAAGGAGGAAAAGGAGAAGAGAGAGAAGGAGGAAAGAGAGAATAGAGAGAGGGAGGAAAGAGAGAAGAGAGAGAGGGAGGAAAGAGAGAGAATGAATAAATATCAAAATATGGAAACCAGTGAGATTCAAAAAAGAATAGAGGTATTAAAGAAAATAACTTATCCCACCAGGAAGGAATACAAAGAATTAACAAGTCTATTTGCAATACTTTCAAAAAAACTATTAGCATCATCAAGCTATTCATTTTAATTCAAGTTTTTTCTTAAATAAATGGAGGAGAGAGTGAAGGCATTTCTAAGGATTCTTTATGTTTTAAAAATTAAGATTCAAATGTGCATGTTGGAAACTAAAAAGGTTTTTGCACTCTGCAGAAATTTTTCTCATAAATAAATGAGTTATTGTCTCAAATGTAAAAAGAAAACTAATACTAAAAATATTTCATATATTAAAAGTAAAAATAACAGGGTTATACAAAAAGGTATATGTTCGGTGTGTGGTTCAAAAAAAAATCAATTTATCTCCAAACACAAACTCGGAGGAGATATACAAAAGTTTTTATCAGGAAGTAAATTTACAACTACTGGAATACCAGGGGAATTACATCTTCCAGGGTATTCTTTCTGTGGTCCAGGCACAAACTTGGATAAAAGATTAGATGAGGCAGACAATCTTAAATCCTGGAGTAAACCAATCAATAGAGTTGATGAAGTGTGCATGAGACACGATATTGATTATGGGAATACCACAACGTTGGAATAAAAGCATGAAGCCGATAGAGAAATGTTGTATAATTTGTCTCTGATACAAAATCCAACCTTGAGAGAAAAAGTTGATAGGTTCATCGTGAAGAAGATGATTAGTGCTAAATTGAAACTTGGACTTGGAAATTCAAAAAACTTATAGACTCTAATGATGCCATTAAGACTGAAGAGCAATTAGCTGATGAATTACATAAACCAATATTCACAAAGTTTCAGAGAAGGAAAGTTTATTCCAAGGAAGTTGATTATATCTGGTCTGCTGATTTGATTGAACTCAATAATGATAAGGGGTACAAGTATGCTTTAACCGTTATTGATTTGAGGAGTAGATATGCGTGGGTTGTCCCTTTAAAAAACAAAACAGGTAATACTCTTATGTTAGCTTTTCAACAGATATTTAATAAAAGTAAGAGAAAACCTAAGAAATTGTGGACTGATGAGGGTAGAGAGTTTTATAACAAGACATTTATGAATTTTCTAAAAAATAACAGTATTACATTATACAGTACCTTTAATGAAGGGAAGGCAGTTGTTGTTGAACATTTTAATCGTACCTTAAAAGAGAGACTATATAAAAAATTCACACAACTCGGTTCACAACAATGGTCATCTTTTATTCAGGATATTGTGGATAAGTATAATGACACGATTCACACGTCAACGAATATGAAGCCATCAGAAACATTTACAAAATTAAAATATGAAAAAGAGATTAATGTCAGAAAACCTAAGTTCAAAGTTGGTGATATCGTAAGAATATATAGGTGGAAATCTCATTTTGAAAAGGGTTTTACTGAACGATGGACGAAAGAACTTTTTAAATTGTTGATGTAATAGATACAGTTCCTTGGACTTATAAAATATATGATTTGGAAG
Source organism: Eptatretus burgeri (assembly GCF_056783735.1). NCBI lineage: Eukaryota > Metazoa > Chordata > Myxini > Myxiniformes > Myxinidae > Eptatretus > Eptatretus burgeri. The sequence continues at coordinate 63,767,660 of NC_140968.1, forward strand.
GGGAAGAGATTTTAGGTTCATTTTATTCACAGGAATTACAAAAGACAAAACTAAGCAGATAATACACCTTTGTGGACACTCGAGGGCCAAGTCCGAGGTGTATAACAGTATATAATGTGTGTCAAGGGGTGGACGTTCTTACATCTGTGAACCCCAAACACAGAATCCTCAACTGAATAGTCAAGGTTTAACTTTTGTTTGTGTGTGTGTGTGTGTGTGTGTGTAATGGGAGCAATAGGTTGGCGCTTCACTCCCTCCTACTATACACCGTTGTGGACACTCGAGGGCCAAGTCCGAGGTGTATAACAGTATATAATGTGTGTCAAGGGGGACGTTCTTAGATCTGTGAACCCCAAACACAGAATCCTCAACTGAATAGTCAAGGCTTAACTTTTGTTTGTTGATGTGTATGTGTGTGTGTGTCCCAACCCTCACATTCAAAATCTCAACCCCAACC
>NC_140968.1:63778116-63813116 GCF_056783735.1 Eptatretus burgeri
TTTCAATGGGTGAGCCACTTTTGCCGATAAGACATCAGTGTGAGAGCTGCCACACTGCCTACAGAACTCCATAATGGCTGTCCTGCCTCCACATACTCTTTCTTCTTTGTTGTGGTTAACTGGAATGCAAGCGTAATTGTTAGTATACTGCAACCATATCCTGATGTAGTTATGTTACCTTTATGCTTTACCTTGGAACACTCATTTGAAACCATTGGGTCAATTTGATAGCTTTTATAGTGGATTATGATGGGGTGTTTTCACATTTGTATATTATCAGGCACACGTCAGGGGCGCACTTTAGGCCACCAGGGGCCGCCACTGGCTCGCGGGCCATGCAATGAAGAACAGTGTGATATAATATATTACAAGAGCAAAACAAACATTAAAAAATGTAAAAAGATAGAGGGATGAGATCTCAAAAAAACAACCGAACAAGGTAGGAATGACACCACATTACGATGCCACAAAACCACACCACAATCCTCTTATGGATTAGCATCACAACATCTTTTGAGATTTTACTTTTGTTGTGGATTTTGCAATTGTGATGGTAATTCATGAGGATTGCGGTGTTGTATTGTGGCATTGTCATGCAGCATTGTCATGTGGTGTCATTCTTCATTGTTATTCTTTTTCATTCTTCTTCTTCATCCATTTTTCCCATTAGAACGTTCGATTCCTCCCATTAGGACCCAATGAGAGGGAGTACCGTTGATGTGGATTTTTTTAAACCCACCTTGTTGTGATCGTTGTCCTCCTGAAGGATTCTAACTGGTCGATTGTGGAATCCTATTTGACTTCAGACAGAGTTTAACGTTTGTCCGATTTGATTATAAAACCCTACAAAAACCCTATCGACACTGATAAAACTGATGTCCACACAAGTCCTTCCTTGTGAAACAATTTATTTCCTAATTATACACCATACACTTCTCACCTTTGTACAATGAACTTAAGAATCCCCATTTGATTGCAATATTATTTGGTTCTATTTCATTTATTCTTATTTTAGTTAACAGTTAGACCAACCCGATTCAATTCACTTCTACATTACATCAGAGAGTTTTATTCTAACTTGGTACTTGGTCAGTTCCAAGGAGTACGAGCCACTGAGAAACTATACTTCCTCACGTGCTCGTACTGAGAACAATGTGCCTTTCAAAATATTTATACTTCCATGAGAGAGAGGTTGGGGGATATTCACCCAGACTGTAGACGTGTCCTTTAGACAAAAGCCACTTCGTACATTTTCTAAGCAAAAGTTCATTTATCAGCTCGGTCACTCTGCTCCAGAACAACACATTTCTTATCATTTAGGGCAAAAGTCTTTTGGCCAGAAATGACAGTCAATTCAATTTGCAGCATAGAAGTTACATTTCTGAAACTCCATTTGTTACAATTTAAAATACATTAATATAAATTTTTCCCCAACACTCCCCCGTTTTTTTTTTTAAGGAAAATTTGAATAATTTTTCTTACACATGATTACCATGTCCCATTCCTGAAGGAGAAAAGATTTCCATTATTCAAGTTCAATCAACAATGGCAGCGAGTGCTCATATCAGAAAATGAGTGTGTTTCCATTTGATTTATGGCCTGTTCATCAGCATGTGTCACACATTGAAAACATGCTACCCGAAGTCAGAAGATAAACAGGTCAGGGTGTGGATAGAGCAGCACCCAACGGGAAACACAATCGAAGCACTCCTTGAGCTGAGGAGAAGGTAGATGTGGGCAAGTACAAGTTTGGGCCGGACACTGGGTTGAAGGAGCGCAGTGTGGAATTGCAGGCCTGTCGTACATTGAAGCAACCACAGCAAGTTCACGATGTATTTGCAGAGCGGCAATCGAGAGTGTGGCTGAGAACATTCCTCCACGCAGGCACCACACAACGCCGACGTTAAGACTTTGCTCAACCTTCTCCTCAGTGGTTTTTTTCTTTCTTTCCCACATTGGTCCATCTTATCTCCTCAGGAAGGGGAGGCATAATCATGTGTTGAATGCTCAATCACCCAAATCTGGCTTCTCCCATCGTCCAATCTTTGTGTGGAATTTCATTCCAAAGTTCATTTAGATGAAATCGTACATTGCTTCAAAGACTGCTTTCAACACTCCGAAACAAACAAAGCATCAATCAATAAACGTCATGGGCACATGTAGTTCTACAAGACTAACAAAGATTGTTGTGGAAGCATCTAACTTGCATTATATGTCATATCAATATTTTAATCCCTTTCCTTGTTATTTCCCAAAACAACATGCTAAAATATACAGAAATCCCAGTTGTACGTATACTCAAAACATCCATCTCATTTGCTATTTCCATCGACATTTTAAATCTCTGACATTTCTCCATCTATCCACTTCTCTCTCACCAAAACAGCAAACATGCTGCCATTTTTCCAATTCACATACACAAACCATCTATCACTTCCTCCGACCTTCTCAATTACGAATCCATTTTCTTTTATCAAAACAAATAAATCATTTTAAACAGTTGTTCAAAAATTGTCAAATCACTTGTCAAATCTGTTATCAGGAGAATATCATTTATATTGCAGCTCCAACACTCTGTCTAAACATGCAGCTTCACCCTCCACAATCTTTATCCCAGTCTTGGAAAAGCATCTTAAACTTCAGACAAATAAACATCCAAACTCTCTTAAACAACTTTTTTGGTCAAAACAATAAAATATTTCCTTTTAAAATCCATAAATGAAAAATTAAATCTTCAGCATCTATCCAATTAAATCATGAATTTACCTTGACTGAATCGATCAAATGGTTACACTGGGTTGTTTGCCATTGCCTTCCCAGCACAAGTTCAGGTAACCTCAACATTCGCAGACGAATAAAACAATATTTCAACGTCCATCCGAGGGAATCATCTATTATCTGTGAATTGCCCCACGTGCTAAACATCATCAAATCATTAAAATCATTCCAAATCACGTTTCTACATTTAAATCACATACAGTATATCCACATTCACAATTGTTATTTCACAATTTATTCAAAATCCCGATGGTTGTAAAATAAAACTTCAACACTTTTTCCTAAATGGACTTCACTTTAAACAGATTCAGTCTAGAGGGTGCACCACAAACACCAAGGAACAAGGAACAGGAAGTTCTCTCCACATCCAGTGGGAAGAAAAAGGAAAAAAAACTCTGACAGGCAAAACCCACAGTTTAGCATTACTCTGTCATGGCTTCAACACATACACTAGACAGCATTGCCTCTCATAGACTAGCGTGTGATCACGTGACAAATACCAATCACATTTCTATCTCATCCTCTTGAATCTGCATATGAATCGAATTTCACACTTAAAGCAAAGGCTCGAACAAAGACTCAGTGTAATGATATGCCACCCCCCACAGATCGAGTGGAGGGGGTCTCACACAGTGTAGTTTGCGACCTTCGCGTGGAAATGCAACGCAAAGAATGTATAACATGCCATTTCAAACAAACCCACAGCTCAACTCAGCACGAGTTAAAATATCGTCAAAATCCCAACAGAACACGTTTCATTGCAGTGAATATTGGACTCGCACAAGTTTCATTTTTTACTCTCAGTAACACATCGCATCTCAATGCAAATCACCAACCACGCTCCCAGCTGGTTAATCGTCTCCTGCACTCCACAAAACGTTTCGTGCAAATAATTGCATTTACAAATCCGTAAAACCTCCACACAATATAATATAACAACCTCACTGCCAACAACCTTCCAGTGAGTTCAATGAACAAAAAGTAACTCTTATAACTCTTACAAACAGGTAACTTATAATATTTATCTATTTTAACCCTATCTCGGCGTCTCAGCCGTGTCCTCGGCCATCTCTCTCATAGCCGGTCCGTATCAATGCAAACATGTGGCATGTCGCTTCATCATTCCCATTTAATTACGCGTCTGGCTCCTTAACGAGCCTCTTCTTGTCATCTGACTCCTCTTCTTCTCCAGCACTTTTCTAAAACAACTACAGTACTTATCGTTTACTTTAAAACGGACTCCCTCCGCCGGATCCTCTTCTTTCTCTCAATAAAATTATCTGACAATGAACTTTTCTTTGTTCGAAATGCGTTACCTGCTGAGAGCGCTCTCCCTTACCTTCGCTCAAGCACTTGTTCCTCCAGGCACTGCCTCCGGCAGATTAAGCACCTCCGGTCACGAGCACCGCACCAACGTCGGTTCGAATCCGAGTCTCGGCGCCAACTGATGTGGATTTTTTTAAACCCACCTTGTTGTGATCGTTGTCCTCCTGAAGGATTCTAACTGGTCGATTGTGGAATCCTATTTGACTTCAGACAGAGTTTAACGTTTGTCCGATTTGATTATAAAACCCTACAAAAACCCTATCGACACTGATAAAACTGATGTCCACACAAGTCCTTCCTTGTGAAACAATTTATTTCCTAATTATACACCATACACTTCTCACCTTTGTACAATGAACTTAAGAATCCCCATTTGATTGCAATATTATTTGGTTCTATTTCATTTATTCTTATTTTAGTTAACAGTTAGACCAACCCGATTCAATTCACTTCTACATTACATCAGAGAGTTTTATTCTAACTTGGTACTTGGTCAGTTCCAAGGAGTACGAGCCACTGAGAAACTATACTTCCTCACGTGCTCGTACTGAGAACAATGTGCCTTTCAAAATATTTATACTTCCATGAGAGAGAGGTTGGGGGATATTCACCCAGACTGTAGACGTGTCCTTTAGACAAAAGCCACTTCGTACATTTTCTAAGCAAAGGTTCATTTATCAGCTCGGTCACTCTGCTCCAGAACAACACATTTCTTATCATTTAGGGCAAAAGTCTTTTGGCCAGAAATGACAGTCAATTCAATTTGCAGCATAGAAGTTACATTTCTGAAACTCCATTTGTTACAATTTAAAATACATTAATATAAATTTTTCCCCAACACCGTCCTGTTGTAAAATGATATCGGGTTGCAGGTCTTCGATCGTGGGAAGGTGAATCCTTCCAATATGTTCATGTACTGTATGTTGTTGAGGTCACTGTATCCTCCACAAAGAAAAACGGACCCACCAAGCGGTCATGGAGAAGGCCACACCACACCTTGACATGTGAACTGTCGCGTGTGTGTTCAATGATGACATGGGGGGTTACAGAGCCCCAGCTCCTAACATTGTGCCGCTTGACCTTCCCCGATCGATACATGAAAGCAAGCTTTGTCTGTGAACATGACTTTTTTCAGGAAATCTTCGTCATCCTCCATGCGAATGAGCATTTCCAAGGCAAACGCCTTGTGTTTGGGTCTATCATTTGGTTTGAGTTCCTGCAAAATTTGCACCTTATAAGCATAAAGCTTCAGTCTGTTTACAAAATCCTGTGTACAGTGGTGGTTGGTAGTCCCAGTTCTCTGGATTCTTGTCAAATTGGTTTTCTGAGACTTTGTTGAAATGATTCACGCACTCATTCAACATCTGCTGCACTTGTGCTTAGTCGACCGGTACTTTTCTGTTTCTGACAACTTCCAGTCTCCTTAAACCTCTTGTACCACTCTAATACTAGTCCACAATGGTGTATTCCTTCCATACCTTGTACAGAAATTACGCTGAACTTGCGTGCTCGATCTCATCTCGATGAACCATCCGACGCACTGAGCTTTCTCCTGTGGAGTCGCCATTTTCTTTTACATTAAACCACCAGACCTGAAAACAAAGAAAACTTTATGAGTTTCTGTATCATATAAAACAAATATTATCATTGTATCATTTGTGGTACTGAATATATTAACAACTGAAGTTGTTCATGTCTTCTTGAAACACCCTGTAGTAGCATGTTCAGTTAGCGATGGTATTTTTGTTCACAATGTGTATGTGGGGTGAGACTGCATTCTCCAGAGTGCCATTCTAGTTTGACTTTGTTTTTAATACCCACTAACTCTCGTACTTTATCTTCTATTTTATATTTGGTTTTTTTATTTTTGGATTCTCCTCTTTAGTTTTGGGCTCTGATTTTGTCTTTGGAATTGTTTTGTTTGGCCTGTTTCCTTTCTGAGTAGTTACATGGCTCTCAAATATTTTTGTGTGTGTGTGTGTGTGTGTGTGTGTGTGTGTGTGTGTGTGTGTGTGTGTGTGTGCGTGTGCGTGTGCGCGCGCGTGCATTTGTACACGTCTGTGTATAGAATTGGGCAGGATAACCAGGTGTGCTATTTTGAAAGAATGTTTGGGATTGAGGTTGCCTGGGGAGGATGGAGAGACAGGAGAGCAGACTGAGTGAGCACAGAAAGTGAAATATTGGAAAACATCAGTCTGCCAAGTTTGAGAAGTTCTTCGTACTGGTCCTGCCGAGTGATGCCAAAATACATTTAGAGCCTTAGACTCTGACTCTATCACGTCCAACGGAGCAAGATGAGAAGCAGCTGTTCCAGGCCAGAGTATGAACCCACACCACATGATACTTTTGATGAAGCCGATACACACGATTTTCTTTGAGCATCTCAGAATGGACTTCTCTCTGCATAGAATACCATGGTTTCAGCCTGCCTTGTAAGCGAGTTTTGTTATTCTCTCAAAAAGACAGATTATGACAGATTGTCAGGCTTAGTAGTACCAAGGACTTCTAGACTGAGGAGTTCGATGGCTGATTCTTTTTGAGGGATAGAGTGAGATTTTCTGACATTAAAAGACATGGTATTGAACAAACTGACTCTTCCACATTCATCTGTGATTAGAAACCTGCACCAGAGAGGAGATAAGGATCCAGGTATCACTGAGGAGGCATTTCTTGGTTTTGTATTAAAAGTTAAAGGGACTGAAAAAATAGATGCCAAGATTGTTTGAGGACTTGTGATTGATGAGGTCGTTAATTGAAAGCATGTGGAATGGGATGGTTGGAAGTACCTCGGATACAGTATGTCAACATCGATGCAAATGTTGACTCGACAATAATCACTTTTAAACTTCCTGTCCCAGTCGTACACCTGCTGCAGCGATAAACATGCATCACCTCATTGCATTTTTATTCTACGATGGATTTCTTTGGGATTTGCACCCTCACTTCCCAAGAAACGGATGGCAGACCATTGCTCCTCCCTGGTGCATGCTTCTGAGGGAGCCGCCATCTTGGAACTGCTCGACTGACATCATACGCTCAATGTTGCCAGATTCGTACAGTCCTGACTGAATGGAATTCCAGGAGTTTTCCAGGACAAATTGTCATTTTTAAAGGAAGCATAATGATGTGTTATACCTTGTGTTCAACAATTTACTGATTGAAGGAATGCACAAAATTCTATAATCAGTCTTTTTTTATCAATTGTTTTTATGATTGAACTGCAATACATGTAAGTAAAGGCAATTTCCCCCAATACTGTTTTACTGTATGAAACATGAAAACATATATTTTAATTAAATAACGATAAATCTTTGCTAACAAAACAAAACACTTTTGCATACTTTCTCAACTTTTTTTGCATAAACAAGCATTTACAGATACATGTACGTATCTTAAAAGTCCTGATTGAACTGCAATATGTAAACTAAAAAGGCAATTACACACAATACTGTTTTACTGCATGGAACATGAAAACGTATATATTAATTTTAAAAACTACAAATCTTTGGAAAAACAACAATTTTACATACTTATCTTAAAAGCCGCAATTAAGCTGCAATATTTAAAGGCAATTTCACACAACACTGTTTTATTGTACGAGACAAGAAAATGTATATATTAATAAATCTGTGAAGAAAATACTTTTTACGTACTTTCTCAGAAGTTTTTGCATTTAATGTCACTTGTTATCAACAAGTCACTTGTTATCTTTAATGTCACTTGTTATCTCTCTCTCTCTCTCTCTCTCTCTCTGTCTCTGTCTCTGTCTCTGTCTCTGTCTCTGTCTCTGTCTCTGTCTCTGTCTCTGTCTCTGTCTCTGTCTCTGTCTCTGTCTCTGTCTCTGTCTCTGTCTCTGTCTCTGTCTCTGTCTCTGTCTCTGTCTCTGTCTCTGTCTCTGTCTCTGTCTCTGTCTCTCTCTCTCTCTCTCTCTCTCTCTCTCTCTCTCTCTCTCTCTCTCTCTCTCTCTCTCTCTCTCTCTCTCTGAAAACTCTTACATCAACCTCTATCTGCGGATTCACTGTAACATAGTTCATAATCACAATTTATTAAATACATCAGCAGTCATCAGTAATATAAAAAAATTCTCTAAATTCAAACCACAACTTTAAAATTGTTCCTTAATTGTTTTTTTTTTATTATTATTTCATTAAATATCAGTACGATTTATTTTCTCAGTCAGTTTGATTCCCAATCCATAAACTTTAGAACAATTTCTATGATAAAAAATTGATTATCATAACCTTATTAATAATTGACCGTTTTACAATTTTCAATTAAGTATGTTATATAATTATATTATATTGTATTATAATCATAATTTCCTATCATTCAATGTTTATTTTATTTATTGGTTTTGTACCATGAACATTAATTGAATGGTTTGTGTATTCAAGAAATGAGGATATTATTTCACTCTTCATTCATAATCATTTGAGGGGAGACAACCCGTTATACTGTTATTTTAGCTGTGCTAAGTCTATCTCCCTTGGTTACAAAAAGTCAAATTTAGAAACTGGAATTTTTTGTGATGTGTTCATTGAAATCTAATTACGGCAGATGCGTTTTACGCTTAATAGTTTCTTTCATAAACAAATATCCATGACGATACCTGCTGGTGCCGATGTGCTCGCCGATCCAAAAAATTCTGTAATTCGCGAACGGGAATCGGCCGCCATCTGCTGCATCAAGCGCACGTGTTTGGTTCCCTTGGCATGATTTTCAGTGTGCTTTCACCTATGTTCGAAATATCTACAACTTTCTTGCACACATGACATCTTGCTTTGTGGATGGACACCCTTTCTAGCCAATCCCGATAGTCAGGATGGCTGACACACGCGGTGTTGAAATAACAAATTTTGGACATTTTGCTTCTCCGTTCTGCAGCTGAAAAGTTTCTCCGCGCACAGACATTCATGCAGTTACTCAATATTGAAATCAATATGCTACTGACAGGGAGATTATGGCGGCATCATCGATCAACAGCCAATGAATTGTTGGAGCATATATTTCCAATGCTTTTCGTTAGTTGATATTTTATTGCACTTTACAACCGCATACAGAATCAATGAACATAACCCTAATCCAGGTCAATCAATCCATTGGTGGCAAAAATGACCGATGTCGGCTTATTTTCTTACAAAAAGAAAAGAAAAGAAAAAAAGAGGATAGAAATATGTAAGGGACAGTGCACAGAAAAAGCTTTATTTTCCAGGAGTTTCCAAGAGTTTCAAGGAGTTTTTTCTTTTTTCCAGGACTTTCAAGTACTGGAAAATGGAATCTCATTTTCCAGGAAATTCAAGGAGTTTCAAGGAGTGTGCTAACTGTGCCAGATCTAAAACAGGCAAAACATGACTCTTACCCAAACATACAACATATGTCTTCTACAACTACACAAATTACATTCTCGAATTTATATCTCCATTTTAAGGTTCCTTATTGACGGACCCTCTTATATGCTCGTGTTTGTTAATTGCATAATGTTGGAATGAAAAATGTCCTGAACGGAACATAGGCAGAGGTAGTTAGAGGAGGCAGACGAGACTTTCTTTGACCAGCATTTGTTAAAGGAAGGGGAACTTGGCTCCAACATTGATGTGGAGAACAAGTAACCATGGTTTAGTCATCCAGGATGTCCTGAAGAAAGCATACGTAAATAGAACGGCACTTGGCAGAGCATTTACCTCTACCATGCTGAACTGTTTACATTTTGTAGCCCACTGATTGGCTGGATCTGCATCCAGACCTTAACCAAAATCTAATGAGCTTGTTATCATCACTGACTCAACTCATCCACCAAGTTTTGGCTGAACCCATCCAAACTGTTTGAAATATCATGCTATATATTGTTTTTGGCCCTATCTTTCAATTGTGTAGAATCACTTAAAAAAATAAGAAATCCGGAAGCAGATCTCACCAAAATCTAATCAATTCATCCATGTCACACACCCAACCTGTCCATCAAGTTTTGTCCAAATCCGTCCAAAACTTTTTGAGATATCCTGCTCACAAGCAGGCAAACAAACAGAAGTGAATACATAACCTCCATCAATCTTCGGTGGCAGAGGTTATTACACGTTTGTATGTTTGTTTCAATATTTATCATGTGTTGAAACTACAACAAATGCATTTGCCCAAAGAGATAGATGGCATGGTGGAACAATTATATCCTCATATAAAAAATTAAGGCAGCTGAAAAAGATGACATCAAATTCAATACAAAGAGTCTCGTATAATGAAGGACAGCAATGTGGGGACAATTAGATTGACTTTCTTTGAGAAACTTTATGCTCTGCAAGAAAGTGAAAGGTTGTGCCTCGGAAACAAACTACGTGTTACAACTTGCCTCCAGTCGCAGAAGCAAATAAATGAAAGTGAAATTGGCAGCACAGATTGTCAGCTCCAATGTAGAAGGTATGCCTTTGAATGTGAAAAATATTTGCATTCGCCTGAATTTCATGATTCTTATCCCACTGAGCTTCGTCAAAACATGTTGTCATCTTTTTGACTTGTAAAATTCAAGAAACCCACTTTCAAAGAGATACAAGAGAGTCCTTTTTGCCAGTCAAATAATGAGGTGTGGTAACCCTTTTCGAGGGATGTGTATGAGGCCTGCATTCTCAGTATGAAAAACACCAGTTGGAGGAGGATGTACACAATATGCAGAAAAACTCTGTTTCTTGGATTTCTGTCTGCCATTTCTAGCAATGAGTGTTCGTACGATACTCTTGTAACAAGCGCACACAATCCTTCGAAATACCTTCTGACTTCAAAGCAAAGTTAGGATTACATAGAACTGTTTTTCACAGCAGTCAGGTCATCTGCTGATTGCAATGACAACCCAACTGCACCAGTTTTTCTGCTTACAGGTGTGGCTGTTTATGTATCATGAAGTGAAAGCAGCTGGTAATTGTACAGCATAAGACAACAAAAATATACTTCGTGTCATCAAAATAAAGACGAATTACTGCACCGTCATCCCAAGAAGGAAGCCAGACATAACAATATACACAAACACACACACACACACACACACACACACACACACACACACACACACACACACACACACACACACACACACACACACACACACACACACACACACACACACAAACACAAGCACATATGTAAACACACCAACACAGATATAATATGTACTGGTAAGTACTTACAAGTTATTTTATTTGAAGTTCTGTCCTTAACTTGTATGCAATTTCCTGATTTCCCAAGTGCCTGGATCATCAGCTGAGCACCGTTTTTCAACGAGGTTTTGATCCTTTCAGCCCAGAACCTCTCCAAACGGCGGATCCACTACCCTGGCCAAAGGTCCACATCAGCAGATTACTCAACATCAATGGACCTACAACCTCAAAGTTGTCCAGACAGTCAGTCAACACAGCAATGCAATATGTTTATTTAAACTTATTTAATTATTACTTTTATTTAAAGTATTACTACATATGAATAACTTTAATCATACATCACCTTATAAGATAATATATTAAGTGATAAACACTTTACCTTGTAGATATGTCCATGACACAGCACCTCCATCTAACCATCGACTCAAACTGTCATTCAAATATTAAAACTGTCATTAATAACCGATTTTAACATGCTGCACTGAGTATCCCAGCAACCACCAATAAATTATTTTAATACTTATTCATAATGTATTTTATAAATAATATTAATTTATTTACTTGTTTTTTATTTTATTTATTTATCAAAATACCTCCTGTATTTAATACATATTCATATATATATATATATATATATATATATATATATATATATATATATATATATATATATATATATATATATTTTCTTTTTATTCGATTTTTATCCCACTTGCGTCTACTAAAAAGTTGGAAGTACTTTAAGCAGTTTTAGACAAAGGATTTAATTATTTATCTGGTGCCAGACTACTTGTATGTCTACTTTGATAAAGTAAGTCTGCATGCACTTCATTTATGATTAGGATGGATCACTCTGCCAAGCAACACACAAGTATTACTGAAGACAAAGTCAGGAAACAGATGTCCAAGCTGATTTGGTTCAAGTAATAATGATTCTGTTGTTTCACCATCCCGATTGCCATCGTGCAGTCTACTTTTTGTATAATTGCATGAGAATTATTTTCTGTAATACTTCTATTCTCCATTGTTTCCAACTGTGCTGGGCACCCTTTCTTCCTACGTATGCAGCACAAGGCTGCGGCATAGCGTCATGGGTTGAGAGTGTGGCTGTTCTGTTGATGCAATGCCTTCTGCAGGTTCGGGAAGGAATTTGGAATTTGTTCATGGTGCCGGCGATAGCACACATACTCTCAGCGATGGACACCATGGGATATTTAATGTCCACCAAATAATGCCGGCAGATGCGACCGAACAACAGCATATACACCATGCCTGTGAAACATTAGGATAACAGTTTTCAGCTCGGCCTGAGTTTCAAACCTAGGCTAGACAGATTAGTCTGGGTTTGCATATGTCTAGGCCATCCTGCTTTCCCAGGGCGTCCCGAGCGTAGCTGTAAACTTTACACCCCCACTTCCTGCCCCCCACCCCTTCCTCCAAAAATAAAATTTAAAAAACCCTCGTGTTTGAATTGCAATTTCCAAATTCTCTTTATCTCAGTTTTCTACTTTCCATAAGATCTATGTACCACCAAGTCATGATAAACAATGTACACCTGGCTTGTATGGCAAAACAATTAAATTAACAGGCATTGACTGAACAACACCCCTCTCCCCCTCATCCCCTAAAAGTAACTGCTATTTGCTGCTACGGCCTCTGATCACCAAAATCAGAGTTTAAAGCACAGACTTAGCCATCTGCTCACTGTTCTGTTTTGTGAGCCACATCCCCTCGTCTCGCTTCCCTCTTCCTCCTCTTTTTTCTGTTGCATGCCTTATCTTTTTGATTATTTTTCTATTTTCTTTGAATATTGATTTAGACCTGTCCAAGCTATTATTTGTGCTCAACTTCTTGATTTTACCTCTGTGTACCGTATGTCTTATTTTAGATCTGCTAAAATGTTCTTGCCTTGATTGGTGAGTGGTGACTGACAAATTATTTTGTCCATAACTTTTACCAGAGTCTACTTTCAGAATGGTTCTGGGATGCTTAAAACCAGATGTTGAACCTACTGAGGTTCAGAATATATTTGTCATCTATTTGTTATTGATCGTCATCTTTTGGTCTTGTTTATCTTCTATAGAAGCATCTAAATATTTAAATGGGCTGGCAGGATGGCCTTGCGGAATGCACACTTGCCTCAAAGCTATCTAGTTTGAATCTCAACCCAGCTGCAAACTGTCATCCCAGTGTTTCACAGGCAGGGTTATTCATCAGTGTGTGTGCCATCCCTCGGATTGACATTAAACTGGGCATCCCTTCTGCCAGCATGAGTTAGTGTACATTAATGACTCCATGGTGTTCGTCACAAAGAGTAGGCCAGCATTGACTGGCACCATGGCCAAATTTCCAAATTCCTACCTTAACCAGCAGGGGCCATTGTATAGTGGTCGTGCCATGTTCTCAGCCAATGATATGCAACCCAGGAGAGAGAGAGAGAGAGAGAGAGAGAGAGAGAGAGAGAGAGAGAGAGAGAGAGAGAGAGAGAGAGAGAGAGAGAGAGAGAGAGAGAGAGAGAGAGAGAGAGAGAGAGAGAGAGAGAGAGAGAGAGAGAGAGAGAGAGAGAGGAGAGAAGAGGGAGAGAAGAGGGAGAGAAGAGGGAGAGAAGAGGGAGAGAAGAGGGAGAGAAGAGGGAGAGAAGAGGGAGAGGAGAGGGAGAGGAGAGGGAGAGGAGAGGGGGGAGCGAAAGAGAGAGAGAGAGAGAGAGAGAGAGAGAGAGAGAGAGAGAGAGAGAGAGAGAGAGAGAGAGAGAGAGAGAGAGAGAGAGAGAGGGGGCGAGTAGAGGGAGGAAGGGAGAGTGGGGGAGAGAGAGAGTGAGAGGGAGGGAAGGAGAGGGGGAGCGAGAGAGAGGGGGGGAGGGAGGAGAGAGAGAGAGAGACAGATACAGACAGAGAGAGGAGAGGGAGGGGAGAGAGTGAGAGAGAGGGAGAGAGGGAGGGGAGGGGGAGAGAAAGAGAAAGAGAGAGACAGACAGAGAGAGAGAGAGGGGTAGAGAGGGAGAGAGGGAGAATATTCAAATTTCTCAAGCAAAGCAGACTTTCCTTTGAGTAATTGACCAGACTCAGTGGTATTGTGGTTGGAGCATCTGCTCTGAGTCTGGTAGTTCTGTGGTTCACTTCTGACCTTGGCTAACTTGTAACAAAGACTTTTAAAATGTTACATTCTGCTTCTTCGCTTGATGCTCACCGATTAGAGAATAGAGCATGGACAAACCCCATGTTTTGACATCCTATGGGGAAGTGGGTGATCAAAAGATTTCTTCTTCATTGTCCCACTGACTGTGGAAAGAAAAGCGGCATCACAAGATGGTGTCGCTGGCACTCATAGTGCATCGAGAAGTCATCATGTCACCTTACCCCAGGGTAACTGATGACGTTTGAAGTCAAATCCCGTGTTGTCTCATGTCTCTATCTGCAGGTAACGGCTCCTTCCATGAGCCTCGATTCCTATAAAAAAAAACGTTTTTTATGAATCGTCTCATCGAGAAGCCTCTGAAATATGTTTTAAGACCAATTTTTCGATGTATTCTACTTGAGCCTGAACATGATTAGTCTCAAGCTACCTGGGCAGACTGAAATTATGTGACTGCAGAGAGAGTGTCATTTTTCCATAACATTTACCCATTTGGCATTATTTATACTGTACCACATTTACCAAAACACAATATTTTTACAGTCCGGTATTATGAAAATACAATCCCATGATTTTAGTCTCCCAAAATCCATGTAAATACCACCATCCCTGGTGTATGAAGAACTGTTCCAACTATTCGATTCATTGACTTGTTGAACGTATTCAAAATTCCTTGCACTGATGTGGCCTCTTAAAGGGCCCTTGGCGATCAAAGCTTCTACCAATCGCATTACTTTGAAAATAGCGCTTGCAAGTTTAATCCTCTTCGATGTCATCATATAATTTAAGCTTCCTCTGAGGCTTTTGATTACCCATATGGCTATGAATACCAAATGACTGTCTGCCTTGTGTTTTTAGAGCTATATCCTCTTACTCCAAAGCTTTCATGTTAACAAGTAGTCTGCAGCACATGGCCTTTTTTAACCTGCAGGTAATGCGTCTTTCCACTCTGTTGAGTATTCACAAAGGATAGGATGCCAAAAGAAATTGTTTCCTTGGAGAACAGCCGCCTGCCTTGAGGGGTAATTATTGCATGGAGTCAGCAGTTCCATGCCTAAACAACCAAGCCATCATGCTCCACCACTGCCCCTGTCAATCATGCACTCGCGTGATTCTGTCATGGCGAGTACGTTCAGCCGTTTGTAATACGTCGCCTTTTACAAACTCCTCTGAGAATTGATCTACGAATCGTAAGTTTAGTTTAGTGATTCAGATTCATATTTTGTTGATGTAAAAAAATGAAACCACCACCACGTAGTGTCGCTGTCCAGCAGGCAAGACTCAAGCGAAACATGGTGATCATAGAATGGTCTTGAAATAGAACTTCCCAGACCTCAGTAATGGATAAAGACCACTCAGTGGTTGAAACATCAGACGTGAGCTTCGGTATCTGGCCAGCTACACTGTCGTTGGTGGTGCCTTAAAAAAAAAAATTCATAACAACCATTCCTTTCACACCATGAGGTGCATAGGACTGCTGAGTCGGTTTCATTAGCTAAGGAGTACAATCCTAGACAGGTCACCCACCACTCCAGTGCAGGACACTCCAATGGTTTATTACCCCCAGGAGGCTGGTACTCATTTTTCATTTTTCTGACCTCAGAAGGATGATAGGCTGTCAACCCACCTGGTTGTTCAATGAAATGAATTTTATTGTTCAATGAAATGACAGGGGCTCAAACTCAAGACCCAAATATCTAAAACCAGCCACCATAACCGTTAAACCAACACCAACCAAGCTTCATTTAAAATCTGGACCTTCTCAACTACCACCAGTTCTTTTTTTCAATTTTGTTTCCTTATTTTGCTTGGCCATAGGGTTGACTCCTTACGTCTTGTATCGTGCTCTTCCATTCATTCTTTCAAGACTACTGCCCATCATCACCATCTGACCTTTTTCTACACTTATTCATTCATTGACACTTTCTCTTTCAGACACTCCCATTGCGTCTTTGTGCATCCTTGCATCTATGTTCACCTGTTCCACTTTGCTCACCTATGCATGTATACCTGCAGCCCTTTTATTGTTTCGTTCTTCCTTGAACTTGCACTTATGTTAAGAAAAGATCGAGCTTTCAGCCAGTTGGGCAATATGCCTCTCAGTCCAGGACTCATCCTGTGCTACTTATATGAGATGAAGCTGGAACATTGGAGAAGATGAGGTGTATGATTACATCTGGACTGGTTGGATAGTTCGACGTAAAGATATCAGAGAACATCAAAACACAAGTTTCTTCAACTATTTCGTTTTTTTGTTGGGGAGGGGCGGGGAGTGTTATTAACCTCCGCTATCTTCGAAGATGGATTGAGGTTACTGTTTTCACCCCTTTCTGTTTGTTTGTTTGTTTGTTTGTTTGTTTGTGTGCTTGTTTGTTTGTGAACAGTATTACGGAAAAACTCCTCGACGGATTTCGACGAAACTTAGTGGGGGGGGGTTGGGGGGGGATTAGGTATGGTCCAAGGATCATGCCATTAAATTTTGGACTTGGTCCCCCCCCCCAAAAAAAAATTGTTAGAGAAAAAAATGTTTTCTTTTGCATTTCAACATGTTTTAAGTGATTTCCAACCCCCCCCCAAAAAAAGAATTTTTTTTTGCATTTCTATATGTTTTAAGTGATTTCAAACCCCCCCAAAAAAATTGTTACCCCCCCCAAAAAAAAATTGTTAGAGAATTTTTTTTGCATTGGTACATGTTTTAAGTGATTTCCAACCCCCCCCAAAAATTGTTAGAGAAAGAAAAATTATTTTTTTGCATTTCTACATGTTTTAAGTGATTTCCAATCCCCCCCCTAAAAAAATTGTTAGAGAAAAATTTTTTTTGCAACTTTTCAACATTTCGATTTCTTTTTTTGCATTTCCACATGTTTTAAGTGATTTCCACCCCCCCCCCAAAAAAAAAATTGTTACCCCCCAAAAAAGAAATTGTTAGAGAATTTTTTTTTCGCATTTCTACATATTTTAAGTGA
Organism: Eptatretus burgeri; assembly: GCF_056783735.1. Lineage (NCBI taxonomy): Eukaryota > Metazoa > Chordata > Myxini > Myxiniformes > Myxinidae > Eptatretus > Eptatretus burgeri. Next base: position 63,795,461 of record NC_140968.1, read on the forward strand.
TTTCCAACCCCCAAAAAATTGTTAGAGAAAAAAAATTTTTTTTTTGCATTTCCACGTTTTAAGTGATTTCCAACCCCCCCCCCAAAAAAAAAATTGTAAGAGAAAAAAGATTTTTGCAACTTTTTTTTCAACAACTTTTCGATTTCTTTTTTTTGCATTTCTACATGTTTTAAGTGATTTCCAACCCCCCCCCCCCCAAAAAAAATGTTGGAGAATTGAACTATAACTCTGTCAGCACTGTTGACATCATATTTAATGAATAAGATAGGTTCACTTGAGTGACCCAGCAGTATTGGCGGCGGAGGTTTTGCACTCTCCCGAGTGCTCCCCCTCCAGTTCATTCATGTGGTAGCAAGTTACTTTGGCTTCCTAACAGTGTGACAGTACGTTACACCGTCGTGCCCCAACGCACGGTCTTTACCTCCACCATCAAAAGTAGACAGAGGTTATGTTTTCACCCCTGTCTTGTCTGTCTGTAAACAAGATATCTCAAAAAGTTGTGGATGTATTCAGACAAAATTTTGTGGACAGGTTGGGTGTTTCACAAGAACTAATTGATGAGATTTTGGTGAAGATCTGGATCCGGATACTAGAAACTTAAAAATGATTCTTCACCATTGAGAGGTAAAGCTAAAACCGATATAGAGAATGATATTTCATACCGTTGTGGACGGATTCGGACGAAACTTGGTAGATGAGTTGGATAGGTGACGAGAACAAGCCGATTAGATTTTGTTTCAGGTCCGAATCCAGATCCGGCCTATCAGTGGGATACAAAACGTAAACTGTTCATCCTGATGGAGGTATGCGCTCCACCGAGTGCCGTTATAGTTTTCTTGTATTTTTATTTCTCAAATGACGACCACCCACCATGTTTAACAACAATAATTTTGCAATAGCTGTTCTTGTTTTGATTGCCGAAAACATCAAAGGACATTCATGTGAGCACAACATGTTAAAGAGAAAATGGTGAAGGTTTGATTTGTTTATCTTTTTTAAAGATATATTTTACTCATTTCTCCACCCTGTGTGTTGAGACGAGAAGGTATCGTTGGTGAAACTTCAGAAAACATGTTGAGAAAAATAGATTGTTGATAGATTAAGCATTCCTAAATGCTTTCGTTTTAAACGTGCAAAGACACATCTGAGCTTCTAGGCTGCCTGACAGAACACTCTTTCCCAAGGCTATCACCAACAGGGCATGAGCAGACAGCCTCAAAGCATGAACATTGTTTTTGTCTTTACCCTGCATGCTCCGTTTGGAGATGAAACAGAAGTTCCTCCCATTAGGAATAGCTCCTTTTACAAGTTCTGGATGACTGAGAATACCACGGAGGCTTTCCAAGAATAGCTGACACAAACTTAATCTGTCAGAATCGTGTGACCACCAACTGAAACTTGCCCATTGTGAGAGTGTGTTCATCTGGCTTTGGCCTCATAGCACTACAACAAATAAAAGAAAGCATTTTTTTTTTTTAACAATATTGGGAAAAAGCCTTTGTAAAGCAAAATGTGTTTAATATAGCTTCAGAGTGTTAAACTGGTTGTTTTCTGGAGGCCGACTGCAAACCACTCAGCCTGCAGTGTCATTATTATGGCTTTTTGCTTCCTCTTTGTGTGTTCATGTTTTGCACAAATGGTCTTTTGTTAAGGTAAAGCTCGAGGCACTGCCAGCTGGGTTAATTTTACTACAAGGTGTATGTATATATATATATATATATATATATATATATATATATATATATATATATATATATATATATATATATATATATATATATATATATATATATATACTGTATATGTCGACCTTTTAACAGTGCCTTTTATTTTATTTTCGCTTTCTCTCTTTCTCCCCACCCCCCCCCCTCCTTTTTTGCTGTAGTCCCACAAGGGTTCCAGTATTACCAGCTGTAGCTACAAATGTGCATGCCTCATTCAAGCAGTGTTTGGAGGGGAGAGGTCAGATCCAGCGGCAAAAGCTGAATCAAGTTGGTCATGACATGATGTGAAATGCTCGAGTTGCAGAGGAAGTGAAACAATATTTTTGTTGCTTTGCTTGTTGCATTAATTAACCAGGCGAGGGCTCACAAAATAGCTCAGAAGTAGCAGTGGCCATAACTTTGAGCTGTGTGCTTCGAGTTTGATGCCTGCCCTGGCTATAAGCTATTATCCTGGCACTTCACAGGCAGTACGTTGTGCCAATGGGTTTGATTTCTGTTAGATGGGACATTAAAACGTGGACCTACCTGTACATCTTTGTTGGCTGGTGGTAAAGGATACCAGGTGTCTTTCACAAAGAGTAGGCTCTTGACCATATTTCTACCGTAACCAGCTGTGGGGGGTGGGGGGGGGGTGTCGACAAATTTTAACCCCAACTCAGGCTCTTGCATTCTCTTCCCATTATGGAACAGTGGTTTATTGCACAGTCTGGAAAATGGCTAAGATGTGACAACAACTGAATTTGATAGTTCTGTGTTTAAGACATGTGAACAACATTTGCAAGATATTGATGATTTGTGACCTTTGACCTCACAAAAGTAAAAGTACAAGATGTGTGTTTTGCTTCACAAAACCTGGCACGCTCACTGGGGGTAAATTGTATCACTTCTCAAAACACAAAGGTTAAGTGTTTTTCTTTCCTGAAAGCATGTCAAACTTTCGTTACAAATGATGTATTTTTTGTATACAATGTCAAGGCTCGTGGAGGACCGAGAACATAGAACGGATCAGGACATAACAGGACAAAAGGAACAGTAGAAAGAGAGTGGGAAACACACCAACATCAGGATTGAGATACAAAATAGAGGGAGGCTTGAAAATAAGGGATGTGGGGACGAATGAGGGCTATGGAAGGGCATGGGGTAGACAAGATGGAAACAGCCACAAACTCTCTGGAAGGAAAAACTGGAAAGTTGGAAAGAGGTGGGCTTGGGGAGGCTTAATGGGGATAGAAAAAAATCATGGTTTTGGATGGGAGACGATCTGAGATAGATAGTGGTGAACACCTGTCTTGAAGACCTGGATGGAAACATGAGAGGAATACTTTGGTATGATTGGAAGTAGAATGGTTGACCACTTAGCTTCCTGATCCATTTTGACTTTCAATTTACTTTACATCTTCCTCCTTTGTACTTTCAGGTTTCTATCTCAGGGCCTGAAGTTGGCATGCCTTTCTCAACATCCTTGCTGGCCATGGAAAGGAGCAGCCTGGAGGGTCTAAATCAGGAGATTGAGACAGTCTTCTTGCAAGGAAATTCTGACACGGATAAATTGCAGGTGAAATTTCAACATTCTGCCTCCACGAGTCTGTCATGTCTTGCTTTTCCCTCCTTTCAAAACACCATTTTCCACAGTCTAATACTATTTTCATGCTTTCGTGTTCTTGTTCTGTATTGTACACCGCTCCTTCCCAATTCCATATGTCAGCCGTGCATGATGTCATTTCCGGGTGCCGAAGGAAGGGAGTATTCAGTTTTTACTCAGTTTTCTTGTTCGCTTGTTACTTGCAAAAATCGAAGATTTTTCAAATATATTGGTTAGTCGAATTTGTTATTATGTTGGGTGGTTGCGAGACGACCATTATTCTCAGGTTTTCCATCTGTCTGTATGTTTGTTTGTATGTAATGGACAGCTCTGGAGGCCAGAGGAGTCAACCGATTTTGATGAAACTTGACAGGTATGTTCATGCCAGGATCTAGTAATATGATTTTGAGCACCGTTGCTATGGACGCCACCTTTGCCGAGCAACGGGACTTTAAAATTTTTGAAAAATCCTAAAAAATATATTTTTTCGAAAATCAAAAATCGGCTTCGATGCTTTTATGCACACTATAATCAACCTCTTTGTCAAAACTTTTCAGCCCGATCCGTCAAAAACTGTATGACTAGTATGCAATTATGTCGCGACCACCCATGTTGCCTACCGGCTTGTCTGTTTGTTTGTCTGTCTGTTTGTCACCGGCAGGTCACAATTTTAAACCGAACTTCACCACATGGTAGAGTTTGTCATAAGGAAGAAGCCTATTGTTTTTGAGGTCAAAAGGTCAACAAAGGCCAAAGGTTAACAACTAAGGTGGTATTTCTAAAATCCTCAATTTTTATCCGATTTGAATCCTGATTTGAAGGATTGATGGATTTGAATCGATTTGAATCCATCAATCCTGATTTGAAGAGGGTTCATATTTCAGGTCACTGGATTCATCCAACCAATTATTTTGGAGGTCCACATTGGCCGAATTTCTGAAATTGTCAATTTTCATCCGATTCACTTGAAATTTGAAGAGGGTTTATATTGCAGGTCACTGTATTCAACAACCAATTATTTTGGAGGTCCACATCGGCCGAATTTCTGAAATTGTCAATTTTCATCTGATTCACATGAAATTTGAAGAGGAGTTGCATATTTTGGACATTGAATTCAACCATAAATTATTTTTGAGGTCAAATTTGTTTTATGGATTTTGCAAGTGTCGTGCTCTGCATGATGTCTTCTTATTGTTTGTTTGTGTGTAAGATACAGTATATCAAAACGTGGCCTGGACAAGTATGTGTGAGAGCCGGCTATTGTACCAAAACGAATACACAATCATCGGGGCATAGGTGGGGGTGAGTTGGTGAGTTGGAAAGTGATCAAGCAAAGATGGAATTCATGAATCAGTTTATCAAAAGTAAAAATAATGAACAACTCTGTAAGACAACTCGTACACCATCGGTGATGGTATGGTGACAAATTACATGACACACAGTCATCGTGGTGATGATTACCACTCAATGCCTATGTGTAAGTGAGTCCGGTAATGTACAAAACAAGCCAACATAAAACCATGATCGGACTTCAACACGAAGCTCGATCGATCCTTTACTGCTTTGCGAAGTAATCCGTTATGTTTGAATGCCTCAAACTCTTGGGCATCTAGTGCATGAGAAAGGATTCAAACCGGTCATTGTATTCCATGATGTTGGCTGGGCAATCCTCCACCGAAAGACAGTATCGGCTGAATATTTGGCCGAATCGGCCGAAACCGAATATTTGGCTGAGCCGACATTTGCCGTAACCAGATGATGAGCACGTCATCGACATCTTCAAAGGACACACATTTCACACTTCCCACCGGCCACATGATCTTCTCCACTTGTCCAAATATCTTGCCCTTATTCTTCAAGATATCGTTCAATGTCTGCCGTTTGTTGTCCAACTTCTCAGCTATGTATGTTTTCTTCATCAGTGGATTTGCCTCGCAAAACTGGATAATGTCGTATTTTTCTTGGTAGGTTTTGGTTTAAGCTTACGCTAAGTCGCCATTGTCCTGCCTGCAGTGCGATCAACGTGTGTACGCAGTTATAAATAGCCTATCACTGGCGGTGTACACCAATGAGCGAGCATCACGATTCCATGAAATCGGGCTTCTCACGAGGCAGCAGTTCCATGTGACGAGTTTGGAGTGGTAATTTACTTGAGTTTCCATTACGTGGGAACAGACACGTTCCTGTATATACATATATATATATATATATATATATATATATATATATATATATATATATATATATATATATATATATAATATACATAAAAATTTTTCTTTAAATGATTATATACTGTTATATATATATATATATATATATATATATATATATATATATATATATATATATATATATATATATATATATATATATATACATAGACAGTATATAATCATTTAAAGAAAAATATATTCACTGAAAACTTCTCACGTAAAAATGGCAAAGTCTTTGTGCAAAAAAACAATCTGGCACGTTTGAATCAACAAAATCACAAAGAACGTCACCATTGTCATATATATAAAATGAAAGTACAAGCAGAAATATGTACGCCTTTGAGGTGTGGCCACCCTTTCCTCCAGGGACTAGAGTATGAGGTGATCAAAGGTGATCTTTGCTGCAGCAACATTGATGTTTTGAGAACCATTGGTATTTTGAGTCTCGCATGCTTGTTATAATTTACACCTTCTGACTGGGGGGGGGGGGGGTGGAGTGGAGTGGTAGTGGAGGGGATTGTGTCACCGGGCACAGCCAGGGCAGGCAAAAATGGCCATCTGCTGGCCCGGACAGATGTGAGCGATTCGCCTGAGAGACCACAATTTTCCTCATAATGGCCTGCAACATTTGATGATGCATTGTACGTAGATCGTGCATTGCAGTTGTTAAATTGCTCTGCCTGTTTCCACACACAAACTTTCTTTGTCCTGCATGCAGTGTGACCACTCCTTGGTTTTTTACACAAGATCTTGGCTATTCGTTGTTCACTTTGGCATCTTGGTTTTCTTGGTGTATAGGTTTTCTATTAAAATTGCTTTTCTGAAACCTTGTGAATTCTTGGCTTTTTTCATTGGCTCACCTTGGAATTTATGAAAATGAGGAGTGGTCACACTGCCTGCATGTGCTTGATTGTGGGGTTCATTTTTCCCCACATAGGAACCATTGCAGAGCTGCTCTGAATGTTTTGCCTCAGATGCTGTTTGGAAATAAACAGTTCTCCTCCCAGAACTCATAGCCTTTGCTGTGCATGATTGCTGCACGTGGATAATGCATTTCTATAAAACGATGGCTTTGGTAAATTACAACAGATTTCTTTGGGAAAAGATTTGCAAACCTGCAATTGCAAGTCTCAAATGTTTAAGATATTACTATTGTTTCAATGGTAGCGTCTCCTGACATACACCAGATATCCTCAAGGCACAAGCGAACTGTTATTGCATTTCACTTTTTAATCATAAATGGAAAGAGAAAGGGTTTCATCATTGCTGCACATGTGGCCTGTAACTGTCTGCCTCAGCAGTCTATGAGGGCCATGTTGAAATAGCTGTCAAACCTTAAGGTGGTACCCGGAAATAGGAAATGATTGTGTGGACAGTATAAGGGGAAAAAAAGCACAGCCAAGTGCTTTTTCAGGATAAATAAGATAAAGTAAAGTTAAATAGTGCAACAAATCTCAGTAGAAGTTGTACTGAAAGGTACATGCCCACCTGCCTATAATATTCTGCAAATGCTGTTTCTGTTCCCATGCAGCAAAAGTATTGTTTATAAACTCTTATAAAATGAGCCGCCTTGAACACAATTGTACAAAAACGTTTGAAATAATAACAAACACGATGGGCACATTTATCCGTCGTTATCATTTCACGTGATTGAGCTAGTCAATGTGTGCAGTCGTTTGGAGCTCAGTTTCAGAGTAGATTGTCTCACCTTAAAACATCAGGAATATCCTGAAAAATGTACTGTGATTAATTTCTGGTCCTTTGGGTAAAAATGCACCTTTTGTGTTTTTGTGGTTCTACTTTAGTATTCCTGAATGGTTATAATAAATCCTGATTCGTGGCCAGGGATCTCGCATGTCATTAAACTGGCTTGTAAAGGTGTCTGAATCCTCCCTCGTGATGACCGCAGACGTGGGGATGAGCAGAAAGTTTTTTTTTTTTAATGAGCTCAACGGAACTTGATTCCGTTTACTATATTTTCAACAAACTTGAAGTTGAACGCAAGTTCGTTTATATCTGCTTTGGAGATCTGGAGTTGTGAGGCGTGCACTTGATCTGATCGAGTTGCCACTAATTTGTCAGTCTGTCTTCCCTTTGAGTTTATGTCCGAGCATAACCACAACACCTTGTAATTGATCTCGATGTGCATCTCCCTTCCCTTATAAGACATTCAGAAGTAGCATACCGGTAATTGCAAAAAAGGTTACAAAAAATAAATAATTAAAAGGTACATTTAACAACAGATTTGGTTTAAACCTTTAACAACAGTGTACACTACAACAAAATATTTCAGTTACCAGGTTTAATGTTGCACGGTGAATTGTCCTGGATGTGTGTGTTTATACTCTGTCTTTGTAACCCATGTCAATACGTGCACCCTCACAAAGGTGTCACCTTCTCATTAATTAATGTCCTTTTCTCCATCTATAAATTCAATCCTCCATACTCTTCAGTCCTGGTCTATAAATTCAATCTTCTCTCACAGGTCTTCAATACATTTGCTCACTTTCATTTCCTCCCAAATCCTATGCCTGTCCGCTGTCTTTCTGCATCTTTCTGTTTTTGTCGTAGAGGCTTTTCAACGATATTGAATGTCTCCTGTCACTCTGACTATCACCATTAATCAGGGAAGCCGGGTCATCTCAAAGAGCATTATCAACATAACTTGAAATAAAATGTCACAGTAGTTCGGAATCTAGAAGTGGTTCCAAAGAGATTGTTTTCTTGCATGTGAGTACAACTGCTTGTTGGATACTTATTGTGCAGTCACAACAGTACTGTTTATAAGTATTACCTGAATGTAAACTAATGCTGGATTCTCAATTTTATGACCTTTCTGATTCTGAACGACATTAGTATCAGTAACACCGAATCGGTTGAAGTTTAAATTATTATTGTGTGTGCACAGCTTTTTGCAAATTGTTAAGTACCGATTGTTTCCAGCATCCCCACAACTTAATGGATGGGAGGCGTGCCCCACCACCTGGTCTTGCCTCGGATTTCCATCTCCAGCGACCGAAATGTCTACGGAGGCCCAGCACACCGACAGCAGGACAGAAGAGCAGGGCCTTCAATTCAAGACTTGCAAAAGCTGATTCCAGAGATGAGAGGATGCTCTGTGGGAGGAGTTCCTCACCTTTTGTCTGCATCTGCATTTCCCCAAGTACAGATGAGCTTCAAGAAAAATCAGGTCCAGACATCGTCTCCATTTTGGTTACATCTTCTACAGCTTCGAAACATGTTTTGAAAGGTATATTTTCCCCACTTTATTTGTGTCTTCCTTTTGCAATGTATTTTATATGAATTAAGAATACTGGAGAACTATTTTAACATTGCTGCCATAATCTAAATGCATTTTACTGCTGTTTTACTCTTACTGCCAGTTTCTATTTTATTCAAGTTGGGACTGTAATGTCCATTAAAAAAAAATGGTGATTATCTTTCTCATAGATCCTTGCCAACCATTGTTGGATTATTTCCCGAGGCTCAATGGCTCTACATTTGTGCGAGAAGCACCAGAGGGCTGTGAAATCAAGGCATTTGAAGAGCACGTGTAAGTAAATGTAATAATCGATAATTGTTACTTCTTTCATTGCCTTGGTTTTCAATCAAACATCGTCTTGTCGTGTGCAAATAGTTTCCCCCAATTTTGCAAACATGATGAGCATTGTGGTAGAACAATGACTTGATCTCAATCTCCAGGAAGTCCATTTAATGAAGAACGGACTGTCAATAATTCAAATACCCACAAATTTTAATTAAATATTAGGGGCTATGTTGAAACACTCACCGTTTTTACTCATGCCAATTTAAACAGGACCGAGATGTTTTTATTTGTTTATTCCTGATAGGTGAAATACCCTGAAATCCATGTCTATATAAAACACACCTTTTGGAATACCGGTCACAATTTCCATCCAATCATCATGTAACTTTTTTTCTTTTTAAATTCTCCATGGGTAGGTGCTCCAACGTTGAAAGTTTTGTCAATCGCTAAAGTAGTTGCAGAGAAAACCAATTTAAAAGTGAACAAGTCTGAAGACGACAATGGCTCACGAGCGGTATTTGATGATGTAGATTGTTTCAGAAGTCAAGGATGAGACAATGTGATAATTTTTGACCAAGTTATAATTAATTATAGTGGCCTTCAATCAACAGCTGCAAAATGTCGAAAACCCGGTTTCGTTCAACAACTTTCAAAATTTGACCTTTGCATAACCTTTAAAGGTCACAAAACAATGCTGTTGACATTAAAATAAGGAAACAGGATACGTGCTATAGCTTATTGGAGTTAGTTCGTCGAAGAAGGTCGAAAACCCGGTTTGATTCCCACAACTTTGAAATTTTGACCTTTGTGGCCTTTAAAGGTCAAAGGTCAAGGATTATGACCTTTGGTGAAAAACTTCCTCTGGAACATTCCAGAAACAATATAATGTCATATAGGCTATATGGCATTTCGCACTCCTCGGATTATCCATACTTTGATGAAATCAGCGTAAAAACAAACTAGAAGGGGGCGCCACGGGCAAGGTGTTCGAGATAGAGCAAAATGGTTTCAAGACTTTAGGTGGGGAATGACCTCAAGATTATGCATAAAAAATATTGTCATCCTAGCTCTCAAAGTTTGGGCGGTCGTATGATTTTTATGTCAAAATTTGCAATTTTCTAAGTTTTTGACCTTGTGACCTTGTGACCTTGAGACGAAAATAAAAAATCAGACAACGACAAGTTTTAGATAATTCATTAACCTCCACCATCTTCAAAGATGGATGGAGGTTACTGTTTTCACCCCTTTCTGTTTGTTTGTTTGTTTGTTTGTGAACAGTATTACGGAAAAACTCCTCGACGGATTTCGACGAAACTTGGTGGGTGGTTAGGTATGGTCCAAGGATCATGCCATTAAATTTTGGACTTGGTCCCCCCCCCCCCAAAAAAAAGTTAGAGAAAAATTTTTTTTTTGCATTTCTACATGTTTTAAGTGATTTCCAAGCCCCCCCCCCCAAAAAAAAATGTTGGAGAAAAGAACTATAACTCTCAGCACTGTTAACATCATATTTAATGAATAAGATAAGGTTCACTTGAGTGACAGCAGTATTGGCGACGGAGGTTTTTCACTCTCCCGAGTGTTCCCCCTCTAGTTTTGCTATTCAATTACCGAAGAACCCATTCAATTCAGTCAATTCCCTCAGAGAAGATAGATTTTTAATCCGACTACCCCCTAAAAATGGCTATTGTTGGGCGTGGCTCCATCCACAATGGGCGTCGCATGCCCTCATCCAGGAAAACACAACGAGACATTGATATAGAACACATAACCAAATTTCATCAAGATCAGATCAAAGTCCACGGAGTTATGCTCTGGACAGAGACAGACACACAGACACACATAACGAATATAGTGGTCACTTTGGCTGGCGCTCGTGAACCAATAAAGGTGAAAAACGACGGTGGAAAGAAAAAAAAGTAATGGTCTTGAGTGCGGGCAGAAACAAATTAACGTTCCACACCGTGATCAAGGATTGTTGTGGACGTCTAGTACTAGTTTTTGTTTTTATTTTAAAGTTGGAGCTATCACTTCTACTCAATAAACCAACGGCAATTCAAACCTGGCCTTTCACTTTGCTGTACATTCAAATTGGCTATAAGCAAAATCATTCCAACAACTAATGTTGATGCTGGACACACAAATATAAAATTTAATAATATTGAAAAGAGATTTGTGTACTGGAAAAAACATTGATGGTGAAGGACACAAGCCGTTATGATGAATGGCAATGAACAGACATCAATGTTGGAATATCCAAGATGGAAGCTTGAAGCACACTTTATTTCCCCAGATTCACCGAATTATTTACTTTCACCACAACCTTTTCTTCTTTTTTTAACTGATGCAGCCATATGGAATCTGCTAAAATCACTGGAAGACTTACTTTGGGTCAATATACAGGTAGTTTTGAGCGGTTTCCCAATGATAGTGTGCCACTAATTTTATTGTTTGGCCAGTGTAAATTTTAGAAAGGTGGTTGCACGTGACATTTTCATACCTGTTCGCCTTCTCAGTGGCAATTAAAAGTGAAGCATCAAGCCTGGAACTGTTATGCTGCGTGCGTCAAGACGGCGAAAGTGCATCTTCAACATATTTATGATTGAGCTCATTTTACTATAATTCACCGTGTGTCCATCTGTCTGTTCCCAAGTACCGCAAAAATGGCTGAACCGATCGCAAACATTTTTTGGTTGTGTCATCCTGGGACCCCTTGGAGTAAAATAGGCATAAATATAATAATATGACCCCCGTGACGGCTTCCGGAGGGAGCGGGTGCTTCTAGTTGCAATAAACTGTGATTAAGGGAAAGCATGTCTTCCACCATCATGCTATCATACTCATCCGCATCTGCATTTCAAAATGACATCAAATCTACCATGTGGAGACAACAAAGCACGCACATTTGTGCTGAGGTTCACCTTTGTAGTTATCCCTCGAGTTAACGTTAAGATGAGTCTTTTTCAATGTACACAATTTCTTTGTTTTGTTGCACATCCTCCATTGTGCTGTCCCATTTCTTTTAACGTTCACTCAGGTTTCAAATACCGTTGAGCAAGAGAACATCTATGAAATGCCATGGGCAACCACCTTGCTAAACTTCTTCTGGCAATAAAAAAATTACTGCGACTATCATAAGAAAACTGCTCACAATTCCCTGTATTCACCCAGATTCTCCTATTTCTTTGAAAATATTCCATTTGGGTGCATAATAGGCTATAATGGGCTGCATTTCTCCCTGTATTCACCCAGATTCTCCTATTTCTTTGAAAATATTACATTTGGTTGCATAATAGGCTATAATGGGCTGCATTTAAAGTGCAGTGAGTGATTTGATGGAATTGGGTTATTGGATGGAAAGCAAGCATGGTTCAACACCTCCATCTTGGATTCTCATATACTCAGTGGGTGACTATCCATCACCATCCTTCAAAACGGCTTTACTTCCATTTCCAGATTATATCAACATCACATACAGTCAGCCCAAGCGAGGTCACAGCAGGAAAGCAAATCTCATTTTAAAAAAAAAATCATTTTGTGTTAAATTTCATGTTCATATGTCTATCAAAATTGCAAGTTATTTGAAAAATCCTCGAGTCTACTGTAGCAAATTTTAATGTGCAGTAAAGTAACAGCATATCAACATGGGTTTTAATTACCATGCACTGCAAAGCAGGAGCAACAGCTCCAACCTAAAAGTAAATAACTAAACAAAGTTGTTCGATTCTCATCAATTTTTTTGGTATATCGATGTCGATGTACGATTTGGTGAGGTAGAATATGGGTGTTGATTAATCGATGGATAATGCCATTAAAGAGTGCAGCGTAAAGTACTGTCATCACGGTACCTTGCAGACGGAGAAAGCAAATTTTACAAAAGGGAATTCCATCAGAAGAGGCATTAAACTGGCTGCTCCATAGATCTGCAAGCATTCACTTGAGGAGCAGGCCATTGTGTGCCAGTTACCAAACAGAATTTTTAATTAATTATTGCCCTGGTTAAGGATTTCTTTCACAACACAAGGTATTGAACTCTCCAGTATAAAATTATCAGCTATGGAAACATTTGTGACTGAATTTTGGGTACCTTGATGCTCTGGTTTGGGCTATGGAGTGACAACCACAAATACACAGGTTGTGGATTAAGTTGAAGCTTTCATAATTGGTTGCAGACAAAAAGCTGGCTCTAGTCTCCATCAAATTTCCTCTCAAATGTACTAGAGTATAATGGTAAAACTGCTTCCAAATTTGGCAAACAACTATTTTTTCAAACCTTTTGAAGAATTAGAATGGCACTCAGTCTCACGTCACATGCTCATTCTGAACAAAAATACCATCGTTAACTGAACATGCAATTATAGTATTGGGGCCAATGCTATTATAGGCCATATACCCGTATCAATCATGCACCCTTAGCTTTATTGATGGATTAGGATATTTAACGACGACTTTTATGCACATTAAAGCTAAATTGTCTCAATGAAGATGAATATGAAACTAAAAGCATGCTTTATAACGACAAGCAGTTATGGCCAGGGCCCAAACCACCCTGCTTTGATACAAGGCAGCTTTGATTGGACACAGAGCGACACAGCTAGTTCCTATAAAGTTTTTTGTGGTTTTTATATCTTTGAAGGGTGCTAAACAATAATCCAAGTGATAACATCCTGTCAGGTTTGGGCAATTTGCATAATGTGCAAATGAAGTCAGCCATTACCAAAATTCAGTTTTTTTCTATATCTATGGCTATATATTAGATAGGATGGAAATAATGGTGTCTAAACCTCGGTTTTCATGGTCAAGGAATATAATAATACCAGTTTCAAGTGTCTGAGATGGCAGTCATCTTGGATTCCAAGATGGCCACCACAGTGTTTGGCTATATATGGGATAGGATGGAAATAATGATTCTAAACCAAGGGTTTAAGGGTCTAGCAGTAATGAATGTCTAGTCTAGCAGTCTAGCAGTAATAGCAGTAGCATTAAGTTGATATGCACAGAACTGCTCAACAGAGGGAAAAGATGAAGAACAAGCTCGTCCTAACTGGCCAAGACGCTGTACCAATAGAAGTCAGCTGCGATGTCCTGAGACAGAGGGAAGATCAAGACTTTCATGAAGAAGCAGATGTAATCATGGTTCATCAAATCGTTGACCAAGAATTAACAGGGTCCAACTACACTTTTTTAAAGTTTGAGAAAAATGAAATAAAAAAATTCAGAGTGGAATTTCCACTATCTCATAACATTTTATTTTCATATCGTGTGCTACATAACAGGTACATATAAAGGTTGCATAAAATAATCTTACTTAGTTTCCTCTGTTGCCCTTCTACATGGACTTCTTCTAAATTTGAATGAAATGTCAGATAGACCCTGTTAATTCTCAGTCGACGAAATGTCGAAGCCGGCAGAAGAAGGTGCAACAGCCATCAACGTACTGTGCGATGATACAGACGTCTTCGTACTGCTCCTACATTTTTACCACAAACTTGATCTCACGTGCGGCCGAACAATGGAATCTACTCATTCTGAAAGAGCCTTCGTTGACATAGCAGCATCTGCCAAAGAGCATGCTAAAATAGCTCCACAGCTTCTAGCGATGCACTGCCTTTCTGGGTGCGATACTGTTGCACAACTGTTTGGTATTGGCAAATCAACTGCCATCAAGATTCTTCAGGCCCGTCAAACACTCAAATGCTTGGGTGAGCTTGATGCTCCAATATCAACTATTATTGATGAAGCTCCCAAATTTATCGCGAAGTGCAATGGGTGCACGACTACTGCAAACATGTCCGACACTAGGGTACAAGTATGGTCCCAGAAAATGGGGTGAAAGAACATGACAGCAGCACCAAAACTAAAGACACTGCCACCAACAAGCCAAGCATTCGTAGAAAATGTTCGACGTGCTCATTTCCAGACGGCAATTTGGAAGGCGGCCCTTCATTCAAAGCCCCCCCCCCAACATGAATCCAGAAGAGTACGGATGGGCACAAGAGGAAACTTCCAAGTCTCTTCTTCCTGTTCCAATGCCCACAGATGTTGCACTTGCTCCACCACAAATTTTGGAGTTAATAAGGTGTGGTTGTACTTCAGGCACCCCATGTAGAACAGAACAGCAGTGTGGTTGTTGTGCCACTCATTTACCATGCACTTTCTTCTGTGCATGTCATAGAGATTTAAATATTAATTGCCAAAATGAATGTACAAAACAGGTAGAACATAACATTGACAATGACAAGACCAACAAGGAGACAGCTGATTATGCAAACAATGATTCACCTTTATTACATACTTCGTGCTTCTAATCCTTATAACGGTACCAGCTATTATCAAAAATGTTGGTTAGAAATAGAATCCACTCCAACCATCCTATGCCATATATAGCCAAAAAACTTGGTGTTTGGTGTTCTCAAGCCACATTGGGCCACTGAGTTTTTTTTTTTTTTTAATATATAACACCAGGGGGGGGGGGTGAACTCAGCCTATCATCCTTCCAATGTCAGCAAAATGAATACCGGTGTACTGGACCCATTTAGAATAAGTGTACCATATCCATCATAAGAGGCAACCAGGTTGGAGTCAGGAATGGCTTCCCACATTAAAACCTATGCCAAATCATGATGCAGACAACAAAACAAAATTCCAGATCAGTCAAGGCCCAGGTTGCCAACAACTGCCACCAGTACAGGTGATCAGCAAGGTACCAGTGGAAATTTTGCTACTTCTGGGCAAAGGAGCAGACAGGGAAAACAAGTCAAGGCAGTAGGAGGGGAAGGGTAGAAGTGTGCAGGTGAAAGTTGGAACTCTGAATGTTCAGACAATGACTGGCAAAGCACAAGAGTTCACTAATATGAGGGAGAGAAGAAAGGTGAATGGGGATTAAGCCAAGGAGGATTGGAGGTGGTTTCAAACTGTTCTACCAGTGTGGATGGGAAGAGAAATGGTGTCAGGGTAATCCTGAAGAAAGATTATGTCAAGAGGGTATTGGAGGTGAGGAGAATGTCAGAAAGTTATGAGTGTAAAGTTGGAAATTGAAGGGGTGATGAAAGTCATCAGTGCCTATGCACCACATATGGGATGTGATATGGAATATGAAGATTTCTGGAGTGAGCTAGATGAAGTGGTGGAGAGTGTATCCAAAGATGAAAGAGTGGTGATTGCAGCAGATTTCAATGCACATGTTGGGGAAGGGAATAAAGAGGATGAGGAGGTGATGGGTAGGTATGGTCTCAACAAGAGAAATGCAGAAGGGCAAATGGTAGTAGAGTTTGGAAAAAGAATGGAAATAGCAGTGGTAAATACATATTTCAAGAAAGAGGAACACAGGGTGACATACAAGAGTGGAGGAAAGTGCACACAGGTGGATTACATCTTAAACAAAGATGCAACCTGAAAGAGATTAGTTACTGTAAGGTGGTGGCAGGTGAGAGTGTAGCTCAACAGCATCAATTGATGGTCTGTAGGATGATTTTGGAGATCAGGTTGAGGAAGAGTGTGAGGGCTGAACCAAGGACCAGATGGTGGAAGCTGAAGGAGGAAGACTGTTGTGTGGAATTTAGGGAGAGGTGAAACAGGTGTTGGATAGTGGGAAAGAGGGGTGGGATGATTGGGCATCTACAGCAGAAGTGATGAGGAAGGTACTTGGTGTGACATCTGGACAGAGGAAGGAAGATAAGCAGACTTGGTGGTGGAACAAGGAAGTCCAGGAAAGTATAATGAAGAAGGGGTTGGCAAAAAAGAAGTGGGATAGTCAGATGAAGAAAGTAGGCAAGATTTCAAGGAGTGGCAGCAAAAGGCAAAGAGAGAGGTGGTAAAGGCTAAGAAAAAGGCATATGACAAGATGTATCAGAAGTTGCATACAAAAGAAGGAGAAAAGGATTCATACCATTTGGCAAGACAGAAGGATGTGCTGCAGGTTCAGGTGATAAAGGACATAAATGGGAATGTGCTGACGAGCAAGGAGAGTGTGTTGAGAAGGTGGATGGAGTACTTTGAGGAGCTGATGAATGAAGAAAATGAGAGAGAGAGACAGAGACGGAGACGGAGACGGAGACGGAGACGGAGAATCAGGAAGTGGGATGGATCAGTAAGGATGAAGTGAGGACTGCTATGAAGAGAATGAAAAGTGGAAAGGCAGTTGGCCCAAATGACATACCAGTGGAGTCATGGAAGTGCTTAGGAGAGATGGCAGTGGAGTTGTTAACCAGATTGTTTAATAAAATCTTGGAAAGTGAGAGGATGCCAGAGGAGTGAAGATTAAGTGTACTGGTTCCCATTTTCAAGAACAAGGGTGATGTGCAGAGCTGTGGAAATTACAAAGGGTTAAAGTTGTTAAGCCACACCATGAAGTTGTGGAAAAGAGGTGATGATTTGTGAGCAGCAATATGGGTTTATGCCAGGAAAGAGCACCACTGATGCAATGTTTGCTTTGAGAATGTTGATGGAGAAGTATAAGGAAGGCCAGAAGGAGGTACATTGTGTGTTTGTGGATTTAGAGAAAGCTTCTGATAGGGTGCCAAGAGAGGAGTGGTGGAGAAGTATGTGAGGATCGTGCAGGATATGTTTGAGGACAGTGTGACAGCGGTGA